>NC_138769.1:604405170-605005170 GCF_965119305.1 Pelophylax lessonae
GTCATGCTACACTGTAACCAAACAAAATTTTTATAATTTTTTCACACAAATAGAGCTTTCTTTTGGTGGTATTTGATCACAACTGGGGTTTTTTTTTTCGTGATATAAGCAAAAAAAGAGCAAAAATTTTGCAAAAAAAACACTTTTTTTTAGTTTCTATTATAAAATTTTGCAAAAAATTTATTTTTCTTCATACATTTGGGCCAAAATTTATACTGCTACATATCTCTGGTAAAATTAACCCAAATTAGTGTATATTATTTAGTCTGTGTGAAAGTTATTGAGTCTAGAAGCTATGGTACCAATTACTGAAAATTGATCACACCAGATGTACTGATGGCCTATCTCCTTTCTTGAGGCCCTGAAATGTCAGGACAGTACAAATACCCCCCAAATGACCCCTTTTTGTAAAGTAGACAGTCCAAGGTATTTAGTAAGAGGCATGGTGAGTTTTTTGAAGTTATAATTTTTTCCCACAATTCTTGGGAAAATGAAGAAAACATTTTTTTTTCTTTTTTTTTCCCAAAACGTTGTCAATTTATAAGCTATTTCTAACACATAGCATGTACACAGCAAAAATGACACCCCTAAATTCATTCTGCTACTCCTTCTGAGTATGGTGATACCACATGTGTGAGACTTTTACACAGCCTGGCCACAAAAAGAGACTCCGCGTCCAAGTAGCACCATAAGGCGTTTTAGGAGCATAAATACACATAAAACTTTCTTACTACCTATCACACTTTTCAAGGCCCTAGAGCAACAATACAATGGAAAAGTCCACAAAATGACCCCATTTTGTAAAGCAAACACTCCAACGTATATTCTATGAGGCATTATGGGTCCTTTGAACATGTCATTTTTTTCCACAAGTTTTTGGAAAATGTGGGAAAAAAATAAAAACTTTTTTTTTTTACACAAAGTTGTCAATTTATAGGATATTCCTAACACATAGAATGTACATCGCAAAAATGACACCCCAAAATACATTCTGCCACTCCTCCTGAGTATGGCAATACCACATGTGTGAGACTTTTTCACAGCCTAGCCATATAGAGGGGCCTAAACATCCAAGGAGCATCATCATGCATCCTAGCCACTTGCCTAGGCCTATTTTTGACATTTGGTGTTTACAAGCTAAAATCAGTTGTTTTTGCTAGAAAACTACTTAGAACCCCAAAACATTATATATTTTTTTTTAGCAGAGACCCTAGAGAATAAAATGGAGATTATTGCAATATTTTTTATCACACCGTATTTGCGCAGCGGTCTTCCAAACGCAATTTTTTGGGAAAAAAATCACTTTTTTTAATTAAAAAATAAGAAACCAGTAAAGTTAGCCCAATTGTTTTCCATAATGTGAAAGATAATGTTACGCCGAGTAAATAGATACCCAACATGTCATGCTTCAAAATTGCGCACGCTCACAGAATGGTGACAAAGTTTGGTACTTAAAAATCCCCATAGGCGACATTTTAAAAATTTCTACAGGTTGCTATCTTAGAGTTACAGAGGAGGTCTATGGCTCAAATTATTGCTCTTGCTCTAACGATCGCGACGATACCTCACATGTGTAGTTTGAACACTGTTTACATATGTGGGCGGGGTTTCCGTATGCGTTCGCTTCTGCGCGCAAGCTCGCGGGGACGCGGCGCTTTAATTTTTTTTTTTTTTTTTTTACTATTTATTTTATTTATTATTTTTTATTTTTACACTGTTTTTTAAAAAAAAAAAATTGATCATTTTTATTTCTATTGCAAGAAATGTAAACATTACTTGTAATAGAAAAAGGCACGACAGGACCTCTTTTTTGTGAGATCTGGGGTCAAAAAGTCCTCAGATCTCACAAGTACACTAAAAGATAGAAAAAATAAAAAAAAATAAATAAAAAAAAAATTAAATAAAATGAAAAAAAAAAAAGGGACCTTTAAACTGGTTGCTAGGCAACGACGTTTGCCGTAGCTCCGGTCCTCCAAGACCATAGAGTCGAGTGAGGGCAAGCTTGCCCTCACTCGACATCCTGTCTGTGAGGATCTGGGACCGGATCGTTTTTCCCCGCTGCCGGCGGGTCCGGTAAGCGGGGAAAAGGACCAGAATGCAGCGGGAGGGGGGGGGGGGCACCTCTTCCGCCACCCCGGAAGGATGATCCCGCGGCGAATCCGCCGCTGGGACCACCCTTATCGGAAAGCCAACCGTCCACCGTTTAAAAAAATACCAGGGTTATGGCAGCTATCTGCTGCCATAACACCGGTATTTAGGTTTAAACGGACGACGTATGTTAACCTTTTTGGACTTAGACATGGTGGCTGTATGAAGGGTGACAGGTACTCGGCTACTTTGCTGGGCAGGTGACAGGTACTCTGGTACTGATGAGCAAGTGGCAGGTACTCGAGTACTCCGATAGGCAGGTGACAGGTACTCGGGTACTCTTATGGGCAGGTGACAGGCAGGTGATAGGTACTGATGAGTAGTACTGATACTGATAGGTGATACTGATACTGTACTGATGGGTACGGATGATCAGTACTGATACTAATAGGTGATAGGTACTGATGGGTACTGATGAGTACTGATGAGTAGTGATGGGTAATGATGAGCAGGTGGCAAGTACTCGGGTACTTCAGGTGTCAGGTACTCTGATGAGCAGGTGGAAGGTACTCGGGTACTCTGTTGGGTAGGTGACAGGTACTTGGGTACTCTGATGGGTAGGTGACAGGTACTCGGGTACTCCGATGACGGGTACTCGGGTACTCCGGTGACGGGTACTCAAAGTACCAGAGTACCTGTCATCAGAGTACCCGAGTACCTGTCATCAGAGTACCCGAGTACCCGTCATCAGAGTACCCGAGTACCTGTCATCAGAGTACCCGAGTACCCGTCATCAGAGTACCCGAGTACCCGTCATCAGCGTACCCGAGTACCTGTCATCAGAGTACCCGAGTACCTGTCATCAGAGTACCCGAGTACCTGTCACCAGCCCATCAGAGTACCTGTCATCAGAGTACCCGAGTACCTGTCATCAGAGTACCCGAGTACCCATCATCAGAGTACCCGAGTACCTGTCACCAGCCCATCAGAGTACCTGTCATCAGCCCATCAGAGTACCCGAGTACCTGTCATCTGAGTACCTGATGGGCTGGTGACAGGTACTCGGGTACTTTGATGGGCTAGTGACAGGTGCTCTTTATTGGGGGGGGGGCAATCAGTGTGTTTGGGGTGCACTATGATTGGTAACTAGCTGTTACCACAATCTCCTCCTCACACAGGATCAGTGTGTGAGGAGGAGAACACGGTGACAGCTAGTTACCGTGTTCTCTGATGACATTTGTGACCGGCTGTGATTGACACAGCCGATCACGTGGTAAACAGCCAATTTCATTGGCTGTTTACCTTGATCGGGGTTGGGCTCAGTCCGAGGGACGAGCCTCACCCCCGATCGCCGCGCTGCGCGCCCCCGGGGAGATCCGGGCGCCGTCATATGACGTCCGCCCGGATCGAGAAAGGATTTGTGCCGACGTCATTTTACATGACGCGGTACGGAAGGGGTTAATGTAAACACTAGGGTAGCCGGACTTTGCTCTAAATCATAAGCTCTGTTTAAAATAATTTTGTTAGGTTCAAATATTATTTAAACTACAGGCATTGGCAGCATGAGATAATTATAGTGATATCTATTAGTCTGTTAGCAACTTTGAACCTCAGGTGATACCTGAGACAGTAGGGTTGGGCATTCTTGAATTGGCATAGCACTATAAACAGTATGTGTATTGATTGAGTCTATAGACATATAATGCCTTGCAATATGAATGTATAAGTCTATGTTATAATCTGTTCTAAACTATTAAAAGATTCTTTGATTACATGGCATTATATTCCTCTCTGGCTACAGTCTATTGTCTATGACCACTTTTATCCTACTATGTTGACTGGAATTAGGTTAGCCAAAAATGGAGAGATATCTCTTCAAGGGTGACTGGAAGGGAGGTATCTTCCTGCCAGACCCTTTTGAGGTCTGGTGTGCTTATCAGCTGATGTTACTAGTGGCACATATGTGGTACTTTGGATCTTTCATTCTCATTAAAGAGAACCCACACAGTGAGTGCTAGTCTTACAAGATGAGAGAGATTTATTGAAGTAACTACTGGTGTATTCACTGTTCTCCTTGCTGGAGAGAAAGCTGTATCTGAGGATCTACCAGTCAAGGATCTCCCTGCTTCTGCTTCATCCATTCCAGATGTAGCACCCTCCTAGGTAGATGCTAGAGAGAGAGTGAGAGTGAGTGAGAGAGAGAGTTTTGGATCTTTTCTGCTTACCAGAAAGATTGACAGGTAAATCTATGCTGTTCTCTGCCTACCAGAGAGCAAGATCTGCTAGTGAGGTCTGCTCATGGTGCTCAGGTGCAGCTCAGTTTGTCTGAAGTGTTTCACACTGGTCCAATAGGGAGGCATATTGGACAGTGGGAGGAAATCTGAAAAATGAGTGCACATGCATTTAGTACAGCCCTGGTGATTGACAGAGGAAAGTGCCTTGGTGCAGGCTGGGATACTGTGTAAATGCCAAGAGCACATGTGCTTGGGGTCTCTCAGCTGGAGAGCGGAGTCCCGGAGGGAGGGGGCGGCTGCCTCCTCCTCTGTAGAAGTTGCCATGTGACCTCAGATGGTCGACCTGAGGACCTAAGAGCCAGAGAGGAGCTGAACCCAGGGTTCCTGCAGAGCTGATTGGAAGGGAGACATTGGAAAGGATCTGATTCTGCATATTGAGTACAGATCTGTGTCAAGGGGACTGTCCTGAGGGGGGCCATTCATTCAGCTAGAAGAGTCAGTGGACTGGTGTCAGTCAAGGGGATGCTAGAGAGTATCCTGATAAGATAATATAGTTCACCAAGTCTGTTGCTGGAGAGAGAGCAACAAGACTTAACCCTTTCTATACACGTGGCATTATGGTTAAGTCAGTGTGACTGCTTCCACAAGTAACCTGGTGAGGCCAAGTGAGAGTTGTTCTTATTAACTGTGAATAGTTCAAGTTGGAGTATCCCACTATTCCCTTCTCCCATCCAAGTTCCACAATAAATACCAAAAACCAAAACCCCTGGACTGTTTATTGAATAAGGAACCATTGGGAGTAAGGATGAATTTGTGAACTGTCCCTAAGTGACTGTCTGCGGGTAATCAGAGGAGGCCCAGCAAGTCATCATACAGCAAGCCCTACGGGGACAGTGCTACACATAGATCTGTGTTTTCTGCACCCCTGCTTCTACTTCTTGAATATTACCCTAGTAATATTCAAAAAAGGTGAGCAGAGGACAAAGGACTAGTCATCAGTATTTCCTGTGGGCTACCCGAAGACTATCCTTTCCCCATTACTGATTTACCATGCCATATTCTGAACTGTGTAACTGAGTGTAGATGGTTTGGTAGTGGCACATAGCTTTGCTTCCTGGTGTCACAGCTCTTCCCATGATGACTAATGATCTGATAATATTCAAGAATCTGAAGCAGAGATGCAGAAAGCTTTAGATCTTTACAATGAATGAAGCAGAAGCAAGGAGATGCTTGAATGGCAGATCCTTAGGCATAGCTTTCTCTCCAGCAAGGAGAACAGTGAGATTACAGTAGTGACATCACTAAATTGTACTCCAAATCTTGTAAGATTAGCACAGACACAGTCCCTTAAATGATCTTAAGCCTAATATACATGTAGCAGGTTTTCCAGGCCTGTGGCCTGATGTGGGTCTGCCATCATTACCGGTTACCCCTCCAGCCCATGTGAGCTGCGGCCCTGGGTGTGAGAATTAGAGGTGTACCGAACTGTTCGCCGGCGGACAGTTCCCGGCGAACTTAGCATGTTCGCGTTCGCCGCTGCGGGCGAACATATTCGATGTTCGGTCCGCCCCCTATAATACATCATTGAGGCAAACTTTGACCCTGAACTTCACAGTCAGCAGGCACATTTCCAGCCAATCAGCATACCTCCCTCCCACACCCTCCCACCTCCTATAAATAAGCAAGGGCAGCATCCATCTTAGATCATTCTGAAGCAGTGTGTGTTAGTGAGAGCAGGGAGAGCTGCTGCTGCTGCTGTTAAGCTAGGGACAGTTGTTAGTCAGTGTTCCTGGTCTTGCAGTGTTCTTGGTCCACTACTGCTGTAAGGACAGCATCCTGACAGCACCCCAAAAAGCCCTTCTAAGGGCTGGTATTTGTGTATTTTATATATATATATATATATATATATATATATATATATATATATATATCTAGTGTCCCCAAAAGCCCTTTTAAGGGCTGGTAATTGAGGATTTTTTTTTTATTTATTTATATATATATATATATATATATATATATATATATATATATATATATATATATATATATATATATATATCTAGTGTCCCCAAAGCCCTTTTAAGGGCTGGTAATTGAGTTTTTTCTTCTTATATATATATCTAGTGTCCCCAAAAGCCCTTTTAAGGGCTGGTAATTGAGGATTTTTTATTTATATATATATATATATATATATATATATATATATATATATATATATATATATATAGTGTCCCCAAAAGCCATTTTAAGGGCTGGTAATTGAGTTTTTTCTTTTTATATATTGTGACAGGAAGTCAGCTAAATCTGGGAATGTAGTCACAGGAAGAAGATACATTTCCACCTGATTGAGAAGTCCATTAATTAATTTAGGGTGTTGGCTACAGAGCTAGCCAGCAGGAAGTTGAAAGGCCTTCACCTGTTCAGAATGAGGGAGTTAAGGCTCTATAATTTGTTCAGAGAAATTCCTGTTGTTTGCTGCCTCCAGAAGCTGCATCCTGAAGCCATGTGGGCTGGGAGCAGGAGGACAGTCAGCGTGTGCCTCCCGACAGGATGTGTGGGCCTGGGAGAAGACCCCCCGGAGTGATGTGTGCCCGGGACGGTAACCAAGGGTGAATACGTCTCAAAGGTGAGAAGACGAAGTGTTTCTGTGTGAAAGAAACAAAAGGACTGTGTTGCCCTGTGAAGCTATAGGTCCGCTGTAGGACAAGGAAGTCTGCCCGACGGTAGGTTGGAGACAGACACTTAGGCAGGTTCCAGTTGTGAGAAGGTAGCCGCCCACAGAGGCAAGGATTTATTTTCTGTTTTATTTTATTTTGGATGTTTTGCTGCATTACAGCCTGGTGAAGAAAACACCATTTAATAAACCACACTGTTTGTTTGCAAGCACTTGTCGGCTACCTCTCTGGGAAAACGCACCCCCCAAGGGGTCATCCACACCCGCCACCGAGCTAATCCCTCACATATGGTGGAGGTATGCAGTGGGCATAAGCAGAGATCCCTGCAATGGAGTGCATATGTTTGATGAACTTTGTCTGGTGCATGAGATTGCACAATCTATGTGTGCAGGAGAGAAGATCCTGACAGAAAAAAAAAAAAAAAAAAAGTGTTTTAAAGAGACAGCGGTCTCAAAATTATTTGAACTTTGTTGTGTCTGGTGCAAGTGACTGCACAAACTGTGTGTGCAGGAAAAGAGATCTTGCAAGAGAGAGAGAAAAACTACATGTGTTAAAGAGACAGTGGTCTGAAAATTTTTTGCTGGACTGTGAAAAATTTGTTTGTGGAGTTATTGAAGATGGGGCGTTCAAAACGCCTGAAGAATGCAAAGATAGATGAAATGAGAGACCGGATTCTATGGATGGAGGGGATGTTGCCGTCTGAACCAGCCCCATCCATGCCTAAAGAGAGTCTACTAAAGAGGAAGGTTGTTGTCCCTAGCAACACTGATGAAACCGCTATGGAGACGCAGTGTGCTCAGATGAAAAGTAAACTCAAAATGGAGGAGATGTTGAAACATCTGATTATATCAAATGCAGCTCAACAGCAGGCAAATGCGGATTTTCAGCAGAGCTTTGCAGCTCAACAAAAGGCTCATCAAGAGAGCATGGCAGGCTGGAAACAGAGACGCCAGCAGCCAATGGAGGCCATCGGTTTGGAGGAAACCGAGTATGTGTGCAGGGCTGAGTTGGATGCCTTGCAACGGAAAATGGAAGAAAAGGAACAAGCCTTGGAATTGCTTAAAATGGAGCATAGAAACTTGCAGGAAATGAATGAACTACTCAAGTCTCATGTGTTACAGTGGGAAGAATCCACTGCTCTTCTTTTGGTCGAGTTGCAAAAATGTCAAGACACTATAAAGGAGAAAGATACCATCCTCATGGAAAAGGAAATTGAAATTCAGACTTTGCAGAAGCAAAGTATGTGTGAAATGTTGGAGTTGCGTAATCAGCTGGAAAAAAGTCTTCAGTGTTTGGAAGTTACAAAAATAGACCTGCAGGAGTCGCAGGAACAGAATGTCGCTCTGAAAACGACATTGTCTCTCAGCGACAACGAGAAAAGTGAAAGAGAGGCTAAATTACTGAGTACTGTGTATGAGCTCACCACTTTGAGCAATGTGGTAGATGAATTACGTGCAGACTGTGAAAGTTGGAAAGGTGAAGCCCAACGTTTCCAGCAGCAGTTAAAGGAGAAAGAAGCCTGTGTGGCAGAATTACATTCTTATTCCCAGATGCTAGCCAATGAGGTGAAGGCTCTTATGCAGGGAAAAGGAGATTGTGAACATAAGAGGGAAAAAGTAGAGGCACAGCTTCTGGAATCGCAAGTCAAGGTGTCAGAAGGTGACCGATTGTGTGCTAAGCTGTCAGAGAAGGCAAACCGACTGCAGGTTGAGTTGGACAATGTTACAAATCAGCTTTCTCAAGCAGACAGAAAATCTAGAGAAATTGCGGAAGATTTTTCTATCTTGGAATCGCAGCTGCAAGACACGCAGGAACTCTTACAGGAAGAGAGGTGTCAAAGGCTGAGTTTTAGCACAAAGCTCAAACAAATGGAAGATGAGAAAAATGGCTTCCTGGAACAATTAAAAGAGGAGGCGGAAGCAAAGAAAAACCTATCAGAACAAGTCGCAACATTGCAAGCTCAGATAGCGGATATGAAAAAACGCATGGAAGAAAGCGTTGGTTCATTACAGTGTGTTGAAGATGTGAAAAAGAAGTTTGATCAGATGCTTGGTGAAGAGAAGACTGTGTCTGCAAAATATGCAGAAGAACGCGCACGTGCAGAAACGGAGGTGCGTGATAACGAGAGCAAAGCCCTGTTCTTGGCTCGCTCTTTGGAGGAAGCTCTAGAGTGTAAGGCTGAACTAGAAAGTGTTAAACAGCTGCGTACAGAAATGGAAGAATTGGTCAGCTCCAAGGATGATGTTGTGAAAAGCGTTCAGGAGCTAGAAAAGTCTAAGCGAGCCTTAGAACAGCAAGTAGAAGAGATGAAGATTCCGTTGCAGGAACTGGAAGAGGAATTCCAGGCAACAGAGGATCTGTCCCAAAGAGGGGATAGTGTGCCTGATGCAGTTTTTAAAAGGATCAGTGTTTTGGGGTCTGTCCTGAGTGAGCCTCAGAAATGTGATGACATGTGGCTTGAATCACCCCTTTGGAATAAACCGTTCCTTCAAAAACTTCAAGCATTGGAAAATGTATCATTAGAACTTCAGCAAACAAAGGAGCTGTGTAAGAAATGTGATGATTTCTCAGTTCAGGCTGAAAACCTAGTGGAGAAAACTAAAGCGGAGAAAACTAAAGCAAGTGATATAAATCTGGGAGAAAAAAGCAAACGCCACCTAGTGGAGAAAACTAAGGCTGTTGGTGAAAACGTGAAGCAAATGAATAAGTGCCTTTCAGGGAGTGTTTCCAAAAGGGAACCAGGTGACTTTGAGCGGTCAAATAGTTCAGCAGAAAGTGCATTGAAGAAACCTGTAAAAGAATGTGTTGCAGTTCCATGCTTCTTCACTGATGCAGAGAGGAGGTCTATAATGGATACCACCCAGATCGCTGGGTTCAACTGTGTTGTTGCCTTTGACCCCTATGTTGGTGGAAGGAAAGTTGATGATGTTCTGGTTGGCTTCTTCTGTGAAGAGTTTGGCAAGAAATATAAACTAAATATCAAATCAAATAGTAGGCCTTTACTGCGACTCGCTCAGGAGGGCGAAAAGTTTAAGAAGTTGATGAGTGCAAATGCTTCAGATCTGCCTATGAATATGAAATGTTTGGTGAATGATATTGATATCTCTGGGAAAAGGAACAGGGGTCACTTTGAAGAAATGTGTGACAGCCTGTTGTCTCAATTGGAAAATCCTCTGCACAGCATCTTAGAGCAAGCAAAGCTCAAGAAGGAAGATCATTCCCTTTTACAACAAAAAGTCAATGATTGTGTACAGATGTATGGAGAGGCAACTCAAGTCACAGAGGGATGTCAAGAGTCCCTACTTGGAACAAAGCTTAGTGAAGCAAAGGTTCTCAAAGTTTTGTGGAAAACATTTATGGATTGCAGAGAGAGGCGTCTTAAGAATGTTGAAGACATTAAGACTAGCCCAATTGAGTTGCCTATGGATCACGGTCCTCCATGGTGGATTGGACAGACGGTTATGAGGGACAAGCTGTCTGACATTTATGAGAAAGCTGTCAATGAAGATGACAGAAACGAGAAGGAGCAAAATGATGCCAAAAATGCAGTTGAAGAATGTGTATATGAGATGAGAGACAAACTGTGTGGCATTTATGAGAAATCCGTCAATGAAGATGACAAAACAGTTTCATCCGGAAGCTTGAGGATAATAGGAGGCTTATCAGTGAGTCAGCAGTGCCTGACACATGCGTGCCTGGAAATATGTGTCCCAACCCTAGGGTTGAAACAAGAGGGGGGGGTATGTGACAGGAAGTCAGCTAAATCTGGGAATGTAGTCACAGGAAGAAGATACATTTCCACCTGATTGAGAAGTCCATTAATTAATTTAGGGTGTTGGCTACAGAGCTAGCCAGCAGGAAGTTGAAAGGCCTTCACCTGTTCAGAATGAGGGAGTTAAGGCTCTATAATTTGTTCAGAGAAATTCCTGTTGTTTGCTGCCTCCAGAAGCTGCATCCTGAAGCCATGTGGGCTGGGAGCAGGAGGACAGTCAGCGTGTGCCTCCCGACAGGATGTGTGGGCCTGGGAGAAGACCCCCCGGAGTGATGTGTGCCCGGGACGGTAACCAAGGGTGAATACGTCTCAAAGGTGAGAAGACGAAGTGTTTCTGTGTGAAAGAAACAAAAGGACTGTGTTGCCCTGTGAAGCTATAGGTCCGCTGTAGGACAAGGAAGTCTGCCCGACGGTAGGTTGGAGACAGACACTTAGGCAGGTTCCAGTTGTGAGAAGGTAGCCGCCCACAGAGGCAAGGATTTATTTTCTGTTTTATTTTATTTTGGATGTTTTGCTGCATTACAGCCTGGTGAAGAAAACACCATTTAATAAACCACACTGTTTGTTTGCAAGCACTTGTCGGCTACCTCTCTGGGAAAACGCACCCCCCAAGGGGTCATCCACACCCGCCACCGAGCTAATCCCTCACAATATATATATATCTATTGTACACTGCAGTTGCCTGCCCGCTGTGTGTGAGAGGCCACAGACCCACCACAGACTGTACTGTGTGCACACCACACTCATTTCGGGTGGCACAGGCACAGTACCTTGCATTTTAAAAAATATTTTTTTTTTCCTCTGTCATAATTGCAGTGAGTGCTGTGTCAGGTCCACAGAGTGCACTGTACCCACTGCAGTGCACTGCCCACCACTGATATATATACGGTGGCACAGCATCTTGTTGCAAATTGAAAAAAAAAAATATTTTTTATTATTGCAGTTGCCTGGGCTGCCAGTGACTGTCAGGTCCACAGAGTGTACTGTGCCCACTGCAGTGCCACTGCGTGCCCACCCACCACTGATATATAAGGTGGCACAGCAGCTTGCAAAGTAAAAAAATATATATTTTTTTTATAATTGCAGTTGCCTGGGTGCCAGTGACTGTCAGGTCCACAGAGAGTGTACTGTGCCACTGCCCACCCACCACTGATATATAAGGTGGCACAGCAGCTTGCAAAGTAAAAAAATATATATTTTTTTTATAATTGCAGTTGCCTGGGTGCCAGTGACTGTCAGGTCCACAGAGAGTGTACTGTGCCACTGCCCTCCCACCACTGATATATAAGGTGGCACAGCAGCTTGCAAAGTAAAAAAATATATATATTTTTTATAATTGCAGTTGCCTGGGTGCCAGTGACTGTCAGGTCCACAGAGAGTGTACTGTGCCACTGCCCACCCACCACTGATATATAAGGTGGCACAGCAGCTTGCAAAGTAAAAAAATATATATTTTTTTTTTTATAATTGCAGTTGCCTGGGCTGCCAGTGACTGTCAGGTCCACAGAGTGTACTGTACCCACTGCCCAACACTCCTATAGGGTGGCACAGCACCTTGCACTCATAGTACAACACATTAAAAAAAAAATGACAGGCAGACGCAGGCCACCCCGCAAGGGCCGTCGTGGTCGTGGTGCTGTGATTTCCTTAGGCCCTAGAATAATTCCCAGTGTTCAGAGGCCACCACAGACCCTGAACTCAAAAAATTCTGAGGACACAGTTGACTGGCTTACACAGGACACCCAATCGTCTACAGCTTCCGCTCGGAACCTTAATGCACCATCCTCCTCCAGCTCAGCTTCGGGCACCTCTCAATTTACCACTCGCCAGCCCGCCGGCACCACCACCAACACTAGCACCACAGCCGTTTCACTTGATCCGTCAGAGGAGTTATTTTCACATCAGTTGGAAGAAATAAGTGATGCGCAACTATTAGTGCCAGAGGATGTAGATAACGGGGATATGTCTCAGTCAGGCAGCATTATACACATGGACGTACATTGTGATGATGATGATGATGTTGTACCTGCTGCTGCTGCCTTTGCTGAGTTGTCAAGTGAAGCGGCTGATGATGACGATGTGTCTGTGGATGTCACCTGGGTGCCTGCTTGAAGACCAGAAGAAGAGGGGGAAAGTTCAGATGGGGAGACAGAGAGGAGGAGGAGACGAGTTGGAAGCAGGGGGAGGAGGTCATCGCAAGGAGCTAGTGGCGCAGTCAGACAGCATGTAGATTCAGCACCTGGGGTCAGCCAGACAGCACGCCAATCAACGCAAGCTGTTGCCACCACCAGAATGCCGTCCTTGCAAAGCTCAGCAGTGTGGCATTTTTTTTGTGTGTCTGCCTCTGATATCAGCGATGCCATTTGTAACCTGTGCCAAAAGAAACTGAGTCGTGGGAAGTCCAACACCCACCTAGGTACAACTGCTTTGTGAAGGCACATGATCTCACATCACAAACGCCTATGGGATCAACACATGAGTAAAAGCAGCACACAAACTGAAAGCCACCATCCTCCTCCTGGTCCAGCATCTTCAGCCACGTCAACCACTGCTGTCCTCCATGCCCCCTATCAACAACCCGCCCCTCCGCCTCTCACCTTCAGCAGTTCCTGCTCACCTGCCCACAGTCAGGTGTCTGTCAAGGAAATGTTTGAGCGTAAGAAGCCAATCTCACAGAGTCACCCCCTTGCCCGGCGTCTGACAGCTGGCTTGTCGGAACTCTTAGCCCGCCAGCTTTTACCATACAAGCTGGTGGAGTCTGAGGCCTTTTAAAAAATTTGTCGCTATTGGGACACCGCAGTGGAAGGTACCCGGCCGAAATTATTTTTCACAAAAGGCAATCCCCAACCTGTACTCTATTGTTGAAAAGGAAATCATGTCACGTCTGGCACACAGTGTTGGGGCAAGGGTCCATCTGACCACTGATAGCTGGTCTGCAAAGCACGGTCAGGGCAGGTATATCACTTACACTGCGCATTGGGTAAACCTGCTGGTGGCTGCCAAGCATGGAATGCGTGGCTCTGCTGCAGAGGAGTTGGTGACACCGCCACGACTTGCAGGCAGGCCTGCTGCCACCTCCTCTACTCCTCCTACTCCATCCTCTTTGCTAACCTCCTCGGCTGAGTCCTCTTCTGCTGTTGCGTCTTGCTCCACACCAACTGCACCCCCCCCCAGCTCCCCAGGGGCTATTCCACATGCCGGATACGACAGTGTCACGCTGTCTTGGGGTTGACTTGCCTGAAAGCAGAGAGTCACACCGGACCAGCACTACTGTCCGCCCTGAACGCACAGGTGGATCAGTGGCTGACCCTGCACCAACTGGAGATCGGCAAAGTGGTGTGTGACAACGGAAGCAATTTGTTGGCGGCATTGGATTTGGGCAAGTTGACACATGTGCCGTGCATGGCACATGTGTTGAATCTGATTGTGCAACGCTTTGTGCAGAAGTACCCAGGCTTACAGGACGTCCTCAAGCAGGCCAGGAAGGTGTGTGGCCATTTCAGGCGTTCCTACACGGCCATGGCGCACTTTGCAGATATTCAGCGGCGAAACAACATGCCAGTGAGGCGCTTGATTTGCGACAGCCCCGACACGTTGGAATTCAACACTGCTAATGTTCGACCGCCTGCTCCAACAAGAAAAAGCGGTCAACGAGTATTTGTATGACCGGGGTGCTAGGACAGCCTCTGCGGAGCTGGGTATTTTTTTGCCACGTTACTGGACGCTCATGCCCAATGCCTGTAGGCTCATGCGTCCTTTTGAGGAGGTGACAAACCTAGTCAGTCGCACCGAAGGCACCATCAGCGACATCATCCCATATGTTTTCTTCCTGGAGCGTGCCCTGCGAAGAGTGCTGGATCAGGCCGTAGATGAGCGTGAAGAGGAAGAGGAAGAGTTGTGGTCACCATCACCACCACCAGAAACAGCCTTACCATCGCTTGCTGGACCTGCGGCAACACTGGAAGAGGAGTCTGAGGAAGAGGAGTCAGAGGAGGAATGTGGCTTTGAGGAGGAGGAACACCAACCACAGCAGGCATCCCAGGGTGCTCGTTGTCACCCATCTGGTACCCGTGGTGTTGTACGTGGCTGGGGGGAAGAACACACCTTCAATGACATCAGTGAGGACGAGGAATTGGACATGAGTAGCTCGGCATCCAACCTTGTGCAAATGGGGTCTTTCATGCTGTCATGCCTGTTGAGGGACCCTCATATAAAAAGGCTGAAGGAGAACGACCTGTACTGGGTGGCCACGCTACTAGACCCCCGGTATAAGCAGAAAGTCTCTGATATGTTACCCAATTACCGGCAGTCGCAAAGGATGCAGCAGCTACAAAATAAGTTGAAAAGTATGCTTTACACAGCATATAAGGGTGATGTCACAGCACAACGGGAATCCAACAGGGGAAGAGGTGAAAGTAATCTTCCTCCTACCACAACCACGCCGGCAAGGACAAGACGCTTTACAGACGTCTTGTTGATGGAGGACATGCAGAGCTTTTTTAGTCCTACGCATCGCCACAGCCCTTCGGGTCCACCCTCAGAGAACGACTCGACCGACAGGTAGCAGACTACCTTGTCTTAACTGCAGATATCAACACTCTGAGGAGCGATGAACCCCTTGACTACTGGGTGTGCAGGCTTGACCTGTGGCCTGAGCTATCCCAATTTGCCATTGAACTTCTGGCCTGCCCCGCTTCAAGTGTGCTGTCAGAAAGGACTTCAGCCCAGCAGGAGGTATTGTCACTGAGAAGAGAAGTCGCCTAGGTCAAAAAAGTCTTGATTACCTCACGTTTATTAAGATGAATGAGGCATGGATCCCGAAGGGACTGACAGTGGGGGATGCATTTGACTAAAAAAGGCCTGGTGATGACTGAGATGCCTCGGGCTAAAAATGGTCCACACGCTGCTGTATTTAATCATTCTCTGCATGCCGGATGACTTACGTGACCTCTCCGCCACCAACTACGGTTCAAGCCGCAATGTTTTAGTGCACTTTCTGCCTTGAAAACCTCAATTTTTCAGGCCACTGCTACAGCAGTGTAAGATCCTGGTACTCTCAGTGCCTTTCTATCACCTCACTTCTGGGTTGCGTTCCACCACTCAGGTAGGTGGAACGCATATAGGTGTGTATTCCTTTAACAGGGCTGACATCATCATCAGGCCCCACACTGGCTATTTCAACTGACGGTCTGCACATGGTTCGTGCAACCGCTCCTGATACCTGCCTAACCTGACGCTGCCGAATCTTCCAGCTACATACCCTATACCTGGATTGACCGGAGCCTCGCTACCTTGTCCTGCACTCCCTCACTACTGGCTATTGATAAGTACCCCACAGGGGACCCCCTCTTATCAACAACACGCTAACTAATACCTGCATTACAGAACTGTTGCTAGCTCTAGGATACATGCTCTCTAGTATCTATCACATGCATTACTAAACTAGATTGCTAGCTCTTGTGCCTACTGCTTACTAAACCCTGCATTCCTGAACTAGATTGCTAGCTCTTGTGTCTACTGCTATCTGTTACCCTGCAACTCTGTTTGTGCATACCTCTGAACACCACATCGGTTACCAGCCTATCCGATTCTCACATCGGTTACCAGCCTATCCGATTCTCACATCGGTTACCAGCCTATCCGATTCTCACATCGGTTACCAGCCTATCCGATTCTCACATCGGTTACCAGGCTATCCGATTCCCACATCGGTTACCAGCCTATCCGATTCTCACATCGGTTACCAGCCCTATCCGATTCTCACATCGGTTACCAGCCTAGCTGATTCTCACATCGGTTACCAGCCTAGCTGATTCTCACATCAGTTACCAGCCCTATCCGATTCTCACATCAGTTACCAACCTACCTCCACACACCTACAAAGAGACTAACATACCTGTGTTATCCATTGTAACTATTACTTCTACCTATCATCATCTACTATCACTCCTGCAACATCACTATCTGAGTGCTTATCATCATCTACTGTCACTCTTCAAAGCCTATACCTTCAGTGTATCATTTCACTGCTACTTGCATAATTACCTATCACTCCTGCAACATCATTAACTGAGTGTTTGTGTATGTGCATACTGAATCAGGCTGAACCACTGTGATGAGTCAAGAGTGTTGGATCAGGTGATTTAACATATCTCTACAAGACTACTGAGTGGAATTCTGCAGCTGTAGATCCAGCCCCATTGAACTAAGAACTCAGAGCGTTACAAGCAGCGGCTGCAACAATACCTACTTTTTCATGCATGTGTACATGCCTAATTTTTCTGGCCTCTGGTGCTACACTGTGGCTGCAAAAAAACAAAAAACAAAAAAAAAAGGCACATACATGTGTCAATTCCCCTTCGTGATCATTACCTTGTCGTGGTGAAGGGGCTTGCGTATCACAATGAAGCGATCACCTCTAGGAGTGTGTTGGCACACCCCAGATGATAAGGTCGTTGCTTCATTGTGAACAGACCAAAAGCGATCCGCGGGATAATTTTTCATAGAAAAAACATTCATTTTCTTTCATTCTTTCTGCGGAGCTGGGTATTTTTTGGCCGCGTTACTGAATGCTCATGAACAATGGCTGTAGGCTCATGCGTCCTTTTGCGGAGGTGACAAACCTGGTGGTCAGTCGAACCCAAGGCAACATCATCGACCTCATCCCATATGCGTTTTTTCTGGAGCGTGCCCTGCGAAGAGTACTGGATCAGGCTGTAGATGAGCATGAAGAGGAAGAGTTGTGGTCCCCATCACCACCAGAAGCAGCCTTGTCGTTGTCAATTGCTGGACCTGTGGCAACGCAGAGAGAGGAGTCTGAAGAAGAGAAGTCAGAGGAGGAAGGTGGCTTTGAGGAGGTGGAATACCAGCCACAGCAGGCGTCCCAGGGGGCTTGTTCTCACCTTTCGGGGACCCTTGGTGTTGTACGTGGCTGGGTGGAGGAAGAGACCTTCAATGATGTCAGTGAGGACAAGGAACGGGACATGGCTAGCTTGGTATCCAACCTTGTGCAAATGGGGAGTTTGCGGTTGTGCAAATGGACTGACTGACTGTTAAACGGGGAGTTTGGTCTGTCAGAGTTTGGTCTGTCACTGTGAAGCGGGCGTAACCCTTACACTACTTGACCGATACAACATCATACCTGATCGTATTCACACACTGGATGCTTTAAAGCACGTTATTCCAAACAATTTAGGAATGTTAGGTGATTTATGCCCTTTATGGATCAAAACCCGACTCTGCGTCAACTACGTAATTTTCCATGGGAGTTTTGCCATGGATCCCCCTCCGGCATGCCACCGTCCAGGTGTTAGTCCCCTTGAAACAACTTTTCCATCACTATTGTGGCCAGAAAGAGTCCCTGTGTGTTTTAAAATTCCCCTGCCTATTGAAGTCTATGGCGGTTCGCCCGGTTCGCCGGTTCGCGAACATTTGCCGATGTTCGCGTTCGCCGTTCGCGAACGGCGAATTTTAGGTTCGCGACATCACTAGTGAGAACTGACACATGGACAACTCCGGCATCTTTGTTTTGTTGGTTTTATTGTATTTGAAGGGGATGGGAGAAGGAAATGAGTCGGCTCAACTAAGTACAACTTGGGACTTTTTCCTGAAAAATTTCTTTTAATGCTGTCTTGACGCCAGCCAACGCTAGCCAACGCTCACTGACACTTGACACACACTGTACCTTGAAAGAAGTGCTGAATCCTGGACTTTAAGTCCAGAAAACCCAGGACTGTGAAGTATTGAACTACTGACATTGCTGCACTGCAAAGTCACTCACTACTCCCTCCTAGCCTTGCACTGGCTTGAGGTAGCTTGACGTGAATTCCTGTATGGCTGCAACTCTTTCTCCTGACACTCTGCACCATTCAGGGCCCAAACTGCCGGTGCCCCCTTTAACCTTGAACTCTTCGGGGTTCACTGACTATGTCTACCCTCAGTAACTTCAGGGTCCTCAACCTAGGTACCCCCTTTCCTCAGCTAGCTGGCACTGGATCCTAGAACCTCCTCTGGAGCAGCCTCCTCTAACACTTCAGGCAGACCCCCAGGGGAAATCCTCAGTACTCACGACCTGTGTAGGCTTTCCTGGGACTGGACCCCTCTCACTCTCCACTGGTTCTCGGCACACCGGATCCCCTCAGCTCAACTCAGCACTCTCTGGATTTCTCAGGTGACACCCCAAGATATCTGCTTCCTCAGACAGGAGGAGAGACAGCCGTACTCTTCCTCCTGGGACTCTGCTTCTCGCCAAAGACCATCAGTCATGCACCCCCTTCATACTTATACCCCTCCCCAGAATCCTCTGCGGCAAAATCTGCCTTCTGGGGTAGATACAAGTCCGAATGTATCTCTGATTGGGTTTCCTCCACTGCCCTATCAGAAGCCTCTAATAGAGCCAGTGGGGAGACTCCCCTATCAGGAGACACACTTGGAAGTCATGACAACCTACCTAGCAAAAGAAACCTGGCCCTGCTGTTAGGCAGACAAGGCCCACTATGCGTTTACCTAGCACCTACCTGTAGGGTGCTACACCCACCCCACACCAAAATGAGTCAGGTCCCTCTGACACCGAGGCAGCCGCCTCCTATCAAAATTCGGCTAAAAATATCAGGAGTATACCACAAACCTGGAAATGGGGAGAGGGGAAAAACAAATTTACAATAAATTAGGGTGAAAAAATAGATCTTTACACTCTGCTTTACATGTATATTACATAATTTAAGGTGCGTGATAACTGATGCACCCCCCACCAAATAAACTTACTTGGTGGAGAACAACAAAGAAAAATAAGACGCAAATATCCTGACTGTCTATCTCTAAGGTGGTCCCACCTGTATAGAGAAAAGAGGAAGCAAAAGTTAGTCAACTACATCACATATAAAATACAAGCCTAACTATCTGAACAGTTGAATGGGAAGACCCAACTTCATTGGATGTAAGGACGACCTTTCCATTCCCTCCCTGGCTGCCTCTGCCAACCAGTGTCTTGACATGCCGGGATCCTCCTTTTTTGGAAGAGCTTGTCCCCTAACACTAACTGTCTAGACAGAGTCCCTTTTGTTCAAGTGAAGTACAGCACCCTCTGCTGTCCTCTCAAGCACTTCAGTAAGGAAACAGGGCAAGTCACCGTCTCTCATGACCTACAGTCCTGTTGAGTCAGGGAAACAACACAGGGGTCCAGCAGGGCACCCCCCCCACCAAAGTTCTCGGACACTTGAACTTTGTGGTAACATCTTCATCTGTAAAGACTATGGATGAAGTCCCACATAGCCATTTGTAATCCGCAAAAGGTCCTGGCCCGATGGCCCAAGGGACCTAGCACACAAAAATAATTTCCCAAAAGGTCTGACATTACAACACTTGACTTTTCCAAGGACCCTGGCCCGATGGCCCAAGGGGTCGGTTTCAATTTAAACTTCAAACACTTGTAAACTTGAATTCAGCATCACATTACTTTAAAAGTTTCCTTGGTCAGCTGTGGTAGCCAGCCGGCCACAAAAAAATGTTTTCTCTTCCTGAATCTTCTCCAGTAAATGGGTTGACGATCCTTAAATGTAGTACTCGGGGTGGGGCACTTGAACATACTCCCCTTGCTCATTTTTGACCCGGATGGACCAGGCATGTCTTGACCCGTCTGAGCGACGGACCTTCACCCTATCTATATAGATGGAGCGCCCGTAATACCACTGGACTTTTACTTTGTTGAACTTCTCCTTTAGTCCCTCCTCTGGGGAGTCCCGGTAGGGCTTTGGGACAAATAGAAAGTCCCAGATTAGTTCATCACACCAGAAATCCCGGAATTTTTCTACCAGAAGCATTACCTCCTTGGGGACATAGGGGTAATCATAGCCGAACTCCAATGCAACTTTCTTCTGCATCCACCGTTGCATCCTGGACAACCGGGGAAGGGTCCTGCTGTTTACTCTCCCTGGTGGAGAAAAGGGGGTACATACCCTCTGTATCATTTCCTCGTATGCTGTGTTCTGGTCTCTGGTCCTGGCAATGTTCCCCGGTGGGGTGAGGTCTGGGACTCTTGCAACATAGGCGTTGCAGAATCCCAATTTATGAGCCAGTTCCCCCCTCTCAATAGCCTCCTTGGCTTCCTGATCTAAGGGTACAGTCACTTCGGGACCTGGGGAGCTACTCCCAGTCTCTGACCCCCATTCCCACTAGGTCTCATCAATCGATCCTCACTGATCCATGCCATCTTCATATGATCCATACTTCATATAAAATGATGGGGAATCGACTCTAACAGGGCATCTCCCACCCTCACTGCTGGTGCTAGAAGAGGACACCTGGGTGACTTCTGTCTTGACAGGCTGTGGAACAGTATTGGGGGCGGATCCCACTAGTGCCCTTGCTGTAGGCATCTCCCGCCACTCTCCTCTGGTTTGAGTGGACACGGATCCCCTCCCCATGGAGCTCTGTGACCAAACTCCCTTCCCGCAGACTGTAGTCCCACCGACTGCTGGCAGGGCCTCCAGCTGCATCATCAGCCTGAACATGCCCCTTCCTGCTCCGCGGAGGAACTTTGACTCGTTCCCCGTCACCTCCTGGGTGAGGCCGATCTCCCACATTACAGTAACAGTAAGCTTCCTGGAACGGCCCTCACCCTTCTCTGCCCTGAGCAGCAGATCACCACATTGCCCACATTGAACCCACGCCTGCACTTTCAGAGTAATAGTGGCACATTGGGGACATACCACTCCAAGGAACTCTCGACCTCCTTTGGTGCACAACGTAAGTCCACTGTCCGGCACCATCTGGATACCGGTATCCCAGACTAGAGGGGGATCGGGCTGTTGGATCTGCTCCTGGCTTTGCTCCGCAGGGTTTTCGCCCATGGTGGCAGTAATAGCGGGAACACTCTTCGCTCCTCTGATGAACGACATGCCTCCTTCTCCTACACGTGTCTCCCGCACGGCCACACCCGAAGGAGGGGATATTAATAGAGTCCCCTGGATCACTCCTGATTGGTCGGAGGTTCCCGCTATCTCCACACTTTCGCCATATTGGGCGGTTACTCCTCCCACTGGGCAGACCTACACGTGGCGTGCTTTCCCGTACGGTACTGTAACTCTTCCCCTGCCATGCTGCTTTGCTGCAAACCTTTGGGAAATAGCTGCAAAGCGGACTGCGTCACTTGCCAGACACATCCGCCCATCTCAATTGCACTAGGGCCTCCACTGCGCTTTTCCTGCCTGAAGCGAGCTGTCCCTTCTTGTTCGGCAAGAGTAGCATCCAACTGCCAGTTGCACGGCCGATACTCCTCTTCCTTGCCACACACCTGCAAACCTCATCTTCTATACTGGCTCCGGGACTAGCCCCACTGCCCTTCTCAGCATGGCCGACTACAATTCCCACAGTATGTGTGCAGCAACTATAAAGAATAAATGTCCCGCTGTCAAATGCACGGTCAACATCCTTCCACATAGCAAGCACCACCACCAGGCCCCTGGCACCTCTCTTCCCATGCCCCTGGCCTCCATTGTCACCGTCCACACTAGGACCTCCGGCATCCACTTCTCTGTCCTCCCCGGGACCCTTGACACCATCTTCACCACCCACACGGGGGCTTCTTACTGTTAAGCAGTTGCAGCATTCATACATTCGGACACACTCGCCTCCTGCTCTCCATTTTCTGATAGCAGAATACATTTTAAAGTTCATATGAAAAGTCTTGGTCACATTACAATCTTTCTTGGAGCATTTATGTTGCCACAAACATCCTTCCATGTGGGCTTCCAACCTCAACCCACTCTCCCTGCCTCCCCGGAGTTGCTCTTACACCCGGCCTGGCGTTTAAATAGGAGTTCTGGACACAAAATTTTACTTTTTGGACGTTTCTTTTTGCCATTGCCAAGGGCAACTGGCCCAGTAACTAATGGCAAAATCCCAGACGAGCCCCCAAATGTAGCAGGTTTTCCAGGCCTGTGGCCTGATGTGGGTCTGCCATCGTTACCGGTTACCCCTCCAGCCCATGTGAGCTGCGGCCCTGGGTGTGAGAACTGACACATGGACAACTCTGGCATCTTCGTTTTGTTGGTTTTATTGTATTTGAAGGGGATGGGAGAAGGGAATGAGTGGGATACTCCTTTCGGCTCAACTAAGTACAACTTGGGACTTTTTCCTGAAAAATGTCTGTTAACGCTGTCTTGACACCAGCCGATGCTAGCCAACGCTCACTGACGCTTGACACACACTGTACCTTGAAAGAAGTGCTGAATCCTCGACTTTTAGTCCAGAAGACCCAGGACTGTGAAGTATTGAACTACTGACACTGCTGCACTGCAAAGTCACTGACTACTCCCTCCTACCCTTGCACTGGCTTAAGGTAGCTTGACGTGAATTCCTGTATGGCTGCAACTCTTTCTCCTGACACTCTGCACAATTCAGGGCCCAAACTGCTGGTGCCCCCTTTAACCTTGAACTCTTCAGGGTTAACTGACTATGCACCGCCTCAGTAACTTCAGGGTCCTCAACCTAGGTACCCCCTTTCCTCAGCTAGCACTGGATCCTAGAACCTCCTCCAGAGCGGCCTCCTTTAACACTTCAGGCAGACCCCCAGGGGCAATCCTCAGTACTCACGACCTGTGTAAGCTTTCCTGGGACTGGACCCCTCTCACTCTCCGCTTGTTCTCGGCACAGTGGATCCTCTCAGCTCAACTCAGCACTCTCTGGATTTCTCAGGCGACACCCAAAATATCTGCTTCCTCAGACAGGAGGAGAGACAGCCGTACTCTCCCTCCTGGGACTCTGCTTCCTGCCAAAGACCACGAGTCATGAGCCCCCTTCCGACTTATACCCTCCCCAGAATCCTCTGCGGAAAAATCTGCCTTCTGGGGTAGATACAAGTCCGAATGTATCTCTGATTGGGCTTCCTCCACTGCCCATCAGAAGCCTCTAATAGAGCCAGTTGGGAGACTCTCAGGAGACACACTTGGAAACAATGACAACCTACCTAGCAAAAGAAACCTGGCCCTGCTGTTAGGCAGACAAGGCACACTATGTGTTTACCTAGCACCTACCTGTAGGGTGCTACATACAGAATCAGAAAATCAGATGAAAAATACTGCTTTCGAAGAGATCGTATGATAATCTGATCATTAATACACAGCTTTTGAAAGCAGATCATGACAATTCGTCCAAAATTATTAAAAGGGACGCACATGATAATTTTTCTCATACAAAACTAGATTATACAATTTACGTTTAACCAGGATATTTCTCATCCAAAAAAAAATCAAAATAGCAAGACTATGCATGCTCGGAAAGGGCCGGTTCACACTTGTGCGATGCAGGAAGGCTGCGAATACGCAGCCTGTTCCCGCATCGCATCCGCACAAGGCGTAGTTCACACTGCCATATGCGATACGCAGGGGGTGTCAATTAAATGTTAACGACACCCCCAGTTTGATCGCATATCGCAGTGCGATCTGACAGTTCGCACAGGATCGGATCGCACAAGTGTGAACCACTGTGCGATCCGATCCTGATACGGCTGAAAAAATGCCTCCTGTGCGTCTTTGGTGCGGGTGCAGTGCGAATTTCAACCATACAAAGTGTATGGCTGAATTCGCATCCGCACAGGAGATCGCATGTAATGAAGGAGCAGTGCGCTCCAAATTACATGCGATCTCTGCAGCCGCACATATGTGAACCGGCACTCAGTGCAATATAAACAGTGGTGATCAGCGCTTCTATATAATAAATAAATACAAATATAAATTAAGCATAAAACAAGTGGGTGTAGAAATATTATATGTGCACAACAATAAATACTGTCTGTTTCCAAAGCCCTTGTGTTCTTACATAAATAATTAGATGGATAAATTAATATATAAATAAATGTCCTTTGTTGTGCAAATAGAAAAATAAATACAAGTGCTGCTGTGCTCCGCTTCTGAGAATAGAAGTGCTGGTGCTTCCCCTTATGGTGCCCTACTTACCGAAATAAAAAGAAGGTAAAGTGGAAGGGAATAATCAGATCTCTCTGTTAATCCTTATGGAGCCAGACTTATACGATGATAAAGTTGGAAATAACCTTAATGTGGATGTAGGTGTTCTCGAAGGCCCTCATCCAAACAAAAAGTCATCCATAGTGAAGTACATCCGAAACATCTTTTATTGCATAAAGAAAACTACTTACAAACATAAATGAAAAGACAGCAGTGCACGGCTTGGTGGTTGCTGCAGTGGCGGAGCTAGACTTTTAAAACAGGGGTGGCAAGGTATTATTTTGGGGGGTCAATATACAAAGTGTTCAAATACACTAAAAATACGTTTCCTGTGTGTGCTGCCTCGTTATGTTTTGTTTTGGAGCATTTGGAGCACGAGGGAGCTGCGTGTCAGCTTAACCAATGAAAAGTGTAGCAGCAACACGTCCCCCATATAGACCTCCCCCCGTACAGTAGGCCAGGGTAAGGTGAGGTCCCGTCCCCCATATAGATCCCTATAGATCCCCCTTACAGCATGCCAGGGTGAGGTGAGGTCCCGTCCCCCATATAGATCCCCCCTTACAGCAGGCCAGGGTGAGGTGAGGACCCCCATATAGATCCCCCCTTACAGCAGGCCAGGGTGAGGTGAGGTCCCCCATATAAATCCCCCCCCTTACAGTCAGCAGGCCAGGCATTGGGCAAGGGCAGGTTCCCCATAAGATAGATCCCCTTTCCTTTACAGGCTTCTCACTACTCATTTACTAGTACAGTCAGACAGTACTACAGTAGTAGTCTCTTACCTACCTTTTGTAGTGACCAGCATGCCCCCCATCAATGTAGTGACCAGCATGCCCCCCAGCATGCCCCCCAGCATACCCCCCCATCAATGTAGTGACCAGCATGCCCCCCATCAATGTAGTGACCAGCGTACCCCCCATCAATGTAGTGACCAGCATGCCCCCCATCAATGTAGTGACCAGCGTACCCCCCCATCAATGTAGTGATCAGCATGCCCACCATCAATGTAGTGACCAGCGTACCCCCCCATCAATGTAGTGACCAGCATGCCGTGTCCCCTTCAATGCAGAGAGACTTACCTAAGGTAGAAGAACACAGCCTGACATTCATCCCACATGTTCAGTCTGCCCCGCAGCTAGTTCTCTTGGCCGAGCAGTGAGCGCGGCACAGCGAACCAATCACGTCGTGAGTAGCGGCACAGTGAACCAATCAGGTGTGCAGGCACATGTGATTGGTTAGCTGTGCAGCTGCTCACGGCGCCGCTGCTCACCGATCAGTCAGGAGAACTAGCTGCAGGCAGGTAGACGGAACATGTGGGACGGATGTCGGGCTCTGTTCTGCTACCTTCTACCACCACTGAGTATCGTACGTTCCATGATGTGACTATCGCCCACGTTCTATCATTCAGCCCTACCTATGAGTGTAATGTTTTCGCGGGGTGGCAAGGACTTTGTCTGGGGTGGCAATTGCCACCCAAGCTAGCCCTCTGGCTCCGCCACTGGGTTGCTGCTCTCGCAGCGTACGTTCCACCGGCCGAATA
This sequence comes from Pelophylax lessonae, assembly GCF_965119305.1. Classification (NCBI taxonomy): domain Eukaryota; kingdom Metazoa; phylum Chordata; class Amphibia; order Anura; family Ranidae; genus Pelophylax; species Pelophylax lessonae. The sequence continues at coordinate 604,431,438 of NC_138769.1, forward strand.
TGACGTGATACGCTCAACCAATCGCTAGACGCGTTTCGCCCTCCCCTCTGGGTGTCATCTGTAGCTGGCGTATTGAGCGTCCATAAGGTTTTTATGTACTTCACCCACCAGTGTCAGGTGCATCTCCGGAACTAATCCGTGATGACCGCTTGTCCGTGTTGGGTATAAATTAAATATTTAAATATTTCACATAAATATGTGGGCAATATGTTATTGCGGGCAATTATTAAAATTGAAAATTAATTGCAATGTGTATTTTTTTCAATGTGTATTTTAAATTAAATAAATTAAGAACGAATGTGGGAGTTATATGCACTGTATGGCAGGTATGGCCACAGTGACCTCTAGTGGTAGAGAAATAAATGAACATTATCAGTTGCTGGAGGAATGGCTTACATCTAGCAAGATACAGAGCACTACAAGCAGAAGCATTTCAAAATGAATTACAGGAATACAGAGATAATACTGAAAAATATAAATATATAATCCAGAGCATATATATAAAAATAGTCAACAAATTTAGGCATATTATTAAAATATAAACATGTGATACTAAAATATCATAATAAAAAATACATAATACAATAATAAAATATCATAATATTTATGTTTGTAAGTAGTTTTCTTTATTCAATAAAAGATGTTTTGGATGTACTTCACTATGGATGACTTTTTGTTTCGATGAGGGCCTTCGAGAACACCTACATCCACATTAAGGATATTTCCAACTTTATCATCGTATAAGTCTGGCTCCATAAGGATTATTGGTGACAACAGAGAGATCTGATTCCCTTCCACTTTACCTTCTTTTGATTTTGGTAAGTAGGGCACCATAAGGGGAAACACCAGCACTTCTATGGGACAGTAGGCAGGATTCAATAACAACTTAGCATTTTTACTTAAGTAAATAAAATAAGAAGCAGACACCTGTATTATTTGGAAAATATATAGGCCGCGGCCGTTTATTATTTATTTTAAAATAACTTCAATAAATAAATATATAATTAAAAATTTAAACACACTCAACAGCCTAGCCACCACAGCTCAGGCCGGATAAATAACATCACATTTCAAGCATCAACTTCCACTCATAAACATATAAAATTGCCCTTTTGCTATAGCAAAAACGACACCACTTACCTATTATATATCTATATATATATATATATATATATTTTTTTTTAAACAGCCGCGACAAAAAAAGGGGGGGGGATGGGGAATTCACACTGCTAAATCTTCTGAGGCGAATGAGCCCCTCTGAGGAGAGCTCTACCTTATATAGGGGCTCAGAGGGCTCTAGAAACTTCTACCCTATACCTATTCCTATAGGTGCTCTGACCCCTGCAACACCACGCCCACTATTTCTATTCCCTCAGGATACCTTAGGAGTCCCTCCCTCTTTACCTGAGGAGAAAAGGAGGGAAAATTACCTTATGAACTATTCTACCTATTTCCCCAGCCACTCTCCCATGAGGAAAAGGGGGCTTATTACTGTTCCCCTTTTCCTTTCATGGGACAGTAGGCAGGATTCAATAACAACTTAGCATTTTTACTTAAGTAAATAAAATAAGAAGCAGACACCTGTATTATTTGGAAAATATATAGGCCGCGGCCGTTTATTATTTATTTTAAAATAACTTCAATAAATAAATATATAATTAAAAATTTAAACACACTCAACAGCCTAGCCACCACAGCTCAGGCCGGATAAATAACATCACATTTCAAGCATCAACTTCCAAAAGACAGAAGGGGGAAAACTAACCCCTTCTGTCACCAACGACCCCGCACCGCGGCCATCTCAACACAATCCGACAGGTCTGCGTTAAAAACATCCAATCCTATCTCGGAAAGATGCACCCCATCATCCCTGTACAATCCTTCTGTACCCCCTTCCAATTCCCTATGTCTGAAAGACATAACACCTATCCTAGGCAAAAGTTTAGCCAATGACCTGTTAATCCTTCTTCTTATATTTTCCAAACTCTTCAAATAAGGTGAAAATAACCACCTCAGCCTTTGAACGATTTCAGAAAAGATAATAACAGTATTTGGCGACGACAACCCAAAACTAAAAAGATCATCCCTGATTCTGAAGATCAATTCCAAAGTTTTTTCCTGACCAATATCGTTTCCTCCTAAATGCACGATAAGTGCATCCGGAGGAGGAAACAATGATTGTAACCTGTTTAACTCAAATAGTAGATCAGCCCAAACCATGCCCCTCCTACCATACCAGTATACTTTGAATTTCTCTGGATCCAGTCCCAAATTTTCAGAGTAAACCCTCTGTCTTGCCCTCTTGAACGCCCAAAAGATATACGAATGCCCGACAATCCAAATGATCCTTTTTCCATCTGAAAAGAATCAAACAAATGAATTAGGTCGGATGTATGATTGATAGCAATCTGACTTCCACCTTCCAACCTTTTTTATTATTGAATCTTCCAATCCTAATCTAGATGCCTCAGTGGCTGCCCCTATCCGAAAAGAGTGTGATGTCAAATGCATTCCTGGTAAATTTAACTTGACCACACATTTCTTGAAAACGCTATTAAATTGATATTTAGATAAGTTTGCACCTGATGCATGAATAAAAAGAGCCTTTTCACCAAAACTTGGTCTTAACTCAAGATACTGTTGCAATGACTTAACTGGGCATATGAGAGAACCACTGAGAGCATGTAAACAAATAACACATCCTTTACCTACCTGTTCTGTTTTTGACCTACTTATCTTAACCCTCAATAAGTTTCCCTCCAGACTTACCTCCTTTTTTAAAATATTTAATAACTCTGAAATCCGCAAAGCTCCAAAAAATGCTAGAGAAAAGGCTGCTTTGAACAGGGCAGCTTCGAAAACAGAAAAACAAACCTCACCTGTGGCCATATATAGGTCCAAAAGAATTTTTGGTGTAATTGGACTGCGCTTATCACTGCTATAACTCCTCCTCCTATATCCTTTAAGCGCCTGCTTAACTGTAAAAAACGACACACAAGATGGTAAATTTCTCATTTTTTGAAAAAACGAAACTCCGGCTAAGATTTTATTCACGTGTGCCCAGGAGTAATTTTTCTTGAATAAACTATTTAAGAACAACATTACAAGTCCTTCAGAAAAATTATGTTCATCTTCTTTTAGATCCTTCAGAAAAGAAATCCACATCAGCCAAGCTGACTGGTAACCTGCCATGGTCGAAGGGGCTATGGAGTGTTCGATATTCTCTGTAACCAGACTTATATCAACTCCCATAACTTCCTTGGGAATTTGGTACCCACTGGATCCGCCTCTGGTAATAGATGGAAAAATCTGCTCATCTGTTGGCGAGATAGCGCATCTGCCATGTCATTGCTCTTACCAGGCACATGTCGAGCCTTAAGCCATATATTATATTTCAGACATAAATAAATCATATATCTCAAAAGAGCAATGACTGGTGGAGACTTGGATGTTAAACAATTGATAGCGTACATTACTCCTTTGTTATCCGTACTAAGCAATATCCTTCTATTACTAAATTCTTTTCCCCATACTTCCAGAGCGACTATTATGGGAAAAAGCTCCAGAAGAACTATATTTTTCAATAGACCTTTTCCTCTCCAGCTTTGGCTCCAGTGATCTGCGCACCAATGGTTTCGCCAGATCGCTGCAAAGCCTACCGAACCAGCAGAGTCAGTAAATAATAAAAATTCTTCATCAATAATGAATTCCTTCTGCCATAAACTCCTCCCATTGAAATGTTCTAAAAACTGAAGCCAAACTAACATGTCTTCCCTAATATCGCTGGTCACCCTAATATGAGAAAAAGGGGATTTTAGCCCAGAGATTGCCAAGTACATTCTCCTGGAGAATGCCTTTCCTACCGACATGATTCTTGAGGCGAAAGCCAGTAGGCCCAAAAGAGATTGAATCTCTTTCAAACACACTTTCTTTCTCCTAACCAGATTAATTAACATACCTTTGAATTTTTTCTTCCGGCAATCTGAACTCCAGCGCCGCCGTGTCTATTGTAATTCCTAGGAACTCCAGACATGTGGTGGGATACACCGTCTTTTCCACCGCCAATGGGACTCCAAACTTACTACAAATATTGAAAAACGTATTTAATAATTGAAGACATTCTAACGATTCTGCTTTACCCATGAACAAGAAGTCATCTAAGTAGTGAATCATAAAGTTAGAACCTGCGTCTTTCATCACTACCCATTCCAAAAAACAAGCAAAATCTTCAAAATATTTACATGAAACTGAACACCCCATCGGGAGACATTTGTCGAAGTAGAATTTGTCCTTAAAGAAAATTCCCAAAGAGTTAAAACAAGCCGGGTTAATGGGGAGTAGACGGAAAGCGGATTTTATGTCCGCTTTAGCCATTAAAGTCCCTGCACCTAAAGCCCTAAGCTTTTCAAGAGCATCCTCAAATGAAGCATATGATACTGATATTAAGTTTGGGTCTATCTGGTCATTTAAGGATTCCCCTTTGGGAAATGAAAGGTGGTGAATTAATCTGAAAGAACCTTTCTCCTTCTTTGGGACAATACCTAATGGGGAAACTCTAAAATTTTTAAAAGGAGGTGAAACAAAAGGACCTTCCATCCTTCCTTCCAAAATTTCTCTATCTAATTTTTCTTGGACCACACTAGGGAACTGATCAACTGATTTTAAATTATTAAACTGCCTACAACCTAAACCTGAAAAGGAGGGCAACAAGAAGCCCTCCTCAAAGCCCTCAAACAGTAGTTGAGCCCTCACCTTGTCTGGGAAAACTAACAGGTAGGGCAACATTTTTTGTAATTTCACTGGGGAGGTTGCCTTTTTGAAGGTTCTGTTGGTTGTTAGCGGACAGTTTCTTAAAACATTTTGACACCGGGTGACTTCCCCCGCAAAATGCACATTCATGCCTATATCGGCATGTATGGGGCCATTTACACTGTCCATCATTATAATTAAAGCAGATCCCTTTTCTATATGTAGTGGTGGACTGCTGCGAGGAGGGACCAGGCTGCTTGACATAACCTGATTTCTGGGGTAGAAAAAGGTTAAGCCACAATCCTACGTCCTTAATCCCCCATCTTAAATTCCTGTGCACTGACAGTTTCTGTCTAAAAGCCTCATCGTAACTATACCATCAAAACCACTGAAGCTCTTGTACGCTTCTAAAATAATATCCAAGTGTTGGAAAAGTCCAACACTCTTTTCAGGTGACTTCTCACAAAGAACTGCAGCAAAAATAAAAAAGGATTGCAGCCAATTGTTAAAATTCTTAGCAACAGGCCTTTTCCTATCCTCTTCTGACTTATCATCTTTTTTGTCACTCTTATTAATAAATTCTCTAGCTGATGGCAGAAGAGATAGTATATCCATAAACTCACCTCTCCAAATCTTTTCTTTTATTCCCGGTGATAGATGGAAGCCCAGCGGTGACACCTCACAAGGTATAGCTTCCTTAAGACATGTTTCAGGAATATTTTGTGACCTTGCCACCTGTCTACCATCTAATTCAACTAAATCCACCATACTCTCCTGCATACTCCTGTCTTTAGCTAAGCCCCCACAAGGTGGCGCCCATACTTCTGCTGCTGACAAAGCTGGCTCTGCAACCTGGCTACTCTGAAACAATCTACTGTTTTGCTGCAGCTCCCTAACATCTCTAGACAAATTAAATAACATTTCAGATATATTGGAGAGAATTGGCAGCGTTGTCCACTCACCATTCTCATTATCCTGCTGTGTTTGTAGTCTCTCCTCCAGCTCCTCCCCGACCACCGGGATTGCTTGACCTTCCACCGCCGGCTCTTCAGCTCTCCTTCCGCTCCCGCCCTGTATCTCTTGCCGCGGAGACTCTTCCGGCACCGGAGCTTGTCTTCCACGACCGGAGCCTTCCTCATTTCTTCCGCTCCCGGCGCCGCTTGATGACGCTGACTCCCGGTCACCGCGCCTGCGCTGTGTCCCGGTCCCGGGCCTTCTTGCAGGAGGTCTCGCTGGTGACTGTGAGTGCCGCCTGGCAGGCGTTCTCTTCCTCTTCGTCCGTCCCTCCGAAATGACGGTGCTTCTTCTCACTTGACCCGGACCTTCTTCCATCTCAGCCGTATCTTCTTCCGTCGGCGGGGCATTCAAAGCTGGAATCACCTCAGCCCGCACGTCCGCAGCAGAATTCCCACCGGCTGCTTGTCTCGCATTCCTTGGTAAGCTTAAGCACATTCGTAACCACTCTTCACCACCGTCCTCCCCTGCTCTTTCTATAATTTGTCTCAATAGGCTCATCCTCTCGCCTCAGAAGTCTCCTATACTCCAAAAAATGGCAGCTCCTGAATTCACACTGCTAAATCTTCTGAGGCGAATGAGCCCCTCTGAGGAGAGCTCTACCTTATATAGGGGCTCAGAGGGCTCTAGAAACTTCTACCCTATACCTATTCCTATAGGTGCTCTGACCCCTGCAACACCACGCCCACTATTTCTATTCCCTCAGGATACCTTAGGAGTCCCTCCCTCTTTACCTGAGGAGAAAAGGAGGGAAAATTACCTTATGAACTATTCTACCTATTTCCCCAGCCACTCTCCCATGAGGAAAAGGGGGCTTATTACTGTTCCCCTTTTCCTTTCATTCTCAGAAGCGGAGCACAGCAGCACTTGTATTTATTTTGCTATTTGCACAACAAAGGACATTTATTTTATATATATTTATTTATCCATCTAATTATTTATGTAAGAACACAAGGACTTTGGAAACACACAGTATTTATTGTTGTGCACATATAATATTTCTACACCCACTTGTTTTATGCTTAATTTATATTTATTTATTATAATGGCAGCGCTGATCACCACTGTTTATATATAATACATTGCAGCACTTCCGAAGTTGTATTCTGTCGTATGAGAATTTTCGTAAATTGAGCGAATTCTTCATTTTCGATATGAGACTAGCATGCAAAAAACCTGGATGAACATTTGTCCAATATTCTCATGGTGTGTACGAGGCTTTACACTGAAGATATAAAGTAACAGTAAAAGTGAAAAGCAAAGTCACATACAAGTGCTATTTTTCAGGAAGAGTTCAAGACAGAGAACAGATATTTCTGATTGCTGCTTAGGTATACTTAATACCTAGACATTCCTTATAAGAAAGCAGATCTTCACTTTTTGATTTCAGGTCCCTTTTTATAAAACAGTGACAGCTCTGAGGAAGCTCAGAGGGAGAATTTCCATCAAGTTCTCCCAGTCTGAATATAAGTTTTCCTGAATACACAAGGCAATTTTTACCTTTTCCTATTAATACATACAGTCCAATAACTGTAAGCAATGCTCATACTCAGCAACACCACTTGCTTTTATCGGGCTTCTATAGTCAGTCATAAATCCAGATAGTTTCGGTTCAGGCTATGCTTTTTATACTTTACAGCCATCACCATCATTATTTTCTACATTTTCTACCTTTTTGCTTTAAATAAAGCTCAGTAATTTCTCCAGATTGAAGATTTTCCATTTAAAGTGTCACTGCCCTGCTACGTAACTTTAATTTGGCGTTTGTCTCCCCCTAATGGTGGAATTATAGATTCTCACAATGTCCACTGAGAAACATGAAGGGCTACCATTGCTGAGCTCCTTCTTAAAGATGATAGTTACTTGGCTGTTGCGATGACATTGTGGCTGCAATATTTCTAATTGTTGATATGAAACAAGTTTTCAAATGAGAAAGATTAGGGCAAAGCTAGGACTCCTTTTGTGCTTACTTGTTCTGGGTCAGTGTCTTAAATGGTCGATTTACTAAAACTAGAGAGCGCAAAATCTGAGGCAGCTCTGCATGGTAGCCAATCAACTTCTAACTTCAGCATAGGTGTGCGCAGCCTATTGCAATAGGGTGTGCACCCCAAAACTCAAACACACATGCCTTTCTCTGTAGCCTCAGTTGCACTGGACAGTGAATGAATGGAAAGTGCTCTGTGCTAAGCAGCTTCCTGTTCATTCCCAAACTGAAGCATAGTAAATACCGTTTATTATGCTTCTGTTATGAATTAACACAGTGAGTGAGTATATTCCCTGTGTTCATTTAGAAAAGGAAGGCCGGTAAATTAAATGTCTTCCCTTCGTGGCTGGTTCACCTCTTATGTGTTGTAGTAAGTGTGAAAGACCGAGGCAAAATCTATGGGTGCATTTATACCTACACATATGCACTGCATGCACATAGCATAGAATATTATATATCCAGTCTAAAAATTAAGTTTAACACAATGATAAAAAGTGATAAACGTGTGTGCATGGACATACCTACGTGTCGCATAGAAATCTTACTCTGTGAAGATCCCCACACATTCACTTCCTTGAATTTTGTATTCACTATGGCCTGTGAGTAGGCGCTGCTGTGTCACACATTTTACAGAGCCTGCCTTCTTAATTAGAGAGGAGCTGAGTGGAGGAGTTTCAGGAGGCGGAGTCAGTATAGGAATCACTGCATGCAGGCAGCAATGTACCTTGGGATATATAGTTCTTAGAGATTGAAAGTAAACAGCAGAGGAGAAGTTGCAAAGCATGCAGGGAAACCAGGAGGTTGTTAAAAGAGATGGCCAGACAGATAGGTAGCACTAACGACATAAAAGGAGATTTCTCAGTTAAGCTTATAGTGGATTACCAAAAATATCTTTTGTTTGCACTTCTGTTACAATGCTGATGTTATAATATGAAAGTGCATGCTGTGACTATAGATTTTAATTAACTATATTGGTACTATAATGACTTAAAGCAACTGTAAATTGCTTTAAAACTGTAAAACTGTCTTTACAATGCAACTGCATTGTAAAGACTGAATACCTGTTTGTCCCCACTATGCAGTTGGTTGCTTGAAGCCCTATTTATGATCGAAGCACATGTGAATCATTTATCCATGTTGAACATGTTTACAAGAGGGATAAACAGTTTACATGTGATACCAAATCTAAAATAAGTTAAAACAAAAAGCTGCGTGACGCACACTGGTGACACACATTATTCCTGCTCTATACTTTGCACTCTGTCACTTCATTTTAAAGTTCTTATCACATGTGCAGGTTTACATGTCATAACAAATGCATTGTCAAATAATGCCAAGCGCACAGCGGGGACGCGCCTATCACATTGCCTCACTGTGTAGTTTGGTACCAGACACACCTATTATGCTTGCCAGACTGCCATTGTTGTTGTGATAGCAGATTAGAAAGTAAAAATTGTAAAGAGACCAACAAAGTATAACATTTTAAAGCAGGTATTTTTTATTTTGGTTATAAAATACAAATCTAGATGTGGTCATTCTGCTATGAGATATGTTCTTCAGGAGATATGTGATCTGCCGAGGAATTGGTCATTGGAAAGTGACACAGGTCCATTAATTGCACATATTGTGCCATGTTAGATGGAGCAAGGGCTGATGAGCCTCTCTCCTTTTCATACACTTTGGAGCATGCAGCATGCCAGCCCCACTTTGAAGACATTCTCCATATCAAGCTGGATTGTGGATAGGAGAACATGCCACTTAGCAGTGCAGACTCCACCCTCCACAGGCACAACTCAGATGATAGTTACTGTATACACTCACCAGACAATTTATTAGGTACAGAATAGGAATAGCATTGAAGTGACTTTGAAAGTGGTATGATTGTTAGTGCCAGACAGGTTGGTCTTAGTATTTCAAAAACTGCTGATCTACTAGGATTTTCACGCACAACCATCTCTAGGGTTTACAGAGAATGGTCCTAAAAAGAGAAAATATCCAGTGAGCAGAAGTTGTGTGGAGGAAAATGCTTTGTTGATATCAGAGGTCAGAGGAGAATGGGCAGACTGGTTCCAGATGATCGAAAGGCAACAGTTACTCAAATAACCACTCATTACAACCAAGGCATGCAGAATACAATCTCTGAATGCACAACACATCGGACCTTGAAGCAGATGGGCTACAGCAACAGAAGACCACACCGAGTGCCACTCTTGTCAGCTAAGAACAGGAAACTGAGGCTACAATTTGCACAGGATCACCAAAATGAGACAATAGAAGACTGGAAAAAATATTGCCTGGTCTAATGAGTCTCAATTTCAGCTGCGACATTCAGATGGTAGGGTCAGAGTGTGACATGAACAACATGAAAGCATGGATCCATCCTGCCTTGTATCAACGGTTTAAGCTGGTGGTGGTGGTTTAATGGTGTGGGGGATATTTTTTTGGCACACTTTGGCCCCTTAGCACCAATTGAGCATTGTTTTAACGCCATAACCTGAGTATTGTTGCAGACCATGTCCATGGCCAGTGGCCAGACCATGGCCAGTGGTCCATCCTCAAGACCCAGTAACCCAGTGGATTCTCAGCTGGAAAGGCCTCCAAGTCTGCTCTTGCGCCTAGATAAATATGCACCATATGATGGAGACGTTGCCAATGGTTGCTCAGCCCTGGGTGCTGCTGAGGACTAAAGAACTGTTTAAAGGCATCGGTTAGCCGGCCGCCTTCTCCATCGCTCCTCCTTTGGCTGAACGATGCCTCAGAAACACGTCCAGAGTATGTTGACCTCCCAGTGTCTGGAAAGGCGGTACACACATTTTTTTTCAAGGCCTCCTCAAGATTTTTCATCCTCTGCTCCCTCTGCGAAGGCAGGATGAGCTCTGCAATTTTACCCTTGTAACGTGGATCAAGAAGGGTTGCCAACCAGTAATTATCCCTCTCCTTGATAGCATGAATCCTCGGCTGTTTTTGGAAAACTGGCAAAACCAAATTTAAGTCCCAAGGTCATAATGGTGGCTTCACAGGTGGAAGCAAACGTAACATTCCCCGGACGAAGATCTGAACCAACGTATGGGAAGCAAAGGAAAACTAGAATTCTCCCGATTATATAATTGCGGGGATGCCATTTCCTGGCCTCACACCAGGCAATGTAGGATTTCCAGACTCTGTAATAAATGTTTCTAGACACTGGTTTTCTATAGTTTATCAGTGTATCAACTGCAGGGCCAGATACACCCCGCTCCTTCAAGATTAAGTCTTCAATAGCCAAGCCGTCAAATTTAGAGACTGTACAGCAGGGGGTGGAATATCAGGTCTTGAGAGAGTAGGTCCGGACGCAGTGGAAGGGCCCATCACTGCCAATCTCTGTGTTTGTACAAACCAAAACCCGGAGCTACCAGAATCACTGGTTTCCCCTCTAGCTGGATTCTGCGCAATAGACGCTGTATCAGCTGCACCGGAGGAAAGCCATATATCAGGGAATACTCCTCCCAAGGAGTCACCAAAGCATCCACTCCGATTATGAGTGGATCCCTGGTCCTGGACACAAATTTCTTCACCCTGTTGTTGAACCTGGATGCCAACAGATCTAAGTCTGGTACCCCCCAGCACAGGCAGATTGATTGAAAAATCTCGGGGGGGGGGGGGGGGGAGGTGGGTGAGGGCCAATCCCCCAGAAACATCTGTTGACGTCTCAAAGAGTCTGCTGCCAGCTCTCTATTCCCAGAATAAAAACTGCTGTCAGGCATGGCACAAAACAGGATGAAGTCCACCTCTTTCTGCGCTACCCGACTCCTTGTGTCTCCTTGATGGTTAATATAAGCCACAGTCGTGGCATTGTCGGATTGTACCCTGGCATGGTGACCCCGAAGTCTGGACGTCCAGAATTTCAAAGCCTGACTCACTGCTTGGATTTCCAAAATGTTGATGGGGAGACTTTTCTCTACCCAAGACCATTTTCCCTGGACAGTGGCTTCCTCCAGAATCGCTCCCCAGCTGAAGAGACTGACATCTGTAGTGACTAATTTCCAAGTCACTGGAAGATAGGATTTCCCTTTCTCTAGATTTCTGGTCAACAACCACCAATTTAGACTCTGATGTACTCTTGGTAGCAGAGACATGGATCGGCCCAGAGAATTAATCTTTCTGGTCCAGGCAGACAGAATTTTGTTCTGTAGGGTCTGGCATGGAACTAAGCATAGGGAATTGCCTCGAATGCGGACACCATCTTCCCTAGTAACATCATGCAAAGGCGTATAGAAGGATATCTCAGCCTTATTATGGACCAAACCTGATGCTTCAGGTCTGTGACCCTTCTTGCTGGCAAGAATATCTTTGCCTGTGCAGTGTCCACAAAAAGACCCAGATATTCCAGACGCTGGACCGGATGTATTGCTGACTTTAGCAAGTTCAGTATCCAACCCAGACGTCATAAGAACTGTACTGTCTGATGGACATTTTGGCTTAGAGCCGAAGCCAATCGATCTATTAGTAATAGATCATCCAGATATCCTATTATAGATATCCCTCGAGGACCTTAGAACAGCCAATACTGGAGCTAGGATCTTTGTGAAAACTCTTGGAGCTGTGGCTAACCCAAAGGGCAGGGCCACAAACAGAAAATGACGGTTCTCTTTTACAAATGTTTTTATTAAAGGATATAAACGTTCATCAGATCGAGGCATGTAAGTACAATGCGAAAAATGGAACATATAAAACAGGTAGCATCAAAAAGAAAATACAAACATAGGGCGTGAGCCAATATTGGATGCTGTAAACTAGATGGAATTCGTAAGCAAAAATTAATAAAGCGGGGACCAAAAGTCCCCCAGTGACACATAGTACAAACTACAACTGGTGCAGCATTCCGAGAGTGTTCCATCAATCAGAAATAGACATGGTCATAGAGTACCAAGCAAAAAAAAAAAGGATCAATACAGAGTAGACAAAGAGAAAAGAAAGGAGTAAAGAAAGAAAAAAGAAGACAACCAAAGAGGGAGAAGACAATAGAAGGAGGCAGAGAGAAGAGTGGGGAAGGAAGGGCAGGTCTTGCAGGGCGAGCACTCGGGGGGCATTTAAATGGAGAGGATAGTGGCCTGAAATCTAGAAGGGGCAACATTTGAAATCCGGGGATCCCACACCTTAAGAAATTTGTCATGAGAATCGGAGGCTATTGCTGTCAGTTTTTCATTGATCAGGATATCATTCATATGATTTTTGACTGCCTCAAAGCTAAGCAACAGGGTCTTCCAGGACCGGGCTATTGTCAATTTCGTAGCTGTGAACAAATGCTGGGCCAACTGGCGCTGCCTACGGGATAGGTCGGGTATAGGTTTGCAAAGAAGTGCCTCATACGGATCCCACTTTTAGGGCACGTCCACCAAATATGCGCCATAGTCCCCTCCTGAGTGCAACCCTGAAAACACAAGGGAGAATATGCAGGTATAAATTTGGCCAGTCTAGCCGGGGTATAATGCCATCTGCAAAACACCTTATATGCATTTTCCAAAATTAAGACTTTACGTCTTTCCTATCCAGCCCCCCCAATTCCAGTTCCCAGTGGGAATGATAGGCAGTGAACGGGGGCATATCGCAAGAAACAATTGAGGCATATAAGAGAGATATGAGTCCCGGAGAGACTTTCAAAAGGTGTAAGCGTATAGGGTAAAGGCCTATGTTTAATAAGTTGGAAAATGACGGTTCTCTATTGCAAAGCATAGGAACCTTTGATGAGCCTGGAATATAGGCATATGAAGATATGCATCCTTAATGTCTATGGATGCTAGAAATTCCTCTCTCTGCAGGGAGGCTACGACTGAATGAACTGACTCCATTCGGAAAGTACAAATGTTCAGAAACTGATTTAAAACTTTGAGATCCAGAATAGGTCTCACATCCCCATTTGGTTTGGGGACTACGAACAGGTTTGAGTAAAAACCCTTGAACTTTTCGTCCTCCGGAACCTCTATTATCACTTTTTGAGCCTTCAGCTGGTCCAATGCCAGAAAGAGAGACCTTCTTTTTTAGGGGATCTGTCAGTAAACTTGACCCTTATAAACCAGGGATACAGTATGGGAACACCTGAAATTCCAGTTTGTTCCCCTGTGAAATGGTGGAGATAACCCAGTTGTCTTGGATGGATTCCACCCAAACCATCAAGAACTGCCGCAGCCTTCCCCCTACCCACGTGAGTGGAGGCACCTCTTCAGAGAGAGCTTAGTAGAAGACTTGGCTGATATCAGGGCCCAGGGCTTTTTCTGACCCTGCCCTGAAGGCTTGGTTCCGGATCCGGATGGTTAAGGCCGTCGCCACTGTCTGGAAGTAGAAGCACTGGTATTATGAGTGCTGGGGATTTTGAAAGAAGGACGCTTTCTCTTCCTTTTTATGGGTAGCAACGTACTGCCCCCCCCCCCCCCCGGGATCTTTTGGATATAGTTATCCAGATCATCACCAAAAAGGCGTTCTCCCTGAAAAGGGAAGCCAGCAAGTAATTTTTTACATGGTAATTCCGCAGACCAATTTTTTAACCAAAGGATTCTGCGAATATGCACTGATATCAGAGCAAATCATGATATTTGCCTTATGGAGTCCGTAAGAGCATCCACAGAAAAACAGTGCAAGGTAGATCTGACAGATCTTCCACAGACTCTCCTTAAGAAGGAACTGTCTTGGCCACTTGCGTCATACGGTTTTTCAAAGACTGAAAAACTCCTATGGCTGCTACTGCTGTTTGTATCACAGAACCTGCAACTGCAAAGGAGGCTTTCAATAAAGATTCCAACTTCTTATCTGCTGGATCTTTAAAAATCTGGTCATTGTCCACAGGACAGGTTAAACTCTTGTAACTACAGAAATAGAAGCATCCATAGAGGGTATATTGAATTTCTTAGAAAACTTTTCCTCCATAGGATACAATAATGAAAACCTTTTGGGAGGAACAAAAATCCTATCAGGATGGTCCCAATCTTTATACATTTCTTGCTCCAAGAGCAAAATGTCTGCGGACTATGACTAGGGCGCAATGAGCCTAGAGAGGAAAAAGAGACTTCAGCTGTCTCTAGGGGAGGAAATTTGTATCCTGACCAGACCATTTTAGTAAGAGACTGAATAAACAACCTCTGGGTCTGAGAGGTAGATAGAGACTCCTCTGACCCTGACTCCCCAGAAGTGGAAACCTTAGCTTGACCTTCCATATGGTCACCATCAGCTACTTCTTCCACATCCTCTGCCCAATGACTCAGGGGGTGGCTCAGGTGAGGGAGATCTATCACATTTCTTCCCTTGAGATGTTGCAATGATACTAGCAATCCTACCCTCAAGGCTGGCCAATGCTACAGCCAAATCGTCCGGCAGAAATGCTGGGAGTAGCTACTATGCCTGACAACCTTAATGGTTCAGATTGGCAAGATGCCTCTGGCACTTCAGGAGGAGTAGACACAGTGGAAACATGGCTAGGACCTTCAAGGCCTGATGGTGGCATCACAGTGCCTTTTCCAACTGTGCCCCCCCCCCTGCTTTTTTTCGGGCAGAAATTGCTTCAAAGCAAGATAAACTTGAGGTACTATCTTGATACAGGACCTGTTTGTGCCAGTAACATGAACCCACAGTGACTTGCGCAACCCAGCTGCTGCTGCTCTGTGTCCCTTTCAGCCTATGACAGAGGCTGGTGTGTTGAAGACAGTTCCTTACAGAACATGCCCATTTATGTGCGGCGTGGTACGTGGTATCCATGTGCACGCCAATTGCGTTTAGAACACGCCCTCCACGTGGTGTACGCCTGTACTTAAAGGTGAAGATTCCAGCGCGCGAATAGGCCTATGCCATAGACATGCGATCAAGGCAGAGACGAACATGCGGATGCTTATGCGCCAGCACAAACACAACAAACATAAGGGGTGAGAGCAGCTTAGGCTGAATCTTGTTTGTCACAGCTGATACAATTGAGGTAATCAGCTCAGGGTAAAACACAATGTGAAACAATAGGCAAAGAAACAATGATTTAAATCAAGCTTTGCAATAATCCCATAACAGCCTCAACAAGATGTAACTTGTAAGCATAACATCCACCTCATGGAGGGATACATATGGCACATGGTCTCTGTTATCTTTTAAAAGGAACAGTGCATAAAATATTTACAATTTGCAATTTTGCCAACAATTTTTACCTTCAAGGTTTGCGGAATAAGTAAATATTTTAAAATGGATTCACCAGTCCTGCCGCAGGATTCTGTTTTGAAACAGGAATTCAATCTTCACCCATCACGGCAAGCTTTGTCTTGGCAACCTTCAAGGACTGGGTCCCCTATATAAGAGCCTTGGACCTGTAGAGCACCCTGCATGAAGCGCCTTTGGGGTTTGGTATTCCAAGGGTCCGGATCTCAGGGTCCAGCGCCTAAAAAGGACAACATTACAGGCAGAACCTCATATCTGCTTCCCGGGGCTCAGGTACCATCTTTTAAGTCCATTGACTGTTTAGGATGGATCTGATAGCTTAACCCCTTATATTCAATGATCTTTGATTGGTTTAAATAGCATTATCTTTCTGTCTTCTTTAGAAGAGAAAATAAGTGACTATCCCCTTTAGAGACTGGCGAAAAAACTGAGGTACTTCCTGTGTGGGAGGGGTTATATAGGGGGGGCATCAATTCTGATTGATTGGCAGTGTCTTCCACCTAAAAGTGGTTATATAACCCATACGTTATGATTTATGGCTCTGTGTCCCGTGATGTACGAAGAGAAAAGTTTTTTTTTTTTTTTTTTTTTAAATAAAAAAAAAACCCCAAAGTAGTTGGGATTATTATAGCGCTTGCTGTTGGGGATCGGGGTAAACAATTGCCTGAGTATAATATGTGAGGTCAATATAAGTATATATAAACGTAGAGTAAAAAAATTGGTGACTAGTGACTAAATAAATACCATAAACTGGATGGTGGTGTATCGCACAATAATACAGTGTAAAATCAAGAAAAAATCATACAATATCAAGTAATAAAGGAATCAAACCACATAAGTGCCATTAAAGTGCAAATGAGTGCCAAAAATAAGTCCAATCAAAGTTCATATGTGACTTATGTGCATAAGATAAACTTCCGTGCCAAAAGGGAGAAAAGTGCAAGTGCTTGTGCTGGGTCCTCCAGTGGTCCGACTGCCAGTACTTATGGAGTGACTATAGGGAATAATGGAGGTGAAAACTCACCAGAGGTTGTGGGTCTTAGTTACCTTATGGTAAAAAGACCTATAGAGCCTGGTGGCCTCCTCGGCCGGAGAAATGGCGACTGCTGGGCTTTGTAGTTCCCTACGATCCGGGGCCCCCTTCCTGATTGCACTGGATCAGTCTGTGCTCTCCCAGCAGGAATCCTCTGTTCTGACTCAACATGTGCTCTCTCCTTTCCACACCTACCCAAATGTTGTTTTTTTTAACCTGTTGATGACCGCCCGCCGCAGATGTACTGCGGCAGGCTGGCTGGTACAGGCAAGTCGCCATACATGTACGGCGCTCGCCCCCGGGGCTCTGGGGAGCGCTCCCGCGCTCTCCTGGTTCCCGCGCTGGTCTGATTCGGTACAGAACCGATCAGTCATCAGGTCCAGGCCAATGATTTTTGGCCTGGACCTGGTGATCGGTTCTGTTCTGACCAATGACAGATCGATCTGTGCCTGTGTAATGTAAACACAGGCACAGGAAAAGGTCCTCTCTTTCCCTCGTGGAGTCATTTTGGATTCCAGCGTGAGAGAAGAGAGGATCAACTGTAAGTACATCAAACAGCACACACACACCAAGATAGGCACATTTACCCCCCGATCACACCCCAACTAACCCCTGCACCCCCTGTAACATTGCACACTATATAAAGTATATAGCTATATATAATGGGTAAAAAGGCGCTGGTAATCTTTTGCTGGATATAAATACTAAGGTATCACGTATTTCATAAATATTTGAAAATAAAATAGTATGACAAAATATAAAATTATACGTGCTTATATAAAGTGCAAAATGTGATTCATACGTATCAATGTGCTTACAAGTGCTACAATTACAGGTGCTAGCTTTTACTAGTGCTCAAAACATATATATATTATTATCCAATTAGTGCAACAAGCAAAAAAGTGCTTACTGGTGCATAGTATATTTAAAGTGCAAGTGCTGACCTTGATTTTTACAAAAGGTTATAATAAATCAACAAAGTGCTTGCTGGTGTATCCACCAATAAATTAAATCACATACAATAACAATATAAGTGCTCAAAAAAGTGTCTCTAAAATTCTGGGCAATTCATGCCACCAGATTGTGTTTTTAAAATCTTTGATTTTTTCTTTTTCACAGTGCTCCAGGTGCTGGGGTGTATCACACGTGGCCTCTTACCAGCTTCCAACAGGTCACAAGGACCCCCAACGCTTGTGATCCCTTTAACTGGGTGGATCAGACCTCTCCTCAATTCCTTGAATATCCTGCTCCTACGTTACTCGAAATGGACCATATAGTCCGCACATATAAAGATATAGAAGAAAATAGCCTCCAATAGTGAAATATTGTTTATTCTATTAAAACATACACTAAAGGATAACAATTTGCCTCTTACTATTAGTTGTGCCCTCCTGGCACTGGGCAATTCGGCAGTACAAATTGTATGGGTATTGGGAAGATATCCTCAGGGGATCTGCAGCACCCTGAGGATATCTTCACAATACCTACACAATAATATATATATGTTAATGGAATGATAGTAGCGCTGAAACACTATATAAGAGTTCCTGAAATAGACAGTGGATGTCCACTAAATAAACAGTGTGGTAAAAACTTAGTCCTCACAGTCTTTAATTGACTAATACCATAAGTCTATTAACGGGTGAATATAAACATCAATCCTCCTTCCAGATCTTCAATAAACATGAAAGTCCAATGTTATTGACGGTAGTTGTTGGGTAAGTATTGCAAAACTCCCGTGTAATCTGGTCGGGTCACCACAAATCCACCACCAAGTGCAGGGGGACAATAAGAAATGGCCACTCACCGGATAGATATGCTCACCTACTCTCATAAGTGAGCACCACTCGCATAATGATCACAAATCCACATGTCACCATAGGATAGGTTGAATCAAGCAAGAGATGGTTCCCAATCCAGTATAGTGTCCCTTTTTCTGCCAATGTCTCCCAAATATGTGGAAAATAAACAGATATCTCCACTAGTGCAATACGTCTCATAAAGCTTTATTCCAAAGTAAAACAACACATAATGCACTCACTTGTAGTTGGATAAAAATACAGCATCTCTCATAAAGGCAGTATCGGGACCCCTTCTCCTCATCCGATATGGCTCCATGCCAGATCGGGTAGTTCCGGATGTCCTTTGCTGCCGTCAGCTTCGATTGGGTGCGTCGTCTGGCCACGCCCCGACGCGTTTCGTCACTTCCTGACTTCAACTGGGGGCGCCCCCAGTTGAAGTCAGGAAGTGACGAAACGCGTCGGGGCGTGGCCAGACGACGCACCCAATCGAAGCTGACGGCAGCAAAGGACATCCGGAACTACCCGATCTGGCGTGGAGCCATATCGGATGAGGAGAAGGGGTCCCGATACTGCCTTTATGAGAGATGCTGTATTTTTATCCAACTACAAGTGAGTGCATTATGTGTTGTTTTACTTTGGAATAAAGCTTTATGAGACGTATTGCACTAGTGGAGATATCTGTTTATTTTCCACATATTTGGGAGACATTGGCAGAAAAAGGGACACTATACTGGATTGGGAACCATCTCTTGCTTGATTCAACCTATCCTATGGTGACATGTGGATTTGTGATCATTATGCGAGTGGTGCTCACTTATGAGAGTAGGTGAGCATATCTATCCGGTGAGTGGCCATTTCTTATTGTCCCCCTGCACTTGGTGGTGGATTTGTGGTGACCCGACCAGATTACACGGGAGTTTTGCAATACTTACCCAACAACTACCGTCAATAACATTGGACTTTCATGTTTATTGAAGATCTGGAAGGAGGATTGATGTTTATATTCACCCGTTAATAGACTTATGGTATTAGTCAATTAAAGACTGTGAGGACTAAGTTTTTACCACACTGTTTATTTAGTGGACATCCACTGTCTATTTCAGGAACTCTTATATAGTGTTTCAGCGCTACTATCATTCCATTAACATTGTTACCAAATATTTATATTTGTTCAAGTAGCAGCTTCAGGGTTATCATTTTATTTCCAGCAGGTGCTGGTGCATCCTAAAGCGCGGAGATAGTCACACAGTTTGGGCGGTTACTGAGGATTATTATTTTATCAATAATATATATATGTTTTGAGCACTAGTAAAAGCTAGCACCTGTAATTGTAGCACTAGTAAGCACCTTGATACGTATGAATCACATTTTGCACTTTATATAAGCACGTATAATTTTATATTTTGTCATACTATTTTATTTTCAAATATTTATGAAATACGTGATACCTTAGTATTTATATCCAGCAAAAGATTACCAGCACCTTTTTTACCCATTATATATACCTATTTATTGTTTTAAACAATTAAAGGGGCAGCAGGTTGTAATATCTTTTCTTAAAGGGCCAGGCGCCTTCGCCAATTTTTGTTGATAAAGTATATAGCATTTTTCTGTATTTCTGCAATAGTGTGCCTTGTGACTTGATTTAACGCTAGCCAACGTTAGTTTTAGGCTACCCGCCACCCCCCCAATAAAGATTTAACCCCCTGATCACCCCCAGTTAACCCCTTAACCCCCTGTCACATTGCACACTATATGAAGTATATAGCATTTTCTGTATTTCTGTAATAATGTGCCTTGTGACTTGATTTAAGGCTAGCAAACGTAAGTTTGAGGTTTAGGCTACCCGCCACCCCCCCCCAATAAAGATTTAACCCCCTGATCACCCCCAGTTAACCCCTTCACCCCCTGTCACATTGCACACTATATACAGTATATAGCGGTTTTCTGTATTTCTGTAATAGTGTGCCTTGTGACTTCATTTAGCACTAGCGACAGTTCGTTTCTGACCCAAATAGGTTTAGGCTACCCGACATCCCCCCCATAAAGATTTAACCCCCTGATCACCCCGCAGTTAACCCCTTTATTGCTCTGTCACAGTGTCACTTTTATAGTGTACAGTTTTTTTTCTGATCACTATTATTAGTGTCACAGGTGACATTAGTTAGCGTTAATGCTAGTTATCATCAGTTTAGGACAGCGCAGATCCCCGCCACATAGTTAGAAATAACACACAGTAACACACACTTACACACACATACACACACTTACACACACCAAACACCTCCATTACTAGTATAGTATCTGAACGGATCAATATCTTTGATCTGATCAGAACTTTACTAGCGTCCCCAATAGCTTAGGGTTCCCAAAACGCAGTGTTAGCAGGATCGGTCACAACACCTGCCAGCACCTGCGTTTAGCCCCTCCGCCCAGCCCACCTCACCCTACACAGGCAAGTGCAGTAATCAATAGATTACTGTCACTTCCAAAAACATAACACACAAAACCGCAGCGTTAGTAGAGTCAGGCTTGATGTCTGCTAGCACCAGCATTTTTTTTTGTAGCGGTTGAAATAGTCCTCGACAACCAGGTGCTTTTTAACCTGTGAGTCACACTAGTGTACCTGTAAATTTAGTGGCTTAAATGCCCAAACGGAGGTATACTAGTGAAGAGGCCTACAGGATACTGACCATGTCAGATGAGAGCGATGGGGAAGCCTCACTGGCAGAATCAGGGTCAGTATACGAACTTGTAGACAGCAGTGGCTCCCTGACAGATGCTAAGGTCAGGCGTACCCGACCCCGTTCTGGAGTTGATGAGGTGCAGAGATTGCAGCGTGCTCGAATGGAGCAGAGTGTTGGTACTAATGCCGCTCAAACTTCTGGTGAACTGGCAAGCACCAGCGGCCTAGTACACCCTGGTCGTAGACAAAAGAGGACTGCAGTAACACTTGGTGATGTGGCGAGTCTCATAAGTGCAGTTCAAGCTGGTGCGGTGGCTAGCACAAGTAGTGGCCCGCAGCCACCTCCCTGATGCGCTGGCATATCCCAATTGGCAGCCCCCAGATTCTACAGCACCCGTACTTCCCTCATTCACTGCCCAACCCGGAATTCAGGTGGAAACAGCCAACTTTACTCCCCTTAATTTTTACAAGCTGTTTTTCACAGAAGATCTTTACAGATCTATTGTGGACAAAAGCAATTTATATGCTGGTCAACTCATCGCTGTCAATCCAAATTCGTCCCTTGCCAGACCATTCAGCTGGAAACCTATAACGGTTTCCGATTTTAAAACTTTTCTGGGCCTTTCCCTCAACATGGGCATAACTAAAAAGAGTGAGTTGCGGTTATATTGGTCCACTAACCCAATTCACCATATGCGCGTGTTCTCTGCTTCCATGGCCAGGGCGAGATACGAGCAAATTCTGCAGTTCATGCACTTCAGTGACAATGAACTCTGTTGTCCTCAGGGAGACCCTGGATATGACTGGCTCCAAAAAATTTGGCCCCTCGTAAACCACTTCAATCAGCGATTTGCAGCCTTGTTTACCCCCCAACAAGTTGTCTGCGTTGATGAGTCCCTGATTTTTTTTGGCCGCCTTGCTATCAAGCAGTTTATCCCCAGGAAGCGTGCCAGATACGGGGTCAAGCTGTATCAGCTCTGTGACAGGGCCACAGGCTATACAGTTAGTTTTTGTGTTTACGAGGGTAAAGATAGCAATGTGGAGCCCCCCAACTGCCAATACTACATAGGGAGCAGGGGCAAGATTGTGCGGGACTTGGTGTCACCCTTATTAGGAAAGGGGTACCATTTGTACGTGAAAAAAAATTAGTGTTAAGCACCAAACCACCTGCGCACAGGATAATTAGTTTTATGTGTATATAGATACATTGTGAAAAATATAGTGATTCTGTGTGTAAATATAAATGAAATGAACTTATATTTTAAGTATTGTGATAATTTCTATTGTGTGTGTGGAAAAAATTCCCAACCGTGAGCAGCAACGTAAACTGTATAAAAACATAAATGTGTAAACTTATATAGTGATATATAATATACCGCGCTCAAACAGAGTGACACACACCTTGTAGTACAGTATATACTAGTGACAAAGCAAATACAAATAATACTGCAAATATAAATGATAATAAGCAAAGTCTCTTGAAAGCCACAGAGGATGTCTCAACTTCGAAACCAGTTCTTATATATCTTCACACCTTCACCAAGCTGTTAACATCCAGTGTGCACAAACTGCTTACTGAAACTAACAGACCCCTTATTTACAAGGGGTCAGTTACAGCCGTATTCTCAGGGGTTTGTTGTAGACAAACGATTCAGCAATATCAGGCAAAGCAAGGCAATGTATGTCTTCTGATTTAACCAGAACCATCCACCTTTTATATTCTCATGTACATCCGCTCGTGACCCACCAATTTAGATTTGCAGGGGTAGATGGGGAGATAAGAGAAGGCTCTCATGGTGTAGTATCAAATTAAAGGTTTATATTTTTTTTGTCATCTTTCAAACATCTGTGACAAAAAAATCAAATATTCAACGAGCTCAACATGCCACTCAGAACATTCCTTAGGAAGTCTGCTTTCCAAAAGTGGTAATTTGGGGGGGGGGTTTGTACTGCCCTGACATTTTAGCACTTCAAGAAGTAAGAAAGTAAAAGCTGCGTAAATTCCAGTATGTACACCATAGTTTGTAGACGCAATAACTTTTGCGCAAGGTTCTATACATGCTACAGATGCACCACTTTACTGGGGACCCCCCAGGTACTATTTTAAAGGATTTTTTTCATTTTATTGTTGCACTTTAAGCATCATTAAAATCACTGCTCCTTTAAAAATGATCATTTTTATGTTTTTTTATTTTGCACTGGTACATGTCCCCCAGGGCAGTACTTTGGCCCCCATACCCTTTTTATGGCCAATAACTTGCATAAAAGCCTTCAAAAATGAAGAATTTTGATTTTTCAAGTTCAAATTCCATAGACTTCAATGGCGTTCAGGGTTCGGGTCCAAACTTTTGCGAGTTTTGAGAGTTCTGGTGCGAACCGAACCGGTGGTGTTTGGCCCATCTTTAATTATTAGAGAATTCTAGAAAGTAAAGCCTATGGTCAGGGCCATCATGAGGGGGGGACAGCCCATACACATATAGGGGGCCCAAGCACACCAAGGGGCACCGGGCCCCAACCAGGGACATCAATAAAGCGGGGTAGCTGCTGTTAGAGCGGACCTTCTAGGTTGCAGAGGAGGGTGGAGTTGTGGGCGGATCCCTAGTGTGTAGGAGCGGTCGGGCCCATTGTCAAGCACGCTCCAGTCAGGAATGGTGGTGTGTGCCTGGCTGTGTGGGGTGGGGTGGGACAGGCCAGGGAGTGCTGGCGAAGGGCCCCATGGAGGGGGAGGAAGAAGAGGAGGAGGTCAAGGTGGAGGATCCCCCCTGCTTTTTGTTGCAGCTGCTGCCTAAATATCTTGGTGGAGATAGGACACAGGCTCAGCTACCCCTCCTGGCACGAAATCCTCTCCACTGACATCATCTGGAGGAGTCGCTGCAGGACAGGTAAGAGCTGGGAGAACTAATGCTTCATACGGTGTGTGTGATCAGGGTGACACTGCGCCCCTTCTGTCCCGCTGCCCCCTCTTGTGACATTGCCTTCCTTCTGTCCCACTGCCCCCCTCCTGTCACACTGCCCCCCTTCTGTCCTGCCAACCCCCTTCTGTGACACTGCCCCACTTCTGTCCCAATACCCCCTCCAGTAACATTGCCCTCCTCCTGTCCTGCTTCCCCCCTTCTGTGACACTGCCCCACTCCTGTCCCACTTCCCCCTTCCTGTGACACTGCTCCCTCCTTTCCTGCTTCCCCCTCCTGTGACACTGCCCCCCTCCTGCCCCCCTGCCTCCCACCTGTCCCACTGCCCCCCACCTGTCCTGCTCCCCCTCCTGTCCCGCTGTCCCTCTCCTGTCACACTGCCCCCATCCTGTCACACTGTTCCCCACCGCACTGCCCTCTCCTGTTTTACTGCCCCTTATCTGTCCCACTGCCCCCCTCCTGTCCCACTGCTCTTCTCGTGTCCTGCTGCCCCTCACCTGTCTTACTACCTCCCACCTGTCCCACTGCCCCCCTCCTGTTGGCGGAGGAGATTGGACTGGAGCAGGAACAGGACATAGAATGGAGGAGGTGGGACTGGAGAGGAGGACATAGAATGGAGGATATGGGACTGGAGGAGGACATAGGATGGATGAGATGGGACTGCAGGAGGAGGATGACGTGGGTTGGAGGGGAAGGTACAGGAGGAGGAGGACATTGGATTGAAGAGATGGGACTGGAGGAGGAGGACATAGGATGGAGGAGATGGGACTGCATGAGGAGGACATAGGATGGAGGATATGGGCCTGGAGGAGGAGGGCATAGGATAGAGAAGATAGGACTTCAGGAGAAGGATAACGTGGGATGGAGGAGATGAGAATGGAGGAGGAGGAAGACAAGAGGCGCAGGAGATGGGACTGGAGGAGGAAGAGGACATGGGATGCAAGGGATGGGACCAGGGCCGCCAATAGCGAGGTGCCACCTGTAGGGGGCCTGGACACACGGGGGGGGGGGGGTCCAAACAGCAGGAGGATAAGTGCGGTGGGACAGGAGGACAATTAAAGAATGATGCACTGTATCTGTGTCTCTCCCTCCAGCAGCAGAAAGCTGGTTTATCCCCCTCTCTCTCCTTCTGGAAGGAGAAACACAGCCACAGGACATCATTCTGTAATAGTCCTCCCATCCTACTACACCAATCCCCCTCCCTGTGCTGCCTACATCTGTGTGCCTGGGCCCCCCCCAACTGCGCTGCCATCTTTTCTCTCCCTCCGGCTACTGCAGGTAAATGGATGGATGGAGAGTGGAGGAAGGGGCCAGTAAATATGTAATTTTCTACCCATTCCTTTTCTGAATTGGATACAGTAAGAGATCGGTACCAATCACTCCTGTGTCCATTAATAACTGAACATAGGAAACTGTGTTTACTGTGTTTCAGTTTATGAACGAACAGAAGCCTCTGTCTTCTGTTCATTCATCTTCAGTGCAGCTGAGGCTACAGAGAAAAAAAATGGAAGAATATGTGTTCTCATTTCCTTTCTCTGTCTCAAAAGTGAGATGTCAGGAGTCTGATATTTCATCCAAGCCCCCCACCCCTCAACAGTGATTTAAAAAAATATAAAAAAAAATGATAAGAAAAAAATATAATAAGTAAATTGTAAAAAAAAAACATTTTTAAATATTAGAAACATAATTAATAAATTAATTATTGTAATTTGGGGGGGGGGGGGGTGGACCTGTCAGGTAGGCTTTACAGGGCCCTGTGATTTATAACAGCAGCCCTGGATGGGACTGGAGGAGGAGGAGTACAGATAAAATGGAGAAGGAGGAGGACATTAGATGGCCAGTGGGTGGATTCAGTGGGACAACCAGGTGGCAAGCCCTGGGGAATGTTGGTGATTGGGCTAATCTGTGTAAGAGTCCACAACATTTCTGATAAAGGAAAAGGAATTGGCAGCACTCCAGGTTGAGTCAAAATCCAGATTTATTGACTGGACATCCAAATATGACAATCGTGACAAGGTAGACGCGTTTCACACACTGACTGTGTGCTTAATCATTACGGTAATGATTAAGCACACAGTCAGTGTGTGAAACGCGTCTACCTTGTCACGATTGTCATATTTGGATGTCCAGCCAATAAATCTGGATTTTGACTCAACCTGGAGTGCTACCAATTCCTTTTCCTTTATCAAGTTTTCACGGAGGCGAGCCGGGGCATGCACCGGTGTGAGTCATCAGGCAATTACACCACCTTGAGCAGTGAGTTCTTGTCTTTTCAACATTTCTGATAGCTGCCCTGCCCATGGGGGATTGCTTTTCAGAAAGCGTTGGAGCAGCCACCTGTCAAGCTCTGCAGCCAGAGTTAAAAATGCCTCAACATGTGAACAATCCTGTCAGGCTGTAAATTTATCATTCGGGTGAGAAACCAGGGAGGCAGTAAAACCACGCCTGTTTTTACTACCCCCTGGCTGCCCATGTGAAAAGCTCTTAATGTATGGGGATCTTCAACAACTAAGTTAATAAACTTCAATATGGTTTTGATTATGAGGGGTTGGCTACAAATAATTTATATACAAGCTGGAAATTGGTGTCTGATTTTAAATTTTGACCATAGATACTACACTTCAAATAATTACAATGCCTTGGTAAGTAATGACTTTGAGTTCATATACAGTGGGGATCGAAAGTTTGGGCACCCCAGGTAAAAATTTATATTAATGTGCACAAAGAAGCCAAGGAAAGATGGAAAAATCTCCAAAAGGCATCAAATTACAGATTAGACATTCTTATAATATGTCAACAAAAGTTAGATTTTAATTCCATCATTGACCCTTTCAAAATTACAGAAAACAAAAACATTGTGTTTGCAAAAGTTTGGGCACCCTGCAGAATTTATAGCATGCACTGCCCCCTTTGCAAGGCTGAGACCTGCCAGTGTCATGGATTGTTCTCAATCATCATCTGGGAAGACCAGGTGATGTCAATCTCAAAGGTTTTAAATGCCCAGACTCATCTGACCTTGCCCCAACAATCAGCACCATGGGATCTTCTAAGCAGTTGTCTAGAAAACTGAAATTGAAAATAGCTGACGCTCACAAAGGTGGAGAAGGCTATAAGAAGATAGCAAAGCGTTTTCAAATGTCAATATCCTCTGTTCGGAATGTAATTAAGAAATGGCAGTCATCAGGAACAGTGGAAGTTAAAGCAAGATCTGGAAGACCAAGAAAAATATCAGACAGAACAGCTCGCAGGATTGTGAGAAAAACAATTCAAAACCCACGTTTGACTGCACGATCCCTCCAGAAAGATCTGGCAGACACTGGAGGTGTGGTACACTATTCCATTATAAAGAGATACTTGTACAAATATGGTCTTCATGGAAGAGTCATCAGAAGAAAACCTCTTCTACATCCTCACCACAAAAATCAGCGTTTGAACTTTGCAAATGAACATATAGACAAGCCTGATGCATTTTGGAAACAAGTTCTGTGGACCGATGAGGTTAAAATTTAAGTTTTGGGCCGGAATAAGCAAAGGTACGTTTGGAGAAGAAGGGGCACAGAATTTAATGAAAAGAACCTGTCACGAACTGTCAGGACTGGTAGTGGATCCTCTGGACCAGAGAAGCGATGGTTGTACTAGAGGACCGGTTCTAAGCAGTTACTGGTCTTCACCAGAGCCCGCCGCAAGGCGGGATGGATTTGCTGCGGCGGTAACTACCAGGTCGTGTCCCCTAGTAACAACTCGACCCCTCTGGCAGCTGATATGGCGTGGTACACAGGGAGTAGGCAAGAGCGTAGTCGGACGTAGCAGAGGTCAGGGCAGGCGGCAAAGATTCAAAGGCGAGTAGTCGGTAGCAACGGGTTCGGCAACAGGCAAAGCAAACAAACACAGCAGGGAACGCTTTCTCAAAGGCACAAGGCACAAAGATCCGGCAGGAAGCTGTGGGAGGAGAAGGTATTTATGGGTAGTGCACAGGTGAAGCCTAATTAAGTCAGCACTACCTCTCACAAACCTTAACCCTTAATACCCACTTTAGGCCAGGCACCAATCACTGGTGCACTGGCCCTTTGAATCTAAGAGTCCCGGCGCGCGCGCGCCCTAGAGAGCGGGGACGCACACGCCGAGGCGCTGGAGTGCTGCCTGGAGGCATACGCTGTGAGCGCTCCGAGGCCAGCAGGGGGCCCGGAGCGCTCAGTGTAACAGAACCTCTGTCCAACTGTTAAGCATGGGGCTGGATCAATCATGCTTTGGGGTTGTATTGCAGCCAGTGGCACAGGGAACATCTCACGAGTAGAAGGAAATATGGATTCAATAAAATTTCAGCAAATTTTGGATGGTAACTTGATGCCATCTGTGAAAAAGTTGAAGTTAAAGAGAGGATGGGTTCTACAAATGGATAATGATCCTAAACACATCTCGAAATCCACGGGGGTTTACATCAAGAGGTGTAAACTGAAGGTTTCGCCATGGCCTTCACAATCTCCTGACCTCAACATAATTGAAAATCTATGGATAGACCTTAAAAGAGCAGTGCTTGACAGACAGCCCAGAAATCTCAAAGAACTGGAAGACTTTTGTAAGGAAGAATGGGCAAAGATACCTCAAACAAAAATTGAAAGACTCTTGGCTGGCTACAAAAAGCGTTTACAAGCTGTGATACTTGCCAAAGGGGGCAGTACAAGATATTAACTCTGCAGGTTGCCCAAACTTTTGCAGACACCATTTTTTTGTTTTCTGTTATTTTGAAAGTGTAAATGATGGAAATAAAATCAAACTTTTGTTGACATATTGTCTAATGTCTAATCTGCCTTTTGGAGATTTTTCCATCGTTCCTTGGCTTCTTTATGCACATTAATACAAATTTTTACCTGGGGTGCCCAAACCTTCGATCCCCACTGTACATATATTATATATATTCATATGTATATTAACTGACACCTTTATCCACTTGCCGACCGCTCACATAGAGCGTACTCCGGCAAAGTGGCTCGTTCCTGTCCAGCGACGTAGACCTACATCGCTGGACTCCTCCCCCTGTTTTCATTCACAGCGGGAGTCGGGACAGGGGAGGAGCGATCGCCGCTGCTCTGCCCCGATCGTCGGGGAATCGAGTGAGGAGATCCGCCCGCCTGTGTAAACAGAGCGGGCGGATCTCCTAAGTGACAGGGAATGACAGATCGGAGTGTTCAGCATAGCTGAACATCCGATCTGTCCTTCTGTCACTCAGTCACCTCCCCCCCCACACGTCAGTAAGCACCAGGCATACATTAACCCCTCCCTCTCCAATAAAATTAACCCCTTCCCTGCCAGTGTCATTTTTACAGTAACAGTACATATATATAGCACTGATTACTGTAGTAATGTCACTGGTACCCCCAAAAGTGTCAAAAATGTCAGTCAAGGGTCCGATCTGTCCGCCACAATGTCACAGTCCCGCAAAAAAAATCGCAGATCACCTCCATTACACGTTAAAAAAAAAAAACACCAAAAATGACAGAAATCTTTCCCGTAGTTAGTAAACGCAATAACTTTTGCGCAAACCAATCAAAATAGGCTTATTGTGATTTTTTTTTTACCAAACATAGGTAGCAGAAAACAAATTGGCCAAAAATTTAAAAAAAATTTGATTTTTACATTTTTTGGGGGGGAATTTCATATAAAAAAATGTTAAAAATATTGTTATTTTTTCAAAATAAACGCTCTTTTTTTGTTTATAGCACAAAAAGTAAAAAGCGCACTGGTGATCAAATACCACCAAAAGAAAGCTCTGTTTGTGGGAAAAAAAGGACGTAAATTTCGTTTGGGTATGGCGTCGCACGACCGCGCAATTGTCAGTTAAAGTCGCACAGCGCCGAATCGCAAAAAGTGGCCTGGACGTAAGACAGCAAAATCCTCCGGTGGTAAAGTGGTTATGATGACTTCAGTACAGCAAATATATTTCTATTAATTTAATTTACATGGAAGTAATATAATAATTTTCATAAACTGTTGGTAGCGACTCTGCCTTTTTCAGTGGCCTCTCTAATAAATTTAGAATATATTATTACTGATGTAGCACCCTCCCAGGTAGATGCTAGGCAAACTATAAAGGGGGGCTTTGTCTGCTTATCAGCCTTGATTGTTCAGCTAGGCTGTCATGTGTTTCCAGGTGGGCCTGGTGAGCTTGGGGATTCTCCCCACTGGGGGCTCCTGACCAATAGCACACCAGGGCTTGTATCTATCCCAGAGGGCAGAATATGCCGTAATGCATCCTGGGATGGGGTATAAGTCTGAGGGGAGCACATGACAGAGCGTCTTTGGTGAGAAGCAGAGTCCCAGGAGGAGGGTGACGGCTGTCTCTCCTCCTGTCAGCGTGAGGAAAGTGTCCTGGACAGTCAACCTAGAGGACAACAGGTTGAGCCGAGCTGCAGAACGGGATCCAGTGTGCTGTGGACCAAGTGGAGTTGTTGGGGCGAACGTTTCCAGGAAAGCAGTGCCTTGAGTACTGTAAACTGCCCAGGGGTCTGCCTAGGATAGGGGACCACTCCAGAAGGTCAGAGGGATCCAGGAGCCAGCTAGCCAGTAGAGGAGGCTTAGAAAATAGGGGTTCCAGAGTCTAAGCCCTGAAGAGAAGTCTGTGAAGAGGGTGCCAGTGTGGGCCCTGAAGAGTTAAGAGTTACAGCGGTGTTTACAAGTAGCTACCTAAGCCAGGAGGGCTAAAGGGAGCAGTACAAAGGACTTTGTGTCACCGGGGAGTGTCAAAGTTAGTTAAGTGTTAACAGACAGCAAGTCAGCGTTAACAAGCACCAACCGGCGTTGACCGGCATTCAGCCGGCGTCAAGTCAGTGTCAAGAGGCATTTTTCTCAGTTGTCCCATTACTTTGTGTATAGTTGAGCCAGAGGAGTATCTCACTCGTTCCCTTCTCCCATCCAAGTTCCTAAATAAATACAAAACCCAAAGTTGCTGGACTGTTTCCTGTCTCACACTTGGAGAACATGCTTAAATGTGCTGTTGTTGCTAGCGGTAACCCTGGCGGACCCACATCCAGCAAAATGGCTGGGATCCCGCTACACTATGCTAAGAGTAGACTGAGCTAATGCTTTTGTAGTGCTACCCCCACAGGAGCAGCTTGAATTTTGGTGCCCGGGTCTCCCATTGATTAATCCACAGTTACAGGGTATTTTCACACAGCCAGGGGGTTTTCGGGGGCCGCAATGGCCACTGGGACCCACCGATCGTTCAGTGGAATGACAGAACGATGGTCTGCCTATGTAAACAAGGTAGACTGCTGTTCTGTCACAGAGGAAGAGAGAGATCTACAAATATCTCTTTTCCTCTAATAAATCCAGTCCCCCTACAGTTAGAAAGCACTCCCTAGGAGCACACTTAACCCCTTGATCACCCCTAGTGTTAACCCCTTCCCTGCCAGTGTCATTTATACAGTAACAGTGCATATTTTTAGCAATGATCACTGTATTGGTGTCACTGGTTCCCAAAAAGTCTCATTTAGTGTCAGATTTGTCTGCCGCAATGTCGCAGTGCTGCTAAAAATCGCTGATCGCTACAATTACTATTAAAAACAAAAAAAAATAAAAAGTCAATAAATGTATCCCATAGTTTGTAGACACTATAACTTTTGTGCGAACCAATCAATAAACACTTAGGGCTCTTTCAGACGGCCGCTCCGCTGTTCTTGTCCGCTGCGGGACTTTTTTTTTACGGAGCGTATGACATTTGTGTCATCCGCTCCGTATGCCCGCATATCATCCCATCCGTTTGCGGATGATATGCGGACATAATGTAAGTCTATGGGCATTGAGGATGTCAGCGGATGACACCGCTGACATCCGATTTTCCTTCCTTTCCGTTTTTTGAACGGAACAAAAATAGGGTTCTGTTCCGTTCCAAAAAACGGAACAGAACTGAAAGGAAGAAAATCGGATGTCAGCGGATGGTATTCCGCTGACATCCGCAATGCCATAGACTTACATTATGTCCGCAAATCATCCGCAAAAAAATAGGATGATTTGCGGACATACGGAGCGCCCGTGTGAAAGGGCCCTTATTAGGATTTTTCTACCAAAAATATGTAGCAGAATACATATTGACCTAAATTGATGAAAAAATTTGATTTTTTAATTTTTTTATTGGGAATGTATGATAGCAGAAAGTAAAAAATATTGTTTTTCTTTTTCAAAATTGTGGTTCTTTTTTTTTTTATAGAGCAAAAAATAAAAACCGCAGAGGTGATCAAATACCACCAGAATAAAGCTATATTTGTGGGGAAAAAAAGACATCAAATTTATTTGGGTATAGCGTTGCACGACCACACAATTGTCAGTTAAAGTAACGCAGTGCCATATCACAAACAAATGGCCTGGTCATTAAGGGGTTGAAACCCTCCGGAGCTGAAGTGGTTAAGAGTCTGCCCTCATGTTGTACCATGTGTTGATGGTCATGGAAACCAAGTTAGAGCTGAAGCAGATACATGGAAGGAGCTGGACTAGATAGAGATACTCTTACCTGAAGAGGGTCTCGGAGGAGCTGGAAGGCAAGCTGCCATCTGGACCTTGGAAGAGGAATCTTTGCCCAAGGAGGTCAGATCTTGCAAGAAAACATCGTGTACTGATCTCAAAGGGTCACCGATTTATCTGTCTGCCTCTGCCCATCAGCATTTGTTTTTAGAGGTCACAATTATAGGACCTTTCGCTGATTCAGTTATCTGTCCTTCTATTTCATGCATTTTTAGTATCCCACAACCCTAAACTCTATCTCTTGTATAGAAAAAAGACCTTACGTTCACCACACAATACAATCCTATTGTACAATCGTTTTCAGGTATGTAGTACATAGATCTGGCTGATTGAATACAAATTGATTGGATGGTTTAGGTGGGCCCCCATATTACATAGTTTTGGTAGATCTAAGTGTAACAAGGCTCATTGTAACTGAAATGTGTGGGTCTACTAATGCATTTTCATAGTTAATCTTTATTGCAAGTAGTTCCATTCTTCTGCCACAAGATGGAGCTTTGTGAACTTTGGATTTATCATCAGTAAAAAAGATTACATTTCAAAAAGACTTCAAAGTCCAGCAGGCTGTTGTATGGGTGTCTGGGGAAAAAAGACTGGTGTTTGAAGAAGGGCAGGCCCTGTCTATGAGGGAGACAGGGAGAAAGGTACAGGAAAAGACTGTGCCTTACAGTAGAGACAGTGCCTGTCAGTTCCGAAGAACTGGTAAAGTTGCTGCCATCTGTCAAGACAAGTCTGTGTCCATCTCACTGTGTGCGGGAGCGAGAGATCATCCTGAGGCCTAGTACTGGAGCCGCCAGAGTCCCAGACCTGCTTATTTCTGCTGTGACACTCTATCTATAGGCTGTTTCTGCATCGCAGAGGTACAGCTGTATGAATACTGCAGAAGTTCACCTGGAATCATTTTATCTTAAAGGGGAACCAGTGTTCATCACCAAAGGAGACCTTCTTTTATAAATACTGGGATGTGGGTGAGTGGAATATTAATCCTTTGTGTCACCCTAACTGACTCTGTAGGGAAATCTATTGAAAGACAAACCACACTATCCCTCTTGAAGGCACCACCAACTATCCTTTGATGTTCTGCAACCGTCCTGCTGCTCAGAATTTTATTCCTGAACATCTGAAATACATCTAATATTATACTCCTGCTAATTAAAGTGGAGTTCCGGCCTCAGAAATGGTTTGGAGATAAAAATACCCCTGGGACAGTCAGGGCTAGTACATTCCACAATGTATAGCCCCTGAACTGTCCCAGGTCCCACTTACCTTTTAGAAGAAATACTTACATTGATAATTTCTTGTCCAGCGCTGCCATGTCAGGTGTGGGCAGCTGAAGCCAGCGTGTCCTCTTCTGTGTCCTCTTCCATGTCCTCTTCGTCCCAGAATGCGCCTGCACAGGCCCCGCTCGTCTCTTCCGGGGCGGGCGCGTCATCCCTGCACAGCTTCTGGGCATGCCCAGAGGCTGTTTAGCAGGGAATGGGGCGCCTGCACCGGCACTGACGAGCGGGGCCGGTGCAGGCGCATTGACTCCTGGGAGCGATGACATTCTGCTCCCAGAAGTCAACGCAAACAGGAAGTGACGGTTCAGGCCGCGGCCACAGAGGGAGGAAGTAGAAGGAAGGTAAATATACTTTCTTCAAAAACAAGGTAAGTAAAGAAAAAAAAAATCGGCACTATCCATTTGTTTTTTAGGGGATTTAAAGCAAGTGGATTCCCCGAAGGTGTTTTTGAGGCCAGAACTCCTCTTTAACTCCTTGCTGGACACTTTGCCACTCAGTACCCTTAGGAAATCAGTGTTCTACAACCGTTTCTTTATTACAGAAAGCATTCTCTTTATTGACTAAACTTCTTCAAGAGCTCCAAGGTGGCAAAGATTTACTTTGAGGACTGCAGTAAAGTGCCTGTTACTTTGTTCAGTCAAAAGTTTATAGTCATTTTACTGTCATTGCATTATAGCCTAGGCCCTAGCCTCTTCACCATATGTGACTCCAGGCGACTTAGTCATTGTTCTATTTATACCAAATTCACTGTCACCTTATGTTCATTTCCAATGGGGAAAGCTACAGTTTATGCAGCCTTATCAGAATCTAAGGAGGCACTCCTACTGCATTAAATGATATTTTA
The DNA here is from genome assembly GCF_965119305.1 of Pelophylax lessonae. Classification (NCBI taxonomy): domain Eukaryota; kingdom Metazoa; phylum Chordata; class Amphibia; order Anura; family Ranidae; genus Pelophylax; species Pelophylax lessonae. The sequence goes on from NC_138769.1 coordinate 604,466,422, forward strand.
AACTGTATATGACAAAATGTGTACTGCATTGTGATTTCCTGTTATTTTTGATTACTCATAATCTTAATAGCACTTGTTATATACTATGTACTTGTTGTTGTCAAGGTGTCGAGTCTCATGTCAGGGTGACCCTGAGGCATTTACCAAATGTTGTCAATTTGTGTTTGTTAAAGGGTATACCTGAGGTGTCAGCGGTACAGAGGTCTTTGTAGAGGTCAAGGTAAAAACAGAGGACCCAATTCAACCAGCGGCTCCTGCGGGAGTAGCACTACATAAGGTTGATTGTACAAGGTGACACCTAGTGACTAGAGCAGTGGTTCTTAACCTGGGTTCGATCGAACCCCAGGGGTTTGGTGAGTCAGTCTCACGGGTTCGGCGGAGGTCATTTCTGAACTGGTCTCTGAAAGACAACAGCAGAAGTCACACTTATTTGTAAATATTCATTATTATGTTTTTGTGTGAAAATCATGTTTTAATGGTTTTGTTCTTTAATGGTTTTGTTAATTTTGTGCACCTATGTATAAATATATACCTAAATATATACCTATGTTTTGAATTTGAAAAAATCATATTTTATTTTTCCAATTAAGAAGGGTTCGGTGAATGCGCATATGAAACTGGTGGGGTTCAGTACCTCCAACAAGGTTAAGAACCACTGGACTAGAGCCTGATTTTTTTGCTTTGGTCCAGATTCAGGTACCCAGAGAACAGGTAGGAGGAACCAATTATTTTCAGCCACTCTCTTGGTAGCCATCTTTACATCCTTTTTTCTTTTAATTGTTTATTTAAAAATTTTCAACATGACTTGGCCGAGAGTCTAGAGTCATCATCAAATTACAAGCATGTAGACCTTCTTCCTTCTTTATATTTGCAGACGTTTTGTGCCTCGTTGTGCTTTTCTACTATTAGGGATAGAAGAAGAACGAGGAGGAGGTTTGAGGTTATGGTCACTGGGTGGAGACAAAACCGTAACATCTGACAGACAGTGCTTCTCACATGAAGATTTCACTTCTTCATTTGTCACAGAGGACACTCTGCCTGAAACTGTAAGTTAAACAAATTGAATATTTTTCTAAATTACTTTGAAATCTATATTTCAATGAATAATTCTGTGCATCTACATATTCTTCCATTAAGCTGAGCTGTTTGTGTAAACTTTATAAACATTTTGTAAAGTGTTTCATTGTTGTCAGTATATTGTTTTTTGCACCCTGAAAATTAAATACTTTTTAATATATATTATGATGTTTTTAATTTTGTTTGTACTGAAAATATATATTTTTCATCAATACACAAATTCTTCTAATCTTCCAAAATGTTGCTCTTCAGCTAATTTTTCTTTGCATACAGTTTCCAGGAGTAATTTACAATAATTTTTGTAAATGGTATGTTCATATAGCAGTTGTACCTATATAGAAAATCAAAATAATCAGTTCACAAATTTTGAGAAAGTATTATAACACAAGTTTAGGTAATTTAGGCTGAATTTGGGCATTGTTAGAATATATGCAGCTTTGTATTTATTATGTGTTTTATAATGTATGTTTTTGTGCACTGACACACATTTAACTGTAACGTCTGCTGATTGTAATACACTGCATTAAAATGTGTTTCAAACACGCATTTTGCTGCATTCTTGTTAATTTCTATGGGCACCCAAAAGGCACAATTAAAATTGACATAGGCTGTGTTTTTGGTCACACATTGCTAGGGGTGTTCCTAAACCCACTCATCCTGGGCACGTGTGCCAGGTCTCCTGTTAAATGCTCCAGGTCTCCTTTTCAGTAGATATTGCTGTCAGTGTCATCCCAAGTATCTCCCATCCCTGGAGACACATACATCAGTACTTACTGAACTGAGATTATGAAATGGTTTAATGCACATCTAGTCTTCAGTAAAAATTGCATTTCCGCTCATAATTCTTTAGAATTATTTATGCCTAAAAATGCAAGATCTCCTTATATGCTAGAGCCACATCTCCTTTACAATGCAGTAGCATATTCACATGAGATTGGGATCATCTACTTTCCCAGGATTCCACAACAAGGCTGAGTATCTTAAAGTGGTATTAAACCCATAAGCAAATATTTGTTTTATTATTATTATTATTATTATACAGGATTTATATAGCGCCAACAGTTTGCGCAGCGCTTTACAATGTGAGGGAAGACCATACACTTACAATACAATTCAATACAGGAGGAACTAGAGGGCAACTTACCATTTCTTAGATGTAGTGGCTGCATTTGTTTTATTTTTTAGTCTTTCTTTTTTTATTTTCAAGTGGTGATCTTATTTTTCAAAAGAACAAGCTGTTCTGCAGATTTAGTATCTAAAGAGTTGAGACAAACCATTTACCACTAACAGAGGTGCTTACAATAATCAGCTTTTTTTTATTTATGTAAAACATTTATCCTAAAAGGAAGAAAAAAAACTGTTGCTATAACTGCTTATAAAGTGTTAGCTGGATTTTGGCTTCAGGTTTCAATTCACCGCATAAGATTAAGGAGGGAGGTGAAGGGAGAGGTGAGGGAGAATAGAAGGTCATCCACATACGGGGAGATCTTGTATTGTTTGTCTTTAATTTTCCAATTTGAAATCCTTAGATGTTTGGGTTGGCTCTCACTCTGGAAAGGAAGGGTTCCAGAGAGATGAAAAGGAGAGGGGAGAAGGGGACATCCCTGCCAGGTCCCATACATGATACTAAATAGGTCTGAAAGTGTCCCACTGACCTTGGCCACTGCAGGGGGACTCATATAGATTGCTTGTTTCCACTAGAGAAAGTTGGGACCTAGGCTGATATTTTGCAGCACAGAGATTGTGAATTGCCAGTTGACCCGATCAAATACCTTGATACGTTGATAGAAAAAGGCAGGGAGTCTTTGTGTGGGAGGTAGAGTTTGACTTTGATTTGTTAGTGTATCTAAATCTGCTAGTGCATCTAACGCTCCCCTCCTTTCAGACTGACAATGCTGCTGTCCAAATATCCAAATGACTAAATATTTAGGGATTATTGCATGTAATCTGGAGATTGGTGTCTAAAGCAATAATGCAATACTCTAGGGACAGGTTAGTGATGGGTTAAATCACCTATTTTGGAAAATAGTCACTGAAGGGTTAAATAAAATAATATAGCCAGTACTCTGAAAACTCCTTGCTAATGGTTTAATGCATATTTTTTGGAGGCTGGCACGAAGGACTTAACAAATTTACTCTGTAGACTGGTCATTGAGGTGTTCATTACCATGCAATGGAGATCTGGTCATTGAGGGGTTTATGCACATACAGTTCTCTGAAGCCAGGTCACTGGAGGGGTTAATACATATGCACCGAAGCCTGGCCAATTAAAGCACATATTTTGAAGACTGATTACTGAATCATTCACCAATACATACTGAAAACTGGTCACTGAGGGTTAGTACATGTAGAGATAATGCACATACACCATTGCTGTGAAAACTGGCTAGTACTCTTACTGGAGGGGCCATCTCATTGGACATTGGGGAGTGAGTTGTATATGCGGGGGGGCAGATATTAGTGCTATTGTGTGTTCTATGGATGGGATCTTACTGGTTTAGAGTTTTCCAGCAGCAAAATGGAAATATACATTCATCTTTTATTACTACTAACAAATGTTGGTACGCAGGACAAATTGGTTATATTGTAGGATGAGAGACACTGGTTTGCTTCAGGCTCTTTCCTTTGGTCAGTGTGCAAGAGATAAAAAAAGATGGCACTGTTTTATATGACTGAATTTATGGGACATGGAAAAAAATGCTGATGGTAACAGGGTCCAAGGCAAATTGGGTTGTTCTGCTGGGAACAGACAGGGGAAAGCAGAGTGGGTTACAGGTGGAGAGGCAATAATGTGTATCTGGAACAGCAGAAAGTAAGGCCCCTTTCACACAGGCGGACCGTTCAGACACAGTTTTTTTTGCGGATCTGAATGGTCCCCCTATGCATCTCTATGGGGGATTGGATGTCAGCGGAGATATGTCCGCTGACATCCGATCTGTCAAATCTGGACGGATGGAAACCCTATTTTCCATCCGTCAAGCCGATCGGATCGGATCAGATGAGAACGGAACGACGGTCCGACCGTTCCCATCCGGTTTTCCCCATAGAGATGCATGGGGAACTGACAGCTGTGTCTCTGCACACAGCGCGGAGACACAACTGTCATCCTCCTGCTCAGCGGGGGATCGGCGGCTCGATCCTCCGCTGAGAAAAACGGAATCCGTCCGACAGACGTATAGTGTGAAAGGGGCCTTAAGAGCATGAAACTTAGGAGGGATGAAGAGTATTTGATTTACAGCACAGCATACAGTGTAAAGCAGTATGTTGTACAGCACAGTGTACACAAGTAAACTGTTCAGAGTATTTGACACGTGTCACATTTTACATAGGAACTAGCATTTGTTTTTAGAAAAAAACTCAAAGTGGATGGCATCATAATTGGTGTGCCTTAAAGTCTGATGAATTCTAACAGTTCCACGCCATTACTTTTTTTTTTATGTATGATAGAATCAACAAGTAGAGTCCTGGAGTAGGCAATAGACTCCTAGAGAATACCAAAAATACTAAAACACAGCCAGATATTAGAGTGTTGGTTTTCCTATTCTTTCATGACACATATCATGTAGTCAACAACAAATGGCTCACTGCCTATGATTAGCGGTGTGCAGTGATGGCTTCCTGGTGGGCTCGATCCAAACACACTCAAGCCCATCACTACTGAGGGGTCTCTAGCCAGGGTACACTTTTCATTATTAGTAGAGAACCACTTTAAAACAAGTAGTTCTGTTATACCTAATGGTGCACTTTTATCACATTATCATCACTTTAATTCATGGGTTAGCTAGTGAGGTTGAAAAAAAGATACAAGTCCACCCAGGTCAACCTATGATGAGTGTGTGTGTGTGTGTGTGTATAAGTGTTTATGTCAATAGTACATCGTATATCTCTGTATGTTGTGATCATTAAGGTGCCCATCTAATAGTTTTTTTTAAACTTTCGATGCTCCCTGCTGATATCACTGCTTGTGAAAGAATATTCCACATCGTTACCGTTCTGACAGTAAAGAGCCCTTTACGCAGTTTAAGGTTAAACTGCTTCTCTTTTAATTTTAGTGAATGGCCACGTGTCTTTTTAAATTCCCTTTCGCTGAAAAGTTTGTTCCCAATGCTAGGGTCCCCAGCACGGTATTTGTACATTGATATCATATCCCCTCTCAAGCGTCTCCTCTTCAGCGAGCACAAGTTCAATGTTTGTAGACTTTTCTCATAGCTGAAATCCTCCATTACCTTTATTAGCTTTGTTGCCCTTCTCTGGACTCTTCCTGAGGACTGGTGCCCAGAACTAGGCAGCATACTCGAGATGCGGTTGGACCAGAGTCTTGTGGAGTGGGAGAATTATCGTTTCATCTCTGGAGTGAATCCCCTTTTAATACAAGCCAGTATTCTGTTGGCTTTGCTTGCAGCAGCTTGGCATTGCATGCCGTTGCTAAGCTTGTCATCTACTAGGACCCCCAGGTCCTTTTCCATCCTAGATTCCCCCAGAGGTTCTCCCCCTAGTAACTAATTTGCATTCGTAATTTTGGCACCCAATTGCATTACCTTTTTTTTTACAACATTAAACCTCATTTGCCATGTAGTTGCCCACCCCATTATTTTGTTCAGGTCTTCTTGTAAGGTTTCCACATCCTGTGTAGAAATGATTGGCTTGCTTAGCTTAGTATCGTACGCAAAAACTGAAATTGACCTGTTTATTACATCCTCTAGATCTTTTATGAAAAATTAAACAGGATTGGTCCCAGATCCTTGGGGGACCCTACTTTCCAAACCAGACCATTGCGAGTACTTGCCATTTATCACCACCCTTTAAACTTGCCTCTGAAGCCAGTTTTCAATCCAGGTACTCACCCTATGGTCCATACCATATGGGGAACTGTTATAAATGCCTTTGCAAAATCCAGATACACCACATCCACAGGCCTTCCTTTATCTAGATGGCACTTCTTCATAGAATGTTAATACATTGGTCTGGCAAGAAAGATTCATCATAAATCCATGCTGATTACTACTAATAATACCGTTTTTATTACTAAAGTCTTGGATATAGTCCCTTATCATCCCCTCCAATATCTTGCAGACTATTGATGTTAGGCTAACCGTTCTGTAGTTCCCAGGGATATATCTCGGCCCTTTTTATAAATATTGGTGCCACATTGGCTTTTCTCCAATCAGCTGGTACAATTCCTGTCAGTAAAGCTGCCCATAAAAATTAGGAACAATGGTTTGGCTGTCACCTGGCTGAGTTCCATAAGGACCCACGAGTGTAAGCCATCTGGTCCCGGAGACCTATTTATGTTAAGTTCTTCATGTCTATTTCTGAGCCTGTCTTCTGTTAACCATGCGGGAGCTTCCTGTGACGTGTTATTAGGTGATGCGCTAAGCAATGTTATCAGTATGTTCTCTTAACTGTGCTTACACCTTTTAATGTGCTGCATGTCACATACTCCCCCCACACCTCACTCACAAAACAGACCAACGACCACAATACTTGCAGCTGTTTTTTTCTGCAGAAAATAGAGTCAAGCATGTAACAAATGAAGTGCTATGGTTTCTTGGTTTTCCTTTTGCTTTAGAGACCATTTTCTGAAATTATCACATATTGGGGTTTATTTACTAAAGGCAAATTCACTGAGCCCAACAAGTGAACTTGGAAGTGCATTTGGCAGTGCAGCCGCTGTAGATATGAGGGGGACATGCAAGGAAAATAAAAAAACAGCATTTTTGCTTACACATGATTGGATGATAGAAATCAGCAGAGCTTGTGCTGATTTCAGATCTTTCCCTCAGATCTACAGCGACTTCATTTCCAAGTGCACTTGCAGTGCAGTAAAGCAACCCCATAGTCTTTATCTCATAAACTAACACATACTATTAGTATAATTATGCTTGTAATGCAGCCTTGGCATTAATACAAGTAGGTAATTTTCGATACAGTGAACGGATCTCCCCAACCAGCTACTTGTGACTAATTCCTTCCATACCTCCTCTGAGGCAATCCTGATGTCACTGTATCAGTGTTGTCTAAAAAAGGAAAGTAAGGATGGATGAATTTGCAGTGCCAGGTATTTTATTCTGACAGCTGGCACCTACAGCTGTCAGAATACCTGGACAGTTTCTGGATCTGACTGGATGCAGCTTCAAAAGTTCGGCAGAGAACTTTTCCCCTGGCTCCTTCCACAGAAATGAATTGAAAAATCAACTTTTGTGAAGCCAGGGGGTGCCGACGGGGCTGCTCACAGAATCAATTAAAGTGTTACTAAACCCACAACAGTAAAATCAGTCTGTATGCAGTAAAGCAGGCTTGTTCTACTCACTGCGGAACCTCTGCTGATAAAACAGAGCCTTGGGGGCACTCTGCACATGCTCAGTTTGGTCTGTAATGCTAGAGAGTTTTTTTTTTTTTTTTGGAGGATGCATGTGATCAGCACAGAGCCAATCAGCACTGTCCAGACAGAGGGTCAGGGGTCCTGCAGCCTCAAAGGACAGTCAGGGGGAGAATGTAAACTCCTCCTACAAGCTTTAACCAGTGTCCGGCCAGACACGGATAGAAGTCTCAAGACTGCTATATACTGCTGATGAGAAAAGGTATTTAGAAGTTTATATTTACTAAAATAATTGCATTTCCATGTTCTGTGTGCTGTGGGAGACAAGATATTGTGAATGCAGGGTCCTGGGTTTAGTAACAGGTCAGATTCAGCAGGACTTGGCCACAATTTTATTTGTGTGTGGTTTTGATTTATCATCCACCTACCCAGCACCACCCCACTTTGTTGTTACCGCCCCTCTCTACAGGTAAGTGTCCCAACTATTTCACTTTCATTGTAAGCCAAATATGCTGATAATGCACAAAGCGCAAAGGGGCTTACATACTAATTAGCTTTTTTATACTCTGCAATGAACTGGAGGAGGCTGGGCAGCAGAATTATTGGAAAATAACTGTTAGTCACCTGGAGTAGCAGCATAACAACTTTTATTTATCTACAGTAATACAAGCCAATGCTGGAGCTAGCTTGTAACATAATCTCTGGTTGCCTCTGCTACTTGACCGCAAGGCGCATAGGCCCTGGAAATAATATTAACATAATAACAACCCCCCCTTGCCCCCTCCCTGTATAAAAAAAACACACTTACAATCATTAATTTGGAAATGGCAAGGCCACAACTTTATTTAATTTCCAACACCAGAACATGTAAACCTTTAGACCAGTGCCAATCACAGTTGTACTGTGAGCACTCTTTGACATTAACTAATTAAATTCCAAAGGGGGGGGGGGTCTGTCCTTACCATAAGTACTGAACAGACAGCTTACCTCCAATTTACAATCAAGGGCATAGCCCATTACAGGAACTTTAACTGCTGGCAAGGTCAAAAACCACTGCTAAAGCTGTGACAGACTATCTGAACAAAAGGGACAGGAGGGTGGGCAGCTCTTCCAGCCACGTTTCTTCAAGAAGACCCAAAATTCCCTGGGAGAGGTACTTTTACTAAGCTCAGGCCCAAGCCATATACCCGTGACTCCGTCCAATCTTCTTTTCCCATATTACCTCCTGCTTATTCCAAGCTCCTGGCCATGCCTCCATCAGTCAAGGCTTTTTTCCCTAAAGGGATCAGAAGGGACTTCATGTTCCTTGACTGCTACCCTGGCTCTGGTCTGTCTGTGCCATACTTCTTATTTCCTCTTGTCCATCCTGATCCTCATGACTGCCCTGGAGCATGTTGTAGAGCACTGAAATAGATCAGACAGCTGCAGTTAGCCCCCTCTCCATGTACTTATAATTTCACTGTGGTCAACTGGTGAACTACTTTTACAGTAATATTCTGAGGATGTGGATCCCGGTCATGACAGGGAAGTTCTCTGTTCCCCTGTAACCGCCTACACACACTACTACAGCAGTAGTTCTACTGACTTGTGAATTCCTCCTCATGGCTCCCACAGCTGCAAGATTTTTCAGCCCTGTGATAGTGGGGCTAAAATTACAGAAAAACAACATCAATGGGCCAAATAAGATAAAAAAGCCTTGGGAACACTATAGGACGAGATAAAGAGGCTTGGGTTTAATGTAAAATAATGCTTATATATCAGATTTTAAAAAGTAAAAGTACTGTATATTACTAATTGAGTAAAGAACTAAGGAAGCAAAAGCACAGTGTGACAATAGTGAGGTCTGGCGAACCACTGTGTGCAGTGGATAGGGGAGTCATACTGAACACCATGCCACTCTCATTTTTTCTGGAAAACTTACCAGTGGGTGATAAAACTGTCAGGTTTAAATATTCAGGTCTGTGCTGAATATGCGTTAAAAGAAATTAAAGCGGAGTTCCACTATTTTTTACGTTTATTAAAATTCAGCAGCTAAGTGTAGCTGCTGACTTTTAATAAACACACACTCCCCTGTCCCACGATCCAGCGATGTGGCCGCATGAAGCCTCGCTCCTCTCTCTCGCCTCTTCCCGGCAGCAGCAGCACAAGTGTGGGCACTCGGCTGTGACAGCTTGCGGCTTTACAGCCAGGTGAGCACTGCGCATGCGTGAGTCGTGCTGCGCCTCCTCAGCGGTTGGGCAATCTTCTCGGACCAGTGACGTGTCCCAGAAATTTGGGGGGGGGGGGTTGGGGGGGTGGGTGGAGAGGAGAACTTCTGCTCAAGTCGACTAGGCAGCCTGAGCAGAAGTGGGAGCTGGGTACCTGTCAAAACTAGGGACCCGTTCCCCCCAAAAGGGGGTAAGGAGTGCTTAAAGCAGAAGTTCCACTTTTTGGGTGGAACTCTGCTTTAAAGAACTTTTGCCTATGTGAAGAGCTACCATTGTGAAAACTTTGTTACCTTCCTGTCTTGGTGTGGCAGCAAATGATACTGAGCTGTACAACAGCAGAGACTGTAAACAGTGCATGTTCCCACTAAAACATGTGGGGGCTACAATATCTGTGTGTGTAATGGGTAAACTGCTTGCCTAATTTTCCCCCGTGATAATCACTCTAAAGCTGGCAATAGAGCACTCGTTTTTTTTTTCAATCAGCCAGCAGGATTACCTAATCCTTACTAGTGATCGAGCAATATTGTTTTTTCGTTGCTTATACCGATATTTTGACCATCGCATATCGGTATCAGCCGATATTGGCAGATATTTTTGAACATTTAAAATTTTGCTAAATAAACACACATTTTTACACAAATCTGTTACTGAGCATATCAAACTTTATTTATTAACAATTTTAACATTACGGGCTCATTCTTCACACCTTAACTGCACGAGAACTGATAGGAAAACTTCAATTGCAGGGACATTTAGTTTCACATCATTCTGCTGCAGTAGTGCACTCAATCATTGCAATAATTCTAAATCACTACTGCAGTGCAGTCAGTGCAAAACTGATAGAAAAAAAGCTAGGCAACACAACAGCTACACAGTGGATTGGACTGTAGTCAGTGGCCTACCTCTGCAGGATGGCACTCACTGCAACTACTGCAGCCAGTGCAAAACTGCTAGAAAAAAGCTAGGCAACAACTACACAGTGGATTGGAGTCAGTGGACTACCTCTGCAGTAGGACAATCACTGCAACTACTTCAGTCAGTGCAAAACTGCTAGAAAAAAAGCTAGGCAACACAACACCTACACAGTGGATTGGACTGGAGTCAGTGGACTACCTCTGCAGTATGACACTCACTGCAACTACTGCAGTCAGTGCAAAACTGCTAGAATAAAAGCTAGGCAACAGCTAGACAGTGGATTGGATTGGCGTCAGTGGACTACCTCTGCAGTATGGCACTCACTGCAACTACTGCAGTCAGTGCTAAACTGCTAGAAAAAAGCTAGGCAACAGCTAGACAGTGGATTGGATTGGAGTCAGTGGACTACCTCTGCAGGAGGACACTTACTGCAACTACTGCAGTCAGTGCAAAACTGCTAGAAAAAAGCCAGGCGACAGCTACACAGTGGATTGGAGTCAGTGGACTATCTCTGCAGTATGGCACGCACTGCAACTACTGCAGTCAGTGCAAAACTGCTAGAAGAAATGCTAGACAAAAGCTAGAGAGTGGATTGGATTTGGAGTCAATGGACTACCTCTGCAGTAGGGCACTCACTGCAACTACTGCAGTTAGTGCAAAACTGCTAGAAAAAATGCGAGACAAAAGCTAGACAGTGGATTGGACTGGAGTCAGCGGACTACTGCTGCAGTAGTGCACTCACTGCAATGATTTACTGCAGTCAGTGCAAAACTGCTAGAAAAAAAGCTAGGCAACAGCTACACAGTGTATTTGAGTGGACACTACTCTTTTCAATATTCCCAGTTAAGTAGAACAATATTATACTGCAGAAAGCAGAACATTTCATTATGTCCATGGCCACCTGTTAAAGTGCTTCTGTTTTGTTCATATAATGCTGCCACTACATGAACATGCGCAGGAGGAGAGGAGGACAGAGGAGCAGAGAGAGAGAGGTATCTTCTAGCATGGGAAAGCAAGTCTTTTATAGCGTGCCTCATTTTCTTTCCACCACTAAACAGGATCACTTCTTCTGTCAATTTCTGGTTCCTTCAAATAGAGATGAAGTTTATAATCCAGGCTCATTATTGCAGATTCAGAAGAAATTGAATCCTCCACATGAGGCCCCAATAAAACACTTAAAATGTCCTGATCGATTTGGCCACGATGAAGAAGATTCTCTTCTGTTCGTTGACATTTTTGTGGACATTTTTCTGTTTTTGCAGCATGCTGCTCTCTCATATTATCTAAATAGTGATCTGGACTTGTCATTTCAGCAGAAACCTCCTGCACCTCCTGTTGAATATCTTGTCAACCAATGTTTTGCCTTTGCCAATACATCATCAGAAGAGAAAGCATTATTCTTGTATTGAGGATTCAAAAGACTTGCAAGCACAACATTTTTAATCTGTTTTTGCTTCTCAAAACATATATCAATCAAAGCTCTTTGGGTTGACAGACCATCATTTGAAAGTTGGAGGGTGTTGTGTGCCATTACACTGAGGTATGACATATCATCAAGCCTCATTTCTTTCTAGCAGGTTTGCTCCACTGTCTCGAAGTAGCACAAGCATCACTCTGTCTTTGTTGATTCCCCAGTCTTCAAGCATGCCTAGAAACATTTCTCTACTGTACTCAGTGTGGGATCCTTGCATCACTTTTGTATCCAACACCAATTGCCTTTTTGTCCATCTGCTGTCAATGAAGTGGCATGTAAGAATCATTAGTGACTCGCCTGACTCTGATTGTCCTTACTAGCAGTCATTTGTGAATGAGAGTGAGTTTCCAGCATTCTCTGGTTGCAGCATAGCCTTTACTTTATCAACGACCTTTTGGTGAATCTTTCCCAGCATTTCTGTTCGATAATACTTCTCACTCTTCAGTGTATAGCCTGGCTCAAGTATGGACATCAACCGCTTAAATCCTGAGTCAGACACAATTGTAAATGGCTGGTTATCAGTGACAATCATCTCTGTGATGACTCTGTCCAGAAACATATCTGTTATTGTTGCCTGGGATAGTGGAGGAGGTATTTCAAAATCACATTGATATTGATTTTGTTTTTTCTGTGCTGCATGATATAATTCAATATGATGAAGTCTTAGATGGGCCCAAGGATTTGACATATTTTTGTTTTTTGCAGTTACTGCTCCCATGCATATGTTGTTTGTAAGTGTGTTGCACAGTGCTGCTTTTCCTGGAAAAGGTTGAGTCGAGAAATAGTCCCAGACCACACTTTTACTTTTTCTCTCATCATCCATCTGCATTTCAATTTGAAAGACACAAAAAAGATTTTAAAAATGGCTTGCTGAAGTTGCTGGGAATGCTGGAACCCTGTTGTGGGTTGGTGCTGACGCCTGGCAGTATGTGTTGCTTGCTTGCACCCTGTTGTGGGTTGGTGGCTGACGCCTGGCAGTGTGGGTTGCTTGCTGGCACCCTGTTGTGGGTTGGTGGCTGACGCCTGGCAGTGTGGGTAGCTTGCTTGCTGTCACCCTGTTGTGGGTTGGTGGCTGATGCCTGGCAGTGTGGGTGGCTGGCTGCTGTCACCCTGTTGTGGGTCGGTGGCTGATGCCTGGCAGTGTGGGTGGCTTGCTGAGCTGCTGGCACCCTTGTGGGTCGGTGGCTGATGCCTGGCAGTTTGGGTTGCTTGCTGGCACCCTGTTGTGGGTTGTTGACTGACGCCTGGCAGTGTGGGTTGATTGCTGGCACCCTGTTGTGGGTTAGTGGCTGACGCCTGGCAGTGTGGGTTGCTTGCTGACACCCTGATGTGGGTTGGTGACTGACAACTGGCAGTGTGGATAGCTTGCTTGCTGTCACTCTGTAGTGGGTGGCTGGCTTGCAGGAACACTGTGGTGGGTAGGTGGCTGGCTCGGTGTCACCCTGTAGTGGGTGGCTGGCTTGCTGGAACACTGTGGTGGGTGGCTGGCTTGGTTTCACCCTGTTGGGGGTGGCTGGCTTGCTGGAACACTGTGGTGGGTGGCTGGCTTGGTGTCACCCTGTTGTGGGTGGCTGGCTTGTAGGAACACTGTGGTGGGTGTCTGGCTTGGGGTCACCCTGTGGCGGGTGGCTGGCTTGGTGTCACCCTGTGGTGGGTGGCTGGCTTGCAGGAACACTGTGGTGGGTGGCTGGCTTGGCTTGGTGTCACCCTGTGGTGGTTGGCTGGCTTCCAGGAATGCTGTGGTGGGTGGCTGGCTTGGGGTCACCCTGTGGCGGGTGGCTGGCTTGCAGGAACACTGTGGTGGGTGGGTGGCTGGCTCGGTGTCACCCTGTAGTGGGTGGCTGGCTTGCTGGAACACTGTGGTGGGTGGCTGGCTTGGTGTCACCCTGTTGGGGGTGGCTGGCTTGCTGGAACACTGTGGTGGGTGGCTGGCTTGGTGTCACCCTGTTGTGGGTGGCTGGCTTGCAGGAACACTGTGGTGGGTGGCTGGCTTGGGGTCACCCTGTGGCGGGTGGCTGGCTTGCAGGAACACTGTGGTGGCTGGCTTGATGTCACCCTGTGGTGGGTGGCTGGCTTGCAGGAACACTGTGGTGGGTGGCTGGCTTGGCTTGGTGTCACCCTGTGGTGGGTGGCTGGCTTCCAGGAACACTGTGGTGGGTGGCTGGCTTGGGGTCACCCTGTGGCGGATGGCTGGCTTGCAGGAACACTGTGGTGGGTGGCTGGCTGGCTTGGTGTCACCCTGTGGTGGGTGGGTGGCTGGCTTGCAGGAACACTCTGGTGGGTGGCTGGCTTGGCTTGGTGTCACCCTGTGGTGGGTGGCTGGCTTCCAGGAACACTGTGGTGGGTGGCTGGCTGGGTTTCACCCTGTGGTGGGTGGCTGGCTTGCAGGAACACTGTGGTGGTGGCTGGCTTGGTGTCACCCTGTTTGGGTAGCTGGCTTGCTGGAACACTGTGGTGGGTTGCTGGCTTGCTGGAACACTGTGGTGGGTGGCTGGCTTGGAGTCACCCTGTGGCGGGTGGCTGGCTTCCAGGAACACTGTGGTGGGTGGCTGGCTGGGTTTCACCCTGTGGTGGGTGGCTGGCTTGCAGGAACACTGTGGTGGTGGCTGGCTTGGTGTCACCCTGTTGTGGGTAGCTGGCTTGCTGGAACACTGTGGTGGGTTGCTGGCTTGCTGGAACACTGAGGTGGGTGGCTGGCTTGGAGTCACCCTGTGGCGGGTTGCTGGCTTGCAAGAACACTGTAGTGGGTGGCTGGCTGGCTTGGTGTCACCCTGTGGTGGGTGGCTGGCTTGCAGGAACACTGTGGTGCGTGGCTGGCTTGGCTTGGTGTCACCCTGTGGTGGGTGACTGGCTTCCAGGAACACTGTGGTGGGTGGCTGGCTTGGTTTCACCCTGTGGTGGGTGGGTGGCTGGCTTGCAGGAACACTGTGGTGGTGGCTGGCTTGGTGTCACCCTGTTGTGGGTAGCTGGCTTGCTGGAACACTGTGGTGGGTGGGTCGCTTGCTGGAACACTGTGGTGGGTGGCTGGCTTGGGGTCACCCTGTTATGTGGGTTGCTGGCTTGGTGTCACTTACTCACCCTGGCCTGTTGTGGGTGGCTGCTGGCCTGCTGGAACACTGTTTGGTCACTGGTCACGGTGGCAGGTGGCTGGCTTGTGGCTGGATGCTGGCCTGCTGGAACCCTGTTGTTCTGCTGTGGGTCGGATGGCTGGTGGCTGGCACCCTGTGGTGAGTGGCTGAGGCCAGGGCCTGTGGGTAGATGGCTGGCACTGTGACCGGACCGGACTGTAGCTGGCTGCACACGAGGCTGTCCAAATGCATGGGAAGTGGTCTTAAGGCAGAGAACGTATGCATCGCGCGGTGAAATGACGTCATGTATGAGCCGCGCAGGCGTGGGAGGTGGTGTTAGAAGGCAGAACATGTGCGCGCAACATACGCAGTGACGTCACAAAAATATCGGCAATATCAGTAAATCCAAAGGCCGATTCTGATATTTCGGGAAAGTGCTCTCGATATATCGGTGTTGCCGATAATCGGTCGATCTCTAATCCTTACTGTTGAGACATTGGGGTTGATTTACTAAAGAGGAATAGACTGTGCACTTTACAGTTGCACTCTGCAAATCATTTGCTCCAGATCTTACTAAATGAGCAGAAGCTCTGCTGACTTCTATCATATGCAAGCAAAATGCAGTTTTTTTTTATTTTCCTTGTATGTGATTGCGTATTCTTTGCAAAGGGAAGCTTTCCCTCATTTACTAAGCTCTGGAGCAACGGCACTTTGTAAAGTGCACAGTCTATTTGCCTTTAGTAAATCAACCCCATTGTATTCTGAGAGCGGAGACTCTCTGCAGTCAAAGTACACTGATCAGTGGCTGTGGCCGCACATGGATAGAAATTTAGCCAATCCCTGCTGAACCGGATGAATTTTAATCCATCTATGTCTAGCTTTAGTCTGTTGGTGCTTAGATAGTTGTCCTGTGAGGCATGTGTAAAAAATGCAAGTGGTAGCTGTGGGATCTGACAAGGTACACACTTTGTACACTTACAACACACCAAATACAGTGAATCTGGAAAGTACTACACGCACTACATCAAGAGAATGTAAATAAACCTTTTCCTCCTCTGAGTGAGGATCTGGAAAAAAAGAAGGAAGTATAATGTCCTGATTCAAATGAAAGGCGGACACTACCTTAGGCAAAAAATCTGGGTGTGGACGTAAAATCACCCTATCTTGATAAGCTGCTAGTTCCGATACCCTTCTAGCTGAAGTTATCGCAATCAAAAAGACCAGTTTCCTGGTCAAAAGAACCAGGGGAGCCTGCCCCAGAAGTTCAAAAGGCTGTTTTTGCAAAACTGCCAACATCAGATTTAGGTCTCAAGGACATGACGGTGGCTTCACAGGTGGAAGAAAACGTAATATTCCCTGAACGAAGGTTTGAACCAATGGATGGGAAGGGATCGGTTCCTGGAAAAATAACGATAAAGCTGAAATCTGCCCTTTAATCGTGCTCAAGGCTAATTTCATATCTACCCCTGCTTGCAAAAAGGATAGAATTCTCCCGATAATATATGTGCGGGAATGCCATTTCCTGGCTTCATACCAGGCAATGTAGGATTTCCAGACCCTGTAATAAATATTCCTAGAGACTGGTTTCCTAGCATTTATCAGTGTATGGAATGCAGGGCCAGATTCACCCTGCTCCTCCAAGATTAAGGCTTCAATAGAGACTGTACAGCAGCGTGGAATATCAGACCTTGAGATAGCAAGTCCGGACACAGTGGAAGAACCCAAGGCCTCTTCACTGCCAACCTTTAGATTTGTACATACAAAAGATGTGGAATCAGCATTCTGACTGCGAGTGGATCCCTTGCCCTGGACACAAATCTCTCCAACTTGTTGTTGAACCTGGATGCCAACAGATCTACGTCTGGGACCCCCCAGCATAGGCAGATTGATTGAAAAATCTCGGGATGTAAGGACCATTCCCCCAGAAACATTTGTTGACTGCTCAAAAAATCCGCCTGCCAGTTCTCTATTCCTGGAATAAACACTGCTGTCAGGCATGGCACAAACTTCTCTGCCCAGGAGAGGATGATATTCACCTCTTTCTGGGCTGACCGACTCCTTGTGCCTCCTTGATGGTTGACATATGCTACAGCTGTGGCATTGTCGGATTGCACCCTGACAGGGTGACCCCGAAGTCTGGGCGTCCAGAATTTCAGAGCCCGACTGACTGCACGAATTTCCAGAAAGTTGATGGGGAGACGACTCTCTACCCAAGACCATTTCCCCTGGACAGTAGCCTCCTCCAGAACCGCTCCCCAGCCAGAGAGACTGGCATCTGTGGTTACTACCATCGAGGTCACTGGAAGAAAGGATTTCCCTTTCACCAGATTTCTGGTCAACCACGACCACATCAGACTCCGCCGTACCCTTGGTACCAGAGACATGGGCCAGTCCAGGGACTGAACTTTCCCGCTCCATGCAGACAGAATATTGTTCTGCAAGGGCCTGCCATGGAATTGAGCATAGGGAATAGCCTCGAATGTGGACATCATCTTCCCCAGTAACATCATGCAAAGACGTATAGAAGGATATTTCAGCCTTACTATGGACCGAACTTGATCCTTAAGATCTGAGACCCTTCTTGCTGGCAGGAATATCTTTGCTTGCACCATGTCCACAAAAAGACCCAGGTATTCCAGACGCTGGACCAGCTGTAATGATGACTTTGGTAAGTTCAGTATCCAACCCAGACGTTCCAGAAATTGTACTGTCTGGGGGACATTTTGGCTTAGAGCCGATGCCGATCGATCTATCAGTAATAGATCATCCAGATATCCTATTACAGATATCCCTCAGAACTTTAGAACAGCCAATACAGGAGCTAGGATCTTTGTGAACACTCTTGAAGCTGTGGCTAACCAGAAGGGCAGGGCCACAAACTGAAAATTATGGTTTTCTATCTTAAAACAAAGATGATGATGGGCCTGAAATATAGGCACATGCAGAGATGCATCCTTGATGTCTATGGATGCCAGAAAAAAGAGTTGGAGGCAGGCATGACATCTGAACTTCTGTGTAGGGGTATATATACACACACACATATATGTATATATACACATACACACATATAGGTGTGAAAGTAGCGAAACCCTATGCCTGCGCTAATGAAATTATTTGCAGGCATAGGGCTCCGCTCCTATCACACCTATATGTGTGTATGTGTATATATACATATATGTGTGTGTGTATATATACCCCTATACAGAAGTTCAGATGTTATGCCTGCCTCCAAAGATGCCCAAAAAATGCCCAAAAAAATGCCTGCAACAACACACCTGGGCGTTTTTGTTGCAGGCGTTTTTTTGGGCGTCTTTGGAGGCAGGCATAGGGTTCCGCTACTTTCACACTTATATGTGTGTATGTGTGTAGCGGTGTTTAATATGCCTGAAAGATGATTGTTTGACATTTGAGAGGAACTCGGCTCCATCTAGTGGCCAAAACGACACACTGCAGCTACTATGGAATTTCTTGTGATGTGATTTTCCTTTCAGGAAGTTGAGAGACTTCATCATCCATAGTGCTCTTGGACTACCAGGATGCACTGCTTCACCGCACAGCCTTCTGGGGGAAGCTTTATAAAGGAAGGGAGGAGCCAGGCTCAGTCTCTTGGGAGAGACACAGTGAGACAAGCAGGAAGCCAGCGCTGTGGGCTGATGCTGCATGCTAGGCCGAAGCCTCTGGGCCTGAAGTGACGACGCTGAAACGTTCCATGCAAAGCAAGAGACCCTTCCCAGAGGTCCCATCGCTGTTTGCAGAGACCGGAGCCATCCACCCCAAACACCTCGCGCGGCTGGGGACAGAGAACAGAGACTAAGACAGCCGTGGAGAGTTCTAAGGGAAAATCCTGTTGGTGAGAGGGCACTTGCCCAAACCTGACTTTATCTACCAAAAGAAGTAACGTTATCCACAGATAGCTATAGTGTAACAGAAGGTGATAAACCCCGGGGTAGATCAGCATACTCTCTCAGGAGATTCATAGACAAACAATAATATCTGTAAAGGAGTCGCCAGAGGCCCATCTCTCTCACAGAAGTTATTGCTCAGCTACACAGATACCCTGTGGTGACAACCAACAGCTCACTGCTCTTTTTCTCTCTCTTGATCTTCATTCCTAATGCGGATTACAAATATATCTGCGCAGTTATCTTGCTAGCGAAGATTCAAGAAGAAGAAAGAAGAGGACTTTGGGGAAGGGACTCAGATAGGCCTATCTATCTTGTACTGTGTCTAGCATCAATGAGGGAGTAGTGTGGGATATTTCTTTTATCTTTTTAAAGCCGATTTAAGTAACCCTTTAAAATAACCGTATTTCATTGTATCTCACTTGCTTAATTTGATATACAGTAAATTAAGCTTTGGTTAATTACAATCCTGTGTGCTGTTCCATTGTGTCACCCAGAAAGACTACCATTGAAGAAGGTAATAAGTCACTGTTGCATATTGAAGTATTGTAGTCCAATCTGTGTATCCATTTGAAGGTCCAGTCCTATTCTGGTCAGTTGTGCCTGAGGAGGGATCGAGCCAGTTCTATAGGGTTGTTAGGCAGGGTGTAGACCCAATAACATAATCAGCAGCTCCTGCGGGGGTGGTGCTGCACGTGGGGGCTCGTCCGGGATCTCTACAGTCCTGCAACACAACCCTCTCAGCCACAGAATCCCCCTCAACGCAGAAATGGATCCTACCGCTGCAGCCGAGTGGTGCAGGGAAGAGAATGTCGTAGTGGAAAATGGCCTGGTGGTTGAAATCAAGGGAGAGGTCTGGACTGAGGAAAAACTCCTCCCAGTTTTAAGGGCACTGTCCACAGACAGGAAATTCTGGGTGACTG
Source organism: Pelophylax lessonae (assembly GCF_965119305.1). Lineage (NCBI taxonomy): Eukaryota > Metazoa > Chordata > Amphibia > Anura > Ranidae > Pelophylax > Pelophylax lessonae. Next base: position 604,486,307 of record NC_138769.1, read on the forward strand.
ACATAAAGACAGACACCACCGTTCCACACACGTATGCATTGTGTGAGTGGAGGAAGGGGGTCCCCGATTACTTTAAGGGAACCAGTGTAAAGACTACTGACCAAACAGAACTTTTTTTAATACATCCAGAAGTCCTTACTGAAGGTCCCTCATCCACCACTCCTGGGGGATCCAGCAAAGAAAAAGGTGTCCAAGAAGGAAGTCCAGAGTCACCACCTTTGTCTACCTTTAGCTCAGAACTGTGTGCTGTTCTCGGGGAAATCGTAGCAAAATGTAGTAAGGACTCCCCAAACTACCTGATGACTGGATATAGGAAGCTCAGGACATTCTCTGGGAAACAGCCTGTGCCTTCAACAGAAGATGGGTTTGAAGAGTGGTTAGATACCGCCACTCAGGCTTTGGAAGAGTGGGAGGTACCAGAACAGCATAAGAAACAGAGAATCACAGAAAGTTTAAGGGGACCTGCACTAGAGGCCGTACGTAATCTCAAGCTAAGCAAAAAGAACTGTACTGCACAGGATTATTTAGACATTCTACAAGATGTATTTGGTCGGACGGAGAACGTGGCTGAACTTCTTTACCAGTTAGACCACTGTTACCAAGAAGAGGAAGAGAAGTTGTCCGAATTTATTAGACGCCTGGATAAGATCATCCACCAGATCCTGTTAAAGAAAGGGATAGACCCCCGGAAGGTAGATGAGACTCGTGCACGGCAGGTGCTGAGAGGGGCGCAACCTTTAGATCCCATTGCCATACTGTTGCGAACTCGTCAAGACGGTGGCATTCTAGAATACCCTGACCTGATTCGAATGGTCAGAGAGGAAGAGGTCATGTTGGACAACAAAAAGAAGAGTCGGCAGTTTGACTCAACTGCTCGAGTCAGAGTGATAAGTGTAGAAGAAGGTGATTCGCAAGTTGAACTCCTAAAGACCCAGGTGTCCCAGTTGATAGAAATGGTGTCTATCCTGACTAGTCAGGCATCCACTCTACCTAATGGGAACATATCAGAGAAGCCAGATGAACCTGCTAACCTTAGAGCAGATCCGGAACCGAGACCTACAAGATTGTTAACTTGTTTCAACTGTGGGGGAGTAGGTCATGTTAGAGGAGTATGTCCCAGCCCAGGAAAGGTTGTCTCAAAACCTCGCAAGCCAGCGGAAAACTTCAGAGGGCCCCCGGTGAAGGAGTCAACCGGGTGCCCGCCAGTTTCAAGGGACTCCAGGAGGCTCACTGGTTCAGGGAAACTGAGTCAGGGAGTAAGATCTAGGTACAACGCCCCTCGTTCTATACTCCAGGCTACTGGGGGGAGGAAAATCAATGCACACCGTGCCCAGCGGGGACTGAATCCAAGAAGAAAAAGAAAGAAGAAAAGAGCTTGGGTGCAGAGAACTGAATCAGACAACAAGGCCACTTCAAGAGAATTCCCAACTAACTTGGTCGGGCCTTCCCCTGTAGTCTCCGTCCAGGTAGAAGGAATTTACACAAGAGCCCTCCTCGACACTGGGGCCCAAGTGACTCTTCTGTATAGAGACTTCTATGATAAACACCTTACCCATCTACCTCTGCAGAAGTTGGAAGATCTGGAGATATGGGGTATCGGGACTCAAAGTTTTCCCTATGACGGGTATCTGCCAATCAAGTTGACCTTTGACCCATCAGTGGCTGGTGAAGCTGAAACCTTTGACACCCTAGCGGTGGTCTGTCCTCGTCCGCCAGGGGCCAACAAAAGCTCTCTCATTGTAGGGACCAACACTGACCTAGTAAGGCGCCTCCTGACACAACTGGTCCAGGGACAGGATTCTCCAGCGCCAAGGATTCACCCCATGCTACGGCAGGCCTATCAACGACTAGTATTGGAGCAAGAGACTCCTGCAGAAGGAGTTGGAAGACTCTGGAAGTTGGACAGAACAGAAAAGGTCTTGCAGCCAGGAGAGGTGGCTTGTCTGAAAGCTTCAGTTAAACTCACATGGAAACAGCCTGGCCCTTTTATCATCTTTGAATCAGGTCCACAGGAAGAGGAGAGAGGGATAGAAGTAATCCCTGAAGTGATCCCTTTGAAGGTGTTACAGAAAAACCGTGGAAGGGTTTTAGTGAGTGTCAGAAACACCTCTACTACACCGGTGAAGGTACCGGCCAGATTGCTGTTGGGCCAAGTTAACCCGGCTACCCCAGTTGTCCCATCTGATCTTAAAGAGGAGGGAAGTGGTGAAGTTGTCATAGAAGAGCTCTGCTCTGGAAGCGCTGCCCTCCCACCGGAATGGGTGAAGAGGGCCAAGGCACAACTTGCTCGATGGCGAGGAATATTTTCTAAGGATGAGTTTGACGTGGGCTGCGCCAGGAGTGCCACTCATAAGATCCGCCTGAGTGAGGACAAACCTTTCCGAGAAAGAGTCCGGCGAGTTCCCTTGGGTGACTTAGAAGATCTACGTCAGCAGCTGGCGGAACTCAAGAAGACTGGGGTTATTCGAGAATCCAGGAGCCCATATGCTTCTCCGATAGTGGTAGTCCGGAAGAAAAACGGATCTTTGAGGCTTTGTATCGACTACCGAACACTGAACAGAAGAACCATCCCAGACCAGTATACCACTCCTCGAATTGAAGACGCCCTACAGAGCCTGTCAGGGGCGAAGTGGTTCAGTGTGATGGACTTAAAGAGTGGGTACTATCAGATCCCCATGCACCCTGAAGACCGGGAGAAGACAGCCTTCATAACCCCCGTGGGGTTCTTTGAGTTCAATCGCATGCCGCAGGGGTTGTCAGGAGCCCCTGCTACTTTCCAGAGGCTGATGGAAAGGACTGTTGGGGATATGAATTTGATAGAGGTACTGGTATACTTGGATGATGTTATCGTGTTTGGCAGGACTTTGGAAGAACACGAGGAGAGGTTGGAAAAGGTCCTGAAGAGGCTACACGAAGAAGGCCTGAAACTTTCTCCTGAGAAGTGTCAGTTCTATCAATCCTCGGTCCATTACCTGGGCCACATCGTGTCTGCAGAAGGGGTAGCCACCGACCCGGACAAGCTGGATGCTGTCTCCTCCTGGCCGAGACCTACAAATGTGACCGAACTTCGGTCGTTCCTGGGCTTTTGCTCCTATTACAGGAGGTTTGTGGAGGGGTTCGCCAAGATTGCCCGACCCCTCAATGAGCTACTAAAGAACGAGGAAGATGACGTTCCTGAACTGGTCAAGCCGACGAAGTCCACCATGGGACCCCGGAAGGCTAAGGAATCCATCCAGGATCAGTGGACCCCAGAATGTGAAGGGGCTTTCATTCAGCTGAAAAAGAATCTAACCACTGCCCCTGTGTTGGCCTATGCAGACCCCATGAAACCATATGAACTGCATGTCGATGCCAGCCGAGATGGGCTGGGTGGGGTACTCTACCAGGAACATGAGGGTCACTTGCGACCTGTCGCCTACGTGAGCAGGAGTCTACTACCTGCTGAAAGGAATTATCCTACCCACAAACTTGAATTCTTGGCCTTGAAGTGGGCAGTGGTTGACAAATTGAAAGATTACCTGTACGGAGCTGAATTCATTGTCAAGACGGATAATAATCCCCTTACCTATCTGTTGACTACAGCCAAGCTGGATGCCACAGGACACAGATGGTTGGCTGCCCTCTCTAGCTTCAACTTCAGCCTGAAGTATCGGCCAGGAATCGGGAACAGGGATGCAGATGCCCTATCCAGAAGGTTGCATGCACCACACGAACCTGATGAAGAATGGACCCATTTGGCTCCAGAAGGTGTGCGTGCCCTATATCAGGGAACTGAACTTCGATCCAGAGGAGGATCAAGAGCCGAAGAGATTGGGGTTTCGGCTGTCGGGGTACCCAAATACTATTGCAGGGGGATCCAGGTTGAAGGGGAAGATTTACCCCGGCTATCCAAAAGGGACTTGAGGAAGGAGCAGCTGGAAGACCCTCTGGGAAAACTTCTTTTGGAAGCCTTGGAGATCCAGCGCCCTGAGTTGCTTCTAACCGATTCTCCTCAGGGGGCCCGCCTGTTGCATAGAGAGTGGACCCGGTTACAGATCCGAGAAGGGGTGGCCTACCGAAGAGGCCCATCTGAAGATCTGGAGGAGAAGTGGCAACTGTTCTTACCAGCTAAATACAGGGAGAGAGTTCTGGCTGCTCTTCATGATAATCATGGCCATCTGGGACCTGAAAGAACTTTTCAGCTTGTCAGAGACAGGTTCTACTGGCCCTGTATGAGGGCCGAAGTTGAAGGATACTGTCATTCTTGTGTCCGATGTATACAAAGGAAGACTCTGCCACGTCAAGCAGCCCCAATGGGCCATCTGCAAAGCCAGGGACCCATGGAACTGGTGTGCATTAATTTCCTTTGCCTAGAGCCTGATCTGAGTGGCCAAGGGAATGTCCTTGTGATAACAGACCATTTTACCAGATACGCCCAAGCATTCCCAACAAAGGATCAGAAGGCCTCAACGGTAGCCAAAGTTCTTGTAGAAAAGTTCTTTGTACACTATGGGTTACCACAACGCCTCCATTCAGATCAGGGAAGAGACTTTGAAAGCAGACTGATCAAGAGACTGTTAGATCTGTTAGGCATCCAAAAGACTAGAACTACTCCCTACCATCCACAAGGGGATGCCCAGCCGGAAAGATTTAACAGGACTCTTTTGGACATGTTGGGGACTTTGAGCTCAGAGAAGAAACAGCATTGGGGCAAACATGTAGCTGCCATTGTGCATGCCTACAACAGTACTGTCAGTGATGCTACTGGATATTCCCCTTATCGTCTAATGTTTGGACGAGAGGCTCGGTTGCCAGTGGATTTGGCCTTTGGCATCTCGCCCGATCACACCTCTTCAGCATCGCACAAGGGATATGTGGACCGACTGCGGAAGAGTCTGAAATCGGCCTATGATAAAGCTCAGGCCACATCTGATCAACGTGGACTGAGGAATAAAAGGAATTTCGACTTAAAAGTTCGGATCCAAGACTTGCAACCCGGGGACAGGGTATTGTTGAGGAACTTGGGTGTCCCGGGAAAACACAAGTTGGCAGACCGTTGGAAATCCCAACCTTATGTTATCTGCAAGCAACTACCAAACCTCCCTGTGTATCAAATTCGGCCTGAAGGAAGTGTGGGCCCATTGAAGACTTGGCATAGGAACCATCTACTGCCTCTCTCTGAAGCAGTTCGCATGCCTCCTGTCGTAGATTCGCCAGATACCCCTTCGACCTCCCGCCTATCCAGACCAGTCACCAGATCTCAGTCGACACTCCCAGATGTGAGAGAGGGAAATTCTTCATCTGAAGATCTGGAAGATGAAGAGGAGGTACCTGACTGGATGTGGTCATCTCAGTTACCAGAACCCACACCTGCCTCCCTGTCTTCATCCGAATTGGCTGAAAGAGGAACCCTTCGGGCAGAAGCCCCCGAATTCATACCTTTTCACATGCTTCCAGAAGAAGTAGTTGATGATGAAGATCCTGAGGAGGAGGTTGCACCTTTCTCTGAAGAAGAACTGACCGCTCTTGAAACATCAGATTCCTGTGTGTTGGAACATGAGGAGGAGGACATTGAAGAATCCCCGGAAGTGGCTGGTCCTAGTACCTCTGAGATCGTGCCTCCCAAAGAACAGAGGGACAGGAGAGTCATTCACCCACCCAAAAGACTGACCTATGACCAATTGGGTGAATGCTCGGAAGAAGCTATCTTTACTTCCAAACGATCTCTTGATCAGCCTAGTTCTTCCACCGCAGATTTGGTGGAGGACAACCCTAGCTCACCCCCAGGCACATCTGTACAAGCCACCCAAGTGTCGGGGGTCTGTGAACAGAATTACCTTCCCTCCCCTGACAATTGGTGGGAGGTTCCTATGTCGAACCTGTGTTGTAATATGCAGTTGTTGAGTTTGAATTCTGCTTATGAAAAGGAAGATAATTCCCTGTTATGCATATGTTAATGTTTTTGTTGTGTACTGCCAACATATGCACTGGAGTACATGCTGTTGTCCTCTTTGGGGACCAAAGTTTCTTAAGTGGGGGGAGTGTGTAGCGGTGTTTAATATGCCTGAAAGATGATTGTTTGACATTTGAGAGGAACTCGGCTCCATCTAGTGGCCAAAACGACACACTGCAGCTACTATGGAATTTCTTGTGATGTGATTTTCCTTTCAGGAAGTTGAGAGACTTCATCATCCATAGTGCTCTTGGACTACCAGGATGCACTGCTTCACCGCACAGCCTTCTGGGGGAAGCTTTATAAAGGAAGGGAGGAGCCAGGCTCAGTCTCTTGGGAGAGACACAGTGAGACAAGCAGGAAGCCAGCGCTGTGGGCTGATGCTGCATGCTAGGCCGAAGCCTCTGGGCCTGAAGTGACGACGCTGAAACGTTCCATGCAAAGCAAGAGACCCTTCCCAGAGGTCCCATCGCTGTTTGCAGAGACCGGAGCCATCCACCCCAAACACCTCGCGCGGCTGGGGACAGAGAACAGAGACTAAGACAGCCGTGGAGAGTTCTAAGGGAAAATCCTGTTGGTGAGAGGGCACTTGCCCAAACCTGACTTTATCTACCAAAAGAAGTAACGTTATCCACAGATAGCTATAGTGTAACAGAAGGTGATAAACCCCGGGGTAGATCAGCATACTCTCTCAGGAGATTCATAGACAAACAATAATATCTGTAAAGGAGTCGCCAGAGGCCCATCTCTCTCACAGAAGTTATTGCTCAGCTACACAGATACCCTGTGGTGACAACCAACAGCTCACTGCTCTTTTTCTCTCTCTTGATCTTCATTCCTAATGCGGATTACAAATATATCTGCGCAGTTATCTTGCTAGCGAAGATTCAAGAAGAAGAAAGAAGAGGACTTTGGGGAAGGGACTCAGATAGGCCTATCTATCTTGTACTGTGTCTAGCATCAATGAGGGAGTAGTGTGGGATATTTCTTTTATCTTTTTAAAGCCGATTTAAGTAACCCTTTAAAATAACCGTATTTCATTGTATCTCACTTGCTTAATTTGATATACAGTAAATTAAGCTTTGGTTAATTACAATCCTGTGTGCTGTTCCATTGTGTCACCCAGAAAGACTACCATTGAAGAAGGTAATAAGTCACTGTTGCATATTGAAGTATTGTAGTCCAATCTGTGTATCCATTTGAAGGTCCAGTCCTATTCTGGTCAGTTGTGCCTGAGGAGGGATCGAGCCAGTTCTATAGGGTTGTTAGGCAGGGTGTAGACCCAATAACATAATCAGCAGCTCCTGCGGGGGTGGTGCTACATGTGTATAAATACATATATGTGTGTGTGTATATATACCCCTATACAGAAGTTCAGATGTCATGTCTGCCTCCAAAGACGTCCACAAAAAAGCCCAATAAACGCCTGCAACAAAAACGGCCAGGTGTGAAAATAGCGGAGCCATATCCCTGCTCTACTGCAATTCTAAGACAAACAATCTTTTTTTTTTCTGGTTCTGGGCATGCTACAGAGCTGCAACTTCACAGGTACATTTTTTAGACCCCCCAGACACTAAATCCAAAGAAATCTCATTTTTTTTCCAATAATTTTTTCACTAATTGGCTCTCTATCAAAAACGACAATTTTTAAGAACTTTTTTTGTGTGATTAATAGTCCCTGGGGCATGACCCAGAACCCTAGGCACTTTTTAGGGGCATTTATTTGGTTTTAGGGCTTCAAAATGGTGTTTTTTGATTACCGAAGTTCGGGTCCCATTGATTTCAATGGGGTTCTGGAATCCGGACCCGAACTTTCGGGAAGTTCGGGTGTTCTGGTCGAACCAAACTTTTCAAAAGTTTGATCATCCCTATAATAGACAGTACAGCCTGACCTCCTACTCAGCAGGTGCCTTTTGAACTGATGGGGTCCGGGCCCAGTACAGGAAGGCTGGCTGTACTGCCTTATCAGCGGCCCTGATCAGGCCTGTATGGTAGAGTGGCCAGACGGAAGCCATTACTCATTAAAAGGCACATGAAAGCTCACCTGGAGTTTGCCAAAAGGCATAAACAAAATTCCCTGGTCTGATGAAACAAAGATTGAACTATTTGGCCTGAATGGCAAGCCTCATGTCTGGAGGGAACCAGGTACCACTGATCACCTGGCCAATACCATCTCTACAGTGATGCATGGTGGTGGCAACATCATGCTGTGGGGATGTTTTTCAGTGGCAGGAACTGGGAGACTAGGCAGGATCAAATGAAAGATGAATGCAGCAATGTACAGAGACATCCTTGATAAAAACCTGCTCCAGAGCACTATGGACCTCAGACTGGGGGGAAGATTCATCTTCCAACAGGACAGCGACCCATAGCATACAGCCAAGATCACAAAGGAGTGGCTATGGGACAACTCTGTGAATGTCCTTGAATAGCCCAGCCAGAGCCCAGACTTGAAACCGACTGAAAATCTCGGAGAAGATCTGAAAATGGCTGTGCACCGACGCTCCCCATCCAACCTGATAGAGCTTGAGAGGTCCTGCAAAAAATAATGGGAGAAACTGCCCAAAAATAGGTGTGCCAAGCTTGTAGCATCATACTCAAAAAGACTTAAGCATGTAATTGGTGCCAAAGGCGCTTCAACAAATTATTGAACAAAGGCTGTGAATACCTATGTACATGGGATTTTTTTTTTGTTTTTGTTTTTTAATAAATTTGCAAAGATTTCAAACAAACTTCTTTCATGTTATCATTATGGGGCATTGTTTGTAGAATTTTGAAGAAAATATTAATTTAATCCATTTTGGAATAAGGCTGTAACATAAAAAAATTTGGAAAAAGTGAAGCACTGTGAATTCTTTCCAGATGCACTGTAGCATCTAAACACATAGACAAGGTCAATATGTGTGAGGTACACTCACTGCCAGATTTTATCTATAGTCAGAAAATGAAAATCACTGACGCACTAACTGAAAGGGAAAATATTGTCTTTTTAATGATTTCTTTAGATATACATGTAAAAGAGGTCAGCTTGTTCTAAATAATATTATCAATCAGTGTCATTTTTTTTAAATAGCCTTGTTTCTGTATATACCCTTGATTCTATGTATTGTTGTACATCACTGCTTCTCACAATACAAATCTTAAAGCAGGTGTAACCCTAAAAAAAAAAAAAAAAACTCCTGTTCCTTAAAAGCATGAATAACAGCATAGAGCTGTTGCAGTGTAATAGTGTAATTTGTTCCTTTCTATGTTCTAAAATACCTGATTGATCCTGCCGGTTCCTGTGTCCAACTATGTGATCTGACCAGTAATTATGGCTGCTGATGCATGATATCCTGGTCAGTTTACATGCCTCTGTCATCCAGCAGTCTCTCCCCCTCCCTCCCTGCCTGTCAGCTCAGTCTGTGTAGTGAGAGCCAATCCCTTCCCTGTCACTCCCCTCTCCTCCTGTCGCTATTTCTGCTGCAATACATAACCCTATTACTTGTATCCTCTCTGTTTTATGAAGTGTCATTTTATTGTGTGTCAGTTTTTTGACAATTATAATCCTAAATACCTCCTTTTACTTTCAATTAGTTTTTTTTGAAATTTACACAATACAACAAAAAAAGTCGTGCATAAACATTGTTCCAAGCAGTGAAATTCAACAACTTCAACAGGTACAAGGAGCAGTAAACTGTAACAATCAAAAGTGCAACATAAAAACATGGGTTCATCATATGGAGAATAGGACGTATCGGTAGCCATCCCACAAGGCTATAAACGTGTCAAGGAAGAGCAGGGCTGGTAAGTGAGCGTTGCCATGATAGCCACGGTTGCCACCGTGGCTATCATGGCAACGCTCACTTACCAGCCCTGCTCTTCCTTGACACGTTTATAGCCTTGTGGGATGGCTACCGGAGAGGAGAGGGATTTTTTGTAGATCCATCTACTGGAGGCAAACATTAGCTCATATGAGCTGTGTGTGTGTGCACTATGTCCAAGACATCTTGTACTTTGGGGGGATGTAAATTTTTCCAGTGTCTGGTGATAGTCAACCTGGCTGCCAAGAGTACATGGGTGATGATGTGCCTAGATTCGGGAGGGTACTTCTCTATCGTGAGATTCAGTAAAGCAAGAGCCAGGGAGGACGCCACGGTAAGGTTAATGATTTCCCCCAGTTTGGCAAACACATCTAGCCAATAGCGGCGTAAAAATGGGCAATCCCAAAGGATATGGAATATGTCACCTACACGTCCGCATTGTCTCCAGCAGAGTGGAGAGGAGGATTTGTAGAATGTAGCTAGCTTGGAGGGCGGGAGATGCCAATGGAGGGTAATCTTAACCGTTTGTTCCCAAAGTGCTGAGCACTTGGTGTGTTTGTAGGCATGACGGACTGCCGTCTGCCATTGGCCCGGTGTGTATGAGTGTTGGATGTCCGCCTCCCATTGGAGGAGAGAGCGAGATTTGGAGAGTGTGGACTTGTCTTGCAGGATCGAGTATATCAGCGAAATGCCCTTTGAGGAGGTGGCAGGAGAGTTTAAGAAGTTCCAAAGGCGGGACGGAAGGCCATAGATTGGGGAGGGAAGTGTAGAAAGGAGGTGTTTAATCCTTAGATATGTAAAAAGTGTTGAGAGGGAGAGGCCGTAATCTAGCTGTAGGGAAGGAAAAGGTCGCAGGATGTTGTCTTGAAAAAGATGCTGAAGCGTCAGGATGCCGTGTGATGTCCAGTCTGTGAGAGAAATGTCAGGGATCAGCAGGGTGATGGATTCCAACGGGATTGGTAGTGAAGTTATGTTGGAGGAGGTATTTTTTAGAGGCAGGAGTTTACACCAGGCAGCAAGCGAAGCCACCATAGGGGGAGAGAAGGATGACAGGGTTTTGGGACCATGAGGGGCGCTGAGTAACCAGGTTTGCAAGGACAGTTTGGGTATTAGGGTAGTTTCAATCTGACCCCAACTAGTGGAGGGTGAGGAGCGGAACCATTCTTTCAGTTGAGTCGTCAGGGTAGCTAAGTAGTAGTCTCGGAAGTCAACATACCCCGTTACCCCTGCTAGGCGGTGCTTAATCAGGATCGAATGGGCGCAACACGGTTTCTTATGTTGCCACTTATACGCTCTCAGGATAGATTGTAGGGATGTGAAATACGAGTTGGGAATGGGGATAGGTAACGTGCGGAACAAATACAGGAGTTGGGGGAGAATCATCATTTTAAATGCAGCAAGTCTGCCTGACCAAGAGAATTCATGGTGCTGGAGTGATTGTAGTTCAGATTGCATTTCAGAAAGGAAGGGGGCGTAGTTTGTTTTGAAAAGGGATTTTACCGACGCAGTCAAGTGGATACCGAGATAAGGAATGGAGTGTTCTGCCCATGAGAACGGGAATCTTTGTTGAAGGATGGATTTAGTCGCTAGGTCAAGATGTAGATCAAGGATTGTGGATTTGGTCACGTTTACTTTATAGTACGATATGTTGCTAAACCATTGGAGGATACGATACGTTTCCGGGAGGGACTGGAGAGGGTCAGACAGCATCACTATTACGTCGTCCACAAATAGGCTGATTTTATGGGTAACTGATCCAAACTGAAACCCCGAAATAAGGGGATTAGAACAGATATGAGCCGCTAATGGTTCCATGAGGAGATTGAAAATCAGGGGGGACAGGGGACAACCCTGACGAGTGCCATTTGTGATGGCAAAGGGCCGGGATAGCATGTTGGAAGTGTAAACTCTTGCAGAGGGAGTGGAATACAGTGCAAGAACCGCCGACAGGATAGTACCTTGGAAACCAAATTTAGTCAGTACAGCTCTGAGATAGTCCCAGTGGACCCTGTCGAACGCCTTCTCTGCATCCAAGGAGAGAAGCAGAGAAGGCGTTCGAGAGGTCTCAGCATGATAGATAATATTGAGGAGTCGCCTGGTAGCATCTGATGCCTGGCGAAAAGGCATAAAGCCGGTCTGGTCCAAGTGAACCAGGGAGGGAAGAACAGCCTGGATCCTGTTGGCAAGCAATTTAGCGTAGATTTTGGCATCTAGATTTAAGAGGGATATTGGCCTAAAGTTTTGAGGGGAAGTAGGGGCCTTCGGGGGGTTTTGGAAGTGTGATGACCAAAGCTTGGAGCATCTCAGGAGGGAACTTAGAGGAAGAGGCAGCTTGAAGAAAGACAGGTAACAGATGGGGTGAGAGGACGGAGTGGAAGTGCTTAAAGTATTCGCCCGACAGACCGTCAGGTCCAGGCGCTTTGTTGGATGTCAAGGTTGTGATGACAGTCGCAATGTCTTGTGTCGTCAACGGGGCATTCAGGAGTGCCAATTGTTCCATGGTGAGGGTAGGGAGTGAGACCGCCGCCAGAAACTCATCGACCTCCGCTTTGGAGGGCTGGTGTGTTCCCGGGTCTCGATTTATGTTATAGAGGGCCCCGTAGTAAAGACTGAATGCGTTAGCTATGTCTTGTGGGTTATATTCCTTTTTGGAGGAAACGGGGTTATGTATATATTCGATTCTGGATTTAACTCTCTGTCCCTTAATTTTCTGTGCCATGCTCTTCTCCGCTTTATTGGAGGTGGAGTATGAAGTCGCCTTGCATCTGCGATGAAAACGCTCAAAGTCCACCAACAATAGAGACCTCAACTCATGTCTCATAGCAGTAAGCTTCAGTTTGTGGTTACGATCAGGGTGCTTCTTATTCAACTCATCCAGGGCTGCTATAGAAGAGAGAAGAGAGTCCACACGGGCGGATCTCCTCCTCTTCTCCCTAGAGCCCACCTGGATGAGCAGACCTCTCACAAACGCTTTATGTGCGTTCCACACCACAGCCGAGTCGGATACAGAATGTTGGTTATGGGCAAAGAATTGTTCGAGTTGATTAGAGATGTGAGTGACAACATGAGGTTGTTGGAGGAGAAAATTGTTGGTACACCAAATGAAATGGGATTGTTGGGACGATTTGTCTGACAGGGTGAGTGTCAGTGGGGCATGGTCCGACCATGCTATCGTGTGGATCTCAGAAGACAAAACATTTTGCAACAACCACTTGTCCAGTAGGAAGAGGTCAATCCTGGAATATGTATTGTGGCTTGGGGAAAAGTACGTATAGTCACACTCTTCAGCGTGCTGACAACGCCACGCATCATGGAGGTCATGGGAATGGAGCAATTTTTTCAGCCGGGAGTCGTGGCGCTTGGAAGGGGCAGTAGAGTCCAGAGTTACATCGGGAACTGTGTTGAAATCGCCACAGACAATTAAATGGCCTTTGTGGACCTTGGCAGTGGCTTTAAGAGCCTTGGAGAGAAAAGGAATCTGTCGTTGGTTAGGTGCGTACACATTGAGAATAGTATATACCACATTATTGATAGAGCATACAAGGATGAGATAGCGGCCATGAACATCTGTGGTCAGGTGGTGTTGTTGGAGTCCCTGACAGCGATCATCACTTTTTTTGGCAGTGTAGCAGGAGTGGAAGACGTGAGGGAAATTTTTGTGCCGGCAATACTGTAAAGGTGTTTGAGAGAAGTGAGTCTCTTGCACACATAGTACGTCACTATGGTGAGCAGTGGCGGTTGACCACAATGATTTCCGTTTGGCTGGGTGGTTCAATCCCCGGGCGTTGAGAGGCAATATTGTGAGTGGCATGGTGTAGAAAGGGGTATGTATGCAGTTAGTATGGAATTACTCACAAGTCACACTTGGATGAGGCGACACTGATAGGTAAAAAGTGCAAGTGATGTTGGGACCGGCGCTACCACATAAATATTGTGTCTGTGGTAGCGCCGGTCCCAACATCACTTGCACTTTTTACCATTCTACTACCTCAGTGGTAGGTTGGGGGCAGCTTACACCACCATTTTTTAGTCCAAAAAAGTACTGAAACTCCATAGCGCTGGTATTTAAACCCTTTTCGACACTGATAGGTAGATCGGGTGGCCGAGTCCTGTGGATCACGTAGAACCTGGTTGGTCGGAGGGTCGTCGCCTAGTAAGGAGCTTGAACAATATGAGCGTGGACCAGCAGCTGTGAGTTAACACAAAAAAAAAAAAGAAAATAGACACTACAGTGCGTCTGATGAAGTGCGGTTGTGAAAGCGCCCAGAAGGCGGGTGGAGTAATACACTGGCAGGTATCACAACTTGGTAACTACCAGTGATACGGGGGGAAGAGTTTTCATAAGAGCTCCGAGATGGTGACTGGGAAGAGAGCTGGTGGATGTTGAGATCTGCTGCGCGTGATACTCACGGCGCTGGCGGTTGTTTCCATCAGGATGATTCCTGGGCTGGCGTGGCCCAGAGGCCGAGGTCTGCATAGGTTCCTCCTGCGGTGGGGTAGGGATGATGCCCCAGGAATGGAGCAGTCGCATGCCGTTATGCATGGAGGAGATGGGATGCGGGATCCCATTTTTGGTGACGAGGATAGTCGCCGGATGACGCCATTTGTAGGGAATGTTATTGTTCATCAAGGCCTTAGTGATGGAACTAAGCTGTCTCCGCATTTGGAGAGTATATTTAGAGAGATCTGTGAACAGCTGTATGTTCTCATATGGGGCTGGGAGTGTACGCTGAAGACGGGAAGCAGCCAACAGGTGGTCCTTCGTCTGATAGAAATGCACTCTCATAAGAGTATCCCGTGGGACTGAGTCAGCAAGATGGGATGCCTTGGGTAGTTGGTGAATGCGGTCTATAGTAAGGTCCATAGTAGTGCAATCAGGAAGCATGAGGGAGCTGGCATAGGCATGGAGTTCACTTTGGGGAACAGACTCAGGAATACCACGCAGTTTGACGTTGTTACGTCTTGATTTGTCCTCTAAGTCAGCTAGTTTAGCCTTAATCCAGTGCTGTTCGTCTCTTGTTTCATCGCAGGTGTCAATAATGTCATTGATGGTGTCAGTGCATTCAGCCAACCGTGTCTCCACAGAATGGATCCTGCGATCCATCCCCTGTTCATCAGATGCAACTCTGCCAAATAAAGTAGTCAGGTTCTGAAACAGGGAGGTTTGGAATGTCATTAGCATATCTTTGAGGGTTGTGTCCAGGACAGGCTGACCTGTGGTGGGGAAGTCAGCTATGGATGCCTGGAGAGCAGGGGCTGACAGAGGGCTGGAGGCCTGGCTGCTGAGGGGGAGACAGGATGGCTGCATTTCCAGTCTCATGTGGGCCTTAGCGGGGCTGGAGGAAGCAAGGGAATAATCTCCCGGTCTGGGTGGGGAAGAAGGTGAGGATAATGGTGGCAGTACCTCACTAGATGCGTTGGTATCCTCTGCCGGCTGCGTGTTAGGAAAGGCAGCAGCGGCGCCGGCGCCATCTTGCCTCACAGGATCCCGTGGCGGGGGCCGGGTGAAGAAGGCCGTGAGCTTCTTCGGCCGGTGAGTGACATCTCGTGCTGGAGCTCGATGGGGTTCCGTGGAGTGAATCCGCAGATGGATGCGGACGCGAGCGGGCTTTAGTCGCTGGAGAGTCTTCCCTGTCTCTCAGAGTGAAAGGCTTAAGCGGCCATCTCTGGTGCCGGCAAGCCACGCCCCCTCTAAATACCTCCTTTTACAGCACAGCTCTGCGGTCACTTGGCCTCCCTCTGCTTCCCGGCTGATGTCAAAGGGGAAGCTCAGCCTCTCCCGCTGCTCTCCTTAGATCAGGAAAGGAGAGCGGAGGGGGATCACATGACCGCAGTGTGAAAAAAGGTATTTAGGTTTATAATTTTAAAAAAAACTGACACAGTACTTTATATCTTCATAAAACAGAGAGGATACAAGTAATGGGCTTATGTGACTTAACAACCACTTGTAGCTGTGTATACATGTTCAGTTTTTTTACGTTCAACCAGGGGCTTGAAGGGAAAAGAAAACTGTCAAATCCCCACATCCACATAAACATTGTGGATGCAGGGATTTCACTTTGACATTGTATTCAGACAAGGGGGACTTCCCTCCCATCCTGTCAGAATACACTAATTAGCACTGCTGCCATTGGCTGAAAGCAATGATTTAATACTGGCTTTCCAGCGTGACTATTTGATAAAAGCTGCTTGTAAGATTCTGTTGAATAAAAAGTGGTACACAAGGACTAAAGGTCAGCCAGTTTAGCGGGAATTTTGATGTGTGTATAACCTGCTTAAAGTGGTAAAAAGCTTTGTTTAAAAAAAAAAAAAAAATAACAAACATGTTATGCTTTCCTGTTCTGGGCAGTGGTTTTGCACAGAGCAGCTCCTCCCCCTCAAGCAATGCACCCAGAGAAAGCTACTTGCCCTGGGGGCACTGCTTCGTGCTCGCTCCAGAGCCGCCACTCTATGCACCCAAAAGACACATAGAACCATGGCTCATCCCCCCACCCCCACTCTCTCCTCGTTGGCTCATTGGCTGTAATTTACAGCAGTGGGAGCCAATGGGCTCCCGCTACTGTCTCAGCCAATGAGCAAGGAGAGTCCTGGGACAGCCGAGGCTATCTTGACGATTGCTGGATCGGAGGGGGCTCAGGTAAGGATTGGGGAATCTGGAGGAGGGGGGGGGGGGGCGCTGCACACAGAAGATTTTTATACTTTCATGCATTGAATGCATGAAGGTAAAAAACCTTCAGCCTATAGAACCACTTTAAAGCTTTCAAGTTTCAGTTCATTTCAACTTCTTTCACTTACCAGGTTTGTTAGTAAAAACAAGAAACAAAGCACTCTACCATTTACAAGTTCAATCAATGACCAGAATTATGTAGATCAAAATCAAATCAAAACTAGGCAATAAATTGGCAACTTTGTTTTAGTTCTTTGACAGACTAAATTGAAAGTGGAAAAAAACTAGAGCAAAAACAATTCTGTTTGTTCACCAAGTTCAATCTGGGCAAACATTTGTTACAATGGATCTTAAGCTGGATACACACTATCCAACGTTTGTGGTTAGATTTCCTTCAGATTTACCTTTTCTATGTAGTGAAAGGGCCTGTCAGATTGCATACAAATTGAAAGTGTTTAGGTTTGACCTCATATTATATGGTTTTGGTAAGTCTAAAGGAAAAAGTCTTCAGAAAATCTTATAGTGCGTATGGCCCATAGGAAGATTAAAAATCAGATTTGAGACAGGGCCACTCTGATGACTGGGAACTACTGACCAATGTGAGTCCAAGAGAGGGGTAAGAAAAGAAAACTTTTGCTAAACTTAAAGCTGAAATCTGGGATTCATATTTGAATTTTGGTTTCCTTTGTGTATTTCTTTCAGATCTGTGCAGTTAGTATTCCAGTATAAAACAACTTTTATTGTAGCTTGTAGTGGGAAGATATAGTAAATTTTTCCCACTGCTTTGCTCTCTGCGCAGGGCATGTACAGCACAGTGATGATGCATGTCTCTGCTAATTTTGCCAAGTTATATCTGGATTTGTAAAGGCATTTAATACAAAAAATGCATATCCTTTGTGGATACAGAGGAATATGTTTAATTAAATATTTTGTAATTAATAATATACATTTCCAGAGTTTCAGCTTTAATGCATACATCCTATTTATCAAACACCTTTCTGCTCTAACCACAGAAATTCAGAAAGGTGCATCAGACCAAAAATGAATGACAGAGCCCAAAATAATTGAAAATGTTGGTAAAAAAAAGTCATATTAAAATAGGCAATACATTTTGGGGCAACATCACCCCTCCTTCACCAGGGTTCAACAAAGATAAACTTGGATAGACTCTGAGAAAACAGAGACTTCACAGATCTATATTAGAACCAATACTTAACTCAAGTAGCACCAACTTGACAGCAGTTGCTGAGCAGCAATGGAAACCATTGCTACAATGTTATCATACCATTGTCATAATGTCATCATACTATTGCCATAACGTTATCATAACATTGTCACAATGTCATCATACCATTGCCATAAAGTTATCATACCATTGTCACAATGTCATCATACCATTGCCATAAAGTTATCATACCATTGTCATAATGTCATCATACCATTGCCATAAAGTTATCATACCATTGTCACAATGTCATCATACCATTGCCATAAAGTTATGATACCATTGCCATAAAGTTATCATACCATTGTCACAATGTCATCATACCATTGCCATAAAGTCATCATACCATTGTCATAATGTCATCATACCATTGCCATAAAGTTATCATACCATTGTCATAATGCCATCATACCATTGCCATAATGTTATCATACCATTGCCATAATGTCATCATACCATTGCCATAAAGTTATCATACCATTGGCATAATGTCATCATACCATTGCCATAATGTTATCATACAATTGCCATAATGTCATCATACCATTGCCATAAAGTTATCATACCATTAGCATAATGTCATCATACCATTGCCATAATGTTATCATACAATTGCTATAAAGTTATCATACCATTGGCATAATGTCATCATACCATTGATATAAGTGTCATCATTTAATTGCCATAATGTCAACAGTGATACATTTCTGTGTTTTAAAACTTGCCTATAGCAGCTTTGTTGTAAATCCTAACTTCCTTCTTTTTCTGGGAACGTCACAAATTTGTCTAAGGGTTACACTACAATCAAACCTAAGAGAAAGGGGGCAACAATTACATAAAACTTCATGCAGGACATTTCCACCGGCAGTGCCTGGTCTGGTCATGCATGACATGTTTTAAAGACCTGATTTCTGGAGGTGCTTCTAATGCTATCGATACAAGTTTAGATTTGAGGAACCATGTGATTTCTCCTATCGATGCTAATTATTGTGGATCATGGAGGAATCTCTGCTGCTGGCTATTGTATCCTGAGACCTGCAACATGAGTAGCTGCCTGAATACCCGAACAGTGACTGCATTTAATGAGATGTTACTGTTCAGCCAGCTTTTCCACCCAGCTCCTTTGATTTTGAAATTGACATTTGTCAAGCCAGGTAGGGACAGGGCCATCCACAGCTTGATTTCTGGCAGTAATTAGATGAAATTTGTATCCTGTATAGTCAGCTTATCTGTCATACAGGGTCAGGGCAGTGTGCTGAGAGGGGTTTAGCATTCTACCTTACAGCACTGTGGCTCTGGGTTCATCGGAGGTTTGCAGACTCCTTGTGGGTTTCTTTTGCCCATATTTTCTTCTAAAACATGTTATGTAAATGGGCTCAGGAGTATGTGTTTGAGTGTAGTAAGGACGTTATATAATAAGGCAGGGATTGATGGGTTCAGAATTCTTTGTGAAGTAGAAAAAAATGCCAGGACCAAATACAGAAACAAGATAAATAACTAAATACATTTGGGAAACTACTGTCATGAAAACTTTAGTGATAATAGGTCTTGAAAAGGAGTCCTTCCACTTGTCCTCTTCTTTGTTGAGCTTTCTTACCCCTTTGGCAAGAGAATAATCCATATTGTTGAGGGCTGTTTAGTAATTAAGATTCTACTTTTATAAAGCATTATATCTGAAAGTCCCCAGTGACTGCTCCCTTTGTGCATATGCTTGTATTATTTGTAGTTTACATTTTTTCCCTTCCCTGCTGAAGGTATATTAGAAGATAATGAAATGAAAGCAATGCTTAAAGTATCACTAGGTGTGTCAGGAAATATATAGTCTTTGAAAATACATAAAGCTTTGTGGTAATGGGACACTATATTTAAGAAAACCACAATAAAGTTTATGAGCAACACACCTGTCACCTGTATGCATTTAGTATGTAGTAATTGATTCCTTCAAATAAAGTCTCTGTTCAACAGAATTAAGAGCACTAGTGTTACAAAGTGCCATGAAAAGTTGCACAGACTTAAATTGTTGTTATTTAGTATATTTATTATCTGTGATTTAAGATAGAATATGAGGTTACAAAAACTTAAAGTGATAAAATTAAGAGGCTGATTGATTGCCGTAGGCAACCCAGTTACATCTTTTTTAAGTTCCTTAGACGTGGTCCATACCCTCATGGTTGGTAATCTATGAATTATGGCAGTCTCTGAGATAATCTCTTGTTCACTTGACACTATGAATATTTTAAATATTCCAATCTGGGTCCATAGTTGTCATTTTTATGTGCTATTCACAAGACTTTACATTATTTTAAGCACAATTAAAATGTGTTTACATATGTAAAATGTTTTCTTCTTCCAGAACATGAAGTCTGTGGCTTTAATTTATGGTGTTGGTTTGTTGCTGATCCTTGGAACATCTGGAATGAAGGAGACAGAAAATCAAGCAGGTAATATAATTCAATACATAGTTATATAAAGAAATGGAGGCCAAGTGCCGTAGCTACCAAATCTATGTGGAAGTGATGCATTTACTTATAACACCTTTTTACTTATGGGTAACACAGTGGGGTTGATGTACTTAATGAGCATAAATGGATTTATAAAAGTAGAGAAAAGGGAAAACTTATTTATAGGTAATAAGATGAAATAGGGTATAAAAGAGATGAGAAGGGGAAAAAGGGGAAAATGGCAGAGAGGGAGTGTGAGAAAAGAAAGGAAGAATATAGAGTGGGAGGGTATGTGGAGAAAAGAGGGTACCGTATATACTCGAGTATAAGCCGAGTTTTTCAGCACATTTTTTTGTGCTGAAAACGTCCCCCTCGGCTTATACTCGAGTCAAGGAAAAAAATGTCCTCTCCGACGGGTTTAAGGTTTAAAAATGGCACCGCCCGTCGCATACATGTTACCGCGCACGCGCCGCCGCCGCTCGTGTAATTTCGGCTATTGCCGGCGCCGCTCGGGAGAGGCCGGGAATAGCCGAAAGTATCCGAGCGGCGGCGGCGCGTGCGCAATGACGTGTCAGCGCCGGGCGGCGCCATTTTTAAAATGAAGGCGCCTCTGGAACAGGTAAGTGAAACAGCTTCACTACCTGCCATGGGCTGCGGGCACACTACAAGGGATGCAGTGCTGCGGGCATGGTCCACATGTACCATGCCCACAGCACTGCATCTCCTGTAGTATGCCCACAACCCCGGATCCTCTAGTACCATGCCAGTACCCTGCAATCTCCTGCACCATGCCAGTACATGCATTCTCCTGCACCATGCCAGTACCCTGCAATCTCCTGCACCATGCCAGTACCCTGCATTCTCCTGTACCATGCCAGTACCCTGCATTCTCCTGCACCATGCCAGTACCCTGCATTTTCCTGCACCATGCCAGTACCCTGCATTCTCCTGCACCATGCCAGTACCCTGCATTCTCCTGCACCATGCCAGTACCCTGCATTCTCCTGTACCATGCCAGTACCCTGCATTCTCCTGCACCATGCCAGTCACCCTGCATTCTCCTGCACCATGCCCGCCGCCCTGCATTCTCACCCTAGGCTTATACTCGAGTCAATGATTTTTCCCATCTTTTTGTGGTAAAAGTAGGGGTCTCGGCTTATACTCGGGTCGGCTTATACTCGAGTATATACGGTAAGTTTTGTGATGGGGAGACCAAGGAGCTCCATGCATGCTGCTGTGCCTCGGTCACTGGGTCAAGCTGATGGTTAGCTAGGCCACCAGGTGGTGGTCCTCACTCCACCCATGGGGTCAGGATTTGTATAAAATTTACAAATTTTTCATCTTATAATGCAGTAAGTTTAAAAAAAAAAAAACATTATATGGGAGACCAGTGGCGGCTGGTGCTCAAAATTTTTGGGGGGGCGCAAACAGAAAAAATCTAATAGGCATTGCTTTGCGGCAAGAAACGCTGCAAAAAATTGCATGACTTTGAGGTCACAAAAGTGTGAAAGGGGCCTTCAGTAATCAAAGTATAGTGTGCCCCCATCAATGCAGAGTTACTACAGTGTGCCCCCATTCAATGCAGAGTTACTACAGCGTGCCCCCATTCAATGTAGAGTTACCACAGCATGCCCCCATTCAATGCAGTGACCAGCATGCCCCCCCATCAATGCAGTGACCAGCATGCCGTGCCCCCATCAATGCAGTGACCAGCGTGCTGTGCCCCCATCAATGCAGTGACCAGCGTGCCGTGCCCCCATCAATGCAGTGACCAGCTTGCCGTGCCCCCTTCAATGCAGTGCAGTGACCAGCTTGCCGTGCCCCCATCAATGCAGTAACCAGCTTGCCGTGCCCCCTTGAATGCAGTGACCAGCTTGCTGTGCCCCCTTCAATGCAGTGACCAGCTTTCCGTGCCCCCATCAATGCAGTGACCAGCGTGCTGTGCCCCCATCAATGCAGTGACCAGCGTGCCGTGCCCCCATCAATGCAGTGACCAGCTTGCCGTGCCCCCTTGAATGCAGTGACCAGCTTGCTGTGCCACCTTCAATGCAGTGACCAGCTTTCCGTGCCCCCATCAATGCAGTGACCAGCTTGCCATGCCCCCATCAATGCAGTGACCAGCTTGCCGTGCCCCCTTCAATGCAGTGACCAGCTTGCCCTGCCCCCATCAAGCAGTGACCAGCGTGCCGTGCCCCCATCAATGGCGAGACCAGCGTGCGTGCGTGCCCCTTTCAATGCAGTGTGGGGCCCCCCCCAAGACCAGTGCACTTACCTGGAGCCCTGGAGCGGCGGCGGCTTCTCTTCAGTCCCAGCGGCGGCTTCTCCTCACTGTGTCCCCCGGCAGCGCGTCTCCTCCAGCTCTCCCGCTCCCGCCTCCTCCTCGGCCAATGGCATGGGGTTTGCCTTGCGGCCAATCAGGAAGCGCGTATCAGACGTGCTTCCTGATTGGCCAGGAGGTGGATCGGTGTGACAATAGCGAATTTTCATTCGCTATTGTCACACAATGGGTGGGCTCGGGGCGCACTGCTCGGCGCCCCGGATCCACCCTTTGCATTACCCTATTAGAGCCTCTGGCTCTAATCAGGTGATTTAAAAAAAAAAAAACATTAAGCTCCATGCATCCGGCACCCTGTATGCAGATTAGGGGTCGGACGCATGGATGGGGGGGTTG
The DNA here is from genome assembly GCF_965119305.1 of Pelophylax lessonae. Taxonomy (NCBI): domain Eukaryota; kingdom Metazoa; phylum Chordata; class Amphibia; order Anura; family Ranidae; genus Pelophylax; species Pelophylax lessonae. The sequence goes on from NC_138769.1 coordinate 604,509,046, forward strand.
GCGCCCCTGCACCCTCAATACACCAGCCGCCACTGTGGGAGACTCTATGCTTGAATTCCTGGAAGTGTAAAATCATGGACATTCAAGCTTTAGCTATAGTCCTTTTCACTGCTGTAAAGATATGTGTTTTTTTAATTGGTGCTTTTTTTCGCCCATCAAGTTTTTGCTCAGTATAGCTTTGAGGGTTTTTTTTTTTTTTTTTGCGATGCTGCATTCCAACACCATGAAAATTATCTGATAAATTCACACCAAAAACCTTCTAATTCTATGAAAAGTCCCACTAAATATAGCTGAATTTTGATTTTTGTTAATATTCTGATATATATTTATAGAAGACATTAATAAAAAAAAAAAGCAATATCTGACTTACGCAGCTAACTGTATAACAAATACATTTTATTACATAGAAAGTATAAAGACACATGGACACAAGATAAAAACACAGATATACCTACTAAAACTCAAGATACTTCCAAAATAATCTTCAAAACATAAATAAATACATTATACAGTATAAATCAATTAATTAAAAACATATATGAAATATACACATAAGGATGCAATAATTATAAAATAGTAGTAGTGGCACACTCTCAGAATAGCAGCAGGATCTGTAAATGAAAGTGTTAGTCCTACAATCACTTCGACACCTGTAGAATAGTAAATCAACAATATGCTAAAATATCGACTTCTTCCATGGAAAAATTAGATGGTATATCATCCAAATTGTATTCCAAGAGGGCTCAGTAAAGTCTTCCTGTGTTGCTGAGGATGTAGCACATCAAAAAGCTGGAACCAGCACATTGAGGTGACAAACCAACCTACATCACTTGCCTGGTGAAGGGACCTTGCGTGGCTCATAAATGTTGCTAGATATTTATCATGTGACCACGGAATAAAGCTTTGGACCCTTTCAAGAAATCCTTGGTGTGCTGCTGACATTTCTTCACTTTGTATTCCAAGAGAGCTCAATAAAAGCTTCCTGTGTTGCTGAGGATGTAGATCATCAAAAAGTTGAAACCAGTACATCGAAGTGACATAGCCAGCCTATGAATGCTGTAAATTTGTTATCCAAAAAATGTAAATGCTCTGGGTATGAGACTCAAGGTGGACTTAACCTGTGATACACTGTACATGCTTTAACAGGAACCACGAGACAATTTATATGGTAGTAAGTGCAACATTACCTAGTCTCCAGGTGAATTTAACCTGTCATTAGTAGGTTACAAAGTTCCATGTGCAGATTGCTACAGGGACCAGTAAGACCTTATATGCATGACTTAGATGTGTAACGTGTATGCATGACTTTTATGGTTGGTGCATCATCATCTTGTCCCGGGATGGATTTATCCTGTCATTAATAGTGTATAAATTTCCACATGCAGATTTCTACTGGGACCACTGAGACCTTATATGCATGGCTTAGATATGTAACCCCTTTTTCATGACTTGTACAATTGGCACATCATCATCCAGTCTTCAGGTGGATTTAATCTGTCATTAGTAGTACTTGAATGTTATTACAGAAGTTGCATGTGCTAATGTCAATTGTGCCACTTGTGCTGCTTGGTAATATTGTTAGATTTGGTAAATTTAGCTCCCTGTTGATTTTGGGATGAAAGACAATGTTTTGTGAGACCCTTGGTCTACTGGTGCCCCACACACATTGCAAAACTTATCTCTTTGGGGTTTCAAGTCTGAATGAGGGAATAGCTACTGCAGGTATATATTAAGTCCATTCTATTCATTTAAAATGTGTTGTAATTGTTTAAAAAGGGCTGGATTGTTGGTTTGGTATAGACTGGTATAGTTGCAGTTGATTAATTCCCAAGCCACCATTAGTGAAATGATGACCTATGCCAACTACTGTACCTTTGCTCCACCGATATGTTACTCTCATTGGTCATAAAGATGCTCATATCCACCCTCAGCAGACCTTATTCTTCGTACCTTTTGTGTGGATTACAGACGGAGCTGTTTTGTGACTCAATTCTTGTGTATGTACCCTTTTTGGATTGTAAATGTGCCTACTGTTTTGTATGTCTAAAAATGTTTTTAATAAAAACAGAAAATGAATCTGTCAAGAAAGAAACATGGGAGTAACTATAGCTGGCCTATTTTTAAAAATTGCTAGATACCAGTTATATGGAAACAGGCATGCTGGTCCCGTAAGTCAGGGAAAAGTCAAGAAGCCATTTTCTGCATATTTATTTTAGATCAGTGATTTAAGGTTTTGAATCCAGAAGACCTGACATTCAGGTAATTAACAATTCACTCTCAACGTTTCTCTCATCAGAGGTTTTCTTTGAGGCCTAGTTATTAATGGCTGTATGTAGGCTACTTAACATGATCATAAAGTGGCACTAAACTCTGGTTTAAAGGAAAAAAATATATATTCTTAACTCAAAAAATACCTTCTATTACTCTCAGCATTCTCCAAGTATATGTAAGAACCTAGCCATTCTCTCTTGCTTGCTCCCAAGATTGACTAGGGACTGTGGGATTTGTAGTGTGCATAGAGCAATGCACATGACAGCATCTAACATGCAACATTGTAGGCAGGATTTTTTTTTTTCAAAATTTTTTTTATTGGAAATGATGTAAGTAAAAATAAAAGCCAATGAACAAGATAACACAGTGTCGTACAGGTTGTTTATTGCTGCACTAGTTAGTTAGTTAGTGGCTGGCCAACGCTGAGGGAAAAAAAGTGAAGTGTGAGTCTTCAGTTCCCGGGCTTTTTGGATCTAGCCTACTCACCAGTAATAAAAATATGGGAGAAGGCTGGGTTCAGGGCTGCTGCCACTCTCATTGGCTTTTTGTCTACTCTCAGGCAAGACACAATGTGAATCATTCAGAGAAGGCACTGGGGTTCTGGAGATCATCCAAGCATGGGAAACACCACAATGGCATACTACCTTACAGAAGTATGCCTGGGCAGCCATTCAGTTGTAGTTAGGTTTAGGAAATGGACTCTGTTTGAATGGTATTACTGAAAGACTGTTAAGTAAATTTGCATCAACTGTTCTGAGCCTGGTCTGAAGTTATTCAAAGGAGTACATCTTGGTTCTGGCATATCAAAAGAACCATGGTCTGTAAAGCACAAAGGGGTGTAAAGCTCAGCTTCTACAAAAGGGTTAACTCATCAAGTAAGGAAGAGAAACAGTGTAGTTGCTATGAGTAACCAAGTACAAGTTCAAGACACAAGCAACCAGTCGTTAAACTTGGTACCTGGTAAAGGTGACAGGTCCTTCGGTAGCAAGGGGGTCGATGTTCTGACTCCCTCCCTAGCAGTCAGTTTCCAGTAGCAAATGGAACTGAATCTGCATTATGAAGATCCGTGGCCTGGTCATGAAGGAATGAAGGAGTTAACAAGTGCATGCATGATGTCTGCGCTAGGTGTGTGGTGGGGCCCCATTCTGTTATGTTTTTCTATTCAAAAAGATCATTTAAATTGTGAAAAAATCAGCCCATAACGTTTGTTTCGTACTCCAATGTCAATAACATCCATAGGTATATTGTATCCGCAACGGGTAATTTATATTAGCCACAATATGTGTTATGGGTAGCCAATTAAAGATTGCACATCCACATACAAGAGTAAAAGATGAATTTGTAGCTTATACTTCATGGCTTTAAGGGCATATATTGATTTAAAGGATCAAATGACTTTGGTATAGCTTGGGTAGTGTACAGAATGTCTCCAGGGAGCTCCATATTTTCAATGATATGGCACAAAGCTATGTTTAGCTGTCAAAAAAATATGTAAAACTTAATATAGGGATACTGAAAGCTCTCATGTCATTAGAAGCATTTTGCTTTTAATGTAATTAATATTCTATGATTAATATGATTTATTACCAGATGGGCAGACATGAAACAATCTAAACCCTTCGCACTGTGGTCCAAGTCTAAAGGAAGTTATGCAAAAGTCACTCCGAATGCAACGTGTTAACAAAAATGTTATTTGTCTTTATTGTTCAGATTGAGGGTAACCACAAACACCTGTATGTTTCTGATGGAGCATATATAGGAACAAGATAAAGTGAACGTTACAAAGAATGAACTTTGGGTTTGCTACATTTTCTATACTTCACACCCTATAGAGTAGAACCCCATAAATCCCTTTTTTAATTGTAGGGTAAATCACAGAAAAAGTTCTAAATTCCACAAAAATACCTGGCTATAAGATTACAAATACTTGATGAGAAAAACCTATAGAGGGAAAGTCATCCACATTGAATAATATAGCCCCTATCCAGGACCAAAAACATCTCATGGTAATTACATGAAACTTACTAGTGGATGTAGTTTAGGGGTTCTGCTCACCACAACAATTTCATTAAAATGTTGTATTTGCAGGTGCTATCATGCATTTGTGTTCGTATAAATAGGGAGGAGTTTTGCAAAGCTATAGGCTATATTTTTAATAGTTGGCTTTAATATTCATTTTAGGCAGATAACACAAAAGTTATAATTAGCCAACTTTTTTTTTATTTTCTTGGAGCCTGGGGCTGCAGCTATTCCTGCTGTTCTCACAGTGCCATTTACAGACCAGAGTGCCTTCCCAAGCCACTAAACACCAAAGCGAATGTTATAGTTAAAAAGGGCATAGATACTGCACTCCAAACAAACTACCCTGCATGTCTCTGGGCATACCATGGAACCACGTTAGCCTCTCTTACACATCTCCATAATGTGAAATCCTATTGTACACAATGAGGGGTTGGTTCTGATCTCTTGTGGGCTTATCACTTGCCTCAACAGTCCCACCTAACTTGGCGTGAGGTACCAACCCAATATATACAAATTGTACACAATGAGAGCACAGAAAGTGGAACCCATATAGCCATTACCTGAACTGACAACAGCTGACCTCAAGACTTCCTATGGTATTTGCACATAAAAAAGCCAAGACAAACTGCAGATGGAGACTTTTTGTGTACATGATCAAGCGCAATAAATTTGCAGCATCCATAAACCTACCTTGAGTAGTACTGTTTGCCACTATTTTGTAACCTTGCAGTAGCCGCAGTGTGTGTGTGTCTATCATAAATGTCATTGTTTTGGGTCGATATGTCCTTGAAATTGACATGAGTTATCAATTATTCCATAACGTCAGAATATCATATTTATGAAGTTCCAAATTTGCTTTCTATGCGACATCACATCAGGAATTTTTTGAGTATCATTGAAATATTTTGTCACAGACCTGCTGCCCAATAACATTTAGTAAATAAAGTTGTGAATACATTTAAAGAGCAGAATTTCATAATTCATAGTCCTAATCCATCTTGTGAGCAAGCAAGAGAGGGTGGTAATGTTCCTACAATGGAATCATAAAGAAAGAACATTGCCACCCTTCAAACAGGAAGTCAGATCACAAAAAAAAAAGTAATATTTGGAGATTTGGGGGAGTCTAAGAGCAGTGGACAGTAATGAATGGTACTTTTTGAGTTAAGAATGCTTGCTTGAAAAAAAAATTTTTTTATATTTTTTTTTTTAGCCAGAGATTAGAGTCACTTTATGCTCTTTATAATGTTACAGAACAGTATGATTTTCACAGACAGTGTCAGTTTTGATTGCAACGCCTGCTTTTTTTTTATCAAGCGGTAGTAGGCCTGAATTAAACGTTGGAAGCAGCAGCTTCCAGATCTAAAAGCTATAGGATTGGGAGGCTGAGGTTACCCATCTGGACGAATCTGACTGGGATGCAATTCTTGACAGCCCCAAGTTGTCCTCCCCCAAAATCTCAGACCGTTTGACGCAACTGTAGATATACATAGGTCCTACCTTACTCCCCTTCGGATTTCCAGGTATCGGGAAGGTGTAGACCCTGGCTGCTCCAGGTGTCACACGCAACCGGGCACCTTTATACATTTACTTTGGACATGTCCTGACATACAGGTCTTCTGGTTGCAGGTCGTCACATTTCTACACCGCTCCAGTTGGACCCTAGGCCTTGTATCCTTGGCCTTTTTCCAGATGATGAAATGCATGGCGGGTCATGGTACCTGCCGTACATGTATGGGGCCGTGGCAAGACCAAAAAAAAAAAAATTGTATAGAATATAACTATTTCTATTGGATAAATTATAAAAGTAAGGATTGGTCAGTTAAGGTTGAAATTTAATTGGTAGAAAATATACGTTAGTGATTGGAGGTTTTTGAATAATTTCAATACCTTGAGGTGACAGTTATCCCTATATAAGAGAGTGTAACAGCTGCTTAAAGATCAGTCGATAGGAGAGTGTAAAAAGTTAATAATCAGCGCAAACCAAATAAATCAATATGCTAACTAGTGCACAAGGCTGCAAACAATTAGTGCCAAACACAAAAACACCTGTGAAATCAATAAAATAGTAATATTGCTGCGCCATGTGAGCATAAATTAATTGGAGATAAATCAGTGTAGATGACAAGTGAAAAAAATATATATACACATAAATATAAATAAAATCAAGTGAAAAAAGTCCCAATCAGGTAGTGCAAATCACTCAAAATTATTAATAAATAGTCCCAAAATAATATGACAAGAAGTTGTGCCAAAAATTGTGACTAAATTCTTCATCCAAATAAATGGTGATTAAGGGTGCTGCATGCTCCACTCCAAAGTGCTCCAAGTGACTGTTGACAAACTAGCAGCTCACCTCAAGGAGAGACTCCACAGAGCCAAAACACGCATATATGTGATATATTCCAGCAGCCTGGTCTTCCTATCACCACCTCCTGCTTATTTCTCCAGGTGTAAACAGCATCGATGTGGGAATAAAAAAACAGGGGATCTAGTGCTCTCTGCTTAAGATGGGTTTATTCAGGCAGCATATACAAAGGTAATGCACTTACATTCGGTAAAAAAGGGTGGAGATATCTGCGCTCGGACAGCTGAACCAAAATGTATGAACAGTATAACCATATAAATATATAAAAATATATAAATATGAAATAGGTTAATGAAGGCAGCCAACTAAAAAGTGGATTACAAACTTGATAAGCATATGAAAGGAGTGTAGTAGCGCCAAACAATAAATAAATAGCAGGTAAAATATCAGATAAAAATGTCCATAAAAAGTCCAATAGGTCTCATGAATTGGAAAGGGAAAGATAAAGGTAAGGTCCCAGATCCTGGTTGTGCAGATAAAACAGAGCCAACACCCAATCGTGATGAGCACACTATGCGCTTACCAGATACTGCTTAAAACAGGGCGGTGTATATATTCAAGTAGATATGCCAGGATCCCAACTCCAATAAACCTCAACAAAGAAGGAGGACAATAGTGTAGACTGCATGGATCAACATTTATTAAACATAAGACTGGTACTCACAAAATGGCGAAATGATATGAGCATGTCAGAGGTAGGATACCGCGGTGTAGGAAGCGTGCTGTTTGTTCCCGGGTCGCCTGACGCGTGTCGTCAGAGTAATTGACATCATCAGAGGCGGACCCAGCTGGAACAACAGCACGCATATAAGGAGTCTAACCGGAAGTGACGAATGCGGAACCACCCACTCGTGCGTTCCACTCAACCCCAGCCGGAAACCGGATGTTTGTCACTCGTGGATCCCGGAAGCCGGAAATGGGCGCAGTCCAACCTCAGACAGCAACCAAATACCGGACATCCTCTAAACCACCACCGACCATGAACATCCCAGGAACCCGGACAAAGGATCAGTAGAAACGTTCACACACCACCGATAAAAGATTATTAAAGAAACAATTATACCAATACATAAAAAATAGGCAGTTTAACATGGCACAAAAATGGTAATAAATTAACATTTAAAATTTAAAAGCCAGCACCATCAGCAAGACGGATTCATATTAAAAAGCTGATATAAAGGACATCAAAAGCCAACTCAATAAAAAATGTCAATACCATAATGCAATGTTTAAAAGTGCATAATTTAACACAGATATTAAAATATTCAAATACATAAAAGATATATCACCTAAAATCAACTATTGTTAATATAACAGTTCACGTCCCACTCTATATTCATTCCCCATGGGGCATATGTCTTCATGTTAAAAATCCACCGGGTTTCTAAATGGGAAATCTCACGGTGTATATGGCTACCTCTCCAATGGGGGGTGAATTTATCAATCCCCCAAATTTTAGTACCAACAGGATTTTTGTCATGACAGTTAGCATAATGTCTCGAAACACTATGATTGGGGAAGGCCTTCCTAATATTTTTAATATGTTCCCTCACCCTTACCGTTAGTGTCCACTTAGTGCGGCCAATGTACTGTAGGCCGCAAGGGCACTGCAGAAGATATACAACATTAGTGGAAGAACAACTGATGAAAGGTTTGATGGGATGTGTTTTAGAAGTGGCTGTAGATGTAACTTCACAAAATTTCCTACCGACAAGGGAATTAACCTTACATACCGAACACCTTCTACATGGGTAGAAGCCTGTTAAGGTATGAAAGAAAGGGAGTTGTTCTGGTTTATCCAAAACGTTTGGAGCAATCTGGAGACGTAAGGGTTCTACCCCTCTAAAGACCACCGGGGGAACTTCAGGAAGCTGGGGGCCCAACACCTTATCATTTTGGAGAACCTTCCAGTGCTTCTTAAAAATCCGCTTAACATCCCCAAACTGCTTTGAATACGTGGTGATGAAGGAAAAGCCAAAACGATTTGGGTCTGCTTCTACTCTGGGTCGCTTTTGTAGTAGGGTAGACCTATCAGTGTTCCCCACCTCATGAAGCACCACATTCTGATTGGCCTCATCATATCCCTTGTCCAGGAACTTGTCCTTCAACATTAAAGCCTGGCTGAAATAGTCACCCAATATTAGGAAGGCCTTCCCCAATCATAGTGTTTCGAGACATTATGCTAACTGTCATGACAAAAATCCTGTTGGTACTAAAATTTGGGGGATTGATAAATTCACCCCCCATTGGAGAGGTAGCCATATACACCGTGAGATTTCCCGTTTAGAAACCCGGTGGATTTTTAACATGAAGACATATGCCCCATGGGGAATGAATATAGAGTGGGACGTGAACTGTTATATTAACAATAGTTGATTTTAGGTGATATATCTTTTATGTATTTGAATATTTTAATATCTGTGTTAAATTATGCACTTTTAAACATTGCATTATGGTATTGACATTTTTTATTGAGTCGGCTTTTGATGTCCTTTATATCAGCTTTTTAATATGAATCCGTCTTGCTGATGGTGCTGGCTTTTAAATTTTAAATGTTAATTTATTACCATTTTTGTGCCATGTTAAAAGGCCTATTTTTTATGTATTGGTATAATTGTTTCTTTTATAGTCTTTTATGGGTGGTGTGTGGGCGTTTCTACTGATCCTTTGTCCGGGTTCCTGGGATGTTCATGGTCGGTGGTGGTTTAGAGGATGTCCGGTATTTGGTTGCTGTCTGAGGTTGGACTGCGCCCATTTCTGGCTTCCGGGATCCACGAGTGACGAACATTCAGTTTCCGGCTGGGGTTGAGTGGAGCGCACGAGCGGGTGGTTCCGCATTCGTCACTTCCGGTTAGACTCCTTATATGCGTGCTGTTGTTCCAGCCGGGTCCGCCTCTGATGATGTCAATTACTCTGACGACACGCGTCAGGCGACCCGGGAACAAACAGCACGCTTCCTACACCGCGGTATCCTACCTCTGACATGCTCATATCATTTTGCCATTTTGTGAGTACCAGTCTTATGTTTAATAAATGTTGATCCATGCAGTCTACACTATTGTCCTCCTTCTTTGTTGAGGTTTATTGGAGTTGGGATCCCCTGAAACAGTCTCGGTGGTCTATCACTTCCTGGCATATCTACTTGAATATATACACCGCCCTGTTTTAAGCAGTATCTGGTAAGCGCATAGTGTGCTCATCACGATTGGGTGTTGGCTCTGTTTCATCTGCACAACCAGGATCTGGGACCTTACCTTTATCTTTCCCTTTCCAATTCATGGGACCTATTGGACTTTTTATGGACATTTTTATCTGATATTTTACCTGCTATTTATTGATTGTTTGGCGCTACTACACTCCTTTCAAATGCACTTACATTCGTTGGCACTCAAAGCTGTGCGGGCTGTCAGCACATCAAAAAAACTCTCTGTCTGCCTGTATTCTTCCGGATATCGGCGTGATGATGCACAGGCTCCTCCCCCGTACGCGTTACGTAATGAACTTAGTCAGCGGGGACCCCATAATAAACCCATCTTAAGCATAGATCCCCTGTTTTTTATTCCCACATCGATGCTGTTTACACCTGGAGAAATAAGCAGGAGGTGGTGATAGGAAGACCAAGCTGCTGGAATATATCACATATATGCGTGTTTTGGCTCTGTGGAGTCTCTCCTTGAGGTGAGCTGCTAGTTTGTCACCAGTCACTTGGAGCACTTTGGAGTGGAGCATGCAGCACCCTTAATCACCATTTATTTGGATGAAGAATTTAGTCACAATTTTTGGCACAACTTCTTGTCATATTATTTTGGGACTATTTATTAATAATTTTGAGTGATTTGCACTACCTGATTGGGACTTTTTTCACTTGATTTTATTTATGTTTATGTGTATATATATTTTTTTCACTTGTCATCTACACTGATTTATCTCCAATTAATTTATGCTCACTTGGCGCAGCAATATTACTATTTTATTGAGTCGACAGGAGAGGACCAAGAAATTAGTTCCTCCCTCCCTCCCTATGTTCCCAGTGTTGTGAGTGGGTTTGTTTTCTTGTATCGTTGGTATACAGTGGGTAGTCTGAGTTTTTTGACTGGACTACAGTTCTTTTTACGTTAATGTGTATGGTTAGTTCGAGCTTCTGGGCTGAACTAAAATATGGTTATTACATATAGTTAATAAAGGGCCACGGCCTATCATACCATAGCAAGTCCAGTGCTGTTTTTGTCTTTATTTAAATTATAAAGGTAATGTATATTGTTTAGTTGTTCTGCATGCGGCACCATAACTCTGACAAAATTTATGACCCATTTTCTTCATGAAACACTCTTTCACGCCCTCAAACTCATAGCAAAGCTGAGGATGCGCGCACGCCCCCCCCCCCCCCACTCTACGGATGTGGCTGACTGAGGTCCACTCCACTCTTCCATACAAGAGATTGGTCTACCTTCATAGGAGTTGTCCTGGTAAATATAGGGACACTGGATGGAAAACTCCCTTATGTGTGCTGACTAAGCTCAGGTAGACTTCCCCTTGATTCTCAGGGAATGGGTTGCTGGTTAACTAACATATGCGCCGTTGTTGGTCGGCCCCCCACGGATCCCCGTCCTGGGTCTGGGTTTGTTCTCTGGTACCTCCTTTTCCACTATATGTGTATTTCCACTTATTCCAGCTGTATCCTATCAGTGTTGGTTGCTTAGATGCACAGGTTTTGATGCTTTGTTCATGCCCTACTGTGTTCAATGCTGTATATTGTTTTGTCTTGTGATTAATCATGTTGTTATGTTCCTTCTCTCTCAATAAACTTTGTTTTGAAAGTCAAAAAAAGCTACAGGATCAATAGCATAACAGATAAATTGTAGAGTTTGCGAACTTTTTGTCACAGTACCATGCTGCATTGCTTCTAAAACTTAATAAAATGTTGAAACAGCATGCACAGCAATCATTTCAAACCACAAGTCCACATTCCCCAAACCCTCGCTTATCCCTGTATCCCCAGATTATCAATAAGGTTTAGGTCTGGAGACATGCTTGCCCAGTCCATCACCTTTACCCTCAGCTTCTTTAGCAAGGCAGTGGTTGTCTTGGAGGTGTGTTTTGGGTCGTTTTCATGTTGGAATACTGCCCTGTGACCCAGTCTCTCAAGGGAGGGGATAATGTTCTGCTTCAGTATGTCACAGTACATGTTGGCATTTATGGTTCCCTCAATGGACTGTAGCTCCCCAGTGCCAGCAGCACTCATGCAGTCCCAGACCATGACACTTGCACCATCATGCTTGACCATAGGCAAAACACACTTGTCTTTGTACTCCTCACCTGGGTGCCGCCTCACACGCTTGACAGCATCTGAACCAAATAAGTTTATCTTGGTCTCATCAGACCACAGGACATGGTTCCAGTATTCCATGTCCTTAGTCTGCTTGTCTTCAGCAAACTGTTTGCGGGCTTTCTTGTGCATCATCTTTAGAAGAGGCTTCCTTCAGGGACAACAGCCAGGCAGACCAATTTGATGCAGTGTGCAGCGTATGGTCTGAGCACTGACAGGCTGACCCCCCCACCCCTTCAACCTCTACAGCAATGCTGGCAGCACTCATATGTTCAACGTCTTTGGTCAACCATGGCGAGGCCTGTTCTGAGTGGAACCAGTCCTGTTAAACCGCTGTATGGTCTTGGCCATACTGTGCTGCAGCTCAGTTTTAGGGTCTTGCCAATCTTCTTATAGCCTTGGCCATCTTTATGTAGAGCAACAATTCTTTTTTACAGATCCTCAGAGAGTTCTTTGCTATGAGATGCCATGTAGAACTTCCAGTGACCAATATGAGGGAGTGAGAGCGATAACACCAAATTTAACACACCTGCTACCCATTCACACCTGAGACCTTGTAACACTAATGAGTCACATGACACCGGAGTGCCCCACTCAAAAAAAAAAAAGAAAGGTAGGCAAAAATTGAGAGCTAGAAGTGTTGCATGTGAAGGTAGTAGGTGGGTAGAGTTGCTCCTTCTCCTCCACAATCTTCTGCTTCTCCACCTCCATCTCCTCTGTTTTCCCTAGTTTTAACATACCTCTGCCAACATGACCTATCCTGACCTCAGCCTTAAAGTATTATTTTTTAGTTTTCTTCACTTTCTTAAATCTTGCTTTAGCTCTCAAACAAACGGGAGAGGCATTGGTTGTCATAGACTCAAGTTTGTGTTTGGCAGGTTGCAGAGGAATCCAACTAATTGTAGTCCGTTGAATCTGATGAGTTATAGGGCATTAATGGCATAAGATGCTGGGTAAGCAGTGATAGTAGCAGTAGTGCACATGATACTTGAAAACATTAAGTACAACTGTTCTAATATTTATTATAAAGTTCCTGGCTTGCATGGCCACACATATTCCAAGCCCCATACAATTTTTAACACATTACATTATATACATATTTACAATATTTTTTTTACTTTCTATTCTTTTTTTTTTTTCTTTTGTTTTTCCTTGTAAGGCCGTCCCTGTCCTGGTCAATCAAAAAAAAAAAAAAAAAACAGGAATGGCAGATTGGGTAAAAATATTAATGGTTGGGAAAGGATGCTGCAAAGGGGGGACCCAGTGGCATTTTTTGGGGCTGCCACATTTGGTGGGATATCCCCCTTTATTTCTTGCTTGCCTCTTCCTATGAGTCTAGGTCAGTGACTTAGAAAGCAATGAATAAAGAAAAAGCCAGGCAGATAGTATCTTTACAAAGAGGACAGCAATAGTAGTACCCATATTTTATTTAGTTTGGGTATTTTTACAGCTGAATTCCAGGTTTGGCTTATTTTGTATAGTAGTATAGTAGTTAGTAGTAAGTATGCATATTCCTTGACTAGCTGATGCCTGTAAAAGCGGAAATTACCATAGTAGTGATCCTCACCGTTATATGGGTCATATGCTGGATTGCTGCCCTAACCCCAGGTGATTGCTTCCTTTGTATGGACATCATTACGAGAATGCTTTTTTATTTTTCTCAATGAATACAAAATTTTCTCTAATTGGAAAGGTGGTGGAGATTGTGACGTCACCACCACTTTGTCCTATCAGAAAATGCTTTGTATCCACTGAAAAAATGTAAAGCGTTCTCTGAATGGCACCCATGCGCCCTTGAGGGGAAGCCACTCGGCATGGGCCCAGAAGACAGCAAGGATTGCTATAGTAGCAGAGACTACGACAAACATTCTCCACTTCCATAGGGATCGGCTAGATATGGAATATGCATACTCATATTGGTCCAAGCTAAACCCATGTAACTATACAAAATAATCTATATCTGGAGCTCAGCTTTAAGTTGAAATTAGTCCAGCTTTTGTGACACTGTTAAAACCTGTGGCTAGACTACACGTTACTACATACTTTTTTGAGCCTGTGGGAAACTAAACCTATTGTTGAAACAGTTGGCAAAAGCGTTGGTTGCTTAGCAATTTGTGAACAATACTTGTTTCCCCTTTTTGAAAAGGGGAAATAATCTTCATTATCTGCAGTAGCTAAAACCGCATGAGACATTGATGTCTGTGTGTGAGACAGAGTTGGTAGAGACATGTGTGAGAATGAGGAAGACACAGGTGTTGAGAGCGGTGTATGACAAAGCGTGGTCTCAGTTTTAGTATGTGGAGGGTTTCCATATGGGTCACATAGTATTTTAACATTTAAGTAGAAAATTAAGTACTGCAAAAAGTTTTGCTGAAACATTAGCTGAAGTAAGCCACATGGTCATGATGTGAATGTGTTATGACATACAGGGCTCGATTCACTAAACAATATTTTCCGCTTTAGAGTTTGCTGTAGGATAATGCGTTTTTCTGAAAAATGTTTGCAATTTATAAAAAAACATTTGTAAAATAAAGCATACTTTTTTTATTGCCATTTTATTGCATGACGCCATATCCTGTGGGCTGGAATCACATGACTGCGCTGTGTGGTAGACTCAAAAAAATATTTCAGATTTATATACAGTGCCATAATTAGTTCCTTGTACAGGCCGAAACTCTTCAGCGCATTTACATCAATAAAATGATCAAGTAATGTGGGCTCTTTATAAAAGTGTTTGCAGATTGTGATTACTCTTCTTCCCCTTGTCCTCCTTTGCATGGCTTTTAATTCCATCACATCAACCTTGAAAAGCTGCATTTCTGCTGTAGCTGAGAGCACAGAGCTTTATAAAACTCCCTACACAAATTTGTGCAAATGTAACATTAGAGGATGTGGAACCAGTAAATCCACCGAGAAAAGGAGGTTATACTGTCCCCTCCTCCCCAACTATACTGTACTGCGTTTGCTTGATAGAACTGTAATAAGTTTCATTCAGTGAGGTGTGCACAATAGAAGCAAAATTCATTTTGTTTCCAATTAATGGGATTTAAGCTTATGAATACTGGGGATACCAGTAATGTTTGTGCCACAGATCTCAGTGACATCAGTTCAGATCAACCTTTTTCACTTTTTAGACTTTAGGCCAGTGTATCTCAACCTTTTTACCTTCGAGGAACCCCTGGCAAAAAGTTTGAGATCTCGAGGAACCCCTAAAATAATGTTCACATCGACAGCTCACGGAAATGTTGGTATGATCAGCGAGTTGTTGATAACAAAAATTACTTTTAGAAATAGCATTAAATAAAAGAATAAATATTAAAACCTACCTATTTAATGTGAAACTTGTGTTTTCTTTTTCTGCAGATATGCTCCATTCTGGGTCCAACTTGAGATAAACAGTGTGTGTGTGTGTGTGTGTGTGTGTGGGGGGGGGGGGGGGGGGGCATCAGGGCAGAGTACAGGGGCTCAGGAGGGCACACTACATGAGGGGGGAGCAGGGCACATTACATGGAAGCAGCGCACATTATGTGGGGGCAGGGCACATTATGTGGGAGCAGGGCACATTACGAGGGAGCAGGGCACATTACATGAGGGCAGGGCACATTACATGGAAGCAGAGCACATTATGTGGGACCAGGGCACATTACATGAGGGCAGGGCATATTACATGGGAGAAGGGCACATTTTGTGGGAGCAGGGCACATTACATGAGGGCAGGGCACATTACATGGGAGCAGGGCAAATTACTTGGGAGAAGGGAACATTATATGGGATAGGGCACATTGCATGGGACAGGGAAAAATTACATGGGACAGGGCACATTACATGGGACAGAGCACATTACTTGGAACAGGGCACATTGCATGTGACAGGGCACATTACATGGGACAGGGCACATTGCATGGGACCGAGCACAATGCATGGGACAGAGCACATTGCATGAGACAGGGTACATTACATGGGACAGAGCACAATGCATGGGACAGGGCACGTTATATGGGACAGAGCACATTGCATGGGACAGAGCACATTACATGGGACAAAGCACAAAGCATGAGACAGAGCACAACACATGGGACAGAGCACAATGTATGGGACAGAGTACATTACATAGGACAGAGCACAATGCATGGGACAGGGCACATTACATGGGACAGGGTACATTACATGGGACAGAGCACAATGCATGGGCAGGGTACATTACATAGGACAGAGCACAATGCATGGGACAGGGTATCTTGCATGGGACAGGGCACATTATATGGGAAGGGGCACATTACATGGGACAGGGCACATTGCATGGGACAGGGCACATTGCATGGGACAGGGCACATTACATGGGACAGAGCACAATGCATGGGACAGGGCACATTACATGGGACAGGGTACATTACATGGGACAGAGCACAATGCATGGGCAGGGTGCATTACATAGGACAGAGCACAATGCATGGGACAGGGTATCTTGCATGGGACAGGGCACATTATATGGGAAGGGGCACATTACATGGGACAGGGCACATTGCATGGGACAGGGCACATTGCATGGGACAGGGCACATTGCATGGGACAGGGCACATTGCATGGGACCGGGCACATTGCATGGGACCGGGCACATTGCATGGGACAGGGTACATTGCATGGGACCGGGCACATTGCATGGGACAGGGTACATTCTATGGGACAGGACACATTACATAGGACAGAGCACAATGCATGGGACAGGGCACGTTATATGGGACAGAGCACATTTCATAACTCCTTCAGTGGCACGCTGTTCCTCGTCGGCCCTCCTCCTATCCTTTCCATCTCAGATGATGTCACATACAACCACTCGGGATGGAAAAAAATGGGAGGAGGGGCCGGTGAGGAACAGGGTGCTACAGCCAACAGTATGCCAGCCACTTCCCTGCCTATCTCTGCATGTGTCCATGTAATACTCCTGTCAGGTGCCTGCGACTGACAGATCGCAGTGGAACCCCGGCTGAGAAACACTGCTTTAGGCTGTTTACTGTACAAGTTAAAGTATAATTCATCAAACCCTCTTATAAAAAGTGTATGCAGTAAAATAGCATGTTAAATGCTGAGGCATCTCAATTTTTTTTTTTTATATTTTTTTTCTGTAACTTTAAAGTGCACATTTAGCTTTACATTTTGTGATCAATCCATGCATGGTGCTGCAATGCTCTTAGCTGGTTGGTTCACATACTGGGATGTTGAAGAAGTGAGTCTCATTGGTAACATTTAAGCTGTATGTTCCAACACATTAATCAGCTTGAACTGATGTGGGGGTGCACATCCTCTGTTGACAACACTGCTCCTGTATAAACTCACACGAGTGAGTGTTGTCACCTTAGGAGTGGAAGTTTCAGGGAAGTAAGGATGACCAACAATAAGCCTGCAGTATATAAGCAAAGGGGTGTGTTCACACTGGTGTGTTTGGGAATCACACCTTTAATGTGCAGTATTACAGCATTTTCCCACTGTTTTGTCCGTTGTGACTCCCTTTAAAACTATGCAAATTCCCGAGGCACCCCAGTCTAAAATGTAATAATTGTAAATGTTCCTCAATAGGATGGATTCTCTGTTCTTTGCCTCAATCTGCCCAATGGCTTCAGCCCCTCTGACACACTAGGTTAAGTGAACAAAACTTGAAATATCACAGAAATCAGTGAAGGCAATACCAGGTATACAATAATTATGCTGGGTCACGACACCAAATTAATTAGTAAAATCAAGTCTTAATATATTGTCACACACTATGATTTGTAACGATAAGGGCATAAAAGTGGCTTAGCAATAATAATAGTACAACTCAACATATGGTATGATAAATAGTCAGCAGTAGGTATAGCATAACACTAAGCACCAGGATCAGCATACAGTAAACAGTAGCAAGATCATCATAAGTGCAGCAATGGACAGTAATGTGGATACATTTACTGTATTCATGAGACTGTACTGCCAGAGTGCATTAAGGATGAGTCTTGGCTAATTAAATGGAGGTACCCTTTATATGAGTAGTAGACAGAAGGCCTTGTAGAATGGCTTTGTAGAGGGCAGACCTTTACTGTGTTTTTTTCCCGGCTATTGTTGGGGCTCATAAGCAGCATTGGTGCACTTAACGACAGTCTTGATAAACCAGCATACAGGTTAGATGCTGCGTACTAAGTGTCTTGTCTCCAGTGCTATCAGTGTGCAAGCATTGGGCATAGTGCCCTCTTACCAGTTCGCTGTGGTACAG
This sequence comes from Pelophylax lessonae, assembly GCF_965119305.1. Lineage (NCBI taxonomy): Eukaryota > Metazoa > Chordata > Amphibia > Anura > Ranidae > Pelophylax > Pelophylax lessonae. Next base: position 604,527,274 of record NC_138769.1, read on the forward strand.
CTGTACACTCCCACTGTAGGAAATAGGCCCCTTTGCCTCTGTGTAGTTGGCTCCAGTGATCAGAACTGAAAGAGGGTAGAGTGAGAGATCACTTCAGTCTCCCTGGAGCATGGATGCAATTGATTTAATCACTGAGGTCCGTGCAATGCTGCTCCTGTGTCACTGCTATCAGGTCTCAAGCTCCAGTTCCTGCCAGTCTGGTCTCCCACAGAGATGTGTGCATACAGGCTGATGTGCTCACATGGACTCCCCCACTGCCAGTTAAAGCTATTACACCACTGGGAAGACCCAGTGTACTATGGGAACTGTAGTGTAAAGGTCCATGAGTACCATTCAATTGTTGATGTCCTGGACTTTGATTCCCATGATCCTCAGTGATCTACGCAAATGCCCTTATGCTTTCAGTAGTTCAGCAGCCGGTGATACTTATCAACAGGAAAGCTGAGCCTAGGATAATACACACAACTGGTTTGAGGAAATTAACTTCACATCAAATGCCTCCCTTCACATCAGAAATCCGTCATCATATCATAGCCCCCCTTCACGTCACTGCCCCCCACCTATCACATCACTGACTTTTATCACAACACCAAAAGCCCCCAAAATCAGAGCGCCCATCATACAGTCCCCTTTTCAAAACCCTACCTTTTTTCTTCAGTATCGGGGCAGAGGGCAGGGGGTGAAGTAGGTCTGGAGGAGCCAGAATTTCATCCTCTCCTAAATGCTGGGGGCAGCCCCACAAGCCACCTGCCCTGGATCATGAGTTGTCATGGTGCAGGCAGGCTGCCTTGTTAGCATGTGGGTTGGGGCCCCCTTCTGACCAGATATAATATTCTCTTCCACAAATGGAAGGAAACATCTACCTTACACATCCTGCCAGTGACTCCTATCCTGGTAAAAACTTAGAGACCATTTGGGAGTGATAGTGCGGAGCACCTTCTCTCCCACCCACCAGCTCTTAACGACACTCAGTTCCATGGTGAATTCCACCCTCAGTCTAGGAAGGAAGCCACAACATTACACTCGCAAGGCCTTGCCGTACGATGGTTCCAGACCAGGTCCCAAGGATCAGTCTTGTACCATGACTGAGGACCAAGTACTAGTAGCCCAGCCTGTCTACTTTGCGGCCCATTTAAGTGCATCAATCTTTAAAGTTCAGCCCCATGTCACTGGCACACCATGCATGCTAATTGGAGCAGACGCATAAATCTGCGAGGGCATTGGTTGTTACTCATGTCGTGAGTGAACCTGGGTTAGCTCTGTGTGCTCGGTGGGCCTTATAGAATGAGTAGTGGGCTCATATGGCATGAACAGATGGCCATACCCACAAGCCGCCCAGGTGGGTGCAGGAGACTTTCCATCTCCTGGCCACCACTACTCCCACCTTAAGTTGACTGCTGTTCCTTCAAGCAATTGTAAAGTCTTGTTTTTTTTTTCCTATAAAAAAACAAAGATGTTACACTTACCTGCTCTGTTGTAGTGGATTTGCACAGAGGAGCCCGGATCCTCCTCTTCTCGGGTCCCTCTTCTCTGATCCTGGCCCCTGTCTCCTGTTCAGAGCCCCCACAGCAAGCAGTTTGCTATGGGGGACACCTGAGCTGAGTCACATCTCCCTGTGTCCATTCAGACATGGAGCCCCCCGCTCTCCTGATTGGCCAGCTGACTTTGATTGACAGCAGCAACAGCAGCCAATGTCTCAGCTATTCAGGAGGGAGAATCTCAGTTGGCTGAGATACTCGCTGGACAAAGAGGGGGCTCAGGTAAGTATTGGGGGCTGAGGGGGGCTGATGCATGCTGAATGCATTAAGATAAAAAACCTTCTGAGTTTACAACTCCTTTCTCGTGCAGAACACACGCTTCTTCCTCTATTGAACACAAACCATGAACACTTTACTTGAATTCCAGAACAGTTCTTTATTCCAGATAATGGTATTACAACATATAACATGCTTTATAAACCTTCCATCTAGATATATTGCAGTGCATTCCTCCAACTAAAACTTCAATTCCCCTACAGTCTATAAAGAAAATAGTCCAAATCCTTGACCAATTCAAGGGTCCCTCCTAGGAGTACACTGTCCAGTACTCCACTAACTATATCAAAAAATCAGTTAAAGCTTGCACCATTTGCCTACAGACCACTAACACCATAGCAATAAATGACATCATGCATACTGCCCTTGAGCATCATCGGCTGTTATGGGGCTGGTGGCTGGCCTGCTTGCATTGTGGCAACTCTTGACATGGATCCAGGGCAACTGGGTACCATGCTTGTGGCACCCCGGGTTGATAAAACACTGCAGTAGTCAATTCATTTTGAAATGGTTGCCTGCACACCATGCACTGTTTATTTAAACATAGTGCACCACAACAAACAGATGATTCACATGTTCATGCTTGGTATAATTACAAATACCCATACCTACACTGTCTTACTTGCTTGGAGAACACTGGTATTTCAGAACTGTTCTTTTGGCAAATGTGCCTTTCATACCTCAGTGAGCATTGGTTGTGCTTGTCACATTCAATTTTGTTTATATACAGTAGAAAGAATGGAAAGGGAGGGATTGGACTTTATAGGCACCAGTAATTAAAATTGTATACTTTATTAAAGGATTCACAAAAGCATATAAGACAAAATACACAAAAGAAAAAGGAAAAAAGGCCAACATATAATGTACATATAATACAATGAGGCGATAGAGCCTAAAAATAGTATACAAATCGCATAGCCTATCAGATATTAATGTATGTAACAACAGTCACATATAATAATCACAAATGTTACAGAATACCCTATGTTCATAAGGCGGCCAAAGAGAGGAATGGTACCCGTCTCTAACGGTCGTCTTGTACAGAGTAGATAAATATTAGGTTGAATCCCAGCTGCCCAGCTGGGATAGGGCAGCTGGGATTCAACCTAATATTTATCTACTCTGTACAAGACGACCGTTAGAGACGGGTACCATTCCTCTCTTTGGCCGCCTTATGAACATAGGGTATTCTGTAACATTTGTGATTATTATATGTGACTGTTGTTACATACATTAATATCTGATAGGCTATGCGATTTGTATACTATTTTTAGGCTCTATCGCCTCATTGTATTATATGTACATTATATGTTGGCCTTTTTTCCTTTTTCTTTTGTGTATTTTGTCTTATATGCTTTTGTGAATCCTTTAATAAAGTATACAATTTTAATTACTGGTGCCTATAAAGTCCAATCCCTCCCTTTCCATTCTTTCTACTACTAATTTAGGATGTGGCACCCTTAATTCTACTTTTCCCCCCCCTTTTATGCGCCTGGACATCCTGCGACCCAGGAGCGCACATACCAAACATTTGTTTGTTTATATACACTCTTTACAAATTAAATCCGTGCGTTTATATGACTCCACAACATAAGCATGCCAGTTATCTTCATAGCAATATTCCCGAGCTATTTGCATTTACTTTTAGTAAAACAGGATTAAATGTCTTGTACAAAAATGTCCTCCTCTCAGAGTCTTGCAATTACGCCTTTATCGCCAGCACACCATGGATCTTTGAAATAGCATCCAAAAATGTATTAAAGGGATCACATCACAGTATAAAATCTTATGCTATGGTGTGATTGCTTCAAAACTTCTGGATGCTATTTTAAAGATCTATGGTGAGTTGGCAATGCAAGACCTAAACTTGTGTTGATACCGGTTCCCAGCTGGTGGTTTCTACAGCACCCACACAGTGCAAGGCCATTTCCAGGAATGTGTCCAATGGGAATATTTTACTGGACTTGCTATTATTCCTCCAAACCTATGGTCTGTATTGTAAAAAATCTCAGGGTCAGGCTATATTAGTTAGTGACCATTGGAGGAAACCTGTACTGTCAAAGTCTTCTGGGAATGTTGATGCCTGCTTCCCTTGCTGCACAATGTAGTTCACCCCTCTAGCTCATAACAACTCAGTAGTGACATGGGTGGCTGCAGCAGGAACCATTGAGGCTGTATTGCTAGAAGACAGCGGAGCTCTAACTTATAACTCGCTAGAGAGGTGAGTAATCAGTCTTCCATTCTTTGGATTTTGTGTTGAGGGGGCAGCGGAGTCTCTCATTTTTTTAGTGTATCACCAGGTAAAACCTTTTTTTTTCTAGTTTAGGACAACGAGAGAAAGGGTGAGAATGGGTAAGAATCTGTTACATTTTTATTGCTGAACAAGGAAAGATAGTGCTGGACCCGTGAAGTTATCCTACTGGTATTGCTATCCTATCTTAATGTAATGATGTTGATGTTGGTGTTCCTATAGGGGTCAGGGAGACTATCAAAGAAGCAGCTAATACGTTTGAGGGTTCAAAAACACCCCTTCATTAGAGCTAGAGAAAGAAAACAATATATATTTCTTCCAGTATGATTATCTGAATAGGTTCTGTAAGCAGCTGGGTTGTCAAATTTTTATTGCTGTCTGTGTCTCTACTGGGGAGATTTACCCTCACTAACTGTGATGGCGAGCATTACCACTGGGTCAGAAAGTAAAATGAAATAACATTTTATGGTTTTCACTGGAGTGGGAGTAGGGAATTTCCTAGCGGGAAAACATGCCCTGGTGCAGGTGCGGATTAAATCATCCCCTGTGCTATATCCGCATCTCTCGCAACCTCCTTCCGAATTCCTCTTCCATGGCGGCTGGTATCTGTACCTCTCCTCTTCTGCTATCCAGACCTTGGATCCCAGTGGAGGTTTGGATGTCCCAGACAGAACCACGACCCCACAATGTGCTTCTGGGCTTCCCTCAGAATACCGCTTCCTTCAGTCTTGAACATAGACATCAGATATTAAAGCCGTCCCCATACAAAACTAGCCGAGAATAGCTTGTATAAGATCTGGATCATTTATTGAAGATTACATATGCATATGAAATTGTGTACAGTTATATAATTAACCTGAACTAATTACCTAGCCATTTGGACAGAAACAATAGGTGAATTGGAATCCACATCTAGACAATGTTATAACTAACATGTTAATTAACTCAGCACTGCAACAAGGCTAAAACAAAATTCATTACACATTACCCTAAATATAAACACAGAGCACCTTATTAAACAGACAATAGCAGGAGATCCCAGTAGCAGACTGTCTGGCTCCTACATTGAAGTACAGTACATGGAATCCACATCTAAGCAATGTTTTGATTATTTAGGAGTCACAGACTTCATGACAACAGGCTATAGATCTCACAGTGTAAAATGGGACTGAATCTTCATATATTTCTTGAGGTATATTGTTGATAAATATTACTGTCCCATTTGAAGTGATCCAAACCATATTCTCAGTGTCCAATAAGTAGTTGTCCATCATTTTTTTGGCCACCCTGTGCCCCTAATAGACACAGGGTGACTTACACATAAGAGTGGCCAGGGGAGCTGGAAAATGGGTTTACAGAACTCTCAAAGGTAAGCTGGGTTCCACGGGCCCCCCAACCAAAGTGACTTCTGTCACACTTACCTAGGTGGATGCAGCATCGGTCTGATGCTTCATCTGTTCCCCAGTGCTTCTGCATTGGGAACTGAGCGATTGAACACCACTGATCACTCAGTTCTGACAGCTCCCAGAGCAGAGAGCTGCTGCCTGTCAGTTAGCAGCTCTCCACTCTGCCCTCTCCTCGCTCACTGGAGCGCTGGGCTGTGGAGGGGCGGGAAGCGGCCGGCTGAGGCTCTCAGTTGCTCACTGAGAGGCTGAGCTGGGTGTCAGTCCAGGCACCTGGCGGATCCTGACTCCGTGGTCGTGATGATGCAGTGCCTGGACTGAAAGAAAAATGGGTCACAGGAGTGCAGAACAAACTGCACTCCTGTGATCCACAGGGGATGTAAAGCTAAACAAGCTTTGGCTGTACATCTCCTTTTAAGGGCCTTTAGAATGACTTTAAATCAGATGCAATGTGTGTCAAATAACTGATGTGTTGTGCCTTTTTTGTCATATTACAGATGGCTGTGTACACACATTATCCTGCTCAGAATGTATCAGATCTCATCCCAGGTGTCTGTGGTGCTCTGCTAAGGTGAGTATCATTAAACACACATCAATCAATCAATCAGTGATGACAAACGCACCTTTTTATCAATCTGTCAGGTGGTGTGTAGGCGGTCATCAACAAGTATTATATTGTCTAATGAACATTCCAATATTGAATATTCTTTATTGATTGGATTCCAATATCGCTTTTATTGTATGTCCTTATTTTTATTTAAATAACAAACATGATAACTCATAGTTACATAGTTGGTCTTCTTGAAAAAAGTCCATCTAGTTCAATGGGAAAAAAATAAAAACATTATACAATCCTATATACACAATCCTATACCCACAGTTGATCCAGAGGAAGGCAAAAAAACAAAAAAAACAAAAAAAAAAAAACAGCATACCCCACAGAGAAGCCCGATCCTCCTTCTCTCTAGTCCCTGGCTCCTCTCCCCTGCTGAGTGTCCACCATAGCAAGCCAATGGCTCCTGCTGCTGTGTCTGAGCCTATGAGGGGGAGAGAGCCTAGAGAGCCTCTGATTTTGTGCACATTGCTGGATCGAGATCAGGCTCAAGTAAGTATAAGGGGGGTGATGCTTTCAGAAGGTTTTTTACCCTATTGCAGAGAATGCATTAGGGTAAAAAGCCTCCAGCGTTTAGCTACACTCTGATCGCTGGGGGAAAGAAGACTGAGAAGATGCTTCCACTGCAGCAGTGCTTATGGTGTCATCTTAGCCTACTCAAAATCACTGGAGATTCTGAGAAATGGGAGAACTTAAAAAAAAATGTTCCTTTAGTTGTATATTGTGGTATGTCAGCAGTGTATTCTACAGACTTGTAAAGATATTGCAAGGTTCACTTTATTATGGGAAAAATAAAACTTCTATCATCTCCAGCTTAGTTTTTAGGGATATTATTTGATGTCAATCTCTCATTTACCTTTCACTATTCACTTACTAAACACGTCCTGTCATTCTCAACCTAAGATCATACCACATCAATTCCTCATGCATGATAAAATTGAAATGCTGGTGTGGTCTATAAGACAGACTTACACCACTCCAATCCATACTGACATCTTGTGCTTGACTCATCAAGCTCTCTACTTGCTCCCGTTAGCAGTAACCATTGTTCTCTCCCTGCAAGGACAGCTCCCCGTGATCCGCCCAAACACCCCCCCCCCCCCCAGTTGGAGAACACAATATATCACAAAATCACATAATCTATGGCTGGTTTTAGAGAGTTTATCAATCTTTCTAACTGCTGCCAGTTAGGGCCAATCCACACTAGCCTGGCCTGCTGCAGTGTGCAGAGGCATTGAGCTAAAGAGCTCCATAACACACCACAATGGACCAAAAATCAAACATTTGGCACTTCCAGCAATGCACCACACCATAATGCACATCAGATTGGTGCTATATATATATAATGCTGCGCTGCAATGCAGATGTGCTGGAAAGGTGGTTTGAGGTGAAATTTACAATGGATGCACTGCATCACACCAATGCAAGTTACCATGCATTGCAGTAACAAGCTTATTGGTCCATGCGATACTGCACAAGGGGGAGGATGCAAGACCAGTCACCCTGCACAAGAGAGAGAAACAGTGACTGGTTTTAATACAGGAAGTTCATGCACAGAGGCAAAGACTGGATTACTGCACAGATCTGGAAGGAATACACAAAATACACACAGTACACCAAGATTCAAGTAAGAATGTCTCTTGTATTTAAACAATATTAGCTTATCCCTCTGTTCATCTGTAAAATGTATCTTTGCAGACAAACATTTCATCTGAGCAAAAAAAATACATTTGTTGCTAGTCCAGTGTGGTTTCCTCCTCCTCCACAGACACCATCACATTATGAACAGATTGTTCCGTACTGTGATCACTCTACATCAATGGTTGGCAACCTTTCAGACCTCACAGACTGTCTAAACTCACAATTTTTAAATCCCACGGACCACTACCATGATTTTTACCTGTCCTATACACACAATGCTCTGGCTCTCTGCCATCCTCTGCACTCTGCATCACCCTGCTGCCTTACACAGACTCATCAGTGGATCTCACCGCCTTATCCAGTCATGTACTCGAGCTCCGTGCTCCCTCCCACAGCGCTGCAATTGGAAGTTCCCTCCTTCCTTACCTCCCACTCTCTGCACTACTCCTGGTGCCTCCCTCTGAGTTCATAGGAGCCAGAACTAGAGAGGAGGCATCGGGGATCAATGCACGCTGACAGCATTGATTGTCACCACGCATTGAGAACAACACTGGAAACAACATTGGGAGGAATACATCCGCCACAATGTTGATTTGCGGCAGGACCCCTGGGGGCCATCCACATTTTCTCATGGACCACCAGTGGTCCACCAACCACTGCTCTACATGGTAGGTTCATATGGGCAGCTCCCTATATCTATTATTGTATCTTTATATAACTTTTTGTTATAGACATGTTTGTAGTATATGAAGCATAGGTGGAATTTTTGTATACACAAACCAACTGATTTTTCTAAATTCATGACTATTTACTAGTTTATATCCAAGCACCCATCCCCCTGTTTAAAGTTCCCGTGCGCTCCAGAGATTACAGACACCCGTTTCTTGTGGGCTGTTGTGTGTGAGTTCTTGTGTCCTCTCTCTGGAAGACAAGGTCATCATCTAGTGGGGATGTTTATAATAATATTTGCTGATTTATCAATCTTAAAATTATTTGCTGAGTCCAATATAGGTTAGTACGTTGTTAATGAAGAGGAAGATTTATTATTTTTCCTTTTCACACTCACAGCTAGTTAATCTGTGTAACAATCTCAAGGATGACTCATTTGTCTACCATGGTTTGTGGGGAAACGTCTCCTGAGAGTTGAGCTGCTCACTGACGTAAGACAGACCTGAAATCAGGCAAATTATTTGTTCTTCTAAGAAAGACTGTTCATACAAATAACATATTTTGTAGGTAACCATCGCTAGATAGACCCTCACACATTTGTTGTTAAAATATGAATACATTTTTTTTTCCTTAGGCTCCGTTCACATCTAGGCGTTTTTGGACAATTTTCTGCTCTAAGCCTCAGCTCTAAAAACGCCAAACAAAACAAATCCCATTAATTAATTTCAATGGCCCTTGTTCACATCTGAGCGTTCTGTCACCTTAAGAAAAATGCCTTTCACTCAAAAAAGTACATGAGCTTCTTTTTTAGCAAATTACAGGTGTTTTACTGCTTTTTATTGGTCACTTGTCAACTCAAAACACCTGCACAAAAATGCTGAAAAAATGCCAGAAAAACGCCTGTAAAAATAGCAACACCTAGATGTGAACGAAGCCTTATGGATCAAACTTTTGAACAAAGGATTATCAATGATTCAGGTGAATCATGGGTAATCAATGTCTTTGTGCAGCCTTGCAGAGACCATAGACCATAGGCAGACAAGTGTATTCCTGAGAAAAGGGGCAGGGAAATATCTGCCTATCTTCAATCCCACTGGGAGTAGTGAGTTTAAACACAGTATTAAAGTGTAACCAAAACTTTTTTTTTTTTTTCATTTTTGATAGAGTACAGCTGACTGTGCGGAGCAATCCCCTATTGGCAATAGACATCTAGGCCTTTAACATGGGTCCTAGGCCTAGAGTCCCAGAGTCTGTGTGTCTTGGGGATATGTGGACTTGATTCCAAAGTAACATTACTCCAGGGGTCCCCCAGCATACACATCACAAAGAACAGTGTTCCCTCACAAGCCAGGGCCCATAGTCATTAGGCAAGAGGCTAGCCTGCAGTCCCCCCCACACCCCAAAAATAAAAAAGTTGAAAAACCGACAGGCGGACCTGATTGGACCGATCATGTAAAAGGGGCCAAAGGCTGCTTTCACACGGATGCACTGCAGTTTACCTGCACCTCAACTGACCTCAATCTTCACTTCTTCCTCAGGATTACTGCCAGTATCGCTGGCTGCTGTTGTCCCCCAGGTGGGTATGGCTGGTGGCTGCTGCTGCTGGCTGTCCTCCAGGGCTGGTACTGCTGCCTAGTACTGCTGGCTGGAACTGCTGGTGGGTACTTCTGGCTGGTACTGCTGGCTGGTACAGCTGGCGGGTACTGCTGGTGAGGGAACTGCTGGCCGGTGCTGTTGGTGAGTACTGCTTGCTGGTACTGCTGGTGGGTACTGCTGGCTTGTATTGCTGGCGGGTACTGCTGGTGGGTACTGCTGGCTTGTATTGCTGGTGGGTACTGTTGGTGGGGTAACAGCTGGCTGGTAGGTGGGTGGGTACTGTTGGCTGGTTCTTCTGGTGGTTACTGCAGGCAGGTATTGCTAGCTAGTACTGCTGGCTGGTACTGCTGGTGGGTACTGCTGGCTGCTACTGCTGGCTGGTGCTGCTGGCAGGTACTGCTGGTGGGTACTGCTGGTGGCTACTGCTGGCTGGTACTGCTGGCTGGTACTGCTGGTAACAGGAGTCGTCCCGGAAGATTGGAAATTGGCAAATGTCGTGCCCATTCACAAGAAGGGTAGTAGGGAGTAATCAAGCAACTATAGACCAGTGAGTCTGACATCAATAGTAGGCAAATTAATGGAAACCCTATTAAAGGATAGGATTGTGGAACATCTTCAATCCCATGGATTGCAAGATGAAAAAAAACATGGGTTTACTTCAGGGAAACATAGAAACATAGAAACATAGAATGTGTCGGCAGATAAGAACCATTTGGCCCATCTAGTCTGCCCAATATATCTGAATCCTATGAATAGTCCCTGGCCCTATCTTGTATGAAGGATAGCCTTATGCCTATCCCATGCATGCTTAAACTCCTTCACTGTATTTGCAGCTACCACTTCTGCAGGAAGGTTATTCCATGCATCCACTACTCTCTCAGTAAAGTAATACTTCCTCATATTACTTTTAAACCTTTGCCCCTCTAATTTAAAACTGTGTCCTCTTGTGGTAGTTTTTCTTCTTTTAAATATGCTCTCCTCCTTTACCGAGTTGATTCCCTTTATGTATTTAAATGTTTCTATCATATCCCCTCTGTCTCTTCTTTCTTCCAAGCTATACATGTTAAGGTCCTTTATCCTTTCCTGGTAAGTTTTTTCCTGCAATCCATGTACTAGTTTAGTAGCTCTCCTTTGAACTCTCTCTAGAGTATCTATATCCTTCTGGAGATATGGCCTCCAGTACTGCGCACAATACTCCAAGTGAGGTCTCACCAGTGTTCTGTACAGCGGCATAAGCACTTCTCTCTTTCTACTGCTTATACCTCTCCCTATACATCCAAGCATTCTGCTGGCATTTCGTGCTGCTCTATTACATTGTCTTCCCACCTTTAAGTCTTCTGAAATAATTACTCCTAAATCCCTTTCCTCAGATACTGAGGTCAGGACTGTGTCAAATATTCTATAGTTTAACACATCTTATAGATTGTCAAACACATCTTATAGATTTTTTTGACTGGGTGACTAAAATAATAGACGGTGGAGGTGCAGTAGACATTGCATATCTAGATTTTAGTAAGGCTTTTGACACTGTCCCACATAGAAGACTTATCAATAAACTGCAGTCATTGAGCATGGACTCCCATATTGTTGAGTGGATTAGGCAGTGGCTGAGTGACAGACAACAGAGGGTTGTAGTCAATGGAGAACATTCAGAACAAGGTCATGTTACCAGTGGGGTACCTTAGGGATCTGTACTGGGACCAATTTTGTTTAATATCTTCATAAGTGATATTGCAAAAGGCCTCAATGGTAAGGTTTGTCTTTTTGCTGATGACACAAAGATATGTAACAGGGTTGATGTTCCTGGAGGGAAATGCCAAATGGAAAAGGATTTAGGTAAACTAGAAGAATGGTCAGAACTCTGGCAACTGAAATTTAATGTGGATAAGTGCAAGATAATGCACCTGGGGCGTAAAAACCCAAGGGCAGAATATAGAATATTTGACACAGTCCTGACCTCAGTATCTAGTAATTATTTCAGAAGACTTAAAGGTGGGAAGACAATGTAATAGAGCAGCATGAAATGCCAGCAGAATGCTTGGATGTATAGGGAGAGGTATAAGCAGTAGAAAGAGAGAAGTGCTTATGCCGCTGTACAGAACAGTGGTGAGACCTCACTTGGAGTATTGTGCGCAGTACTGGAGGCCATATCTCCAGAAGGATATAGATACTCTAGAGAGAGTCCAGAGAAGAGCTACTAAACTAGTACATGGATTGCAGGAAAAAACTTACCAGGAAAGGTTAAAGGACCTTAACATGTATAGCTTGGAAGAAAGAAGAGACAGAGGGGTGATAGAAACTTTTAAATACATAAAGGGAATCAACTCGGTAAAGGAGGAGAGCATATTTAATAGAAGAAAAACTACCACAAGAGGACACAGTTTTAAATTAGAGGGGCAAAGGTTTAAAAGTAATATGAGGAAGTATTACTTTACTGAGAGAGTAGTGGATGCATGGAATAACCTTCCTGCAGAAGTGGTAGCTGCAAATACAGTGAAGGAGTTTAAGCATGCATGGGATAGGCATAAGGCTATCCTTCATATAAGATAGGGCCAGGGACTATTCATAGGATTCAGATATATTGGGCAGACTAGATGGGCCAAATGGTTCTTATCTGCCGACACATTCTATGTTTCTATGTTTCTATGTCACAGTACATGTTGGCATTCATGGTTCCCTCAGTGAGCTGTAGCTCACCAGTGTCGGCAGCACTCATGCAGCCCCAGACCATGACACTCCCACCACCATGCTTGACTGTAGGCAAGACACACTTGTCTTCGTACTCCTCACCTGTATGCCATCACACACGCTTGACAGCATCTGAACCAAATAAGTTTATCTTAGTCTCATCAGACCACATGATATGGCTCTAGTAATCCATATCCTTAGTCTGCTTGTCTTCAGAAAACTGTTTGCGGGCTTTCTTGTGCATCATCTTTAGAAGAGGCTTCCTTCTGGGATGACAGCCATGCAGACCAATTTGATGCAGTTTGCGGCGTATGGTCTGAGCACTGACAGGCTGACCCCACCCCTTCAACCTCTGCAAAATAGCTGGCAGCACTCATACCTCTGCATATGACACTGAGCGCGTGCACTCAACCTCTTTTGTCGACCATGGCGAGGCCTGTTCTCAGTGAAACCTGTCCTGTTAAACCGCTGTATGGTTTTTGCCACCATGCTGCAGCTCAATTTCAGGGTCTTGGCAATCTTCTTATAACCTAGGCCATCTTTATGTAGAGCAATAATTCCTTTTTTTAGATCCTCAGAGAGTTTTTTGCCATGAGGTGCGATGTTTAACCTCCAGTGACCAGTATCAGAGAGTGAGAGCGATAACACCAAATCTAACACACCTGCCCTCCCATTCACACATGAGACCTTGTAACACTAAGAGTCACATGACACTGGGGAGGGAAATGGCTAATTGGACCAAATTTGGACATTTTCATTTAGGGATGTACACACTTTTGTTTGCCAGCGGTTTAGACATTAATGGCTGTGTGTTGAGTTATTTTGAGGGGACAGCAAATTTACACTGTTATACAAGCTGTACACTCACTACTTTACATTGTAGCAAGGTATAATTTCTTCAGTATTATTACATGAGAATACATAATAAAATATTTATAAAAATGTGAGGGTTGTACTCACTTTTGTGAGATACTGTACATACAACACCAATTCCAAAAAAGTCGTGAAGCTGTGTAAAATCTACATAGAAACAAAATGCAATGATTTGCAAATTTCATAAACCCATATTTTGTTTTACAATAGAAAACAGAAAACATATCAAATATTTACACTGTGAAAATGTACCATTTTAAGAAAAAAAAAAAAGGTTATTTTGAATATATATACTCAGTGGATGAAACCATATATTTGTTCAATATAGTACCAACATCCCATTTAAAGTAAATAAATAAAGAAAGGGAGGAGAACTGGGGACTTTTAACCACTTAAGCCCCGGAAGATTTTACCCCCATTCCGACCAGGGGGTATTTTGCGATTCGGCACTGCGTGACTTTAACGGACAATTGCGCGGTCGTGCGACACTGTACCTAAACGAATTTGACGTCCTTTTTTTCCCACAAACAGAGCTTTCTTTTGGTGGTATTTGATCACCTGTGCGATTTTTTGATCACGCGCTATAAACAAAAAAAGAGCGTCAATTTTGCAAAAATAGCAATATTTTTCACATTTTTTTATATGAAATTCCCCCCAAAAAAATGTAAAAATCAAAATTTTTTAACATTTTCAGCCAATTTGTTTTATGCTACCTATGTTTGGTAAAAAAAATCGCAAAAAGCGTATTTTGATTGGTTTGCGCAAAAGTTATCGCGTTTACTAACAAAGGGAAAGATTTTTGTCATTTTTGTTGTTTTTTTTTTTAACGCGTAATGGCGGCGATCTGCGATTTTTTTTGCGGTATTGCGACATTGCAGCGGACAGATCGGACCCTTGACTGACATTTTTGACACTTTTGGGGTTACCAGTGACATTTCTACAGTAATCAGTGCTATATATATGCACTGTTACTGTAAAAATACACTGGTAGTGAAGGGGTTAACTTTATTTGGGAGGGAGGGGCTGTGTGTGTCCCTAGGGGCGTGCTTTCTACTGTGATTGGCTGTGGCTTGAGCTGTAAGGACACTGATCAACGGATCTACATAGTAGATCCATGTGATCAGTGTCTTTACAGAGAGGAGAATGACAGGCAGCTTGTTTACACAAGCTGCCTGACATTCTCCCTCTCCCCCGCCGATCGCCGAGTGGCCGGCGGACATCGGGTCCGCTGGTCACACGCGCGGGGGGGTCCGTGACCACGCGGGAGTGGGAGCGTGCCTCCGGGGGCGCGCGCTCGCTCCCTAGACCCTCACAAGCAAGCAACGTAGCCCTACGTTAGTTTGCCTGTGAGGGGCTGACCGCCGACGTAGATAGTCGTGCGGCGGTCGGCAAGTGGTTAAGGTGCAAATCCATTAGCTATTACATAGTTACATAGTTTGTGAGGATGAAAAAAGACATCAGTCCACCCAGTTCAACCTGTGATGTGTGTGTGTGTTTGTGTAACGCTCCTGCGTTTTTGTAGTAGGCTGGATTTGCAGCTGCAGAATCTCCACTCAGTAGTCATGTAGAGATGTGTTGAATAACCAGATCCAACTCTCCAGACTCATCACTGTGAACCTGTCAGCTTCAGCATACAGATATACACACACTCAATAAGATGTTCCTGGAGTGATAGGATGTATATGTTAGTATGAAGATGATGTGCTGAAGGGACAGGTGTGAACAGTGACAGAGATGGTAAGCACTTGATAGAAATGTTCAGGAGAGTATTAGATGGTATTAGGTAGAATGCAGATAGGTTAGTAATCGAGTATGGTAACAGGTGGTAAGGACAGCAGATGACAAATACAGGATAGACTAACCCAGTGCAAGGATAGATGGTAGTAGACTCAAGAGCTAGCAATCTATGTAACAGTGCAGATGATAGAATTAGTATGCATGGATAGTAACAGTCCTTAATGTGCAGAGGTAGATAGTGTAAGTAAGGTTATGGAGGATTCCCCTGTGGGGTACTTATCACTAGTAAGGTTAGTAGTAGAAGGGTCCAGTAGTGATGGAGTGATCCAGTAGCGAGATACAGGGATCAGTAGCGAGGTTCCGGTCTGTTTCCAAGTAAAAGAGAATAGCTGGAGGTTCCGGTAGCAAGACAAGCTTGTAAGAATGTGGACACACAGGCAGGTTGAACGAACAATGTGAGAGAGAACGCCGGCGGTTGAAATAGCCGCTCTGCGGCGCTCGGCGATGACGTCATCCGTCTTAAAGGTGTATGCGTACCACCTAATTAGAAAGGTGGGACGCATATCAAAAGAAAATAGAAAATAAGGGTACCAGAGGTACCAGAATCTTACAGTTTGCTGTTAACCGTACATTGTATACCCCTGTATGTTGTGGTCTTTAAGTTTCCCATCTAATAGTTTTTTGAAACTATCAATGCTACCTGCTGATACGACTGCTTGTGGAAGAGAATTCCACATGCTTACTGCTCTGACAGTAAAGAACCCCTTACGTATTTTAAGCTTAAACCGTTTTTCCTCAAGTTTTAGTGAGTGGCCACATGTCTTATTGTATTCCCTTTCTCTGAAAAGTTTGTTCTTTATGCTAGGGTCATCACCAGTACAGTATTTGTACATTGATATCATATCCCCCCTCAATCGTCTCTTCTCCAGAGAGAATAAGTTCAGTGCATGTAGTCTTTCCTCATAGCCGATGCCCTCCATTCCCCTAATTATTTTTGTTGCCCTTCTCTGGACTTTCTCCAGTTCCAGCACATCCTTCCTGAGGACCGGTGCCCAGAACTGGACAGCATACTCCAGATGTGGCCGGACCAGAGTCTTGTAGAGTGGGAGAATAATCTCTTTATTTCTGGAGTGAATCCCCTTTTTTATACAACCCAGTATTCTGTTGGCTTTGCTTGCAGCGGCTTGGCATTGCATGCCACTGCCAAGCCTGTTGTCTACCAGTACCCCCAGGTCCTTTTCTATCCTAGACTCACCCAGAGGTTTCCCCCCTAGAGAGTAGCTTGCTTTCGCATTACTGATGCCCAGGTGCATTATTTTACATTTTTCAACATTAAACCTCATCTGCCATGTAGTTGCTCACCCCATTATTTTGTTCAGATCCGCTTGTAAGTTTTCCACATCTTGCATAGAAGATATTGGCATGCTTAGTTTAGTATCGTCCGCAAATACAGAGATTGTGCTGGATATCCCCTCCTCTAGATCATTTATGAATAAGTTAAACAGGATTGGCCCCAGGACAGAACCTTGGGGGACCCCACTTTCCACACCCGCCCAATCCGAGTACTCCCCATTAATCACCACCCTTTGAACTCTCCCCTGGAGCCAGTTCTCTATCCAGGTACTCACCCTATGGTCCATACCTACCTTCCTTAGTTTGTACAGTAAGCGTTTGTGGGGAATGGTGTCAAAGGCCTTTGCAAAGTCCAGATACACCACATCCACAGGCTTACCTTTATCTATGTGTGGTAAAATTGCTGCGCTATAATCATTGATAAAAATATATAAAAACAGTATAGTTAATACCAAAAATTCAATTACAGGAAAGCAGCTGACACAAAAAGACAAGAAACCTATATCTTCAATAAAATATTATGGAATGGTGTCACGCTAGTCCATGTCACACAAGTACTGATAAAAGGCTGATAAAAAAGCAAGTCCCAAGTGTGCTGGCAGAGTCCACATCAACTGTGAATATGGAGGGGTGCAAAGCAGGAAAGACCACCACCAAGCGATATAACAGGGTACTCTTACCAACTAGACAGACCCCACGGGGTCAAAACAAGCCCAGAGTATGTTGTAGACAGTGGCAGGAAGGGACCAATCAAATCCAGATGCTTCCTCTTAATAGCAGCAAGATTGGGTTCCCCCAAAGTCTCCTGTCTTGCAGAGCAACCATATGCCATACTCTTCTGGTACTCTGTTACATTCACAGATACTTACAGACACTCTCAGTCGCAGAGCACAGTCAGTTGCAGGGCACGGTCAGTCGCAGGGCACGTCAGTCGCAGAGCACGTCAGTCGCAGAGCACAGTCAGCCGCAGGGTCGCAGGGCACAGTCAGTCGCAGAGCATGGTCGGTCGCAGGGCACGGTCAGTCGCAGAGCAAGGTCAGTCGCAGGGCACAGTCAGTTGCAGGGCACAGTCAGTCGCAGAGTCGCAGGGCGTGGTCAGTTGCAGGGCACGGTCAGTCGCAGGGCACGGTCAGTCGCAGGGCACAGACAGTCGCCCAGCACAGTCAGTCGCACAGCACAGACAGTCGCACAGCACAGACAGTTGCTCAGTACAGACAGTCGCACAGCACAGTCAGTCGCAGAGCACAGACAGTCACAGAGCACAGACAGTCACAGAGCACAGTCAGTCGCACAGTACAGTCAGACGCAGAGCACAGACAGTCGCACAGCACAGTCAGTCGCACAGCACAGACAGTCGCACAGCACCCACTGATACTCAGCTACACAGTACTCACTGACTCTCAAGTACTACCCTACACCCTCAGTCACAGTCTTCAGTCACAATCAAATCACAGTCTTTACTTACAATCACAGTCTTACCTTACCAAGTGTGTGTCCCTGTGTACCTGTAAGCCGACACTTACAGTGCTGGTCAGCGTTGTCTCGCTCCTTCCTCCCTCATTCAGTCAGTCTTCTGCTCCCGCCTCCCTCCTCTGTCACTTCCTGGTCTTGTCAGCCAGCAAGCTAGTGGGGAATGATGTCGGTTTTCCCCTCTAACTCCTGGTCCCCACTGCCTCTGTGTGTGTGTGTGTGTGTGTGGGGGGGGGCGCTCTCTCACTGTCTCGGTGCGTGTGGGGGGGGTGGGAGCTCTCTCTCTGTCTCGGTGTGTGAGGGGGGAAGGGGGTTGGTGGGTCCAGTTATTCTTCTCACTCTGAGAGGGGGGGGGGTTACTGTACTACTGCACAGCTCTCACTCACCGCACCGCACAGCTCTCACTCACTCCCTCACACAATCACTCGCTCCTCACACACGCTGCCTCCTCACACACGCTGCCTCTGATCCCGCGTTCTCAGCTACCTCTGATCCTCTGATCCCGCACTTTTCCACCTGAACCAAAGGAATCCATATAGTACAATTATACAAAATTGTATTTCTTATACAAAATGGAAAAGATTTAAAAACACATCAAAAGTGTTAAAAACAGTAAATAACTGTGCTTTGTTAGTTGACCGGTTGTGCCAAAATGGCTTTTTCAGAACAAGCAGTGGTAATGCTCTCCAGCTGAATAGATAAATACAAAAATTATGAAAGTATATACCATAACCAAAAGCATGATCTATAAAAACATATGCAGTATAAGTTCATTAGATGAGGCCTCTATTGCTTCATTCAGTAACCCATCCATACCTAGATGGATGGCCATTCCATACACACTAATACACCCCATATCATCAGAGATGCAGGCTCTTAAACTGAGGGCTGATAACTGGAAGGTCCCTCTCCTCTTTAGTCTGGTGGATGTGGAGCCCATGGATGCAAAAAAGAATGTTACATTTCGTTTTGTTTGACCACAGAACAGTTTTCCACTTTGCAACAGACCATTTAATGATGGTGAAGACAGTGACATTTTTAGATCGTGTTCAGATATGGCCTCTTTTTTGCATGATAGCACTTTTACTTGCATTTGGATGGCATGAAGATCATGGGCATCCAATATTGCTCTTCGGCCTTGACCTTTGCATATTCCTCCAGATTCTCTGAATCTGTATATGATATTATGTACTGTAGATGGTGATAGATTTAAAGTCTGCAAATTTACAGTGAGGAAAACTATTCTGGAATTGTTCAACTACTTTTAGACGCAGCTTTTTCACAGTTTGGTGAACCTCTGTCAATCTTTATTTATGGGACACTCTGACTCTCTAAGATGCTCTTTTTATATCCTGTTCAGTTCCTGTAGCCATTTAGCTATAGTGCGGGGAGAAGTCGAAATCCATTTAACAAGCATTCTACGAGCAGCAAGCGATCTGGAAACTGCTTTACATTCAACCCAAGATGAGTCAAAGGAATCAAGAATACATGTCAACAATTTGTAAAGAACCTGTTACAGCATTAAGGATAAAAATGATCTCAGTCCAATATTGTTTAAAGTGATATTAAACGCACACTGTTTAAGTGACATTGTCCCATCTATTTCTACATATGGAAGATGGCACTATAATTAGTTTCATTTAAATACATTTTATTTTAAATACAGCTTTCACATGACTCAGATTTTTCCCAGCCTATCTGCAGGGAAACATAAGAGCTTATAGTCCTCTGCTACTGGTCACATGTTCATTTTTGCATTCGCTGTGACTTGGATGGAGAGGATGGAGAGGAAAAGAAGCTCAGATGCAAACAGGAGCCCGTATTTGTGATCTCTAAATGTGATTGAAGTTTAGCAGTACCATCTTAAGAGCATTAAAGGGCCCCGAGCAATACAGTGCGATATTTATTGGTACAGCAGTGTCAGGCTAAGGACAGCTTCGAAGTTTGGCGGCTGGGTCCGGTGAACACACACACGGACGGGAGTCAGACTCGACTGTCCTGTGTGTGCCTGTTTCTGTGGAGGCGGACAGGCATTCCTGCAGTTGTGGGCTCCCCCTCCACGCCCAAAGTGGCCTGACAGCAGCGCAGGGCAGAGAGGCGCTTGTCACCTGCTAAGTTCGGCGGTGGGATGCACACGGGCATCGGGACTAATGTTTGGCTGGGGCTGGGTAGGTTGTGACCCCTCGGGCAAGTGGGGCCCCTGGGCAACTGCCCAGCGTGCCCATTCGGTAAGATGGCCCTGAAGCTTAGTAAGGTCCTATTCAAATAGGTGCATAGACTCATTTTCGGCCGTCCAAGATGCAAAGGTGTTCTGTGCAGGAATGTGCAAGCAGCATGTTGATCAATGACAGGTGAGTGGCAGACCTGCATGGCCCTCTAGTGTACATCTATGCGGGTCGGATGCATGGCTCACAACGCAGTCTGTCCTAACTTGATCATCGCACCTGCAAGGTTCATTACATTTGCATTACTAACTCTGATATAACCCTGGGCACTGCAAAGTGATCTTACCTGTATCCCCTTTTTCTGACTTACCTGGATGGACCCACAATAAGATGGTGGCATGATTGAACATTTCCCTGAGAGGATTCTGTTTTATTGACAATTGCACACCACTGCAAGGCAGTATTGTGGTATCCTATGGACTATGGGCATTGACAGGGGTAAGGTAAGATTTACTGGTGTCTTAATTAATGGAACTGTTAAAGTTATCCTGTTTCTCACAGAACTTTATACCATCTGGAACTGTATACTACACTTATACCCAGCTTTCCAAATCCAGTTTTGCAGCTGTCACTTACTGCTTATTGCCATCACAGTTCTTATCACATCCGTGTCATGTTGTTATATACAACAGGGGCCCAACCAATTTGAAGGACGCTGGTCGTCACCATCTACCAAGGACACCAATTGCTGGTTTCCCCCTGGACATTGCGGAACATGCAATTGACCACGGTATGACATCAGTGATACATAGATGTCATGTCATAAAAGACTAAATTTGATATGGTTTGCTCCATTATTAGGCCGATATGGGTTTAGTGCAATCATTTATCAAATTTACTTGAACAATAATCTTTGCACCTTGCACGGCATACCTTGTTGATAAATTATTGCACATAATTCCACAACGTCCTGATGTTATCACGTGACTTCTTTGTTTTTTGTATTGTCTTGTTTTTTGCCTTCACCCTTGTGTGTCCATTCATGTTTTTTGTTGTTTGTCCTGCTGGGAAGTATATGCATGTTCTTAGGGGTTGGTGCGTGTACACATTGTGTTGCAATTGTCATAGAACCTTTGGTTCTTATATTCTGTTCAATAAAATTGTTCTACTTTTTTCCATCACATACCTGTCGAACTTGCCTAGTCATTAACCTCTTCGTTATACCCTTGTGGGGTTTTACAGCCATCTGTATAATATTTTTGTGTTTTTGCTAACTCTGATATAAGGATTAGCAAATGCACCAGTGAATTTGAAGGTTTTAACATGCCCAGTAAGTTTTTGGTTAACAAAATGTTCTAATGCATTGCGTTTGTTCTTAACAACCCAATAATTCCTGTACTTACTTATCATGGGAAAAAAAAACTAGTTTGGTTGTCCGATAATGGCCCAATCCCACCCCAATCTGTATGACCAGTTTGTGACCCTTAGGTGAGTATTTTTTTTTGCCTTTTCTACATATTGCATAGGTCTACTGCTTTGTACAGTATTAGTGAATTAGGCCTATCCTCCAATGTACATACAACCGCCTTTTAGGGAAAAAGCTTTGTTTGGTTTCTGAGTCAAAATAAACCACAAGATGGTTTTTTTCAACCTGGCATTTAGCTGTCTGGCAGTGGGGACATTTTCACATGTCTGCCAGTGTCTTTTATGATCAATTACAAAAGCTTTGAGGTTTTCACAGCGGAAGTTCTCACAATAATCATTTCCTTCTACTGTCTGTCAGTGCTGTGCCAAGACGCAAACCAGAAGAAATAAACAAATTGATGTTCTCGATGCAGAAGACCATTAAAAGCACCATGTTTAGGTGGCGCTTCACTGTCTTCTAACAGCACTCTAGGTGGCTGGGCATTTTGGTTGTAAATGTATTGATGAGCTCAAATACTGCAAATAACATTTGGACAGCTGAGCCACTCAGTCGTGGACCACTCTCTGAACTGTCCACTGAACTGTCTCTGGCTATTGGTAAGGGTCAGGGGTCAGAACAAGCTTCTAAGCACCTTTTACAGCTTGTGTAAATCCAGCCCAAGAAGTACATTCATTAAGGGGCCTTAAAGTGGTTGTAAACCTCAGTCATGAAATATGAACAAAGCATATCCCTCTATAGTCTGTATTAACCACTTAAGCCCCGGAAGATTTTACCCCCTTCCTGACCAGGGCCTATTTTGCGATTCGGCACTGCGTGAATTTAACGGACAATTGCACGGTCGTGTGACGCTGTACCTAAACGAATTTGACGTCCTTTTTTCCCCACAAACAGAGCTTTCTTTTGGTGGTATTTGATTACCTGTGCGATTTTTTGATCATGCGCTATAAACAAAAAAAGAGCGTAAATTTTGCAAAAATAACAATATTTTTCACATTTTTTTATATTAAATTCCCCCCAAAAAAAATGTAAAAATCACAATTTTTTTACATTTTCGGCCAATTTGTTTTATGCTACATATGTTTGGTAAAAAAAAATCACAAAAAGCGTATTCTGATTGGTTTGCGCAAAAGTTATCGCGTTTACTAACAAAGGGAAAGATTTTTGTCATTTTTGTTGTTTTTTTTTAAACGCGTAATGGCGGCGATCTGAGATTTTTTTTGCGGTACTGTGACATTGCGGCGGACAGATCGGACCCTTGACTGACATTTTTGACACTTTTGGGGTTACCAGTGACATTACTGCAGTAATCAGTGCTATACATATGCACTGTTACTGTAAAATGACACTGGCAGTGAAGGGGTTAACATTTTTTTGAGAGGGAGGGGTTATGTGTGTCCCTAGGGGCGTGATTCTAACTGTGATTGGCTGTGGCTTGAGGTGTAGGAACAATGATCAACGGTCCTACATAGTAGAACCATATGATCACCATTCTTACACAGGGGAGAATGACAGGCGGCTTGTTTACATTAGCCGCCTGCTTTTCTCCCTCTCCACCGACAATCGCGAGTGTCACACGCGCGGGATGGTCCGTGACCGTGCAGGAGCGGGAGCGCGCCTCCGGCGGCACACGCTCGCCTCTGGCGGCGCACGCTCGCTCCCTAGACCCTCACAGGCTAGCAACGTAGTACTACGTCGCTTTGCCTGTGAGGGGCTGACCGCCGCAGTAAATAGTCATGTGGCGGTCGGCAAGCGGTTAAGAGCACGAAATGTAATTTCTGTCTGCTGCTTCATTCCTCTGCTATCAACATGAATCCCCTCTGACAAGTTTTACTGACACCAAGAAAAAAATGGTGAGAGGGGTGGGATCTTCAGCAGATTGACAGCCTTTAGCTCTATTCCTGTGAACTCTTCCCTCCAATCAGCTCTCAGAGCTCTCCTCACTGAGCTCTGCAGTGTGTAATGTCAGCGCTCCGCCCCTTTTTTCTGAACTCTCATGCAAGCTTTAGAAATTCAGCACTTTGAACAGATGTAGAAGAGAGAAGACTGTAGATAAACAGGTACAATTTAAGTAGGAGGATTTGTTTAATCTTTGTGTATCACCTGAG
The DNA here is from genome assembly GCF_965119305.1 of Pelophylax lessonae. Classification (NCBI taxonomy): domain Eukaryota; kingdom Metazoa; phylum Chordata; class Amphibia; order Anura; family Ranidae; genus Pelophylax; species Pelophylax lessonae. The sequence goes on from NC_138769.1 coordinate 604,551,078, forward strand.
GCCAGTAACTTCACTGGTTATATGTAAGAGCTTACATCCACTTTAAAGGATAGGTTCACTTTAAAAAAAAAACAAAAGATAAAGGAACATTTTTTTGCAGGTAATAAAATGTGCATTTACAATTTTTTTTAGGAGCCTGGAAAGCATTACACCAGCGATTAGCAGATCTCTGATGTCATGCAGGTCTCCTGCACAATTCTGTGTGCCCGTACATCATACGGCCAGGCAGTTTCACACTGACAGTAAGACTCAACAAACTACCACAGCGCTCCACAGTGCCCTGGTAGTTCCTTGAGAACTACAATCTGACAGCAGCAAAGGATGTTGGGACTCTGAATAGAACTCTGAATGAATGACACGGGCATGTGGGCGAAGTCCAGCACGGCCACGCTGTTTTCAAAAAGTGACAGCTAGTACGGGGAACCTCTCCCCGTACTGCTGTCATAAGCAAGTTGGGGGGGGGGGGGGCGCGGTTTATGTAGCAGTGTGAACATGTTACATGTTCCACCCTAAAAATAAGTCAAACACGTGACACGTTCCCAAAGGTGAAAATATCCTTTAGGGCCTCATCCACACTGCCACTGTCAAACCTGTGTTTGTATGCTGGGCTGTCTTTAACGGGGGGCAAAAGGGGCAGCTGCCCTGGGTCCAGTCATTGTGTTGAGGCCCAAAGTGGCTGCCCCTTGAGCCCGTGCTTTCAGCAAATTGGGGGCCCTATTGGTACTGCAGAATGACCGACCACTTACACTGTACACGCCACCGCCACAGGACAGGAGACATACAGTGGCTCGCTGTGCTGTGGTTTCCATTTCCATCCATTCCCCAGCGACTAAGGAGTGGGTGGGGCCGTAAGCTCCACTGACACTCTTACCCTGTCCCATGCCATGCTGCTTGTATGCTCGGAATGCTGCGGGGTAGAAGCTGCTGACCGGGGAGCGGTAGCAGGCTTTACTGAGAGCCCGCGGATGGTAAACAGGGCTTGGCTGCTCAGCAGTATCAGATATGTGCTGCCTTCTCCCCGTAGACTTTTCCTAAACCCTGACCTGGCTGTGGTGTTGTTGTATAGAGAGCAAAGGCCACAGTGGCACTAGCACACACACTGTTTGAGGCTTTTAGGTCTGGTTTACATCTATGAGGGTTTGCGTGGGCACGGCAGCCCATTCATTTGAATGGGCTCACGTGCCTGCATGTACTGCAGAAAAAAGTGCATGCAGCATTTTAAAGACGCAGTGTTCTTGAAATCGCATGGTGTTTTTGCACCATGTGATTTCTCTGCGGTTCCCACACCCGCAAAATGCACTGCATTTTTTGATGCATGGGCCACATATCTAAAAACACAGCACGTTTGCCCACGCAAACCCTCAAAGATGTGAACCAGGCCTAAATTGATAGAAAAGTCATTTTTTGAAAATAAAAACACTGGTCCCCCTGCAGGTTTAAGTCATAATGCACTAGCACATTATGATAAACTTACATACAAACTGAGTTCTTCAATCCTGTTCTGTCTTCTTTCCGGGCAGTGCCATTTTAAGAGCATTAAAGGGCCCCGGGCAATGCAGTAAACTGGGGCCCTGCCTACACAATCAGCCACGAGAATAAAAATGCAAATTATCAATAAGGCGATATTTATTGGTACAGCAGTACCAGGCTAATGACAGCTTCCAAGTTCGGCGGCTGGGTCCGATGAACACACACATGGAGGGGAGTCAGACTCAACTGTCCTGTGTTTGCCTGCTCCCATGGAGGTGGACCGGCATTCCTGCAGTTGTGGGCTCCCCCTACACGATCCAAGCGGCCTGACAGCAGCGCAGGGCCGACAGGCGCTTGCCACGGTAATTGGGTCTAATGCTTGGCTGAGCGCTGGGTCTCTGGGCAGGTGGGGCCCCACGGGCAAGTGGGGCCCCCGGGCAACTGCCTAGCGTGCCCATTAAGTAAGATGGTCCTGCTTCCGGGATCTCTATCTTCTTGAATGGCCAGGCTGCAGGGACATCACTCGCACACATGTGCATGAGAGTCACATCGCAATGGCTCACAGAGTGGGCTGTAAATGTGATGTGAACTGCGCACATGCGACCTAAATCACGTTATCGTTGTCAAACGGGAGGGGGGGACATTTATAACAGAAGAGACCACTAGAGTCTCTTCTGTTATAACCATTTTTTTTCACACAAATAGACCTTTCCTTTGCTGGTTTTTAATCACCACTGGGCTTTTTATAAGCAAAAAAAGGCTGGAAATTTTGAAGAAAAAAAAAACACATTTGCAAATAAATAATCTTTCTTCATAAATTTAGGCCAAAATGTATTCTGCTACATTTCTTTGGTGAAAATAACCCAAATCAGTGTATAATATTTAGTCTGTAGGAAAGTCCACAAATGATGGTATATACCGTATATATCTGAAAATTGATCAATCCTGATGTACTGATGGCCTATTTCATTTCTTGAGACCCCAAAATGCCAGGACAGTACAGATATCCCTCAAATTACCTCTATTTAGAAAGTAGACAGTCTGAAGTATTTAGTAAGAGGCATGGTGTGTTTTTTGAAGTTTACATTTTTTGCCCTAATTTTTTGGAAAATTAAGAAATGCAAAAAATGTATTTTTTTTTCACAATTGTTATTTTTGTAATACTGTCACCAGTGCATTACAGCATCATCATATGACTGGTGTGGCAGCCAGTGACCAGGGACACTGACTGGTGAGAGTAGGTAAAATAAACTAATAATAATAATTTCTCTTTTTTTTTTTTTACATTTTTTCCATTTTGTTACCAGAGCATCATAGTGTTACAATAGTAACACTACAACTCTGGGGAAGCGATCAGGACTTTTTTTTAACACATTATGATTGCTTATAACAGTGATGTTCACTGTTATAAGTAACCATTTGTTGTGAATTAAACAATTCATATCAGTGTGTATTGTTGTGATTAGCTGTGATTGGCCACAGCTAATCACATGGTACTGAAGGGCTGTGATTGGCCCTGTCTGTACCATGTGATGTGACCTATCACAGCAAGCTGCACAATAGTACACAATGAATGGAAGGCATCCATTGTGTACAATTGCAAGGTGATGAGGTGTGATTGGTCACAGCGATTACATGATACCAGCATACTTTCAGCTGTCTTCTCGTACCTCATTTAAGGAGACAGTTACTGAATGACAGCAACGATCAATGAACTACCTTGAGCACTCAACAGCACCCTGGTAGTTCATAGAGAAGTAAAAGCCAACATCCGCAAAGAATATTAGTACATGTAGTTTTCCCATTCACAGAACTCTGTGAATGAATGATGCATCCGGATGGGCGGAGCCCCACATAGCCTTGTTTTTTTTTAAACTGTGACAGTGAGATCAGGGAAAAGATCCCTGGCTTGCTGTCACTACAGGCGGCAGATAGAGGAGGCATTGCAGCAGTGGGAACATGTTACATGTTCCATACTAAAAATGGGTGGAACATGTTCCCAAAGGTGATCTTATCCTTTCATAAAGTGCCAGTTTTTTTAGATGTCTATGTGTGTGTGTGTGTTTTTTTTTTTTGAGAAACTCTAAATGCAGCTTAACACATGCGCTCCATGTTCCAATGAGATTCAGTGCAATGTGATTTTCAGCCCATTCATTTGAATGGTCTTAAATTGCACTGGATTGCACCAAGAGTAGTACATTCACTACTTTTAAAAACACACTGTAGCTGGATTGCATGGTACTGCGGTACCACACCATCTGGTGCAGGCAAACGCTGGTGCTGGATTTCATGGACACCCATGCGATCCGATTCCTATCCGAATTCACAGTTCGCACTGCGACTTGCAAACTGATATGGTGGTGTCATTAACTTTGTATTGACATCAGCAGCAGTTTGCAAAGGACAGTGTGAACTGCCTGTGGGGGAGATGCATTAGAATTGCGTGGGTTCCCGCATCGCAGTAGTGTGAACCCAGCCTTAAACAGGTACATTTAGCCTGGGTTCACACTACTGCCATGTGGGATCCAGCACGATTCTAGTGCAAATTCTCGCATCACATCTCCCAAACATTCGATAAAATGGTTTTAGAGATATAAATACTTCTGTTTGTACTTCCTGGATGTTCTCCTCTGTTTAGAAATGCCTTTTCCAGCATGATGGATCACCTTGCCATAAGGCAAAAGTCATAATTAAGTGGGTTGGGGAACAAAACATTGAAATGTTGGGTCTATGGCCAGGAAACTCCCCATTCCTTAAACTCATTGAGAACTTGTAATCAATCCTCAAGAGGCGGGTGAATAAAAAAAAAAAAAAAACACAATTTCTGTCAAAAACTCCAAGCATTGATTATGCAAGAATGGGCTGCTATCAGTCAGGATGTGGCCCAGAAGTTGAATGATAGCATGCCAGGGTGAATTGAAGAGGTCTTGAAAAAGAAAGGTCAACACTACAAATATTGACTCTGCATAAACTTAATGTAATGTAGCAATATTTCCAGGCCTTGAGCCTGATGTGGGTCTGCCATTGTTACCAGTGACTCTTCCAACACATTTAAGTTGTGAACCCAAGTGTCAGAATTGAGACATTGACCACTCTGGCATCTTTGGTTGGTTTTGTTTATTGTATTTTGGGGATGGGAGAAGGGAATGAGTGGGATACTCCTCTGGATCAACTAGGTTAACTGGGACATTATACAAAAATGCCCGTTGGCGCTGTCTTGACGCCAGCTGAATGCCGACCAGCGCTTCCTGACGCTTGAAAATACTGCTTTGCTGAACTAGTGCTGGAACCTCGACTTTAACTTCTTTGTTAACGCAGAAGATCCAGTACTGTAGAACTCTTGACTCCTAAAACTTGATTTAGCTCAAAAGTCAATGAACAGCTCCCTCCAACCCTTCACTGGCTGAGGTAGCTCCTTGTCACTGCTTGTGCTGCTGCAACTCTTAACTCTGTACACTGCACACTGCACACTGTACACATTAGCTCTTCAGGGCCCAACCGCTGGCACCCCCTCTAATACTTCAGGTCCCCTCTAACACTTAAGGGTCCTCTGACTAGGTACCCCCTCTAACACTTCAGGGTCCTCTGACTAGGTACTCCCTCTAACACTTCAGGGTCCTCTGACTAGGCACCCCCTTTAAAGCTAGCTGACTCCTGGATCCCTGGAACCTTCTCTGGAGTGATCCCCTCTACATTTGGCAGACCCCTAGGGTCAGTTCTCAGTACTCACGACCTTGGCAGGTTTTTCTGGAACTGAACCCCTCTTCCTCCACTGATCCCTTCTGCAGCTCAACTCAGCGTTCTCTGGATTCCCTGGCAGCCACCCGATCCTTCTGACAGGAGGAGAGACAGCCATACTCTCCCTCCTGGGACTCTGCTTCACACCAAAGATGCTGCATCATGCGCTCCCCGCACACATATACCCACTCCTAGAATCCTCTGTGGCAAAATCTGCCTTCTGGGGTAGATACAGGCCTGAATGTGTCTCTGATTGGGTTTCCTCCACTGCCCAATGAGAATCCTCTCATGGAGCCAGTGAGGAGACTCCCCTCTCAGCAGACACACCTGGGAGACATGACAGCCCAGCTAAAATCATGGCCCTGCTGTTAGGCAGCCAAGGCCCACTATACTTTTACCTATCACCTACCCTGTAGGGTGCTACATCAATGGTAATAAAAGCCATTGACACTTATGAAATGCTTGTAATTAAACTTCAGTATATCATAGTAACATCTGACAAAAATATCTAAAAACACGTAAGCAGCAGACTTTGTGAAAATTAATATTTGTGTCATTCTCAAAACTTTTGGCCACGGCTGTACATTAGAGCTATACAGAGAGGAGTGACCAATGAGCGACTATTGTTCTTCTGCATTGGTATGGCTATTAGAGGCTCCATGATGATATACAGGCCTGTTAAGGACATAGGACGTAAAAAGATTATGTGTCAGATCTCCCCCTATCTTTCATATCTTGTGAAACTTCCTGTTTATGTAATGTTAAAGTAGAAATATAAATTTTACAACACACACTGAGTTCACATTTTTTATTTGAGACAAAAATATTGCATGGACAAATAAAAAACCCTTGACATATAAGCAGTGTGTGTGGTCATAGGTGGAACGAGAACAAAAACATTTACATGTAGCAATAACAAAAAAAAACTGAAGTGTATAGAGCATTTTTAACAGATCCTTTGCTATACCCATCCAATACACAGACAATTTTTAAGTGCTCAATATTGTTCTTCCAATTAAAATCTGACAGTACTCTTTCAACAGATGTTGCAGCGCATTTATTTATGCACAGGCCAAAAAAATGATATTTATTATATTTACTATTATAATAAATTCAGAGTTCCTAACAATGCTCATGGCTTGTAACGTAAAATGTATTTAGGCTACACTAATCTTTTTTTTTTTTTTTCCAAAGCCTTCTGTAAGAGCTCATCTTCTTTCATAAATACTCAAATTAATATCAATCCTTGTGGTTCATGCCAGAATTGCCATTTTGCCTTGGCTTGTAAGGCTCGGTTCACATTGATGCGATGAGGGAAACCCTGCAAATCCACTGCGGGTTCCCGCATTGCACCCGACTCGCAGGCATTTCACACTGCCATATGCGAACCGCTGGGAGTGTCAATACAAAGTTGATAAGTTTGCATATCGTAGTGCAAACTGTCAATTCTGACACTGGGTGTTCTGATTCTGGTGCGGATCAAAAAAGGGATCTTGCACGGCTTTGGTCCGAATGCAATGCAAATTCAACCATACTATCTGTATGTAAATTCGCATCGCATGTGGTTTGCACAGCAGTGCGGTGCGAATCACATGTGATGTCTTCCATTGCACCAATGTGTACGGAGACTAAAAGTATATTTTTTTATGGCTGCACCTCACTTACTTTTAGTTTTACTTCTGAATGTATTTTGTACAGTACTAGGTCATTACCTTTAAAGAAAAAAAGAAAAAAAAAGTATTGTTTTAAAAAGTCAATTTTCTTGTAAGGTAATGGGAAAATGAGTTCTTATAACATAAATGTCATTGTCTTGTGTCTTCCCTGCACAGAACTTCACAAAAGGAGGTGGGTCCGAAGGTTCTCGATGTGCCACCCGTCTGGAGCTCCTCCAACGTGGATGTGATGAAGGACATATTATAGATCCCAAAACACTTAATAAAATTGTGAAGGACACACCCTTGAGTGACAACGCTGATCAAGGGATCATCACACAACTTGCACCCCAGAAAGTGCATCTCAAACTCCGTCCTGGTGAGACTCACATTGTCGAAGAGCTCTTTTTGCAGTTTACAACTTTGTCAAGTGTTCCAACCAAGTTACATGACATTTTTCCCTCCATTCCTTCACATTGCTTTAGAGCAGGGATCCTCAAACTACGGCCCTCCAGTTACGGAACTACACATCCCATGAGGCATTGTAAAACTCTGGCATTCACAGACAGGACTAGGCATGATGGGAATTGTAGTTCCTAAACAACTGGAGGGCCATAGTTTGAAGACCCCTGCTTTAGAGGATGCGATTCTCCAGGTTCCTTCACACACATCTTTTAGGAATGTGGAAAGATAGCCAGCATTTGGCATCAATTAGAAAAAATTGCTTCTACTATTTCCAGTACTCCTACTCTAAATTTATCTAATTGTCTTCTGTTCTCTTCCATTACAAACCTAATGGATATCCCTCTTATGAGGCTAGTGCATACGATAAGTGTTGCTATACACTGGTTGATAGCAGTACACTGGAAATCTCCATCATTTCCCTCGACTCAACTCAAAAAGGGATGATATTCGGGCTTCGGGCCAAGCATGAGTTTAACCTGAACCTGAGCTGATTTGTGTGGTTTTCATGCCCACCTGCTTGAACCTTTGGTTGCTACAAATTGAAGTCAGCCATTTAATGGCGGTATTATTACTGCCACTAAATGAAGCTTCTGTCCAAACACTGGCTTGTTTCAAATTGTAAACACGCTGGCAGGCATTCCAAATGATGTCACTGACAAGATTTGACCACATTTGATCATGGCCATATGGTCAATGCCATCAACCAGGTTCCCTGGTCCTGCTGTTTGGATTGTTTATTGGCCATTCTACTGTAGTTGTGTTGTAGGGAGTTGGGACATTGTTCATCATGATTGACCAGGGATCTACATCATTGGACAAAGTGATTGACATTGGATTTACATTGTTCATTGTGATTAAGAATTGATCTACTTTATTGGACATAGTGATTTACTTTAGATTTACATTATAAAGAAAAATACTTTTATTATGGTGACAATATATTTGTTTACTTCAATTCTTTGGTACTATGTACCCCTTACTCATTTCATGTGGGATATCTGGGGGTCCCTTAATTTTAAAGGGTGCTTCCAGGTTCCAATAAGTCCCTTCCTACAAACCCTCCACATCCATTGAGCCTTTAATGTGTGGATTAGACCATATGGTTACCAATATATGTAATCAATAATGTCACCCAGGATCCCTCCAGCTACTTTATTTACAGAAGCCAGAAGGGAAGCAAATGTCATTTAGAGGCAATTTCTCTTTAAGTGTCACTTTTTCTGGAGTAAATTCTACAGGCACAACTCTTCAAATACAATTTTAGGGCATCCCTCAAGTATGTTATTTAAAGTCGAAGTCCACTCTTTACAGAAAGATAATAAAATTATTAAAAAATAATAAGTGCACTTTTTTTTGTAAGAGAAATGCGGGTGTACCAAGGTAGAGTTAGCATTTATTTTTAATGTTGCCCTTTCAGCATTTTTAAAAGATTTGCTCCCCACTAAATGACATGTAAAGAGGTTTTTTTTTTTTTTGGACTGGTACATGTCCACCATGACCTTGCCAAGCTATCCATACCCCCTTTTTTTATCAAAAGTTTGCATATTAGCCTTGAAAAAGGCCAGAAAAACAAGATTTAGCGCTCATAGTCTTCAATGGGGTTTGGGCACAATATTTGGGTTTGCAAATATTTTAAATAACAAAAGTCTAGCAAACTGAACTGAATTTAGTTCACTCAGAGTCATCACTATTCACAAGCACTCCAATTAATTTAGAAGGACAAAGCCCATGGCCAAGGCATAAAGGATGACTGGAATACACACCCAGTGTTCCTACTTATGTACAGGGCCATCTTTAAATGGACGCTGGTTAAACATTTTCTGCCCCCCCACCCCCAAACCACTTATCAACTATTTGCAGGCAACCTGGACTCAAGGGGCAGCTGCTTTGGGCCCCCCACAACAATGACTGGGCCAGGGGCAGCTGACCCTATTGCACTGCATTGCAGATGGCCCTACTTATGTATTGTAGAATATTTTAATGAAGCAGCACATAGCCCAATATATTTTAGAGATTTCCTTCCTTTCCTCAGGGCTAACAATAAACCTAACAAATGCAGCTCATAGTGTTAGAGATACCATTGTAGTTATCCATTTAAAATTCATAAATATACAAAATAAAAATGCATTTTATTTTATTATAAATTTAGATATATAGTAATATAAATACATAATTTATTTATATTTCTGCACCTCAAGCAAGGTGACCCTGAGGGTTGTGACCTGGCATTAGTACACAGCCAAAATAATCTCAAACATCTCTGGCTCTGGTGATGACCAGCTGGTGTTTAGATTCCACACAACAGGAGATCCCACGCCACATGCTCACACGAGAGATTACTTCTTGTGGATTTGTGACTCACATCACAACATATATGGCACATATGTAACTAAGCCATGTACAAATGAACTGATACTCGAAAATGCATTTTTGTTTGGTAATAAAAACCTTAGTGTAAAGGTTTTTTTTTTAATTAAAATGAACAAACATGTCATACTTACCTGCTTTGTGCAAAGGTTTTGCATGGAGCACCCCTGATCCTCCTCTTTTCGGGTCCTCCGCTGGTTCTCCTTACCCTACTTGAGTGGCCCCATAGCAAGCTGCAAGCGGGCACTCGTGCAAGCTTGCTCCCGAGCTATGCTCTCTGATACAGAGTGGGGCTTGACCCCCCCCTGCCTTGTCACTGGCTCTGATTGACAGCAGTGGGAGCCAGAGAGGGGACAGAGAGCTGAGAGTGCCTTGGGCTCAGGTATGTATTTAGGGGGCTCCGGGGGGATTTGCATGCAGAAGTTTTTTTTTTTTACCTTACCTTATAAATACTCTTATTGTTAACAGGCATTGAACTAATTAGGTAAAAAAAATGCTTGGGGGGGGCGTGGCCTGGCACGGCATGAGATAGGACGTGAGTAGCCGGAGCTCCGCCGGAATCATATCCTGCACCTTCTATCCTGTCTCCTCGCGACTTCCTACCGAGACCTGCTGCTCCCCGGGACGCTCCGGAGTCTATCCTGCCATGTCCCCACCGAAAAAAACGTCCGAGGCGGCCGCCAAACTTGATAAATTCCGCCGCCTCGACAAAGAATCCTCCTCCCAAGATGGCGCCGGGAAGCCTCAGGAAGCCGGAGCGGCGGCGGGAGCAGACACAGCAACGGTCCTGGAAGCCATATCTGCATGCCAGTCAAGCCTTACTTCAAAGATCGACGAAGTGAAAGTGGATATCTCCCTGATCAGGCAGGATATGAGGCAGCTGCGGGACAGGGTGACCGAGGCTGAGACTAGGATCAGCAGCGTGGAGGACTCCCTCCCCCCACTCCAGCACTCCACTGATCATCTCCAGCAGCAAGTTCACCAGATCCTACAGAAACAGGATGACCTGGAAAACAGGCTACGCAGATGCAATTTGCGGTTCATAGGTTTACCAGAAGGAGTGGAGGGCTCGGACCCCTCTAATTATCTGGAACAGCTCCTCATCCGGACTTATGGCAGGGAATCGCTGTCGCCAACATTTGTTGTGGAAAGAGCACACCGCCTGTCCGGTCGCCCGCCACCTTAGGGAGCCCCACCGCGCACGTTCATAGCGAAATTTCTTAATTATCGTGACAGGGACACCATCCTTCGCCTGGCTGGAGAGAAAGGGAATATTCCGCTTGGGAATGGGAGAGTGGCGGTGTTCCCGGACTTCTCGGCAGAAGTACAAAAGAGACGCAAGGGCTTCATGGAGGCTAAACGGAGGCTTCGGGTCAAACACATCAAATTCGCCATGTTGTATCCTGCTCGTCTCCGGGTGGAAGGTGAGGGCCGCGTCTACTTTTTTGATGATCCTGAAGCAGTCATCTCCTGGTTGGAGCACCTTGACACCCGTGGATAGAGGTCGGTGGCCACCTTTCTTCCCCTATCAATGACATGGCTTATTCCCTCACCCTTCTTAGTCCTTCTTCCCCCACTGCCTCAAGCAGCTGGCTGCCCTCTCCTGGAGACACTCCTCTCATTCTCCCCCCCCCCCCGTGCACGGACATCCGGACAGGCGCCCCGTATGAGAGACTGTTGCATGGGGTGTGGAGGGGGGGATACTTTACTGCCTGGCTTGGCCGGCTGCCCCTAACATGACTTCCTACCCACATCAGCGGGGAGACTTGACCCATTTTCAACCCGGCAGAGGGTACCGGATCCACCGATGCCCACCTTACTACTGGGGCTGCACCCACCGCCCGATCTGCCATCCAGCGACTTTTCGCCCCCTGCACCCGTTCGGCTCGGGTGCGGGTCCCCAAGGATTTATTTTTTTTATTTTTTTTTTCTGTACATCATTTATGCACGTGGCAAGCTGTTTGCCTATACGGACCCAACATATCCGTGGGGTTATTCAGGCTTTTGTATGTTTGGGCCCTTCATGTTGCTACGCCACAATTACATAGTTACATAGTTACATAGTTAGTAAGGTTGAAAAAAGACATCAGTCCATCCAGTTCAACCTATGCATCCAGTTCAACCTATGAATGCGTGTGTGTGTTTGCTTTTAATCGTACATTGTATACCCCTGTATGTTGTGGTCTTTAAGGTGTCCATCTACTAGTTTCTTGAAACTATCGATGCTCCCCGCTGATACGACTGCCTGTGGAAGAGAATTCCACATCCTTACTGCTCTTACAGTGAAGAACCCCTTACGCACTTTAAGGTTAAACCGCCTTTCCTCTAGTTTTAGTGAGTGGCCACGTGTCTTATTGTACCTCCTTTCTCTGAATAGTTTGTTCCTTATGCTCGGGTCACCAGTACAGTATTTGTACATTGATATCATATCCCCCCTCAATCGTCTTTTCTCCAGAGAGAAAAGGTTCAGTGCTTGTAGTCTTTCCTCATAGCTGATGTCCTCCATTCCCCTAATTATTTTTGTTGCCCTTCTCTGGACTTTCTCCAGTTCCAGCACATCCTTCCTGAGGACCGGTGCCCAGAACTGGACAGCATACTCCAGATGTGGCCGGACCAGAGTCTTGTAGAGTGGGAGAATAATCTCTTTATTTCTGGAGTGAATCCCCTTTTTTATACATCCCAGTATTCTGTTGGCTTTGCTTGCGGCGGCTTGGCATTGCATGCCACTGCCAAGCCTGTTGTCTACCAGTACCCCCAAGTCCTTTTCCATCCTAGACTCACCCAGAGGTTCCCCCCCTAGTGAGTAGCTTGCTTTCTGGTTTCTGGCACCCAGGTGCATTACTTTACATTTATCAACATTAAACCTCATCTGCCATGTAGTTGCCCACCCCGTTATTTTGTTCAGGTCTGCTTGCAAGATTTCCACATCCTGCATAGAAGATATTGGCATGCCTAATTTAGTATCATCTGCAAATACTGAGATTGTACTAGATATCCCCTCCTCTAGATCATTTATGAATAAATTAAACAGGATTGGTCCCAGGACAGAACCCTGGGGGACCCCACTTTCCACACCCGCCCAATCCGAGTACTCCCCATTAATCACCACCCTCTGTACTCTCCCCTGGAGCCAGTTCTCTATCCAGGTACTCACCTTATGGTCCATACCTACCTTCCTTAGTTTGTACAGTAATCGTTTGTGGGGAACGGTGTCAAAGGCCTTTGCAAAGTCCAGATACACCACATCCACAGGCTTACCTTTATCTAGGTGGCTGCTCACTTCATCGTAGAAGGTTAATAGATTGGTTTGGCAAGAACGATTTTTCATGAATCCATGCTGATTACTACTTATAATACCAGTTTCATTACTAAAGTCTTGTATGTGGTCCCTTAACATCCCCTCCAAAATTTTGCAGACTACTGATGTTAGGCTGACCGGCCTATAGTTACCCGGGATATATCTCGGCCCCTTCTTAAATATTGGTACCACGTTGGCTTTTTTCCAATCAGCTGGCACCATACCCGTCTGTAAACTATCCTTAAAGATCAAGAATAATGGTCTGGCAATCACCTGGCTGAGCTCTTTAAGAACCCTCGGGTGCAAGCCATCCGGTCCCGGGGATTTATTTATGTTAAGTTTCTCTAGTTTAGCTCTAAGTCTATCTTCTGTTAACCATGGCGGCACTTTCTGAGGTGTATTTTTGGCCTTACAAGCTGGGTTCGTGTAGCCCCCCGATTCTTTTGTGAAGACTGAAGAGAAGAAATTATTTAACACTTCCGCCTTTTCTCTGTCCTCAGTGGCCATATTTCCCTTATCATCTTTTACGGGGCCAATGTGTTCTGGCCTCGCTTTCTTACTGTTTATATACTTAAAGAACTTCTTAGGGTTCTTTTTACTCTCCTCCGCTATATGTCTCTCGTGTTCTATTTTAGCCGCCCTGATTTCGTCTTTACATTTCTTATTACACTCTTTGTAATGCTTAAATGCTGCCAATGACCCCTCATTCTTGTATTTTTTGAAGGCCTTTTCTTTAGCACTAATATACATTTTTATGTTGGAGTTTAGCCATCCAGGGTTTATTTTTGCTCTTTTAAATTTATTTCCCTTTGGAATGCACTGGCCAATCCCCCTGTTTAGTATGCTCTTGAAGCACTCCCATTTTTCCTCCGTGTTCTTTGTTTCCAGGGTTCTATCCCAATTGATATTTTCTAGCAGCGAGCGCAGCTTTGGGAAATTGGCTCTTTTGAAATTCAGTGTCCTTATATTACCCCTCAGCTTCCTATTACTGTAATTAATACTGAAACTTATTGACCTATGGTCACTGTTTCCTAAGTTGTCCCGTATTTCTATATCCGTGATCAGGTCTGTATCGTTGGTAATCAGTAGGTCAAGTACCGCATTGTTTCTTGTCGGTGCATTCACCATCTGACCCATAAAATTGTCCTGCAAAACATTTAGGAACTGCCTAGCCTTGGCTGAGTGCGCGGTTCCTTCTGCCCAGTCTATATCTGGATAATTAAAGTCCCCCATTATAATGACATTTCCCATCCTTGGGAATGATGTTTCCTGGGGACCTTGGTTTCTGTTCTTTTGGGACTTTATGCCCGCACAAGTTGGGGTCGGTGCAGGGCGGGGTGGGGGGGTTACTGTTTTTCATGGAGTGCTCTTCATGATATGTTTTAGGGTTACTTTTATTTTGTGTTCTTCCTTTTTATGTGTGCAGAGGTGGTGCAGTATGATTATCTATGTTCTATTTGTTATGGCTATGGGGGATGTGTGGTTTGCAGGGCGGGTATGCTATGTGGTGAAGTTTGGGAGCCTGGATCTGTTGCAGCCTGAACCTTTCTGTTCGGTCAGATGGCCACCTTGAAATTGATGACCTGGAATGTCCGGGGACTTAGAGACAAACTCAAACGCTTTGCCTTCCTTAAAAAGCAACGGGTGGATATACTAGTGCTCCTGGAGACTCACCTGGATGGCCATATGCACCTTTCATTAAAGAGACCTTGGGTCGGATGGGCATACCACTCCATGTACACCTCCCACCCTAGGGGGGTAACGATCGTAGTGGCCAAAGCGGTACATTTTCAGCTCCGGGGCTCCCAGACGGATCCACAGGGCAGGTTTATATTCTTACAGGTATTGCTTTTTGGGGAGCCGTTTTTAATTTTGGCCTTCTATGTTCCTCCCCCTTTTTCCATGACAGTGATAGCAGCAGGCCGATCGTATATGTCCCGATTCCCAAGTAAACTGGCAATTTGGTTGGGTGATTTCAACAATGTCCTTTACCCTTCCCTTGACAGGCTGCAGCCTCTCCCCCAGGCTTCGTTGCAGGCGACCAGCACTAGATTCGCCCGGTTGCTCGAGGCGGCGGGCCTGGTGGACTCCTGGCAGACAAAATTTCCTCAGCAGAAGGCGTACTCCTGTTATTCCCCGACGCATCATACCATGTCCCGCATTGACCTTATTTTGCTTTCCAGGGTCCTGACCCCGAGGTTGGTGGCGGTTGGGTTTTCCCCTCGATCGTTGTCGGACCACAGCCCCTACTGGGTGGTGGTCAGGCTCGGCCTGGACAGGCCGCCGCCGGCTTGGCGTCTCAACCCTCTTTGGCTAACCCTGTTACCGGTGGAGGCATCGTTGGATGCCTGCTGGACCCAGTTTTTTACTGATAATGGGGGGACTGCCTCTCCTGTGGCGGTATGGGAGGCGTTTAAACTGCATGCTAGGACATCCCTACAGTCGCGCATAAAAAGCTTTAAGGCCAGCTCCGGTGAGGCACACTCTCGGGCAGTGGCTGAATTGCAGGAGGCTGATAGCGCATACCTGGCAGACCCCTCGCCGGAGCCTCCCGACTTGGACTTTTGTCGCGAGCGGTCTCTCAGATAGAATACGAACGGGCCAGGACTAAGATGCTTTTCCAGAAGCAGAGAATATTCGAGCATGGGGAGCGGGCGGGACGCATGTTAGCTTATTTGGTGCACTGCGAAGACAGGCCACCGGTGGTGATCACATTACGGACTGACTCAGGGACCCTGACGACAGATCCAGGGGAGGTGGCGGAGCGGTTCCACCTCTTCTTCAGTCAATTATACTCCTCAAGGGCCCCAACGGACACTACCGACATGTACTCATTTTTAGACACAGTGGAATTTCCCACGCTAACGGAGGAACAAATGCTTCCCCTGGAGGCACCCCTCTCGGTGGAAGAAATAGCTGAGGCTATGTCCAGATTCCCCAGGTCGAAGTCGCCGGGCACTGACGATCTCCCAATCGAATTTTATGTTCAATATTCTGAATTCCTTATACCAAAACTGCTTGAACTGTTTAATTCCATGTTTGAGGACTTCAGTATGCCCCCAACCATGCGGGAGGCCCTGATTGTATTGATACCAAAGCCCGGTAAGGACCCTCAGTGCCCGGAATCATATCGCCCTATCTCTCTCCTCCAGGTGGATATTAAGATCCTGGCCAAAATCCTATCCATCCGCCTGAATAGGGTGATTTTATCCCTAATTCATGAGGATCAATCCGGATTCATGCCAGGTAGAAACACATCATTTAACCTCCGTAGGCTCTTCATGAACTTGCAGGCTACACACGACAACACTGGAGAGAGAGTGGTAGTGACACTGGACACGGCCAAAGCCTTCGATTCTGTAGAGTGGGGCTTCCTGTGGGAATGCCTTCGGCGTTTTGGATTTGGTCCCAATTTTCTCAAATGGGTTCAGCTCCTCTATAGTGCCCCGACTGCATGGGTGCTGGCTAATGGGTATTTCCCGCTGGCCAGAGGGACCAGACAGGGGTGCCCACTTTCTCCCCTGCTTTATGCTCTGGCAGCGGAGCCGCTGGCTATTGCCATCAGAGCTCACCTGGATATACATGGGCTCCGTATGGGACCTTTAGTCTAAAATAAGTATGTATGCCGACGATACTCTTTTATACCTTGCAGACCCTGGGAATTCGCTGACCACGGCCCTCTCCCTTATTGAACAGTACGGCTCCTACTCCGGACTACAAATTAATTGGGACAAATCCCAGGTGCTTTCTATTGACGCCCCGTCGCCTGCAGCGGCCCTTGCTACGGGGCCCCTACAGCGGGTAGACAACTTTAAATACCTCGGGGTGCGGGTCACGGCACGTCCAAGGGACTATATTCGGGACAATGTTCAACCTCTCTACCCCATGATTAAAAACAGGATTCAAATCTGGTCCAGACTTCCATTGGGAGTCATGGGCAGAGTGAACCTTATAAAAATGGTTCTACTGCCAAAGATCCTGTATATTCTCTGGCACTCCCCGATATACCTCCCACTGAAATATTTTAAGCAAATGGACTCACTCCTGAAAGCGTTCGTGTGGGGTAACGGTAGGCACAAACTTTCCTGGCGTAAACTACAAAACCCTGCCAACCTAGGGGGAGTGGCATTGCCAGACTTCAACTCTTACTACTTAGCAGCACAACTATCCCAACTGTTTCACCTTGACAAGACCGACAGAACCCGCTTCCTTTTATTGCTCTGCCCTGACTGGTCTCACACGACAGGTGACCCCCTGTCGGTTATCCTGAGGGGCTGCAGGGGTGCAGGGATGGGGGGAGACTCCACCTCCATGTTGCACCATTATAGCCGCATCTGGGCTGTGGTGATGGATAAAATGGGTTACCCCCCGCTGCATACCCTTACCCCTCTGTGGCACAATGGGACTCTCCAGGAGCTCTGCACGGTGCCGTACTCGGAGATGTGGAGTGGTAGGGGTGTATATTACCTTTCACACATTGTACGGGGGTCCACCCTGGGCACCTTTGAAGAATTGAGGGCCTCCCACTCACTCCCGGACTACATGCTGTTTCGCTATTACCAGCTTAGACATGCCTTCCAGGCCCAGATCCAGACAGCTATGCCCCCTCTGGAATCCCTGCCAATCCTAGAGATAGTCCAGAGTACTGAGCCCAGCCACCTGATCTCTATTTTGTACTCGGCATTACACTTGCCTTCCTCCACTGCAATTGCGTACACTGTCAAGGCTAGCTGGGAACCGGAGGTGGGCGAAATGGAGGATGAGGATTGGTGTGAGGCCCTTGAGACCTGCCAGAGGGTGTAGCCCAAGTTGTCTGACAGGTTAACCTAACTGTTTATAGTCCACCATGCCTACCTCACCCCTGTCCGGCTGGCCAGATACAGGCCTGGCCTCTCCCGGGACTGCCCACTGTGTCACGTATCCCCAGGTATGTTTTTCCATCTACTCTGGCAATGTCCCTGCATACAGGCCTACTGGAAACAGATAGTTGCCTTCCTGCACGATACTATGGGATCCCCCCTCCAACTAGACCCCAAACAGTGTTTACTGGGTGTTTACCCGGATGAAGACATGAATAAATTCACGAAAACTTTTCTACAACACACGCTCTTTATAGCCAGGAAGCTGGTGGCTAGACGGTGGATGAGGGAGAGCCCTCCAGATTTCCAACTCTGGCTGATGGAAGTAAACTCTGTCTTGCCGTACCATAGAATAATGTACAAGAATCGGGGATGTCCCACTAAATACAACAAGATCTGGGACAGATGGCTCCAGAATTCGGCCACATGTACCTAATATTCCTCTCATTCTCTGCACTGCTCTGTCTGTATGTATGCTGTGTTTTGCTGCACTACAATGCCCGTACTGCTCTACCCCTCTGCATTTATGTAAACCTGTACTCCCATTTATTTGTGATTGCACTTTAACTACAGTTTTTGTTCAAATTTGGATTCCTATCTGTACCATGTTGATTTATCCCTTTTTTTTTTCACAATAAAATCTCTGTTTTCAAAAAAAAAAAAAAAAAAAAAAAATGCTTTGTTTAGTTCTTGTGGAAACCCAGTAATTCTTAAAAAACCTCAGATATACTAATCCACTAAATAATCTACACAATGTAATTCTGAAGAACAGGATAAAAAATGCAGATGCTAGTGTGGGTGTGAGAATAAATGTACAAGGAAATGCAACTCAACTTTGTAGAAAAAAGTGACTCAAGTTTGTAGAAAATATTTATTGCAGAGGAAACCAGGTGCACTCAGTAAATGACTTAGGTACAGTACATTCCCTGGAAACCAGAGTCTAGCAGCAACCCCTACACTGAACACTGATCCACGTACTTTTCTGGCATTGTAGATGATTTCAATGTTAGTTCCCCTCTGTGAGCAGCTCCCTTGATCACCTTTCTTCTTTTGATTGACCAGAAGCCTGCTGCATGCATCAGTCTCCTCCTAAACATTTTAGCCAATCAGTGACGGGCCACAGGATTTCTTTAAAACATTACACCTTGGTTTACAAAGAGCCCAATCAATTGAACCCTTTCATCTCTTAGGGCCCCATCTAAATTTTATGGTTATGAAGGGTTTCTTCTGAATGAATATGCAGAAATTGTTATATCTATCCATGTGCTTCAAGGATCAAAGCTCCAACAAGGAGATAGGTTTTCAGCAAGAAGGAAATACTGAATACTAAGTGCACAATCAACGTCCAATCAATGATGTAATCTTTAGGCCACTGTTTACTTTCTGCAATGTGCAGTCTGGTAGTTTTTCTCTGGAAATGATCTTTGAGATGGGCCAAAAGGCTGCACTAGGGTTGCCACCCTGTTTGAACCAAGTTTTTTGTAACTATCGTCCAGTTCTTTGATTAGTATGTGGGGAATCAGGTTTAGCCACTCTACATACATTATGTAGCACCCTCCTAGGTAGGTGCTTGTGAGAAAGTATAGTTTGAGCTCTGTCTGCTTATCAGAAGGACTGCAGGTAAATCTGTATCGTTCTCTGCCTACCAGAGAGCAGGATCTGTTAGTGAGGTCTGCTCATTGTGCTCAGGATGCCATTCATTCAGTCTGGATAGTGTTTCACACTGGTCCAATAGGGTGGCATGTTGGACAGTGGGAGGAAACCTGATGAATGAGTGCACAGGCTTTCGATACAGCCCTGGTGATTTGGCAGAGGAAAAGTGCCTATGTGCATGCTGGGACACTGTATAAAAGCCAGGAGCACATGTGAACGAGGACTTTTGGCTGGATAGTCCCGGAGGTGCCATGTGGCCTCAGGGAGTCATCCTGAGGGCCTAAAGAGTAGAAGTGAGGAACTGAACCCAGAGGTCCGGAGAAGCTGACTGAGAGGGGGGACACTGGAGGATCTATCTCTGCACTTAGGATAGTCAGTGGATGGTTGTCAGTTGGAAGGGGATGCTAGTGAGAGTGTGCTGAATAGAAGTTATCGTTAAGCAAGTGGTCTCGTCGGAGAGTAAAAGAAAGCAAGAAGCCTCAACCAATGTGAATAGTTCAGTTGGAGTATCCCACTATTCCCTTCTCTTATCCCAATCACAAATAAACAACAAAAAAACCCAATACCCTTAGACTGTTCATTTGTGTGACAAGCCATCAGGAGCAAGGAGGGATCAAGAGACTTTATTTAAAGGTAACGTGTGCTGGTGATCAGGGGAGCCCCTCACGACACTATTCAGCAGGTCCTGTGGGGTCCCTATAGTATAGCATAGCACTCTGTTTAGTGCTTAATTGCAGACCAAACTTTTTGACCTGAACACAATGGAATCTTTAGATAAAATGAATATTGTTCCTACTTAACCCTTTATTACCTTAGTTAACCACAACTATCACTAAAAGCAGTATTAAACCTAAAAGCAAACAATTATTATATTGTAGCTTACCAGTTCTTAGATGTGATAGCTGAATTCGTTTTCTTTTTTATGCCCTCTTTCCCCCTTTTTCACCTTTTTTTTCACCTGGTGATCTGATGATCCAGCCAGTAAGTCTGTTGTTTTCAATGTATTATTTATTTTTATTATGTAAAATATTTATTCCAAAAGGAAAAAAACTGTTGCTATAACTGCTTAAGAATGTGGTAGCTGGAGCTTGTGGAGCTTGGCTTCAATTTGTTTAGTGTATCTAAATCTGCTAGACCATCTAACACTACTGTCTGTCCCTCAAGACTTGACAATGCTGCAGTCCAAGGGTGTCTCTTTTGCTCCTTCATCAAGAGTGGAGGTAGGCTAATACAGGAGGTATGTTGCTGGCCAGATCAACAGTTAAAAACAGAGGGGAAAAAAAGGAAAACTTATGCAGCCACCACATCTAATGATTGGTAAACTGCAATATATTACATGTTTGGTTTTGGGATAATGGAACTTTAACAATTTTCTCCTTAGCCACTTCCTTACTGCGCTATAGTGGAAAGACAGGTACAGCCCGGCTCTCTCGTTCCGGAAAGGGCGTCCATGGACATCCTCCTGGGAACCACTCCCCCTGGGGTGCGAGTCTGTGATCGATGTGTCCTTTGGACTCTTCAAGGCAGGGATTCTTTAAGTTCCGATTTAGTGCACTAGAGATGCTTTTAAGGATTTTTAATAATCATTTAAAAAAATACAAGGAAAATATTTGCAGAACATATATTGTAACAGAAAAGAGACAATTATAGCAGCAAAACAAAAGGGGATTAAGAATGAAAATAATTAAATTAGAACTGCAGGCAAAACTTTTTTTCTTCATTTTGGATAGACATGTTGTCTGTTTGTCCGTTGACAGATGAAAAACGGACATCAATGCATCTCTATGGAAAATCGGATGTAAATGGATGATCATCTATTAACATCAGTTTACATCCACATCTGCATCCGTCATCATCCGTCAACTGATAAAAGCTCTATTTTTCTTCTGTTAAAAAACAGATCGGACGAAAAACAGATGTAAACTTACAAATGCTCAGTTTTTCATCCGTTTTTGCATTGATACTGGATGTAAAAAAAACTGATGAAAAACGAATGACCACTGATGAAAAGCGGATGAAATACTTATGACCACTGATGAAAAACGGATGAAAAACTAATGAAAAATGGATGAAAACCAGATGAAAAACGGATGAGCACTGATGAAAAATGGATGAGCACTGATGAAAAACGGATGAAAAACTGATAAACACTGATGAAAAAACGGATGAAAAACCGATGAGCACTGATGAAAAACGGATGAGCACTGATGAAAAACGGATGAAAAACGGATGAACACTGATGACCACTGAGGAAAAACTGATGAACACTTCATCCATTTTGACGTGAATGAACTGATGAAATTAATGGTCCGCATGTGTGAAAGGGGCCTAAGGGCTCTTTCACACAGGCGGACCGTTCAGATCCCCCTGTCTGTTTTTTTGGCGGATCTGAATGGTCCCCCCATGCATCCCTATGGACGGATGGAAACCCTATTTTCCATTTGTCCAGCGGATCGGATCAGATGAGAATGGACCGACGGTCCGTTCCCATCCGATTCCCCCATAGAGATGTATGGGGAACTGACAGCTGTGTCTCCGCACACAGTGTGGAGAACAGCTGTCATCCTCCTGCTCAGAGGGGGATCGGCAGATCAATCCCCCACTGAAATAAACGGTGTTCGTTTGACGGACACATAGTGTGAAAGAGCCCTTAAAGTGATTTTAAAGCTTCAGGTTTTTTTTGGTTTCCCTGAAAATAATAAACATGTTATGCTTACCTGTGGGCCCCTTTCCTTCTCTTCTGGGGTCCCCTGCCGGCGATTTCAGCTCCTCTTCTCCTCCTCTCCTCTGATTGCCTTCTCAGCAAGAGGGGGCAGTCGTGTGGTATGGATCCTGAGCTGTGCTATGTGCATCCACAGACACACAGCACCACTCGCACTGCCCCCTGCTCCCTTCTCACAGGATTCGACAGCAGCAGAAGCCAATGGTTTCCATTTTACCCTAATTTGGGGAATTAAGGTAAAACCCTATGCCTTTAGAACCACTTTAACCACTTAAGCCCCGGAAGATTTTACCCCCTTCCTGACCAGGGCCTATTTTGCGACTGCGTTGCTTTAACAGATAATTGCGCGGTCGTGCGACGCTGTACTTTAACGAATTTCATGTCCTTTTTTCCCACAAACAGAGTTTTCTTTTGGTGGTATTTGATCACCTGTGCGATTTTTTGATCATGCGTTATAAACAAAAAAAGAGCGTCAATTTTGCAAAAATAACAATATTTTTCACATTTTTTTTATATGAAATTCCCCCAAAAAGATTTTTGTTGTTTTTTTTTTTTTTAACGAGTAATGGCGGCGATCTGCAATTTTTTTTTTTTGCGGAACTGCGACATTTCGGCGGACAGATCGGACCCTTGACTGACATTTTTGACACTTTTGGGGTTACCAGTGACATTACTACAGTAATCAGTGCTATACATATGCACTGTTACTGTAAAAATGACACTGGCAGTGAAGGAGTTAACTTTATTTGAGAGGGAGGGCTTAAGTGTGTCCCTAGGGGTGTGTTTCTAACTGTGATTGGATGTGGCTACTTGTGTAAGAACTAAGATCAACGGTCCTACATAGTAGAACCGTATGATCTTCATTCTTACACAGGGGAGAATGACAGGCGGCTGTGTTTACATTAGCCTCCTGCCTTTCTCCCGCTCTAACGGATGATCGTGAGTGCCCGGCGGACATCGGGTCCACCGGTCACACGCGCAGGGGGTCCGTGAGCAAGGCGGGAGTGGGAGCGCGCCTCGGGCGGCGCGCGCTCGCTCCCCAGAGCCTCACAGGCTAGCGACGTAGACCTACGTCGCTTTGCCTGTGAGGGGCTGACTGCCGACGTAGATCTACGTTAGGCAGTCGGCAAATGGTTAAAGGCACAAAACTAGATAGTATGCTTATCTAGACTGACGCGTGCATCGGTAACAAAGAATAAACATAAAAGTCCACAAATATAATGTGATAATCCGAATGGGTGTCACTAACATAAAAAGTCTAACAAGTGTGATATAGTAATCCAGATAGGTGTCCCTACCTTCCACCACCTTAAAGAGTGATCCTGTGTGTGAACTCTGCCATCACATGATTGAAAAACTCCCTTACCACATCAAATGGATCTCTCATTACCCAAAATACAGAAAGCGCCATAGGGTAGGGCGGAAAGACGCGTTGACATCACCGATACCCTCGAGTCCCAGAAGGACGGGTTGTTGTGTGTGTGCCGTACAACACACACAGTTTTAGGCATTTTTATACATCCATATTTTAAGTGCAATTTATTTTTATCTGAACAATTACATTTTACATGTAGCCGGGATCGTACTACTAGGATACATATATATATATATATATATATATATATATATATATATTTACTTATCGTTATTGTTGGAGTCGTCTGTGTGCCCCTTTAAATCTGCTTTCAGAGGAGATCGACCTCTCACAGGAAGTAGAAGAACTGGATTGTGGGCGATATAGTTCTGAATTGAGAGCAGACTGTTATCTGGATTGCTGAGGGAACTGTTCTCCCAGGAAGCAACGGGAGAGCAAAGGACCATGGGAGAGACTATAAATCTATCTGCTCCACAGTGTGAATGCTCTCTTGCTTCTGGGACCCAGTGAGTATGGATCAGCCTGTTGTGTGTGTACAGGACTGGTTGTGGCTGAGGCCTAGTGCATAAGGCCTAACCCATGTGCTATAGCTATACTGTGGAGGCTGCCACAGTATATCTGAAGAGGAAGTGAGTAAAGACCGGATGGACAGCCTGAGGAAGCAGAGTATCGCTCACTCCCAGACACCGGAGCGTGGGAGAGTGCATCCCCTGCCCTATAGGACCCTCACAAATGGACACATTGTGAGAGAGGGTGCCTGTGTTGAGTTCTAATTGCAAGTATAACCTTTTCCATCAACACACTGACCACAGACACTATTGTACATATCATCTCCTTTGGGATTACAAATTAACATTTGATTTCTCAACTAATTAATCATCACTTCGGACAGTAATAAGAGCTCCAACTGCCGGTGAAGATTTAGCAAGGCCTTGCTCGGGGAGGGGTGTCGACACCTGTTACATCTTAAAGGGGGCAAACTTGATATGTTTGCAGCATTGCTAGTTAGAACATTAATAGTACTAGGATAGCGATAGCTCTAATGGCACTTTTCCACTGCAAGTACCGGCTAGTACCGGCTCGGCTCTACTCGGCCCTGCTTGGCCTGGTTTGCTTTTCCACTGCTGGTACCGCATGGTATAGGGTCGGAACGGTTCGGTACGGTACGGTATAGGTTTGCTTTTCCACTAAAGCAGTACTAAAGTTAAGTGGGTGGGATAACAACGGGGTGGGTGGGATTCTCTGACCAATCAGTGGCTAGTAGTGACTGCATGCAAAGGATTGTGGGATATGGTACCAGTTTGGTACCTGTTGGAACCACAATTGAGTAGGTACTGTTTTTTCAGGGCCGTACCGTACCGTACCGTTCGGTTCCATGCAGTGGAAAAGCAAACCTATACCGTACCGTACCGACCCTATACCATGCGGTACCGCAGTGGAAAAGCACAAAAGGGTGCCGAACCGGTACGGTTCCATGCAGTGGAAAAGCGCCATAAGTTTTCCATTAGGCTAACAATAGTAGCATCATTATAAAGGTCATTAGTTACTTTTTCAAATCTTAGAGCATAGTTCTGCCATTGTTCACTGATACTGTAATTCTTTATTTGCTATTTCTTTGCATCAATCTCGCTGAACCCTGTTGGTCTCGGCAGAATTTGGCTGACTGATAGAGTTATATCTGTTTATCTGTTAAATAAACAGCAAAACCCTAATTTTTCTTGTGTCAGTGTGTTCTTAAATGTATACATATAATGTCAGGGATATTCTCTGCTACTCCAGCTCCTAGTCAGCCCCACTACGTGCCAATGACAGGGAAGACGATGCATCCGGCTGCCACAAATGCCTGGGGATGATCCCATGGGGCCCTGTTGGAGCGAAACACTGTTCTGGATGTCCCAGGAAGTGAGTGCACAGAGGGGGAGATTCGGAAGTAGGTGAGGACCCTAGTGCCAGAGCAAAGGGCCTACCTATTGGATGTGTGGGCAAATGATGAATTAGACGTCATGCAAGTATTACTGGAGTGGCAAGAAGGTGTGCCTGCACGCTTCCAGGAAGAGGAGGTGACCCTGACAGAGGGGGTAAGGGCCCGAGTGTTCTCTCAGCTGGAGAATGAGGAAACATCGAAAGAAAGGCCACTGCCCTTACAAGTCAGTCCTGGATCTGTGAGTGCTGATTCCAGTGGACCTGGTGTACCTCCCGTTTTATTCTACACAGATATGAGCCGATTAGTCGAGAGTTTGATGAAGAATGGTTCCAATGGCGCAGGACAAAGTTATAGAAGGCTACGGTTCTTTTCTAGCCAGATACCAACTCCAACTGGAGAGAGGACTTTAAAAGTTGGATGAGTCAAACCACTTAAGCAGTAGAGGAATGAAGTGTGCCAGAGGCTGTGAAGAGACAGAGGCGTAGCGAGAGCTTGAGAGGCCCAGCTGCCAAAGTGACCAGGAACATGAGAATGGGCAAGAAACATTGTGTAGCCATGGACTATATCAACACCTTGCTGTCTTCGGCAGAGTGGAAAGTACCCCAGACTTGCTGTATAAATTTAACCATACTCACCAACAGCGATCTGAGAGATTGTCTGATTACATCTCACGAGTGGATAAGATGTTACATCAGATCAACTTGAAGAGGGGCATAGACCCCAAAGGTGCCGATCAAGTGGGAATAGACAGAGTTTTGCAAGGGGCTCGACCAAACCACCCCACAATCCTGAAGTTGCTGTTGAAAGGAGCTCGAGCTACCCCTACTTTCCTGGAACTAATGCGAGAAGTGAGGGAAGGGGAAGCTTTGTTGGAGGAAAAGAGTCAAGGTGTCAGGGTTGTTGGTGGGTGAAGGTAA
Organism: Pelophylax lessonae; assembly: GCF_965119305.1. Classification (NCBI taxonomy): domain Eukaryota; kingdom Metazoa; phylum Chordata; class Amphibia; order Anura; family Ranidae; genus Pelophylax; species Pelophylax lessonae. Next base: position 604,577,518 of record NC_138769.1, read on the forward strand.
GAAAAAGAAAGCATCTGCCCGCCTTGTCCATGTGAAACCTAGTCTCTCTGATGAGAAGAGTGAAATAGACCTGGACCTCAACCGGCGCGAGAGTTCATACAGTAAGAAACCAGAGGACAATTTATGCCCAGCTGCTTTGATGATTCAAGTAGCCCAGGTTCAAGCTCAAATGTGCCAAGCTTTAATGCAAGTGATGGAAGCTCAAGGGAAGGTTCAAGAACCAAAAGGTAGTCCTAGGGGACCAGGACCCTCTCCCTTCAGGGATAGAGGCTGCTTTGAGTGTGAAGAAGTAGGACATTTCCAGGCAAAATGCCCCAAAAGAGGGATTAGCCATGAATTAATGGAGGAGTTGCTAAAGGCCTTACAGAAGGTCTTCTTCCTGAAGAAGGCGGAAAACTTCAGGGGACCTCAGTGAAGGAGCCAATTGAGTTTCCCCGAAACGAAACAGAGCTCCAGCACTAGTAAAATCTCAAAAAGACGGCGAAGGACAGGGCCTTCTATTAAGTCCCCTCCTTCTACGCCTGGTAAAAAGAAAGGGCCACCTGGGTCAGGGGGAAAGACACAGGGGCTCAATGTATCTTCTCTTCCAAGGAAGAAAAAAAGGGTCTGGTGTCCAACCACAAAGTCAGTCAAAGTACAGACTGTTGAGTTCCCTGGGGGGATACACACAGACAACGGGTGAGAATTATCTCTTCCCGCGAGTTTGGGGGCATCAGTGAAAGTACGTCACAGCACCTAGAAGAACCCATCCTGACAGTACGGAGGAGATTGTTCGCAACTCACATGGAGGATACTCAAGATGGAAGTGTGCAGAAGAGACTCGTGGGGCCTTCCCCTGTAGTTTCGTTACAATTAGAGGGGATCTACACCTAGGCTCTACTGGACACTGGGGCTCAAGTGACCCTGTTGTATAGAGACTTTTATGACAAACACTGGAAACACATTCCGTTGTGCAATTTGGAAGAGCTGGAGTTTTGGGGCCTAGGCCCTTAGAAGTTCCCCTATGGTGGATACATACCCATCTAAATCCCTTTTGACCCTTCTTTGGCCGGAAAGACAGAAACTTTTGACACCCTAGCGGTGGTGTGTCCCCGACCTCCTTGGGCGAAGCAGAATTCCCTGTTAATAGGGACTAACACTGATCTGGTAAGAAGAATGCTTACTCCACTAGTCATGAGGGGTTCGGCTGTTGAAGAAGTGCATCCTCAGCTAAGGAAGGCTTTTCAATGGATGATTCAGTAGCAAAAGGCCCCGGTCGAAGGGGTAGGAAAGCTGTGGCGACTGGATACTCGGGATCGAGTGTTGCAGCTGGGAGAGAGAACATGCACGAAAGCTGCAGTTAAGCTGTCATGGGACAAGCCGGGTCCTTTTTGATGTTGGAGGGAGATCCCCCGGGGAAAGATACGGGACTACAACTGGTTCTGGAGATAGTGCCAATTAAGACGCTGTTGAGGACAAGGGGGAGATTCTGGAGTCCAACGCGCCCTACTGTTGGGGGAGTGTAACGCTCCTGCGTTTTTGTTATAGGCTGGATTTACAGCTGCAAAATCTCCACTCAGTAGTCATGTAGAGATGTGTTGAATACCAGATCCAACTCTCCAGGACTCATCACCGTGGGCCTGTCAGCTTCAACATACAGATATATACACACTCAATGAGATGTTCCTGGAGTGATAGGATGTATATGATAGTATGAAGGTGATGTGCTGAAGGGACAGGTGTGAACAGTGACAAGGATGGTAAGCACTTGATAGGTTTGTACAGGAGAGTTCAAGATGGTATTTAGGAATGCAGATAGGTTAGTATCGAGTATGCTAACAGGTGGTGAGGACAGCAGATGACAAATACAGGATAGACTAACCCAGTGCAAGGATAGATAGTAGTAGACAGGAGAGCTAGCAATCTATGCAGCAGTGCAGATGATAGATGGTAGTAGACAGGAGAGCTAGCAATCTATGCAGCAGTGCAGATGATAGATGGTAGTAGTCTCAAGAGCTAGCAATCTATGTAACAGTGCAGATGATAGGATAGTATGGATAGGTAGTAACAGTCCTTAATGCAATAGTAGTAGTGTAAGTTATGGAGGTTTCCCCTGCAGGGTACTTATCACTATGGTATAGTAGTAGAAGGGTCCGGTGATGAGGAAGTGATCCAGTAGCGAGATACAGGGATCAGTAGCGAGGTTCGGGTCTGAGGAAGTGATCCTGGTAGCGAGATACAGGGATCTGTAGCGAGGTTCCACAGCGAGACACGCTTGTAAGCATAGATGCAAGGCAGGTTGAACGAACATGTGAGTGAGAACGCCGGCGGTTGAAATAGCTGCTCTGCAGCGCTCAGTGATGACAGCATCGGTCTTAAAGGTGTATGCGCACCTACCAGAAGAGAATGGTGGGACGCATACACGGAATGGAAAGTGGAATAAGGGTACCAGAGGTACCAGAACATTACAGGGAGCAGATAAAAGATCAGTTAGCCAGATGGGATAAGATCTTCTCGAAGAATGATTTTGATGTGGGCTGTGCAAAGAGTGCTCAGCACAGGTTTCGGTTGAGCGAAGATAAGCCTTTTCGAGAGAGAGCTAGGCGGATCCCTCTAAGTGACCTGGATGATCTTCAGGAACAATTAGCTAAGCTGAAGGAGTCCGGGGTCATAAGAGAGTCTAGAAGCCCATATGCTTCTCCTATTGTAGTTGTTAGGAAGAAGAATGCGACTATTCGAATGTGTATTGACTAACAGACATTGAACCGGCGACCCATCCCTGACCAATACACGACCCCTCGGATTGAAGATGCCTTGCAGTGTTTGTCTGGAGCCAAGTGGTTCAGAGTGCTGGACTTGAAGAGTGGGTATTATCAAATACCTATGCACCCTGATGACAGAGTGAAGACTGCTCTTATTAGCCCGCTAGGTTTCTTCTAATTTGATCGCATGCCCCAGGGACTGGCAGGCGCTCCTGACACTTTTCAGAGGCTCATGGAGAACACAGTTGGTAACATGAACCTGATCAAGGTTCTTGTGTACCTAGATGACATCATTGTGTTTGTTAGGACACTAGAAGAATATGAAGCTCGACTTGAGAAGGTTTTCCAGAGACTGCATGCAGAAGGACTGAAGTTGTCCTTAGAGAAGAGCCAGTTTTATCAGACATCGGTCACTTACTTGGGGAACGTGGTTTCAGCAGATGAAGTAGCCATTGATCCCCAGAAGCTGGAGGCTGTTACCACCTGGCCCAGGCCAAGAACTGTGACTGAACTGCGTTCTTTCCTTGGGTTTTGTTCCTATTATCAGAGATTTGTGAAGAACTTTGCACAGATAGCAAAACCTTTGAATGAACTCCTGCATAAGGAAGGAGATGAAGAACTACTGCAGTCAAGTTTAAAGGAACGATGTCCTAGGGTACCCAGAGGACCGTGAGAATCTATTCTAGGTCAGTGGGCTCTGAAGTGCGAGCAGGCCTTTGGGGGTCTGAAAGAAAGTCTTACACGGGCCTCCGTTCTGGCTTACGCTGACCCTTCCAAGCCATACGAGTTGCATGTAGATGCCAGCCGGGACGGTCTTGGTGGTGTACTGTATCAAGAAACTGCTGGGAAGCTTCATCCTGTGGCTTATGTGAGTCGTAGTCTGTCACCTTCTGAGAAGAATTACCCAATACACAAGTTGGAGTATTTGGCTCTCAAGAGGGCAGTAGTAGACAAGTTGCGGGACTACTTGTATGGAGCTTCCTTTGTGGTAATGAGGGACAATAACCCTCTGATCTATCTGTTATCTACTGCTAAACTGGATGCTACTGGGCATCGATGGTTGGACGCTTTGTCCGAGTTTCAATTCAGCCTGAAGTACCGGCAGGGAAAGGGATTTTGGATGCGGATGACCTATCCAGAAGACCTTATGCCCCCAATGGAGGTGCTCGAGACTGGGTACATTTAACCCCTGAAGGAGTTTAAGCTGTGTGTCAGGGAGTGGAGTATCGACATTGAGGGGCCATGGGAGCTGAAGCTGTGGGAGTCTACCCGAGTGGAGTGCCACAAGTTCGAAGTCAGGAGCTCCCTTAGCTGACAAAGGAGGATTTCAGGAAGGACCAACGGAAAGATCTGTGTGCTTTAGTAAAAAAAAGGCATTGACTTCAAGAGACCCCAAAGTCCTGGTGAATAGTCTGGTTGGAGGTGCTAAAGTGGTCTAAGAATTGGGACCGGATGAAATTGGAAGATGGGATTGTGTATCAGATGTTTCCTGTGGAAGAAGCGGAAGGAGTTCAACAGTTGTTTCTATTAGAGAAGAACTGACTGACTGTGCTGACAGCCTTCCACGATGATCATGGACACCTGGGACCAGATCAAACCTTTAGGTTGGTTAGGGATCGGTTTTATTGGCTCCTTATGAGAAAGGAAGTTGAAAGTTATTGTCATTCCTGTATCCGATGTATTCAAAGGAAGACGTTACCCAGCAGAGCTGCCCCAATGGGCCACCTAAGAAGCAAAGGACCAATGGAGTTGGTATGCATTGACTTCCTGTGTCTTGAACCTGACCTGGGTGGGTGTAGTAATGTCATGGTTGTGACTGATCATTTTACTAGGTATGCTCAAGCTTTCCTGACTTGAGACCAGCAAGCTAGTACAGTTGCTAAGACTCTTGTGGAAAAGGTTTTCATTCATTATGGTCTACCTCAGCGCATCCATTCTGATCAAGGTCGGGACTTTGAGAGAAAGTTGATACGACGACTGTGGGAATTGCTGAACATACAGAAGTCCAGAACTACTCCGTATCACCCTCAGGGGGATCCACAACCTGAGAGGTTTAACCGCACCTTATTGAACATGTTGGGGACATTACCGTTGGAGAAGAAGCAACACTGGGCTGATCACATTGCTGCTGTGGTTCAAGCCTATAATTACTGTGAATGACTATTGGATATTCCCCTTATCGATTGATGTTTGAGAGAGAGGCTCGATTACCGGTGGATTTAGCTTTTGGGACATCACCTGATCATACTTCTCAAACTTCTTACTGTGGCTATGTAGACATAGTTATATAGTTACATAGTAGTTTAGGTTGAATAAAGACAATAGTCCATCCAGTTCAACCTGTGTAGGTGTGTGTATCCGTAATCATTTCACATACCCCTGAATGTTTTGATCCTTGAGATGTATGTCCAAGAGTCTTTTAAAAGTAGCCATACTCCCCGCAGCTAATACCATTTGTGGTAGAGAATTCCACAGTCTTGCAGCCCATACTTTAAAGAAATCCTTGCGTAGCCTGAGGCTAAAACGCTTCTCCTCTAATCGCATTGTATGGCCTCGTGTCCTCATGCATTCCTTGTGACTGAATCGTTTTTTTTTCTATGTTGAGATCACTGTTGAAGTATTTGGAAATCTCTATCATGTCTATGTCTACACCACGATGGTCCCATTATCTTGAGACACAGTAAATGCGAGGCAGATGAATGGATATAATGGTGTAAGAAAGACTGACAGTACCCCAGAGGGTTGAAAAACACCCGTGTAAAGAGTACCTGCAGCCCCCAGAGAGCTGAAAACACAGCCAAGCTGAGATAGGAGTGGAGGATCATAATGGCAATAATACCACAGGCATATTACTTGCAGTACTAAGGTGAGCGGTTAGCACACCTAGAAGTGGTTGTCACTGAAGAACACCATCACTCACAAACATTAGAGGTGGAAGAGGTGTATCAAAATATACTGGATTTGAAAACTGGGACATTGTCACCTTTTTTTGAATTGGACACTGAAGCACTTTTGATTATTGATTTGTCTTATTTGATTAATATTTATATAGAATTATTTTGTAAAAAAAACATTTTTTAGTTTATATTCTGATTCATTGGCACTTGAACTTGGAAGAGTCGTTTGTACTTGCACCTGGAAGATTCGCATTAATGCACAATCCCACTACTAGTTGATATCATATGCACTTTATATTTATTATATATGTTGAATCGCACTAAAGTCACTGTGCACATTTAAATTTATTATATATCGAATACTGATTATTTAATTATAATTGCACATTATTGATTTCCATATGCGTTATTTATTACCACCCTTTGGACACGCCCCTTTAACCAGTTCCGTATCCAAGAGCATACCTTGTGGTCGATGCCTGCAGCCCTTATTTTATAAATTAAGCGTTGATGGGGAACTGCATCAAGCGCCTTAGCAAAATCCAGGTACACCACATCCACTGGTCTCCCCCTATCCAGCTCAAAGCTCACCTTCTCGTAGAATGTTAACAGATTGGTTTAACAAGAACGCCCTTTTGTAAACCCGTGCTGATTATTGCTGATGATGTTGTTATCTTTAGCAAACTCTTGGATATTGTCCCTTATCATCCCTTCCAGAAATTTACATACTATTGACATCAGGCTGACCGGCCTAAAATTTCCTGGGATATGCCTCTGCCCTTATTTGAATATCGGTATCACATTAGCTTTCCTCCAGTCACCTGGTACAGTTCCTGTCAAATACTATCAGCAAAGATCAGGAACAGTGGTCTAGATATAACCTTACTGAGTTCTTTATAACCTTACTGAGTTATTTGACAGACTTAGGAAGAATTTGAAGTTAGCTTATGAGAAAGCTCTAGAAGCGTCTGCTGCAAGGGAGCAACATAATAATAAGAATTTTGACTTAAAGGTGAGAATTCAGGATTTGCAGCCTGGTGATCGAGTCTTGTTATGGAATTTGGGAGTGCCTGGTAAAAATAAATTGGCTGATCATTGGCACTCTCAACCTGACATCATTTGTAGAAGGCTATCTGGCTTACCCGTGTATCAGATTCGTCTTGAGGGCAAGACTGGTCCAGTGAAGACCTGGCATAGGAATCATCTTTTACCCATTTCAGATGCTATTCGGGTACCCTAAATTCCTTGTTCTGATACATCCCGCCCTCCTAGTTTTCAATACAGGACTTGGTGGATGCCAGGGCATTCGGCTCAGGAAGAGAGGGAAGAAGATAGTGATGAGGAAGAGATGATATTTGACTGGTTGTGGGCCCCTCTGTTGGAAGATACCTTTGATGGTTTTCAGCCCTCTGTGGAGGACACTTAAATGCCGCCCTCACCTATAGAGGAGAGATATCAGTCAGGGAACATGAGAAGATCTACCTAGCCCTCCGGAAGAGGAATCAGGGAAATTAAGTCAGAACCTATTGACCAGTTTGAATTTCCAAATGTTAAAGAGACTTCAGCTGTACCTTCATTGACTAATCCTGAACCAATCAGTGCTGGAGATATAGATTATTTTCCCCTGGGAAGTGATGAATCGCCTATCGTGGAAGAAAGTTCGGCTGTTGGACAACCATGAAGTTGTATCTGACAGTTTGAAAGAGCCAGAGCCTTTATGTAGTTCCTGGGGCCAGAGGCCTGAATCTGAATCTGCAGAAAAGGTGTGTTCTAGACTTCAAAGGGAGATTCACCCACCAAAGAGACTTACTTATAATACTCTTGGAGAGAGTTCAGATGAACTTATTGCAACTACTCAACCTTCTAGCCAAGCACCAGCCTCCTCTATTGGGCCTTTAATAGAGGATGACCATGTTCCATCATCTGACACTACTAGGTGGGCCACTAATTTATTACTGGCCTGCTGTGAGAGACATTCAACTCTTTCTGATGCTGTAGTTTGTTATCTAAGAGTTCTTTTATTAGTCAGTTGTTAGCTACTGTGAGTTCTGATCAGTGAAGCTATTGATTTAGTTCTTCTTCTTCTGGACCAATATACATTCGATTTATTTTATTTTCCTCCGTCTGTGTGCCCATTTAAGTCTGCTTTCAGAGGAGATAGCAAGGCCCGAAGCGAAAAAAAAAAAAAAAAAAAATAGCGCAGGGCAGACATGACCATGTGAAGAGGGGAGACAGGGCAGGTGTGAGTTAAATTAAATTGTTTTGAGTTGGGGGGTATTCAGGGATTGGTGTATCAGGTTTGGGAGGGGTTGAGGTACAGTTAGGAGGGGTGGCCCCTCAGATTGGAGGTCAGTGGAAGTTCAACGGACGAAGGAAGAAGAAGCTTGGTCACCCACCTTTTTCACTGCAGAGCATCTCACCTCAGCTTCCCTGGTCTGTGATGGCGGATTTGGACGTTTTGCTGGAGCAAATTAAGGCCGCTGCCGCGGTGAAGGGGACTGAGTGGCTCCGGTCCCAGGTCTCCACGTTGATGGGGGTTCAGGACTCTGCACAGGATTCGGAGGGGCTTGCGGTCCCGCGGGCTCGGCGGTCACGGCCGCCGGAGCGTTTTTCACCGGACCCTTCCCCTCGAGCTCAGCGTCATCCTAGGAGCCCCGACAGGGACCCTTCAGGGCCGCCGGCTAAGCGTACTCCTGCTGCGGCCGTGCGCGCCTCTGGGAGGAATCCTCTGCATGGACGGAGCTCTGGGGGTAGTGGGGGGAGGCGGCCTTCGGTCTCTCCCCGTCCCTCTCGCCGGGGTGCTACTGGACTGGCGGGCTCCCCTACTGGCGATGCTCCGGTCGGAGGGGTGCCTCGGCGTGGGAGCGGCTTCATGGCGGCCGGTGGCAGCAGTAATCGGCGGGACTCGGAGTCGGCCTCGGCTGGGCGCAGAGAGATGACGCGGCGGGGCAAGTCACGTGGCCGGGTCATCGGAAGTTCGGCTGGTTCACAGAGGTCTCCGTCGGGCGGAGCTGGAGTACGGGGGCGTGGACGCCTGTCGCTCGGCTCTGCAGATGGCGGGAGTGCGACACCTGGTGGACGGATGTCGGCGGTGCCCGGGGACGATCGTTCGGAAGGCGAGGTGTCCGGATCGGATGTGGAAGAGGATGGCGGTGGTCGGTCGGCGACGAGGGAGGCTGGATCGGCGGCTGGGGGCGCCCCCCCTGGGCAGACAGGTGAGGTCACAATTCCTTCTCTGGCTTTGTCTGATTTGCGGGGCTTGTTTGATGTGGGGGGTGGGAGTGCTGGAGGGGCTCGGGGGGTGGGGGTGTCCCGGCCAGTGGGGGCGGGGACCCCAGAAGGGGGTGATGATGGGGGTTTGAGGGGCTTCCTACGGGACCTCTTGGGGCGTTTGCCCCCGGGGGACGGGGGCCGCTTGTCTCCAGCGGCGGCTTGGGTGCCTCCGGCGGGGGGCTCGGGCTCGGGCACGGAGCCGGGGGGGGCCCCGGGGCTGGCGGGGCCGTCTTCCACGGGGCTAGTTGCGGGGGGGCTGGGGCCCCTCCCCAGGTTGTTGGTGCGCCGGCAGTGGTGGCGGTGACGGCCGGGGCGGCGGGGGACAAGACCGGGACGGCGAAGGAGGGGAAGGCGGACGCTATTCGCCTGGACGATTCAGCGAAAGGTGAGGTATATGTTTGTTTTGAGGGCCCGTTGGGGGCACATTTGAAGCAGGAAGTCCGGGAGAAGATCTGGAAGGGTGAGTACGTGGAAATCTTCACGCTGTTGCCCCTCGAGAAGTTTCACCTGGACAGGGTTAAACCGGAGGAGCGCAAGAAGGAGGACGAGGAGGCGCGACGCTATCGGCTTATCCCTCGGACCTTCGCCAATTGGCTGCAGGCCTTTGCCATTCTGGCGGGCGTCATAGGGGAAAAGGCGCCGGAAAACTGCTCGGCCCTGTTCTGCTACATGGACGCTGTAGGGGAAGCCTATCGGGTTTACGGGGGGTCGGCCTGGCTGCGGTACGACGAACAGTTCCGGCAGCGGAAGGCGGTTAGGCCGTCCTTGCGGTGGGACCACAGGGACATCAGCCTGTGGATGCGGCTCATGTCGTCTGCGAAGGCTCCGAATCAGTTTTTTCCAGGGGGGGCCGGTGGTTCTGCGACCCCGGGACAGCCGGCCGCAAAGAGGAGGGGTTTCTGCTGGCAATTTAATGAGGGTTCCTGTAAGTTCGGTGGCACATGTCGCTTCAAACATGAATGCTCCGGTTGCGGAGGTTCCCATTCCTTGGCTCGGTGTTTTAAGTCCGGAAAAGGGCGGTCCGGAGAGCCTTCGCACAAAGGGGATGACGCCGGTGAGGGTGGAAAGGCTGCGGCCTTTTCTAGATAGGTACCCCGATAGGGCGGCTGCCCGACTTCTGGGGGAGGGTTTTGCGGTGGGTTTTCGTATCCCTTGCTCTTTGGCCTCGGTGCCGCCGGTGGCGAGGAATTTGCGTTCGGCATTGCGCCACCCTTTGGTGGTGTCGGATAAGTTGCACAAGGAAGTGGCTCTCGGTCGCATGGCGGGCCCGTTCTCGGAGGTGCCGGTGCGTGACTTGGTGGTTTCGCCGTTGGGGGTGGTTCCCAAGAAGGAACCCAACAAGTTTCGCCTCATTCACCACCTCTCCTTCCCAAAGGGTGGGTCTGTGAATGACACCATCGACCCGGATGCCTGTACGGTGTCTTACATTTCCTTTGACGCCGCGGTGGCCTGGGTGCGACATTATGGGCGGGGGGCCTTGATGGCCAAATCGGACATTGAGGCGGCGTTCAGGTTGCTCCCGGTTCACCCGGACAGTTTTCGATTGCTGGGCTGCCGGTGGCAAGGGGCGTATTATGTGGATCGCTGCCTTCCTATGGGCTGCTCCATATCGTGCGCGCTGTTTGAGACCTTCAGTACCTTTGTGGAGTGGGTGGTTCGGGAGGTTTCCGGTGTGAATTCGGTGATCCACTATTTGGACGACTTTCTGTGTGTGGGCCCGCCCTCTTCCAACGGGTGCGCGATCCTGCTTGCCACGTTGCAGCATGTGGCCGGGAGCTTCGGCATTCCGTTGGCCCCAGACAAGACGGAAGGCCCGACCACGGTGCTCAGCTTCCTGGGCATTGTCGTGGATTCGGAGGCCATGGAGTGTCGCCTACCGGAGGATAAATTGGGGGCTTTGAGAGCTGAAATTGAAGGGGTGCTGGGTTTGCGCAAGATTCAGTTGCGCAGCTTGCAGTCGTTGCTGGGTAAATTGAATTTTGCCTGCCGCATTATGCCCATGGGCCGGGTTTTCTGCCGACGGCTGTCGGCGGCGACTTCGGGGGTGAAGTTGCCCACTCACTTCGTCAGGCTCAACAGGGAACACAGGGATGACTTGCGTCTGTGGCACGGTTTTTTTGGCCACGTACAATGGTAGATCCTTGTGGATGGCCGGGCCGATCAGCAACTTTGATTTGGAACTGTTTACCGATGCTGCTGGTTCGGCGGGGTACGGGGCTTTTCACCGGGGGGCGTGGAGCGCCGCCCCTTGGCCGGGGGCATGGCAGGTAGCGGGGCTGGTCAGCAACTTGGTGTTGCTAGAACTGTTCCCGGTGGTGGTGGCCCTGGAGATTTGGGGGGCGGAGTTCAGGAACCTGAAGGTTCGCCTCCATTGCGACAATCTCGGGGTGGTTCAGGTGATCAACCGCGCGTCGGCTTCGTCTCAGCCGGTGGTGCGCCTCCTCAGTTATTTGGTTTTGCGGTGTCTACGGTTGAATGTTTTCCTGTACACTGTGCACATTCCGGGGGTTAAGAATGATATTGCTGACGCGCTGTCTCGTTTTCAGTGGGACAGGTTCCGGGAGTTGGCACCGGCAGCGGAGCAACGCGGAGTCACGTGTCCGGAGTGGCTATGGGGGATTGCCTTGGGGTCCTCGCTGGATGGATCAGGAAGTCGGTGAGCGAGTCCACGTGGTCGGCTTATTGCAAGGTATGGTTGGAGTGGCTGGAGGTGTTGCGGGTGGCATCGGTGGATCCTCTGGGTCCGGAGGTCAGGTGGGTGTTACTTTCTTTTGTCTCTGATCATTTTGAGAGGGGCGCGTCGGCTTCCACTGTGGCTCGCAAGTTGTCCGGCTTGGCCTTTCTGTTTAAATTTCTGGGTTGTCAGGATTACACGAAGGACTTCGTGGTGAGACAAGCGTTACGGGGCTATTCCAGGGCTTATCGGAGGAGGGACACTAGGCGCCCGGTGTCCTTCGCTCTTTTGCAGGACGTCTGCCGGCAATTGGGGGAGCACTGCGCCTCGAGTTACGAGGTGGTGTTGTTTAAGGCTGCCTTTTCTCTCGCTTTTTTCGGGGCTTTCCGGATTGGGGAATTGGTCAGCTCCTCCCGGACGGTGCCGGGGGGCCTATTGGGTCAGGATGTCTCTGTCGGTCGGGAGGGGGTTACTATCCTCCTTCGACGGTCCAAAACGGACCAGAGTGGCAAGGGGGTCCGTGTCCGGTTGTTCGCGGTGCCGTCTTCGCCGCTGTGCCCGGTAGGGGCGGTTCGGGATTACTGGGCAATCCGCCCTTCGCGGCCCGGTTCATTTTTGATGCATGCGGACGGGTCGTCGTTATCTCGTTTTCAATTTGTATCGGTGTTCAGAAGGTGTGTGGGCTCTTTGGGTTTGGATGCCAGTAGGTTTGCATCTCATTCCTTTCGGATCGGGGCGGCCACTGAGGCTGCACGCTGGGGATTGAACGACGATGCGGTCAAACGCATTGGGCGCTGGGAGTCTAGGAGGTTCTTGTTGTACGTTCGTCCACAGCTGTTGGTGTAGGGTATGTGCGGGGGGTGGTTTTGTCGCTGGGGGGGTGTGGGCCCGGCTGGTTATCTGATTATTGGTTGGTTTTCTTTTCCTTTTGTCCCCTTTTCTTGTAGGTTTGGAACCCTGCCTTGTTTGGATCGTGGGACACTCGTATGTTTTCTGGGGGGCCCGGAGAGCTGATGTGCGTCCTAATGGTAGACAACTTGGTTTTTCTCGGCACGAGGCTTGTGTCAGGTGGCTGGGGGTGCCGGGGCTTACTTGGGGCAGGGTCCTTCCCGAAGTGCATCGTTTCGCCCGGTTGGACAGGCAGCCAGATGTTTTGGTGCTGCATGCCGGGGGCAACGATTTGGGGGCCAGGTCCGCGCGGGCCTTGATCAGGGACATCAAGTTGGATTTCCTTCGGCTGCGCACGGCTTTTCCGGCGCTGCTTGTAGTTTGGTCGGATATGGTGGCCCGCACGTCCTGGCGCATGGCCAGGTCGGTCGCGCGCCTTAATAAGGCTCGGATTAAGTTGAACAAGGAAGTGGGGCGCTTTGTGTGTCGGAATGGGGGTTTGGTGGTTCGCCACCTGGAGTTGGAAGTGGACACATGGCGGTATCTGCGGGATGATGGAGTCCACCTCAATGCGGTGGGTATAGATTTATGGGCCCTGGGATTACAGGATGGGATCCAGCGAGCCTTGAGGGTTTGGAGGGGCACGCAAGGGTAAGGTGTCACCCTTGGGTGCTGGTGGCGTTTTGTTGGTCTTTGCTGGCGGGGGAGGTGAACAGTTTAGGATAAGGGTATGGTTGGGACTCATCGTTGGTATGGGTCCCTATGGTGCATTCCATTTAATGTCAGTTTAAATGGAATTCAAAATGGTGGCACTGCGGGGAGTGGTTTGTCTCCGAGCCGGTGACGCGGCTGGAGGCCTATCAGGGCACAGGTCCCGCAGTGCAGGATTTGGAATTATTTGGAGGAGCCTCAAAGACCAACAGGCCTAATGACTGATTGTTTTATGTTTGTAAGGAATGTTTTTTCTCCTTATGTTAATTTTAAGGTAAAAGGGTTAATAAAATGGCTGCTGTGGCCAATTAACTCCAAGCACGGTGTGGTCTCAATTATTTAGGTAAAGGGAAAGGTTTATGGCATGGGGGTGGAGCCTTTGGCTTTAAGCAGCCTAAGAGTTTGGGGGTGACATCTATTCTACATTGGTCAAGCAAGGCCCGAAGCGAAAAAAAAAAATAGCGCAGGGCAGACATGACCATGTGAAGAGGGGAGACAGGGCAGGTGTGAGTTAAATTAAATTGTTTTGAGTTGGGGGGTATTCAGGGATTGGTGTATCAGGTTTGGGAGGGGTTGAGGTACAGTTAGGAGGGGTGGCCCCTCAGATTGGAGGTCAGTGGAAGTTCAACGGACGAAGGAAGAAGAAGCTTCCCACCCGCCCTCCCTAATTTCTGGGACTGTTATGGTTGATTTTGATTCATGTCTTTTGTGCTTTCTGTCCTTTCTGGGGGAATTTTATATTGTCATGGCAGCTGGGCGTTTTGTTGGTCTTTGCTGGCGGGGGAGGTGAACAGTTTAGGATAAGGGTATGGTTGGGACTCATCGTTGGTATGGGTCCCTATGGTGCATTCCATTTAATGTCAGTTTAAATGGAATTCAAAATGGTGGCACTGCGGGGAGTGGTTTGTCTCCGAGCCGGTGACGCAGCTGGAGGCCTATCAGGGCACAGGTCCCGCAGTGCAGGATTTGGAATTATTTGGAGGAGCCTCAAAGACCAACAGGCCTAATGACTGATTGTTTTATGTTTGTAAGGAATGTTTTTTCTCCTTATGTTAATTTTAAGGTAAAAGGGTTAATAAAATGGCTGCTGTGGCCAATTAACTCCAAGCACGGTGTGGTCTCAATTATTTAGGTAAAGGGAAAGGTTTATGGCATGGGGGTGGAGCCTTTGGCTTTAAGCAGCCTAAGAGTTTGGGGGTGACATCTATTCTACATTGGTCATGGCCTCTCACAGGAAGTAGAACTGGATTGTTGAAAATGTAGTCTGAATTGAGAGCAGACTGTTATCTGGATCGCTGAGGGAACTGTTCTCCCAGGATGCAAAGGACCATGGGAGAGACTATAAACCTATCTGCTCCACAGTGTGAACGCTCTTTTGCTTCCGGGACCCAGTGAGTGTGGATCAGCCTGTTGTGTGTGTACAGGACTGGTTGTAGCTGAGGCCTAGTGCACGAGGCCTAACCCGCATGCAGAGCCCATCCTCAGCGGAGACGGATGCTGATAGCTATACTGTGGAGGCTGTCACAGGAAGTGAGTAAAGGCCAGACGGGCAGCCTGAGGAAGCAGAGTATCGCACGCTCCCAGACGCTGGAGCGTGGGAGAGTGCAGGGCCCTCACGAACTGACATCCAGGAGAGAGAGAGGGTGCCTGTGTTGAATCCTAATCGCAAGTATAACCTTTTCCATCAACACACTGACCGCAGACACTATTGTACATATCATCTCCTTTGGGATTACAAATTAACATTTGATTTCTCAGCTAATTAATCATCACTTCGGACAGTGTTAAGAGCTCCAACTGCCGGTGAAGATTTAGCAAGGCCTTGCTCGGGGAGGGGTGTCAACACATGTTACATCTTAAAGGGGACACACTTGATATGTTTGCAGCAATGCTAGTTAGAGCATTAACAGTACTAGGATAGCTCTAAGTTTTCCTTTAAGCTAACAATAGTAGCATCATTATAAAGGTCATCAGTTACTGTTTAAAATCTTAGAGCATTGTTCTACCATTGTTCACTGATATTGTAACTCTTTATTTTCCATTTCTTTGCATCAGTCTCACTGAACCCTATTGGTCTAGGCAGGATTTGGCTGACCGATAGAGTTATATCTGTTTATCTGTTAAGTAAACAGCAAAACCCTCATTTATCTTGTGTCAGTGTGTTCTTAAAGGTGTACATATAATGTCAGAACCTAGTGTGTCAGGTGGGCTGGACGGTTCACAGGGTCACAGGAATGCTAAGGAACACTCATCAATCAGCAGCCCCCACGGGGGTAGTTATACATACAAGTTTACCCTATGTTGAGCTTTCTTTATTTTGGGTAAACATCCATGACACTGTGCTGAGGAGCGTGGTGAGTCGTGTTGGAAGACCCTTGTTGATGTTTTAAAAGGCCCTGGCTGGGTATGGAGCCACAAACGTTTGTGGCCTTTTGTAATGAGAGGTCCATTTGATCCAGTAAGGGAGTTTTTCAATCATTTGGTGGCGGTATTCACACGCAGGATTACTCTTCAAGGTGATGGATGGCAGCGACACCTATCTGGATTACTATATCACACTTGTTGGACTTTTTATGTTATTGAAACCCATTTGGATTATCACATTATATTTGTGGACTTTTAAGGGGTTTCAAAAGGACAATTGAAAGTTATTTAGAAATCATGATTTTTAAATACATCAAGGGGAATTTACCAAAACTGGAGCAGTCAGAATCTGGAGCAGCTGTGCTCCTAACTTCAGCTTGTTCAGTTAAAGTGGTTCTAACGCCTTAGGGTTTTTCACCTTAATGCAAAGAATTATGCATTATGCATAGACCCCCCCCCCCCCTGTTTTCCTTATCGATCCAATCCAGCGATGTGCACAAGCGCAGCGGCTCCCATCGCTTTTTCTCTCCTCATTGAACCGATTTTTAGCAGTGGGAGCGATTGGTCCTGCTGCTGTTAATCGAATCCGATTACACGGGAACGGGGGGGCGGGGCCCAGTCCCACTGTCTATGTTAATGGATGCAGTAGTGGGACTCCGGAGCGAGCATGCACGGGTTTCCCTGAGGGCACCCGATGAGGAGGAGTGGCCTGGAGCATCAGCGCGGGAATCCAGAAGAGGAGTATCGCGACTGCTCTGTGCAAAACCCTTCAACAGAGCAGGTAAGTATAGGCATGCTTGTTATTTTTATTTAAAATATTTATTGCCATATTCAGCAACTAATTTGTTGATTAGTTGCCATATATAGCTGCTATTCTGATTCTGATTATAGCTGCTATATTCTGTCTGTCCCATTCCCTTCAATGCCTTCAAATTCCCCTAGAAATTTTGAGACGTGCATTACATGACTAATGTCTCATACAGAAAGAACATTTCTAGTGAAAAACAAGAACAGAAAGGATATCCTTTTATGTGTCTTTATTGTTTTACTTCCATCTTATCTACAGAAACTGTTTTGCATTTTCACTTCTTTTTTTTTTTGATTTTCAGGAAAGAAGGAGAAGTTTCAAGTGCGTTTCAAGCGTGCAGAGGGTTACCCCATAGACCTCTATTACCTCATGGACTTGTCTTATTCAATGAAGGATGATCTGGAGAATGTGAAGAAGCTGGGAAGTGACATTCAGGAGGTGTTACACAAGGTTACTAAGTCCGTGCGCATAGGTATGACCAAGATGATAAGCTTGAACTATGAGGAAAATTAGTATGGCCATGAAAGGTTCACTATGCAGTCTGACTGATTTTCTCAGAATTGGGTAACGGTTGTGATGTCTATAGCGTTCCTAACTTTTTTGCCACCTCTTATCATCAGCTCTCAACAGGAAACATCTATTGGCATGAGTATGGGAAATAAGTAGGCATTCCAGGACATTAGTAGTTGTGGGACTTGCTGATGTGTGCACAGACTAACTGTATGAATAGGTTGACTGTGTGAATAGACTGTGCATGTGACTATGTGCATGATGGGAGTCTTTAGTTCTTGGATAATAGGAAAGCAGGGGAACTGGCAGGAACAATAGGTGTTTTACAGAAAGGAAGAAATACAAAGACAATAGACACATATCAGAAATACGACACGTTGGGGTAACATATGGGGTAGAATAGTTTATTCAGATTTGGCTACCATACCTTTAATTGACAAAACCAAACAATTCAAAAACATTCACAAAAAGTGCATTACAGCACTATGATAAACAGCATGCAAAACAACATCAAATGCGGATTCACCTGTAGGTGGGGTGCCGCGTGATGTGGCGTCAATAAATCACACAGTCAGGTACAATGAAGAACTTGTATTGAATTAGCACAGGAACAGTTCAAGATAAACCCAGTGGAATGGCTGCCCAACTGGGTGCATTCACAGTTTCCAGTAATGTGAAAAGAGCGGGTATCAGCTGAATTGACAGGGTTTGTAAAGAGAACAGAATGCAACCTGCCCGTCTAGTTACCAAGGGGAATGATGTCCAAGAAGGTGCAATCTTACGCTTACCCTCCTCATCAGGAACCTTTCCCTTACCACTATTACTGTCCCTAACAGGCAGAGTACCTGTCCCTACTCTACACAGTCAGGAAAGGTGTGCCATACCTGGGAGCCAGGGCCTTAAATAGGCTCTGCCTGACTCAGGATGACAGCCAGTGTCACATGGGGAAGCAGCATCTAATAGGATATTTTCCCAAGTGACCCAGGAAACCATAAAAGAACCTTGTTTCTCCAATAACAGCGCGGCTGCAGAAAAGTGCCACCTGCAGTGGAGAAAATAGACTGCATCTGCCTACATACCATGTCACCTCTAGTGCACCAACTGAAAACCTCCAGGAGGTCAGACAATCACGTCAACCGAAGTGATGTGCTATGATCTCATTTCACATGTTTCGTCATGCTTGACTTCATAAGAAACCAGGGTCCCTAGGGATGTTGTTTTATGGGCTGTTTATCAGATTGCTATGATGCACTATTTTAATGCAAGTGTATTTGGATTGTTTGGTTTTATTCTGATGGTGCTACTATGAAATACTGCAGATATTTTCCTGTCTGTGTACTTTTGATAAGCTCTGATGGCTGGCAATATCCTTGGTACATAGAGAGATATTCCATTATGATGTTTTAAAAACTAAATGTGGTCTGTCCTCTTACCTCCTGAGGTCTTTTGGTCTGGTGAATGCATATTGCTTGAAAAGCACAGGGGTGTTTTTTCAGCAACAGCATATTCAGTTTTGACTGGAGCACTCTCATTTCATTGCATTGGTTTGCTGGGACTTTCTTCTTTGAAAACGCGTCTGTTTGCCTTTGATGAGCTGTAGTTGCAGACAATGCTGATGGTGCTTCAGAGGGGATAGCCTACCTTCTGAGGACTTTGGACACCTAATAAATGCATATTGTTCATATGGGGTGGAGAAGCACAGTGGTGGTTTTCAACACCAACACATTAAATTTCAACATTATTGAATTGTTCTGCGGGAATTTGTTTCTTCTTTGAAGATTTGGAACAGTTTTAGACGACTTTGTTTTTCACAGGTTCTATATGATAACTTAATTTCATCTTTTGATTGTTTATTACAAATTCTGTACTCAATATTCTAAGCATATGTCTTAGGACAATGGTCTACTGTATACTTAAAGTATAACTAAAGGCAAAACTTTTCTTTTACCTTTGGATGGATTGGAGAGGGATTCGAATGCTTGTCAGTTTTTATTGCCGTCTGTGCCTCCGTTAGGGAGATTTATCCTCTTTATTTGTTCTGTTTACCATTATCATTGAAAGTGAAAGTAAAAGAAAATCCAAAATGTTGGGCTGTCCCCAGAAAAGTAATAGAGGGGAAATCTTCCAATGGGGACACCAGTTCAGGTGGCCTGGGGGGGGGGGGGGGGCATGGGATTCCCGAAACTTGCAGGGATTTCCTCTCGCTTTCTGTTTGGCTATGGGACAGGAAGTGAAGGGAAATCTCCGCAATGGGACACAGATGGAAAAGAAAAATCTGACATTGCTCTATCCACAATGAAAAAAAAAAAATGTTTAATTAATTTTGTTTGGTGATACACACTTTAATATATTCGTATTTTAGACGACTGTTTCACTCTCTTAAAATTACCCTGTCTGCACAAGATGACTTGATAGTACAACACACCCACTAAAGGTTGCATATATTTACGCCTTTCCAGCAGCCCATTACTTGAAAAACCAGCACTTCACTGCTCACTGTTCTCTACAAGTATTTGACCAGTCAGATGAGTCAAATATTTGTTTCCCCCACAGCTTACTGTGGTTCATTCTGCCAGTTTGAATGTCCTGTAGTGATATAAGAGCTGGCAGGAAAAACCACAGCAAGCGGTGGGTGGACCAGAATTCACACATTTGCAGCGGCTGGAAGAGCAGTGAAGCTGCAGCTTTTCAAGAAATAGTCTGCTATATCCATTTGTCGACCGCGCACTGTATATCTCCTGCGACAGTGCAGCCCGGCTGCACAGAATCACGTACATATATGTTATTCTGCTCTTCTGGGTAGGGGGTGCACAAATATGACACAGGAGCTTACTAAATCAAAGCAGTGAAAGTACAAGAATGATACGCATTCTCGTGCCTTTATCGAATAATTCTGCATGGTACATTTGGCAGATTTGTATAATCTCATATGTATATGCTTAATCTCTCAGTTTATAGTTGATTATTTTTGTTACTACAAACAGTAAAATAAAATATATAACTAATAAATATCGAACAAGTTACAAAACATATAGATGCTGCATAACTGCTATGTACTCATCTATAAGTTATTAGATAATAGCACAGAGCTGTGTAGATTTACTTGATTGTCGACCACAGTTTTTTGTTTTAAATTAATTATCTTATATAACTTTTGATCCTTACAGGCTTTGGCTCATTTGTGGATAAAACAGTGTTGCCCTTTGTAAACACATTAAAATCCCAGCTGAGGAACCCATGCCCAACACGGACGGAACACTGCCAACCACCCTTCAGTTATCGTAATGTTTTGCCCTTAACCTCAAACCTCACTTTGTTTCAAGAACGTGTCAGTGCAGAAAACATCTCTGGAAACCTGGACTCACCAGAAGGAGGGCTTGATGCTATGTTTCAGGCTGCTGTGTGCACAGTAGGTGTCTACAAAATGGACAACCATAGATGTTTCTAAATACATGTTAAAGAAGTATTCCAGGTATGGATATTTACCATTCCTGTGTGTGAGCAGGTTCAGCTGAGGACATGGGAAAGTGTACGCTCCTGCCCCTAGAGTCTGACAGAGGTATTTGCCTAAACATGTGAAGTAGCATTAAGGTAGCACTCTCCGTTGATGAACGATACTAGCTCCACTAGTTTCTGAATCCTGTGCAGAGCAACTGCACTACTGCATTGTAAACACAGGAGGGTGCCCACTCAGCTAGGGCTATATTTAGAGAAAGCTTTGCATTTTATCAATTAATTAATTGCATTCTCTGATTGGACGAGGTGGAATGATGGGGAGGTGGCAAATTACATTTTCGCAGATCTATGGCTGAAGGACTGTGCCACTGCTTTTAACCTGACATACTGCCATGTCAGAATGACCGTCCAACTCCCAGTATAATACCCACCATACATGCATCAATAATGTCCTCTACATTCTCCACAACACATATTTACCTCACCAATTAGGAGTAAGATCTCAGTAAATTCCTCTCAACTGACAAGTGGGAAAATATCTGGTTAGCCTTGTCTAAAGTTGACCATAGATGTGAGGTTGTTCACGTTTTTGCTTGACAAAAGTTGATTTTTAAATCAACCGGAATGTTGGAAAATTTCATTTAATCAGTGGCTACAGTGCTGATGTGGACCCTCCTGTCAGAATACAAGAGAACAGTGGGGAAGATTCCTTCATCCACCTTGCTTGTGTGGATGTGGGAATTTATCAATTCTTTTTTAATCAGCC
This sequence comes from Pelophylax lessonae, assembly GCF_965119305.1. Lineage (NCBI taxonomy): Eukaryota > Metazoa > Chordata > Amphibia > Anura > Ranidae > Pelophylax > Pelophylax lessonae. The sequence continues at coordinate 604,598,606 of NC_138769.1, forward strand.
CTGTGGCTTATCACAAAAAAATCAGAAACATCTATAGTCAGCTAAAGAGTTCAAAAAACGTAATTACTACAGAAGCGAATTATAAACTCCATAATGCTGTGGTAAAAAGTTCCTGCCCATATATCTCAAGCTCTTTATGGTTATTTCCCTAATTGTTTTAGAGGCTGCCCAGATATCTTATGTTAAAGCCAGCACTTGTCCCTGAACTGTACAATCCACTTTAATAATAGTGGGTAAAACCATAGACATCACAGGGCTAACCTGTTTTATGCAGAAAAGGCCTTAGTCATAGTATTTTTGCTATGACTAAGGCCTTGTCTGTCTGAAACACGTTAGCACTGTGATGTCTGTGGTTTTACCCTGCTGTTATTAAAGTGTATTGTACAGCTTAAGAACGAATTCAGGCCCTTACATACAGTTTCATTGAAAGGCATATGGGAGTCTTAGCCACAGCACAGGCCACTTTCACACTCATATCAGATTCCCTAGGGTTGATCACAGAAAGTTTTTTCTCATGCTCATGTAGCAGCCTACAGGGTAGGTGCTAGGCAAAAAATATAGTGGGCCTTGGCTGCCTAACAGCACGGCTATGATTTTCAGCTGGGCTGTCATGTCTCCCAGGTGTTGCTATTGAGACTGGGGAGTCTCCCCACTGGCTCCATGAGAGGGTTCTCATTGGGCAGTGGAGGAAACCCAATCAGTGGCACACTCAAGCTTGTATCTACCCCAGAAAGGCATATTCTGCCGCACAGGATTCTGGGAGTGGGTATAAGTTTGAGGGGATCGCATGATTCAGGTCTTTGGTGGGAAGCAGAGTCCCAGGAGGGAGGGTACGGCTGTCTCTCCTTCTGTCAGAAGGAGCAGGTGTACCAGGCGGCTTGCCTGAGGGGACAGAGAGCTTAGCTGAGCTGCAGAGAGGATCCAGTGTGCCGAGGACCAGTGGAATAGAGGGGGTCCAGTTCCAGGAAAGCAATCCAAGTTTGTGAGTACTGTGAACTGCCCCTGGGGGTCTGCCTAGCTGAGAGGGGGCCGCTCCAGTGAAGCTAGTGGTAAAGGGGGTGCCAGTGTGACCCTTAAGTGTCAGAGGGGGTGCCTAGTGAGAGGACTCTGAAGTGTCAGAGGGGGTGCCTAGTGAGAGGACCCTGAAGTGTAAAGGGGGCGCCAGCGGTTGGGCCCTGAAGAGTTAAAGTGTACAGCGTGCAGTGTGCAGTGTTAAGAGTTGCAGCAGCACAAGCAGTTACAAGGAGCTACCTCAGCCAGTGAAGGGCTGGAGGGAGCTGTTCACAGGACTTTTGAGCTAAACGCAGTGTCAACAGTCAAGTCTTACTACAGTCCAGGATCTTTTGAGTTAACCAGATGGGTTAAAAGCCAAGTTCTAGCACAGTCCAGCAAGACAGCATTTTTCAAGCACCAGTAAGCGTTGGTCGGCATTCAGCTGGCGTCAAGACAGCGCTAACAGGCATTTTTCTGCAAAGTGTCCCAGTTTTACCTAACTGAGCCAGAGGAGTATCCCACCCATTCCCTTCTCCCATCCCCATTATCAAATAAACAAAATAAACCAAAGATGCCGGAATGGTCATTGTCTCAACTCTCACACTTGGGTATTCAGCTTAAATGGGCTGAAGCTGTCACCGATAACAATGGCAGACCCATATCAGGCCCAATGCCTGGAAAACCTGCTACACTCAGATGTTCGGCACATCTAATAGAATCGTCCAGTAAGCTAGCAGTTCTGGTCACTTGCAATTGTACCAAAAATAAGAATTATTTAATTGCACACACATTTACAGAGTTCAAGCAGACAACAGAGATTACCTGCTATACAAAAGGACAAAATCCCAAAATTCCATAGTAGTTGGGACCCTTGGATTACCCGCTTTCTGCCCAGGTACTTTGACCGCTTACCACAAAGGACATATTCAAAATCTGTCACACTCCCAAGCTCCTCTCCTAGCCTGTAAACCGACCTCTGCTTCTCTCTGCCTTTTTATTTTTTTTTTATAAAAAGTAGAGAAGGAAAATACAGAGGAAAATCTGTAGGATAAGACAGGCATAGCAGCAAACATTACATCAATAATATATGTAGTATATGGTACAGTTCAACAAGATACAAGGTCTGAAAATAAGGAACATAAAGATTCATAGCACAGGATCAGGAACTCTCCAAACCCTCTGAAAAAATTACAACCACAGTGTTTATACCTGGGCTCAAACCTTATGCAAACATTCCAGACATGGAAAATGATCTACAGGACTCCATATCTGATCATAAGGCTTGTCCGAGTGAAGAATAAACAAGGTCAGCGGGGGAATTGGGCAGTAAATACCAAGATATAGGTTGAGTTTGAGGGCAACGAGAGAGAGAGAGGAAAGGTGAAGGTTCTCCACCTTCTTTTCTTTTCTCTTCTTTTTTCCATGGTTCCTTCTCAACCCCCTCTATCCCCCAACAACAGGAGTAGAGATCTATGTACTTTACCCACTTGTTATTAATGAGATAACTTACTTAATGATACTCTCCACCATTTATATTTGTATCACAGGACCACATTGGTTGGAGGAATGTTACACGTCTCTTAGTATATGCTTCAGATGATGTCTTTCATATGGCCGGAGATGGAAAATTAGCTGGCATTTACATGCCAACAGATGGCCACTGCCACCTAAATGAAAATGGGGAATACTACCAAAGCAATATGTTTGTGAGTATAATCCTATACATGAGCACAGATAAGCATTCACTTTACCACTGCTTTTTCTTAGCACAGCCAGAAATATTGTGTGATCAGATGACTGTCAATTGACAGATATAACGCAAGATAAGAATGTTATCTTTCACAAACAAGGCTGCTAAACTTGTATTGGCCAGATACAGTTCTGCACAGCCCCCCTTCCCTACTCCTCCCTTGTATTTTATTGCACTGGATTAATATGAATACAAGTACAGTATCCCACAAAAGTGAGTACACCCCTCACATTTTTGTAAATATTTTATTACATCTTTTCATGTGACAACACTGAAGAATTGACACTTTGCTACAAAGTAAATTAGTGAATGTACAGCTTGCATAACAGTGTAAATTTGCTGTTTCCTCAAAATACCTCAACATACAGCCATTAATGTCTAAACCGCTGGTAACAAAAGTGAGTACACGCCTAAGTGAAAATGTCCAAATTGGGCCCAAAGTGTCAATATTTTGTGTGGCCACCATTATTTTCCAGCACTGCCTTAACCCTCTTGGACATGGAGTTCACCAGAGCTTCATAGGTTGCCACTGGAGTCCTCTTCCACTCCTCCATGATGACATCACGGAGCTGGTGGATGTTAGAGACCTTGCGCTCCGCCACCTTCCATTTGAGGATGCCCCACAGGTGCTCAATAGGGTTTTGGTCTGGAGACATGCTTGGCCAGTCCACCACCTTTACCCTCAGCTTCTTTAGCAAGGCATTGATTGTCTTGGAGGTGTGTTTGGGGTCGTTATCATGTTGGAATACTGCCCTGCGGCTCAGTCTCCGAAAGGGAGGGGATCATGCTCTGCTTCAGTATGTCACAGTACATGTTGACATTCATGGTTCCCTCCATAAACTGTAGCTCCCCAGTGCCAGCAGCACTCATGCAGCCCCAGACCATGACACTTCCACCACCATGCTTGACTGTTGGTAAGACACACTTGTCTTTGTACTCCTCACCTGGTTGCAGCTACAAATGTGTGACACCATCTGAACCAAATAAGTTTAGCTTGGTCTCATCAGACCACAGAACATGGTTCCAGTAATCCATGTCCTTAGTCTGCTTGTCTTCAGCAAACTGTTTGCAGGCTTTCTTGTGCATCATCTTTAGAAGAGGCTTCCTTCTGGGACTACAGCCATGCAGACCAATTTGATGCACTGTGGGGCATATGATCTGAGCACTGAAAGGCTGACCCCCACCCCTTCAACCTCTGCAGCAATGCTGGCAGCACTCATACGTCTGTTTCCCAAAGACAACCTCTGGATATGACGCTGAGCACGTGCACTCAACCTCTTTGGTCGAGGCCTGTTCTGAGTGGAATATGTCCTGTTAAACTGCTGTATGGTCTTGGCCACCGTGCTGCAGCTCAATTTCTGGGTCTTGGCAATCTTCCTATAGCCTAGGCCATCTTTATGTTGAGCAACAATTCTTTTTTTCAGATCCTCAGAGAGTTCTTTGCCATGAGGTGCCATGTTGAACTTCCAGTGACCAGTATGAGAGAGTGAGAGCGATAACACCAAACTTAACACACCTGCTCCATATTCACACCTGAGACCTTATAACACTAACGAGTCACATGACACCAGTGAGGGAAAATGGCTAATTGGGCCTAATTTGGACATGATCAGAGGTGTGCTCACTTTTGTTGCCAGCGGTTTAGACATTAATGGCCGCGTGTTGCGTTATTTTGAGGAGACAGCTAATTTACACTGTTATACAAGCTGTACACTCACTACTTTACATTATAGCAAAATGTAATTTCTTCAGTGTTGTCATATAAAAATATATAATAAAATATTTACAAAAATGTGAGGGGTGTACTCACTTTTGGGAGATACTGTATGCAAGGTGCAGCAGCTAAGAAGTGCTTGCAAAAGAACAGATATTTGGTGAAGCATTTTCTTAGCTGTAGAAATGGTGTAGCTTGTATGCCAGTCCTAAATATTTACTACATTTAAATATTTATTTTCCTTGTAGCCACATTACCCAAACCAGTGCCGGGACAAGGTCATCTAGAGCCCAGGGAAAACATGCCAAACTGTGACCCCCCACCCCAAGATCTATGAGCATTCTGTGCCACCAAAAACACTAAGAGAGTACGAACAGTACTAATCTGCATGCTTACCCCCTAAGTAAAAATTCCCCCTCCTCCACATACAAAGCTGCCCCCTGCTGAAATCTGCCATCTCAGCACAAATCTTTGTCCCCCTCCCCCCAAAAAAAATTCACCCCTCCTAGCACAAATTCCTTACCCCTAAAATGTCCCCTCCTAGTACACATCTCCCCCCACTTCATATCCCCCGCTCCCAGCACAAATTGCCCCCAAATTCCCCCACCTAGAGCATATCTTCATCCCTCTTCCAACACAAATCCCCCCTAAATCACCAATCTTAGCACCTCCTCAAATTTCCCCTCCTCGAAGAATACTTAGCCCCTTCTGCCCCCCAAATTCCCCCTTCTAACACAGATCGACCCCCCCATCTCCTTGTGGCACCTCCCCCCACTTTACATGATACCACAGATCTCAGGGCAGCTGCCCCTTGTCCCAGCCCTGACCCAAACTGTCACCATAAGCAACACTCAGGCTTTCTCAGGCACCTGTAAATACTTTACAGCAGATATTTGAGCAATGGGAACCCCAAAGCTGAATAAGTTGTTTGTTTTCTATATGTCCTTTTGTCCTTTGGATACCGATAGGGTTCATTATATTCAGCTGGTGCACTCTCAGTGTACTGATGAGAAACGTTGCAGGGTCTGCATCCCTTTAGAAGTAGTTAACCCTTAGGGAGTAGAGGATGTCTAAAATCTGACTTGTATCTTAATGCAAACTTTTGGGAAAATCAGGGAGTCAATTACACAAGCAAGAAATTTCATTTTCTGGGGCATCTGTACACCAACAGTGTATAGAATGTCTCTAGGTTGCAATATTGCATAGAACCTTACAGAAAATTACAATGGCTGCAGATTGAAAAAGAAAGGTTCACAATATGACTTGTGTAGCAATTGTATATGCTATATTTTTTAATTATTATTTTCTATTTTTTCCACTAAAGTGTAGTTCATCTTTAATGTCCAAAAAGGTAATCTTAAGTTTCTGGATCAAGTCACAATTTCCCTATCTGTATCCTTTTGGGATACTGGGGCTCCTCTGCCCTAGCAAAGCTATGCAACATATGTACCTGTCAGGTGCCTGCATTTAATTAATGGCCATAGTTTGGGTGCTACAAGGAGATGAAAGGTGTTTGTTTTAATGTGGCTCTGTGTTTAAATCTACATTGTATAATGCTCTCCCTGAAAGTTAGCTATCATTCAAGTGGGGAGAAGATGGTATATACTCAGTAAGCCTTGATGGTATGTACTTTTTTTTCATTTTTTTAAATGTCTAAATATATGTTTCTTTTTTAGGATTATCCATCTGTGGGACATCTTTCCCAGATACTCACAGCTGCCAACATCCAGCCTATATTTGCAGTTACCAGCACCGTCTTCTCAACCTATCAGGTAAATATATGTGTTTTTCATTAATACTGTGGCCTTAGCCTTTACTATTTTTTGAATAGCCAGGTCTGTAAAAGTAGATCTCAGTGGTATTAGAAATGAAGTGTAAGGGCTTCACTTGCATTAGCGGTACTGCTTACTGCCTTCTGAAAAGTGTAAGCTGACAGGCATTCAGAGGAGCTATTGCACTTGTTTTTTTTTTTACCCCAAGTTAAAAAAAAGCCATGGCCGGGTGAGGGACAGGAAAAGCGTGGCACAGCTGTCTGAAAGAACACCTAAACAGTAAGAAAGTCCAACACCTTACCACAAAAAAGGCATTAGCAAAAATTGTTGTTTTAAGATCTCTCCTCCCTGTAACTATACTGTAATGAATCCATTGATTTAAAGCCCCGTACACACGCAACGCATTTCCGCCGACCGGTCGTCCGTCTTTTGTCCAGAGCCGTGTCTGTTGGTTGGAATGTGCTCTAGACTGCACACGAATTTTCCCGCACGACAGAATTCTACTTCAGAAGTGATGTCATGTGTTGGATTGCTTTCCTTGTGTTCTTTCATCTCTGAGCATGCCTAGTCTTGCTCATAAGATTTTTCCCCATCGAAATCTGTACTAATAAGACGAAAATCGGACGTGTTTTGATGGTAGACAAAAATTATATAGCCTGCACGCCAGGATTTTTTCAGCCGAAAAGTCGGAGTCGGTTGTCGGAAGCACAATACTAACAAGCCGAAAATCGGCAGATCGGTCGTCGGACGAAAATTCCCTGCCAAATTTCTTCTCCTGTGTACGGGGGCTTAACTCACTGATTCCTATGGTTATAGAGGTTTGCAAGGACACTGTGGGGTTAAAAAGCATGTTTGGAGGATCCCAAAGAGAGTAGGATTGTGGGAAAATATAATTGTGGGCTTAGTAAGAAAATATCATCATAGTCCCTAGGGGGTTATTGTCTCTGCATTTTCATTTTATATTATATCTTTGCAGGAGCTGAGTGATATGATCCCTAAATCTGCAGTTGGAGAACTGAGCGAGGATTCCAGCAATGTGGTTAAATTAATATCCCAAGCCTACAATGTAAGCAGTTTATAATTTTGTAAAGCTGATCTCAGCATGAAAAAAAAATACAGCTACTGATCATTTGTAGAAACGTATTTTTGGATTAAGAAATATAAATACTGGGCTATACACCTTAAATATTAAGCATGTATTATCTTCCTGTGCTGCACCACATCCTCCGATCTGAAAAATGCTGCTTAAAAGGATGGGGTCTATGTTTCAGCATCCACTGTGCTGTTAGTGGAGAAGGTTTGGGTCAATTAAATGCCACCATAGATGTGTAGAAAGTTCTGCAGAGCAAGCCCCATCATCATCACCCTCTAGAAACTAGAGGTAGGTGATGTCAGTCACCAGGCATTGGTATTGAAGCATGAATATTAGATCAATGTTACGTTGCTAAATATCATGTCCTTTACTGACTATCCTGGTTCACAAAACATGCCTCTTTGAAGTCCTTTAACATAGCAAGTAAAGTTAATATAGTGAGGTAAATTTTATTTATAGAATATGATTTCAGTGGCAAGAAAATAAAAAATCCTAATTCATCATCATGTTAGACCATATATTATTGATAACAGATGCAACGTGTCATAATAGGGATTTAACAAGAGTCCTTCCTATCACTTCCCACATAGAAATCTACCATTTTGGCGGTGCAGTTAAACTATATTTCTCAGCACAGTTTGCTCCTCGGCCCACTTGAAATGCTTTCAGCGGATTACCATACTATTATACCACATACACTGAGACAGAGGTGTAACTAGAACCTTCAGGGCCCTGGTGCAAGAAACCATGAAGGGTTCCCGGACCCCTGGTCCGGACCCTTCTCTTCAAGCCTGGGGCTCTTTCCACTGATCCTGAGGCCCTCTACTCTCGTTGCGGGGCCCTTTATTACGGTCCCGCAGCGGGACCCTTTCACAAGTTCTGCAGTGGGCCCCCTTCCTGCCATCTTGGGGCCTCCCCACGGTGGTGGAATGCCAGGGCCCAGTCGCAAGTGTGACCTTTGCGACCCTGGAAGTTCACCCACTGGTGTCAGTAGTTTTTATTTTTTGGTTCTTTTATTGTATTATTTTTTATCATTTTATTTTTTTACAATGTCACTGACTACTACTCTGTTCATTCAGAAAAGGAAGGAGCTGGTAAATTACATATTTACTGACCCCTTCCTGGTTCTCTATTGTGACACAGCCCCTGCAGCAGCCGGCAGGAGAGGGGAGGAAGCACAGTAGGGGGGGGGGGGACCAGGGGAGCACACAGGGGCCCAGAGACAGCAGAATACAAGTGAACTGGATAGGAGGAGTGGCGGGGGCAGCATAGAGAGGAACCAATCTCCTCCCTTGTCCTCCTGCAGCTACAGGAGGAAAAAGGAGGACAGTGGTTTCTCTACATGCTGCCCCCATTTCCCCTCCTATCCAGGTGTACAGGGGTGCCACACAGGGCCCCTGGAACATGGGGCCCATTTGCAATTGCAACCCCTGCAGTTACGCCCCTGCACTGAGAGTGTTATACATTATGCTATTGCTTTTCCTAACCCATTGTGATGTTATCTGCTGTACTCTGCTTTGGCAATCTGCCATAATGACAAAAGATAACCAAATTCTCCCTTGTCCATCCACAAGTGGCCATTTTTCATACAGCGAATATTGTGATTAGATTGCAAACCTCTTCTATTAACATTCTAAATAATTATATCAAAGGTTATGCTTTAAGACCAATCTCAGTAAACCATTCACATGTTTAGCACCAGTGGTCAATCTGATCTCCGCTTTCAAAAATGTAAGATGATTTCTAATTTGCTGCACACTTTACTTCTTTTTTCCAGAGTTTGTCCTCCACAGTAAACCTAGAACATGTAAAATTACCAAAAGGGATTCACATTTCTTATGATTCTCACTGCCCTGACCTTGTTAGTGAGGGACAGCCAAAAGGGCAGTGTTCTGGTGTCAAAATTAACCAAATGGTAAGTAATTTTTGATGGAACAATGATAACTTTATGCAGCTCGAATGGTTTATTCCAGTATGTGGGGGTTATGTTAGGTGCAAAAAACTCAAGCATATCTAATACACTGCCAGGAAGACATAATAGCATGTTAAGTCTGAATGGAAGTGGAATGGAAAATTTTGGAGTGGTCAAAATCTAAAATGTCAAATTAAACTGATTTTTTCCACTTATGGGTGAATTTTGGTTGGCCAGATCTCCCAATGTGGTATTTTTCCACTTCTCTGCAATAAAGCCTGGTTCCCACCTCATACATGCCATGGTGTCTTACTTGATTAATCAAGCTTTAAAATTGAGACTCCTTGGGTCAGTTAGTAGTAAGTGCTTGTATCTGGGAATATGGCAGCAATCTTATGCCTCGTACACACGTGCAGTTTGTCGGCCGAAAAGATTCGGCCGACGACCGATCGGCCGATTTTCGGCTTGTTAGTATGATGCTTCCAACAGCCGACAGCGCACTTTCGGCCGAAAAGAATCTGTCGTGCAAGCTTTAAAATTTTTGTATGCCGACACCAGAGCGGCCGATTGTTCGCCAGTCAATACAGAATTCGGCCGACAGACAGCAGATTTGCAAGACTGGGCATGCTCAGAAAAGAAAAAACAGAGGGAAAGTTAACCATCACATGACATCACTTCTGCAGTCGGCGGACAAAATTCTTGTGCAGTCTTTTGCACTTTTCAACAGACACGACAGCCCGGGGACAAAAGACGGCCGCTCGTTCGGCCGACGATCTGCACGTGTGTACGGGGCATTACTCCTCCAAAGACCTATAGTACTGGTGTTTGGTACAGCCCACTAAAATGTATATTACTAAATAGTGCAGAGCTTAAGTGAATTCAAGTGAAACAAATAAAAATGCAAGAAATAAAAAAAAAAACAATATGATGTAAAGTCCAACATATGAACACCACAGTGATCAACCGAAAATCCTCTTTGATGTGAAAATCACCACATAACAGTCCACGAAACACCCACTTCTTCAGTGATACCCCACCATTGAAAGCGGCATACACGCTTAACAGAATAAATTGATTCCCATACCATAGGCATGGAGTACTTCATGCTTGTATGGATGTAAAATCCAAATCAGCAAAAAGGACACCTCTCCACTTGGAAAGGTCAAGTATGTGGCTTATCAAAAACAGTTCTCCAGATGGGTCACACATGTAAAACTTGTAGTCAGTCACAGCTCAACATCACCAACATTACCTAGCAATGGAGACCTTGGAGAAGGCAAATCATTTTTCAGGGTGACTTCATAAATCCTTATATATGGTCCAAAATGACCCTTTACTTCATGTTGTGGAGTTGTGACATCAATGAATGTACTCAATAGCATATTATTGTTCCTCAGTATAGCTAGCACTGTCACAATGATTAGGGCTGTTGTGCTAGACATCCAGTGTGGCCAGCTCTGGTGGATGTCTTTGACCACACTGGATATTCAGAAAAACAGCCCTAATCATTGTGATAGTGCTAGCTGTACTGAGGAGCAGAAAGCTTATAAAGAGATTGGGGCAAACAAGAAGATGCTATTGAGTACATCCATTGCTGTCACAATGTGAAATTAAAGGCAGTTTTGGACCATATACCAGAATTTACAAAGTCACCCTGAAAAATGATTTGCCTATACACAGATGTCCATTGCTAGGTAATGTTGGTGATGTTGAGCTGTGACCAACTACAAGCTTTACACGTAGGCCCCACTTGGAGAGCTGTTTGTGATGTGCCACATACTTGACCATTCGAAGTGAGAGTGTCTATTTTGTTGATTTGGATTTCACATCCATACAAGCGCGATTAACTCCATAGCTATGGTATGGGATACAATTTATTCTGGTAAGCGTGTATGCCCCTTTCTATGACGGTGGATCACGGGAGAAGTGGGTGTTTATGGACTTGGTATGTGGTGTTCATATTTTTGACTTTACTTCATATTATTTTATTTCTTGCATTTTTGTTTCATTTGAATTCACTTTAAGCACTGCACTATTTTTTGTATTTAAGTAATATTGATTCACGTCAATTGATGTACCAGCTGCTATAGGGACCTCCAAGCGCAATTTCCTCTTTTATCCACTAAAATCTATAACATTATTGCCTATGGGTAAACTGACCTTTTCCTGTGTGTGTAGGAGCATATCATCTAAAGATACTGGCATGATACTGTGTATTTCCTTGCAGGTAAATTTTGATGTGACATTATGGTTAGATGAAAAACTCTGCCAGGATGGAAGACAGAGCTTCCCTCTAAGGGTACTAGGATTCAGCGAGGAACTGAGTGTGGACATTGAGCCAGTATGTGACTGTAACTGTAATGACGAAGAGATTTTATCCAACCACTGCAGTCAGGGACTTGGGAACTACAGCTGTGGAGTTTGCAGGTAATTAGGAATGCTTACTGTAACGGATCTTAGTACCCCAGGTGGGCACATCCGCCGGACCTGTGTCTCCTGTCCTCCAAACGCACCCACAGCCTGCGGAGAAGCCATACCCAGCCCTTAACCCCTGAATCATGAGACAATCCACACAGGTGTTGAGGGTTCAACATGCAGAGCTTAAACTGTTTATTAAATTCCAAGACATACAGTTTTACACACAGTTAGGGACACTCCCCTTAGCCTTGCCAAAGGGGGGAAGGGGACAAGGTACAACCAATGGGAACTGAACATTTGTACATTGAAACAGGCTACAGATAACCTAATGAGCTTATGTTAAACAGGCAGTCTCTCAATACACACCCCCTGCGGAGAGATGTCTCCAGTCCAGACCATTGTCTATGTGTCATGAATCCACACAATTAGACACAGAAACAGGAGGGGGGGTAATGGGGGGAGAAGGGCTGTAGCATTACATTACATTAACTCAATGCCAGCATGTCCCCAGGTCTCCAGTATCTTCTGGCCCATAGTCTGTCGGTAGGAGGCTTGCGCACAGTCCCCTCCAAAACACACAGTGACAGTGGGTTCTGTCACACTTACTTTCCTTAGATGTATTACCATGTACACAATTCTAACTGACATGATATAAAAATATTCACACACTAACTTGTGCTGTAAACTCAGCCAAACACAATACTAATTGGGTTACCCATTGGGATGTAGTAGATCTCACAGCATGAATTTTAGAGGCATACTGTCTGGAAACACCCCAACTTTAAATATTTGCTACACATGGACATAAAAGCACCAACAGAACCTCTACAGTATATATTTTAATGGTAAGACCGAAATGCAAGTTGGTATCTGTACACAGATTTACTATAAGCTGCTGTAAAGATTGGAATCACAGTATATTAGCTTTAGGGGCCAGGAGATCAGCGCTGGTATTTCCATCCCAGGGATCAATGACCTACCTCTAAGGCCCCTATCACATTAATCCTCCATGTAACCCGAACACTAACCTTCACCCTCTCGCTGTAACCTGAACACCACCCCTGCACCCTGTAAACCTACACCTTTATAGCATACTCACCTCTCCTGCTCCAGGACCCTCTGCACTGGTAACAAATTCCCATTCTGAACCAGCACTTCCAGCACTAATGTTCTGAATCCAGGATCTCATGTTTTGAACTGCTATGCTCATATTTTATTCAGAATCATATGATAATTATATAATTCAAAGTGTGCTAGATATGAAGTGCACAGAAAAATATTCAACTATTACAGCTATTGTTGTTTTTCTGCAGTTCCATTACTAAATGTTATGTTTTTTTGTAGCTGCATAGAAGGGTATAGAGGAAAGCATTGCGAATGTCCAAAAAACAAGTATGACTCAGAGGAAGACTGCATTATGCATGGCTCACTGCTGCCTTGTAATGGGCATGGAAGGTGTGAATGCGGACAATGCACATGTGACAAATATTTCCGGGGAAAGTTTTGCGAGTGTGATGATACCAGCTGTGAAAGACATGACGGCCAGCTTTGTGGAGGTATTTTGAAATCCAGATACAGACGTTAAAAAAAAAAAAGTTAGTGAAAATTAGTAATTCAATTAAGACGCGTTAGCGTTAAAGTAGCGCAGTAAAATACGCTTTTTAGAGCTTGGTAATGCAAGCCAACTGAATTAATTCAGCCTAATCACAGACATTAATCGATATGCAAATCCATAACTAATATTTTTATTTCATGGTCAGGTCTTTCCAGAGGGGTATGCAACTGTGGAACCTGCACATGCAACTCAGATTTCAAAGGCAATGCCTGTGAATGCAGTTTGGAGACCAAAGAATGTGAGACACCCGATGGAAAGATATGCAGTGGTCATGGAACCTGTATATGTAACAAATGTGTCTGTGATAGTGGATACCAATCCAGCGACAAGTGTAGTGAATGCTTTCAGTGTATGACCCCATGCCAGATACACAGGTAAGATTGTTGTGAAGTTAATCTAGTAATACAAACTATATGGGCTGCCGATCAATTAAAACCATCTAGAGACCCATCATCCAAGAGAAAAGATTTAATGTGACTGCCAGAACAACTTTCTTGACATAAACATGCATGCTTATTCCACACAAGCTATAAAATGTATAACTTATGGAAGAAAAGGTGGTGGGGGGGGGGGGGGGGTCAGTGCCGTCTTAAGAGCATTAAAGGGCCCCGGGCAGTGCAGTGCACTGGGGCTCAGCCTACACAATCACCCACGAAAATAATAAGCAAATTATCGATAAGGCTATATTTATTGGTACAGCAGTGCCAGGCTAACGACAGCTTCCATGTTCAGCGGCTGGGTCCGGTGAACACACACACGGACGGGAGTCAGACTCGACTGTCTTGTGTGTGCCTGTTCCCGGATATTCCTGCAGTTGTGGGCTCCCCCTCAATGGCCCAAGTGGCCTGACAGCAGCGCAGGGCCAACAGGCGCTTGCCACCTGCTAAGTTCAGTGGCGGGATGCACACGGGAATCGGGACCAGAGTTGTATAAAGTACTCAAAACCCATACTTGAGTAAAAGTACAACTGCTCGATCAAAAAGTGACTTGAGTAGAAGTACTAAAGTATTCAACATTTTTTGTACTTAAGTATTGCAAGTAGTTTTTTTTTAAATTTTGCTACTCAAGTACTGAAAGTAAAAGTACCAGTAGTTTTGAAAAAAAATTGCTACTCAAGTACTGAAAGTAAAAGTACAAGTACTGTGTTATGTAGTTATTAAAGAAAGAAGTCAAAAGTTTGAACATCATATTGTTTATTATTTCAAATGCAGCTTTTATTTATACATACAGTAGCTTTTATTTTCGTATGCGCGGATAATACACATGTTTTGAGCTTCATGAAACCTGCCATCTACTGTTCTGGCAGTGGTAATTTTTATAATTGTAACGAGTAACTATGCAGCACAAAAAAAAAATATCAGAGTAGAAGTATTGAAATGATTGAAAAAAATGTAGTAAAGTAAAAAAGTGGAAGTAGGAGAAAAAAATTCTACTCTAGGAAAGTATAGTAGTGAAGTAGTTCTACTTAGTTACTATACATCTCTGATCGGGACTAATGCTTAGCTGGGGCTGGGTGGCTGGGCAGGTGGGGCTCCCCGAGCAAGTGGGGCCCCCGGGCAACTGCCCATTCGGTAAGATGGGCCTGGGGGGGGGGGTAGAGGTTGGTATGTTAGAAATATCTACAGCATTAAGACGATAGACACATGATGACTTCGGTGTGTTTAAAATCTTTAACAAAGTAAAAGAGTTTACAGCAAAACAACAATAACATGTTGTGGTACCACAGAATGTAACAATGGTCTATTTGTGCCCATGAGCCGAATGTCACCAAATCCATCTAATTACTGGAATTCTGCTAGTCCCTACCATCATGTGATTTACTGTTTCATTAGACTTACAGTATAGATAGATATTTAGGAAACACCACCAGACCTATTGAAAAAGTAGAATGATGGCTAATTCATTGTAAAGCTCCATCCATGACCATGTTTGGTAGCATATAAAATACCGATTTTTTTGAAAAGTGTTTAAAGGTTTTTAGAGGAATATTAGGACAAATTTGTATTGAAAGAAATATGGAGGCTGACACTGCAGAATTCCTTCTAAAGTACAAGTAAATTATCATAGCATTTAGTAGTGTTTAAATGCATATCAACTGGAGTATTCTGCAATTGTGTGCAGTTAATTACTACTACATGCTACTTGCATAGCATTTGCTCCATCAGTTTAGCCAATGATCAATACTTTAAGCTGTTTATCACTAGCAATTTTTTTTAATAACTTTTTATTAAAATGTTAATCATTTTACAGAAAACAAAATGCATTAAAACAAACAAAAAAAAAAATAGTACAATAATTATTACATGCATTTTCACATAATCCTGATTTTATCACACAATTCCAGAATAATTACAGAGCTAAAACTGACAACTAGAGATGAATGGGTTACACAAAAGTTTACGTGCTAAGCTAAATGCTCTTGCTTTGACTATGCATTGTTATAGTAAAGGAAATTACTTTAACAAACATTAATGTTAAAACTATTGAAAAAATGGGCGCTGGTAGTATAGTGTGAAGATTATTTATTATCTTTTTATCAGGTATCATAAATTATTTATACACTGGTCATAAATCTATTGATACAGTCACTATTTATATCACTTACCTTGAATATATATTTATTTTTTCATCACAAAACACACCTACAAGCCCACTATACTACCAGCGCCCATTTTTTCAATAGTTTTAACATTTGTTTTTCTGGTATTTTACCATTAAATAAAAAAGGGCAGCAGGTATTCTACATTTTTATATAGGGCCAAACACTAAAACTAGGCGCCTTCACCCCGATAAGTAACTTTAACAAACATAACAAGGGAAGAAAAAAAAATGAAAAACCAACTGTAAGCCATTCTATTACATTAAGCCTGAAAAATACATGTCTGACTATTATATGAGGTTGCAGGTCATCAGCCAGTGCATCTGCCCATTCTGCATTTAGCATTTTAGCAGACATAGAGATATTAAAGCTAATTGGGTAAGGCCAGGGGCCTGTAGCCATGGGTCCCATATTTTATTAAACTTGAGAGGAGTACCCTGACACTTTATAATACGTTTCTCTTTAAGTAGGGTAGAGTTAACTTGTGTTCGCCAATCTTCAAATGTGGGCGGCAAAGAGGCAAGCTATTTTAGAAGAACACATTTACGGGCTAGAAACAATAGCCTAGAGTTAGCAGTACGAACATGGAGCATGTAAAGTTCTTCATCCTAAAAACCCTAATATGCACTTGAAATGTCTGAATAATGACCATAGTTTGTTTCCCAATAACTTGCTAGCTTGGGGCACCTCCAAAACATGTGTAAATGATCAGCTGAGGGTTACCACATCTAGAGCAGTCTGGGCTTTCTCTACAAGACCATTGTAGCTTATTTGGAGTGTGGTGAGCATGGTGGGTAATAAACAGTTGCCATAAACGTTGGGTTGGAGATAAAGACACGATGGGTACTTGTTCTAACACCGATTGCCAAATTTCCCCATCTAAACAACAAGAAGGTTGGGACTTTACATGAGAGACATGACAAGGCTTGCAGGAAGTAAATTGACACATTTATTAATACACACAGATGAAAAAACATATCATAAAATGTTAGATAACAAGATAATAAGAGAACTGGTGAGTAATCCCCAAATCCAGTGTTCATAAAAAACCAACATGGCAAGTTTCCAAAAGTAACAGAGTAATCTGATATAGTCAGTAATACAGTAGTTCATATAATCACAACATCAAGGGACTCAACGCGTTTCGTGAACCGAATAAGCCACTTCATCAGGAGTAGATGTTAGATCCATATCTATGAAAGATATAGTGCATTGTGAAAGTATTCGGCCCCCTTGAACTTTTCAACCTTTTGCCACATTTCAGGCTTCAAACATAAAGATATAAAACTGTAATTTTTTGTGAAGAATCAACAAGTGGGACACAATCATGAAGTGGAATAAAATTTATTGGATATTTCAAACTTTTTTAACAAATAAAAAACTGAAAAATTGGGCGTGCAAAATTATTCAGCCCCCTTAAGTTAATACTTTGCTGCGATTACAGCTGTAAGTCGCTTGGGGTATGTCTCTATCAGTTTTGCACATCAAGAGACTGAAATTTTTGCCCATTCCTCCTTGCAAAACAGCTCGAGCTCAGTGAGGTTGGATGGAGAGCGTTTGAGAACAGCAGTTTTCAGTTCTTTCCACAGATTCTCGATTGAATTCAGGTCTGGACTTTAACTTGGCCATTCTAACACCTGGATATGTTTATTTGTGAACCATTCCATTGTAGATTTTGCTTTATGTTTTGGATCATTGTCTTGTTGGAAGACAAATCTCCGTCCCAGTCTCAGGTCTTTTGCAGACTCCATCAGGTTTTCTTCCAGAATGGTCCTGTATTTGGCTCCATCCATCTTCCCATCAATTTTAACCATCTTCCCTGTCCCTGCTGAAGAAAAGCAGGCCCAAACCATGATGCTGCCACCACCATGTTTGACAGTGGGGATGGTGTATTCAGGGTAATGAGCTGTGTTGCTTTTACGCCAAACATAACGTTTTGCATTGTTGCCAAAAAGTTCAATTTTGGTTTCATCTGACCAGAGCACCTTCTTCCACATATTTGGTGTGTCTCCCAGGTGGCTTGTGGCAAACTTTAAACAACACTTTTTATGGATATCTTTAAGAAATGGCTTTCTTCTTGCCACTCTTCCATAAAGGCCAGATTTGTGCAGTATACGACTGATTGTTGTCCTATGGACAGAGTCTCCCACCTCAGCTGTAGATCTCTGTAGTTCATCCAGAGTGATCATGGGCCTCTTGGCTGCATCTCTGATCGTCTTCTCCTTGTATGAGCTGAAAGTTTAGAGGGACGGCCAGGTCTTCGTAGATTTGCAGTGGTCTGATACTCCTTCCATTTCAATATTATCGCTTGCACAGTGCTCCTTGGGATGTTTAAAGCTTGGGAAATCTTTTTGTATCCAAATCCAGCTTTAAACTTCTCCACAACAGTATCTCAGGCCTGCCTGGTGTGTTCCTTGTTCTTCATGATGCTCTCTGCACTTTAAACGGACCTCTGAGACTATCACAGTGCAGGTGCATTTATACGGAGACTTGATTACACACAGGTGGATTCTATTTATCATCATTAGTCATTTAGGTCAACATTGGATCATTCAGAGATCCTCACTGAACTTCTGGAGAGAGTTTGCTGCACTGAAAGTAAAGGGGCTGAATAATTTTGCACGCCCAATTTGTCAGTTTTTTATTTGTTAAAAAAGTTTGAAATATCCAATAAATTTCATTCCACTTCATGATTGTGTCCCACTTGTTGATTTTTCAAAAAAAAAAAAAATTACAGTTTTATATCTTTATGTTTGAAGCCTAAAATGTGGCAAAAGGTTGAAAAGTTCAAGGGGGCCGAATACTTTCGTGATGCACTGTGTAGATATATATATATATATATATATATATATATATATATATATATGTAAAGAAATAGCAACAATGATGATAAATGAAGACTGGGAAGGGGAGGAAAGAGGTAACAGAGTCCCCAAACTTCCAAAACGTACATTACAATACAGATGGTTACTAGTCTTGTAGGTGAAGCGTTGCCCCGGGTGTCTCCCACTGGAACTGAGGGCGCACAGGGCAGGTGGACAAGGCCGAATACTCCACACCCATGGAGAGTGTGGGCTGAGATAAATGCGGTGGAGAAGGTTTCCCCATCTATGGCCATGATATCAGTAGACCACCCTTTCCTTCCAGGAAGCTGCAAGTTACTTTTGGAGCGAGTCAGAAGCGATCTGTAGAGTAAGGAAATAATGCCTTTCTTATCAGTATTATTAGCTATATGATCTATAAGTGGCGACTCAATCTGTCTAATCAACTTATTCCTGGCCTGAACTGAAAGGGCAATTGTTAGCTGAAGATATTGAAAAAATTGGGTAGATAGGGTATTGAATTTGTTTTGTAAATCTTTAAAGGATTTTAAGTTGCCATTCAGAAATAGTTGATAGAGAAAAAGTATTCCATGAGAATGTCACTTGCCATTTCAGTAGCATGACTGAGCTACTTACTGTACTTAGAAGTGCTGTGACAATATCAGAAGAGGAGTCTTCCAACCTGTGTAAGCCTAGGTGTGTTTTCTGTGCCAGAAATGCCCCTGCCAAAAACTGCTGATAATAGCCTATGTGGGCATGGACACAGAATAATATGCTGGGGAATTTATTAGCTGCACAAAAAAAATGTCTGAAGCCAAAAAACAGCAGCTGTAAAAACGTCCAGTATGCTTGAGGCCTTAAGCTGAACTCCAAACTTACCCTCAGTCTGACACAATTGTACAGAAATGGCTCACTAAACCTGCTTACTCTGATTTTACTGCACACTGTAAGCTTCTGACAGTGTGCATTAGAAGCTGTAGATAGTCTGACAGAGCCTGTCTCATTTACGTCGTGGGAGATGTACAGCATCATCTATTCTTTCCTTAGCAGCCCCGTCCCTTTTAATCATTGATTTCACTTTTTCAAGCCTGAAGGCTCAGTCTCGTGTGCATTACCTAGGGCTGTCTTCATGCAAATGCAACCTGTCTAGAAATGCTCACTACTCCAGACATCCACCAATAAAGGCATTTTGATATTTGCATTACTGCTTTTAAGATTTAGCCAGTGGTGGCCCGTCCATTAGGGGCGCATGGGCGCTGCCCCCCCCCCCCCATTTATGCACCCGTCCCCTAATCTACATGCAGAGCACCAGATGCGTGGATTCCAATGAGGGTTTTTTTTTTAAAGCAGAGGCTCCAATAAGCTTCAAAAAAGGTTAGGTTCGGGGGCACAGAGCACTGCACCCTGAGCCCACTATGTTGTGTGACAATAGCGAATGAACATTCGCTATTGTCACACTGATTCTCCTCCCGGCCAATCAGTAAGCGGGTCCTAAGACCCGTTTCCCGATTGGCCAATAGGAGAAGCCATCCTATTGGCGAAGTAGGAGGATGGAGGAGACGGCTGCCATGATGCCAAAGAAGCGCAGGGGAAGTCCGACCGATGGAGGGGGGACATGGAGGAGACTCAGGGGGGAAGCCTCCCCCGCTTCCACATGTCAGTCCAGGGGCAGCACGGGGCAAGTGAGCTGGCAACCGGGGAGGGTTTGTGGGTATGGTGTGCGGTGTGGGCTGGAGCGATGAGGGGGGGTGGGGGGAGTCCGTGGTCAGCTGTCGTCTGGTCCTTCTGCCACCCCCCCCCAACCGATGGGCACCACCCGCCACTGGATTTAGCCCAATGCCCTTGAGAGGAGTACTGAGGCAGGGTGCTGTGATGTTTTCAGAAAGCTATGTACAGCAGCCAGCTGGCCCCTCCCAACAGCCATGTTTTTGCTGCATTGCATAGAGGATTACAGAGACCTAGTGAACATTGAGTTTAAAATACTGTATGCTAGGAAAATGGGGATGTTTCATTTTTAAAAATGTCATTAGCATGTTCATAAAGGGAGAAAGGAGGAACAAGGGAGGGCAAAATATAGGAAGATTAAAGTTGATCTTATGGGATCTATGAGTTGATATGTGGTGCCTGGTGTTTGTTCCACCAATAATGTCATTTTACTAAGGGCTCTTTCACACAGGCATTGAAAATAGGCAGTTGGGTCGCGTTTTTAACGCTTCCTGAAAGCCTACTAATGCCACATAACATTGTTACAATGGGGAGTAGATGGAGGTGTTCACACTGCAGCATTAGTGTTGCTTCGAGTAATCGCGAGGCAAATATAATGCTGCCTGCAGACTTTAGTAAGCATTGAAGCTTTGCAGCTGCCTCCATTCACTTCTATTGAAACACACCACAACCGCACCTTATACGCACTGTAAAGGTGCCTATGCTATTTACAGTGAGTTTACAGTGCCGTTACAAAGTGTCAAAAGATTATTTCCCTTGTAAAAAAAAAACACACAGGGCATTTGAAAAGTGCTGCCTTATGCAACATAAACACCTGTACAACACACCCTAAATGCTCATTACCGATAATGGTGCGATAGAGCGCTTAAACTGCCTTAAGATTTAACGCAAGTGTGAAAGAGCCCTAAGAGAGACTCTGATCAATCAGATTTTTTTCAGTTGAAATACCAAATTTGTTCCTTGCGCAAAGATCACGGTTTGTTTGCTTTATGTTTGTATGAAACAACTAATTTCCTGTGTTGGTTAAGCACTATGTGTGTGGTTTTCTGCAGCAGCAAGTACATTTATGTCACCTTGGTGCAGAGAATGTACAGCAATGGCCAAAAGTTTTCAGAATGACACAAATATTCATTTTCACAAAGTCTGCTGCTTCAGTGTTTTTACGTCTTTTTGTCAGATGTTACTATGATGCAGCACCCTCCTAGTCAGGTGCTAGGTAAGAGAGTGTAGTTTTTGGCTCTCTCTGCTTACCAGAAGAGCAGCAGGTAAAACATATGTGCACTCTGCTTATCAGGGAGCAGGATTGATAGTTAAGGCCCGTACACACGTAGCGATTGTCGGCCGTAAATATTCGGCCACCGTCAGATCGGCCGATTGTCGGCTTGTTAGTATGATGCTTCCGACAACCGACTGCGACTTTTCGGCCGAACAGAATCTGGTGTGCAGCCTTTAAAATTTTTGTTGGCCAACACCAGAATGGCCGATTGTTCCTCAGTCAGTACAGAATTCGGCCGACAAACAGCAGATGAGCAAGACTGGGCATGCTCAGAGAAGAAAAAACACACGGAAAGTTAACCATCACATGACATCACTTCTGCAGTCGGCTGTTGTTGGCCGACAAAATTCGTGTGCAGTCTTTAGCACTTTTCAACCGACAGGACAGCACCGGACAAAAGACGGCCGATCGTTCGGCCGACAATCAGTGCGTGTGTACGGGGCTTTAGGTGTGCCCAGTGTGTGATTCATCTGGTCTCAGGGAGTGTCCCCAGCTGATCCAATGGGGAGGCACGTTGGAGGAAACCTGACCAGTGACACACAGGCTTTTAGTACTGTCCCAGGGGTTGGCACAAATAATGGTACATTATGGGACAGGGTATAAAAAGCCACAGGCACATGAGGTAGAGGTCTTTGGGCCAGAAGTTATCATGTTTGCCTTATGGCAAGGTGCTCCATCATACTGGTAAAGGCATTGTTTGTCACCAAACTGTTCTTGGGTTTGGGAGAAGTTGCTCTAGGTGGAGGATGTTTTTGTACCATTCTTTATTCATGGCTGTGTTCTTAGGCAAAATTGTGAGTGAGCCCTCTCCCTTTGCTGAGAAGCAACCCCCCACATAAATGGTCTCAGGATGCTTTACTGTTGGCATGACATAGGACTGATGGTAGCACTTAGCTTTTCTTCTCCAGACAAGGTTTTTTTTTGGATGCCCCAAACAATCGGAAACGGGATTCATCAGACTTTACCCCAGTCCTCAGCAGTCCAGTCCCTGTACCTTTTGCAGAATCCGTCTGTCCCTCATGTTTTTCCTGGAGAGAAGTGGCTTCATTGCTGCCCTTTGTGACACCGCCATCCTCCAAAAGTCTTCGCCTCACTGTGCACGGAGATGTACTCACGCCTGCCTGCTGCCATTCCTGAGCAAGCTCTGCACTGGTGGTGCCCTGATCCTGCAGCTGAAACAACTGTAGGAGACAATCCTGGCGCTTGCTGGACTTCCTTGTGTGCCCTGAAGCCTTCTTCACAAATGCAGTGTTTTTTTATGGGATTAAGTTAGATTTCATGGCAAAGAGGAACTTTGCAATTAATTGCAATTCATCTGATCACTCCTCATACCATTCTGGAGTGAAAAAGTTGCTCTCAACGGCGACCCTGATAGTGGTGCCACATCCCATATAAGTATAGCAAAGAGGTTGGTTCCCCTAATGGTGGGACTTTACAGGCACTCCAAATGAATTTAACAAATAATATTATACAAAAGTAATTTTATTGAAAAAATATTAGATTAAAAAAAGAAGCAAACAGTAATAACATTACATATGATGCAGATGACATAGGTACTGTAGTACAGAAAACCCAACGCGTTTTGAAGTAAAAAACTTCTTCTTCAGGGCTATATTCTGACTTTACTGTTGTCTACTATAGAAAAATACTGTAAAGTCAGAATTACCCCTGAAGAAGTTTTTTACTTCGAAACGCGTTGGGTTTTCTGTACTACAGTACCTATGTCATCTGCATCATATGTAATGTTATTACTGTTTGCTTCTTTTTTAAGCTAATATTTTTTCAATAAAATTACTTTTGTATAACATTATTTTTTTAAATTTATTTGGAGTGCCTGTAAAGTCCCACCATTAGGGGAACCAACCTCTTTGCTATACCATTCTGGAGTATATGCAAATTGCCATCATTAAAATTGAGGAAGCAGACTTGTTACCACAACAATGGATATCACTGCCAGCCCCTCTATAATATAATATCTAGGCATACCACACTGTGTTTTTTTTTTTAATGAAGCTTGTAAATACCTTTTTACAGCTATCTTTATGCTGGTCACATGACTCCCAGCTGATCTACTACGCCGATCCCAGGCTACAGTGGGAGGGGCCGAGATCTCCCTCTGACGTCAGCCAAGAGGTCCCGTGGGACAAGAGCCCCCCCTGCTGTAGCTCTGGATTGGAGTAGGAGACGAGCAGGAGTCACGTGACTGGCCTGAAGATAGCTGTAAAAAGATATTTACAAGTTTCCTTTTATTAAAACAAGTATACAGTGTGGTATGCCTAGATATAATAGAGGGGCTGGCAGTGACAATTGGTAATATTTTATTCTATACTAATAGCAGCAGGAGGGGGGGGCGGAGAAAGAGACACAGGCACGAAGCTGACAGGCAGAGAGGGAGGGCATGAGGGGGACAGAGGAGAGCTGCGGATGACGGAGGCAAGCAGACGGACAACAGTGAGGGTTTAGCAGCCATGATTACCATGGTCGAGACACAGAGGGGGACACAGGAACTAGCAGGATCAGCCAGCTTTTTCACAGCTAAGAGAGGGACAGATTAGACAGCACAAGCACTGTGCTGCTGAATCTGCTATAAGGAAAAAGGATCTCTCCCTCTTTTTTTAATATTTGTATCATTCCCAAAACTTTTGGCCATGGCTGTATGGCTAAAAGATAAGCTATGCAGGTATTGATTGTGCTGTGACCTCCTTATACCTTAGAGATCTTCTCATCATTGTGAGAAATGGGAATCCCAGTGGACTTTAAAATATATTTCATGGGGTATGTGTATATATATATATATATATATATATATATATATATATATACACACACATACACAAACCTATATCTTTTGCTTTTTATGTTTAACAAATAAGTTCATCTCATGTGGATTTCTTCTTTTAGAGACTGTGCAGAATGCAAGGCATTTAATTCAGGACCAATAATAGATAATTGCGCCATCTCCTGTTCTCATGTTGTTATCACCTTCGAAGAAGACTCAGCGCCTGGAAGGAAGGAAACGAAGGACTGGTGTTCAGAGAAAGACATCACATTCGCTGTGACCCATACCGATGAGGCCGGACGCGTACATATTCTTGTGAAGAAAAGAGAAGGTAATAATGAAAAGTGTATATTAAAAAAAATCATCTAATTTTAAGAGCCTGAGGCCAAAATAATACTTACTCAAATTGGCAAGGGCGAAGAAATGGGTGAAGTTTAGTTCTAACTGTCCAAACACAGTGCAGCCAGCACCAGCCAAAATCTGTGCAAACCATGCATCTCAGTTGGTGCTGTCCTTACACTGCCAATTGGCCAGCCTACTCCTGAAATGGGGGAGGGGGGGGGGTACCATCAAAGTACAGCAGAATGCTAGGACAGTATAGCATAGGTATCTTGGCATCAAGCTTTATGACTTCAATGCCAACAGGCAGTCAGGAGTTGAACTGCGATTTTAGTTTTACTCTTGCATACATAGTAGTGACAAGTTTATATATCAGTGGGGAGATGGATAAATCTCACTAAAGCAAACTATATCAAATTTCTGCCCTGTAGTTATGTTTTATTACCTAGTGCAAATATGTTCTTCTGAAGTAATGTAATATACAAGAAGTAATGTAGTTATTGGCTTATGTAATACATAATTAAGTATATTTAGTTTTTATTAAGAAGTATCAAAGACCCATATTTTAGCATTAAAATGAAAATAATTTTTGCCTTGTTACAGAGATTAAAGATCAGACAAAAAGTTTGATACTGGGACTGGTTTTGGGAATTGCATTCTTTGGCTTCCTCCTAATTGTTTTGTATCGAATCATCGTGGAGGTGTATGACCGACAGGAATACAACCGGTTCCTGAAAGCACGGAGTACTGAGCAATGGAATGAGGTTAGAAACTTTACAACTAACAGATGAATAAATCCTAGCACACCTTTAGAGAGAAGAGCAAAAATCAGGTGCTACAATACTAAACAGGGATACAGTCCTAAAATCCCCAAATGTAACACACAATAACTGAAAATGCACATTTATTGCATTCTAGTATAAAAGCAGAGTTTTAGAAACATGTAATTAATCCCTAAATCAGACCAACATGCAATAAATAAAGCCAGTATAATATACTATATTTATAATACTGTATATTTTGAAATTGATGGCAGCAACACATTTAAAAAAAGTTGGGAACAAGTCAGTAACATGATTGAGTATAAAAAGAGCATCTTAGAGAGTCAGAGTGCCTCAGAAGTAAAGGTGGGCACAGGTTCACCAACCTGTGAAAAGCAGCATCTAAACATTGTAGAACAATCTCAGAATAACGTTCCTCAATGTAAAATTGCAAAGACTTTAAATATATCATCATCTACACTACAAAATCTTCAAAAGATTACGAGAATCTAGAGAAATCTCTGAGCAAAAGGGACAAGGTCGAAACGCATTATTGGATGCCCATGATCTTCAGGCCCTCAGATGGCACTGCATTAAAAACAGGCAAGTTAAAGCTCTATCATGCAAAGAAGCCATATCTGAACATTATCCAAAAATGTCAGTGCCTTCTCTGGGCCAAAGCTCATCTAAAATGCTCTGCTGCAAAGCAGAAAACGGTTCTGTGATCAGATGAATCAAATTTTGACATTCTGTTTGACAGTCATGGGCACCATGTCCTCCAAACTAAAGAGGTGAGGGACCTTCCACCTTGTTATAAGCGCTCAGTTTAAAAGCCTGCATCTCTGATCCTAAAAGTGTGCATTAGTGCTTATGGAATGGGTAGCTTGGACATATGGAAAGACCTTCTTCAATCCTGAAAGATATGTCCAGGTTTTAAAGCAGCATATGTTCCCATCCAGACAATGTCTTTTTCAAAGAGGACATTTCATATTTCTACAGGACAATGCTAAACCACATACTACATCTATGACAACAGCAAAGCTTCATAGTATAAGAATCCGGTGCTTAACTGGCCTGCCTGCAGTCCAGACCTTTCACCAATTGAAAATATTTGGTGCATTTTGAAAAGACAAAACTGACAAAGACCCAGGACTGTTGAGCAATAAGAATCCTATATCAGGAAAGAATGGGACAACATTCCTCTCCCAAAACTCCAGCAACTGGTCTTCTCATTTCCTTGATGTTTAACCACTTGCCCTCCAGAAGTTTTACACCCTTCATCACCATGCCAATATTTTTGCTATTCGGCACTGCGCTACTTTAACTGACAATTGCACGGTCATAAAACACTGTACTAATAAATACAAATGTTGCAGCGCTCAAAGAAAACATTAACCACTTTACCACCGGAGGATTTTGCTGTCTTACGTCTGGGCCACTTTTTGCGATTCGGCACTGTGCGACTTTAACTGACAATTGCGCGGTCATGCAACGCTGTACCCAAACAAAATTTACATCCTTTTTTCCCACAAACAGAGCTTTCTTTTGGTGGTATTTGGTCACCTGTGCGATTTTTACTCTTTGCGCTATAAACAAAAAAAGAGCCACAATTTTGAAAAAATAACAATATTTTTCACATTTTTTTATATAAAATTCCCCCCCAAAAAAATGTAAAAATCAAAATTTTTTATCATTTTAGGCCAATTTGTTTTCTGCTACATATTTTTGGTAAAAAAAATTGCAATAAGCGTATTTTGATTGGTTTGCGCAAAGGTTATTGCGTTTACTAACTAAGGGAAATATTTCTGCCGTTTTTGGTGTTTTTTTTTCCAACGAGTAATGGCGGCGATCTGCGATTTTTTTTTGCGGGACTGCAACATTGCGGCAGACAGATCGGACCCTTGACTGACATTTTTGGGGGTACCAGTGACATTACTACAGTAATCAGTGCTATAAATATGCACTATTACTGTAAAAATGACACTGGCAGGGAAGGGGTTAATTTTTATTAGTGATCAAGGGGTTAATGTATGCCTGGTGCTTACTAACGTGTGTGGGGGGAGGGGACTGAGTGACACAGGGACAGATCGCAGGTTCAGCTATGCTGAACCCTGAAATCTGACCCTGCTTGTCACTTAGGAGATCTGCCCGCTTTGTTTACACAAGCGGGCGGATCTCCACACTCGATTCCCCGACGATCGGGCAAGGGCGGCGGTGATCACCGCTGCTCCTCCCCTGGCCTGACTCCCGCTGTGACTGAATACAGCGGGAGCGAGCCTCCGGCGGCATGCACGCGCCGCCGAGAGAGGGGAATGTCTGGCGATGTAGGTCTACGTCGCCAGACGTTATCGAGCCCCTTTGCCGCAGTAGAGCTCTAGTGAGCAGCGGTAAAGTGGTTAAAGTGCAAAAACATTAAGGTGCACAATTTCTATGTAGTATCCCCGTGTTGGGATATAAGGTGCAATAAAACAGCTAAGCCGTTATAATCACACGTGCAGATGTATCCTCCACTGTATAGGTAAATTTCAATCTCACCAGAGCCAAATGTTGTCTAAGTTATAGGACAGCAGTAAGGTATGTATCCATAAAGTTCTTGATCATGGAAAGCCTTGGAAGTTTGATGATAACAATAACAAAATTCTCTGCCGTTTCGCTGTCAAATGCGTCATCAGGAGCTTTTTCCAACCATCACTCCGAATTTTAAGTGGTGGCTTTTGATGCGAGTCCTTTTTTTATTATTGTATTTTATCCATTTACACTGTAGCGATCTGCCAGTGTTAGATATACGTTTCATTAAATATTTTTATCTTTGTACTACACCATGAGCCTTTTCTTTTTATTCAAACTCCTTTATGTGGCATGTTGAGCTATCTGCTCTGTTGGAGGAGAATTTCGGTATTGTTATCATCAAACTTCCAAAGCTTTCCATGATCAGGAACTTTATGGATACATACCTTACTGCTGTCCTATAACTTAGACAGCATTTGGCTCTGGTGAGCTTGAAATTTACCTATACAGTGAAGGATACATCTGCACGTGTGATTATAACGGCTTATTACCGCAATGGGACACTTTAATAACACCTTTATGAACGTTTTCAGCTGTTTTATCGTACCTTATATCCCAACACGGGGATACTACGTAGAACTTGTGCACCTTAATGTTTTTGCACTTTAATGTTTTCTTTGAGCGCTGCAACATTTGTATTTATTATTAAATTGGTGTATGTATATTTTGCACTTTTTTTGCTAGCAGCTGTTTGTGGTCTATTTAAAGCGCTGATTCACTTTTCTTTTATGAAACACTGTACGCAAATGAAATTTATATCATTTTTTTTTCACACAAATTGAGCTTTCTTTTGGTGGTATTTGATCACCACTGGGATTTTTATTTTTATTATATAAATGAAAAAAGACCAACATTTTTAAAGAAAAAAAAATGTTTTTACTTTCTGCTATAAAACATATCCAACAAAAAATAACATTTAAAGAATCAAATTACTTCATCAATTTAGGCCAAAATGTATTCTGCTACATGTCTTTGGTGTAAAAAAAAAAAAAAAAAAAAAATCCCAATAATCGTATATTATTTGGTTTGCGTGAAAGTTATGGCATCTACAAACTATGGTATATACTAGATTTTATTTTTTAAGTAGTAATGGCGGTGATCAGTGACTTATAGTGGGCCGGGCAATCTGACAAATTTTACAACACAGAGCTCTCTTCCGTGAATGATGCAGCAGATCAGAGGGTCCCGGCGCTCAATCATTGGCCGGGACCTGCTGATCAACTTATGCTGTAAGAAATAACAGCACAGTCGTAGAGGTGGGTCCGCATGCACGGGCCTTACCCAGAAGCGCTGATCACATACTAGAAACGTGATCCAGAACGCAGTGGCTGCCCTGCAGCAGTAAATGTTTGCAGGGTGGCCTGCAAGTGGTTAAAGCGTGTAGTTAGAAGAGGGGATGCTAAACGTGGCCCTGTTCCAACTTTTCTGAGGTGTTGCTGCCATCAGTTTCAAAATGACCTTATTTTTTTCCTTAAATGGTACATTTTTTCAGTTTAAACATTTGATATGTTTTCTATTGTGAATAAAATGTTATTTTTTTTTTTTTTTATGTAGATTTTACACAGTGTCCCCAACTTTTTTAGAATTAGGGTTGTATTTGCTTTACTGGTAGACTACCTTTCTGGGTGTTAGGTCATTTTTTTTTTTTTATTAAACCTTTGAAATGATATCTAGTTGCAAAGTTTCCAAAAAGAAAAACACAGGACTAGCACACAATATATGAAAATGTGCTTTCAATACAATCCAGAAAGATGCAAAGTTTTACAGACATACCAAGGTGGGTCAATGGACCCAAACCTGACAGTTGACAGCAAAAGCACCTTGTAGCCAAAGCGCGCATCCGCAAAGGCTCAAACATCCACCTGCCAAAAACTACTTTGAGAATGCGAACAGAGGATTGGGTGGTGGCCTTGAAAACTGTGAGAAAAAACAGATGCTAGATACTGTAAAAATTCCAAAAACGCTGCCATCTCTGGGAGATAGGGCTCGTGTAAAAAAGGAGACTTTTTTCATGAGGGGAGAAGCCTTGGAAAAAAAAAGCTGACATAACCACCTAGCTGGGTTGAAGAGGAGGGGGGAATCTCCCTGTGAGGAAACAGAAGAGGGTCAGTTCCTAAGAGAAGGTGTAGCAGGAAGCAATAAATGACAGTCCTGACACCACACATAAGATGAATTGTATGAGACATGAGGAGGGACAATTACATTCCTACAGGGGGTGATAAGAAGAGCAACAGGGAAATAAGGAAGGGCCAACAAGATACTTTGTCCTCAAGAAGTGTAAGAAAAAAAGAGGAGGCTCACAAGAAGAATGTAGGGAGAACCAATGCAGAAATATGGTTGCAGTAGGCTGTTCTAACAAAAGGCTTTTTAAGGGGAGTAACCCCCTTTAACACAATGAGAGGGATCTGCATGGGCAAAACCACCTGAAGAAGGCCCTGGAAGGTCACAGCTGGCAACAAAGAAAAGCAACTTCTTGCAAAGAGTGCACAGGTAGTGTGAGAGCCAAGGTAAAAGGAAGAGGATATACAAGGCCGAACAAAACCCTGTGGGGAACCAAGGGCTATGTGTTTGGAGATTCCAAACTGAGGAGGTTTCAGGATGAGGAACAGGAACGAGTGAGAACTACTTCACATAACTTCAGAGTATGGGGGAAGTAATCTACATGCCCTGAGGAAAGAGGGGCATCCAACCTAGCGGCCGTGAATATCAGTGAATTGTAGACATCGGGAGTTCTCTGGGCAAAAGTACTTAAATCAGTTGTATAACTGAAGATATTTGGTGAGAGAGGCAGGGAAGTGCTGAGGCCCCTACAGTATGCATGTGGAAAGGGAAACAAATACATAAAGGCAAGCACTGAGAACAGGGTCAATGCAGCCTTTATCAGTACTAAGCTGGCGAATAGAGTTCAAGAGGCCGGTTTTTAGAAGGCAAGAGGAGAGTGGTTTCCCAGCCTGTAAAACAGGCATCAGGTTTTCTAGGCAGAGTCCACCAGAATAGCCTTAGAGATGGGATGGGTAACAGGGGTACTAATGGAGTACATGTTCCCCAACATGGGGCATGACATAGACAAAAATGTTGCGCTGAAGAGGAATGTGAAAAAGAATATGGTCAGGATTAGACCCAGGTACCCCAGACAGTACAAGCTCAGGGGATCAGGCTCGAGAGGTATGCAGTAGCAACGGAAAGGAAGAAGTGTAAGCAGCAGCCTTTGGGCATAAAGTTCAAACAATTAAGCTTAGGAGCCTTGTTGTAAGAGATACCTAATGCAGACATCTAGTAGGAGCAGGGATGACCAGATCGGTGAATCTGTACTTAGGAAACTGGAATCAGACTGTGTTTGAATAAAGTAAGAATTATTAATTCTAAAACAAAACCTATCCAACACCAGCAAACCGAATACACAGCAGAACTGAAGATATGTGTGAACCATAAACCAAGTGAGAAAGTACATAACAAGCAACCTAACTATAATACAATATATACAAAATGGGAAACAGATAAACAGAGTAAGACAGGAGCTACAAGGAGATGGATAGGGAAGGAGGCCAGAACTTGGATCAGGTCCAAGAGGAAAAGATAAAAAGTAGCAGGGCAAAGGATGCAGGTACTGGAACAGAATCACAGCAGAAGTCTTGATTAAGGTCAGGAGCAGCACATCAATAACCAGTTAGAAGGCACATAAGCTAAACACTGAGCCAGTGAAGGAAGTTAGGGAAAGAGTTAAATATTTTCCTAGCAGTCAGTATCAGGTGAGACTGGGAGACACCGGAGCTACACTCTTCTGCCCTGAGAACCACAGTTCCCCAACAGATGATCCAGGGTCAAGAGTTCCCCCCTCCTTAAGGAGGGGCATCTGGATACTCCACCTAGCCTTAATCATACCCGTCCATATGTGAGACACTTGTGCTGGATAATTTGGAAAAGATTTCCCATCATCATTATACGAAGACATGTCAGATTTCTTTAGGCCAAAGTTTGTGAACCTGCAGGATAACCCACTGCCAGGGTCTGGCAACTGGCTGGGTGGCCTGTCAACTGGATCCTCAGAGATTAAAGAAACCTTGACACCTCAGGTCCCTCAAGGCAGCAGGTACCCCAATGCTACGATACCATGGATCAGCAGCGGGGGTATTTTGACAGCACCAGAACCACAACACCAGGCTGTCTCATTGTGACCAAATAGCTTGCCTAGTTGCCAGGATTTGTTCCCTTCTTGATAGTCAAATAAGGAATAAAAAATAAAATAGAAAAAAAAAAATCTTCTATAGAACGGGTCCATCACCCAAGGACATTAGCAAAAAGTGGATCCTCAGGGAGGGGTCAGGTAATATTAATACACAGGATTTTGTCAATGTCACCTGAAGGCAGCAGCATATAACCCATGGTCTAAGAATTAATTTCTATGTCCTGTACTGTACGATAAAGTTAAGCATGTTATGAATCAGAAACTCAACATACTATAGAAATGCATATGAAAATGCATACCTGTAATAGAAGCCTTTTTCTGATTTTTATAACTGAATGAAAGGTCCGTGTGCAAATGCCCAACAATCACAATGGTATGCACAAAAACATTTTAAACCTCATGTCATACAAGCCCATTATGTGCAAATGTCCTGCTTCATTTGTTGCAGTTATGATTTTACTCAACCGTTTTTTTTCTGATGACAGGCACAAAACCCACTCTATCAAAGTGCTACTACCACTGTGATGAACCCAAATTTTTCCCAGGAATAATATGAAGTACATGCGAAGCCAGCTGAGCAATTCAGTAAGGGATACAGAAAGATTGTTCATGTGACCCAATGATGTAAATTTTTAAGAAACCAAAACATAGTTTTTATCAACTAAGTATTTACAAAGTGGTTCTGAATAAATATTTCCTGTTCTAAGTACCCAAAATACTTTAGGAGCAAAACCAAGTACCTGGTATGTATATGACTATTATTGAAGGACTTACAGTGGAAAATTAGTCAGAAAATTAGGCCCTGCTAGATCACTTCAGGCTGGCCCCTTTTGCAGGTATTGCCATGTAAAAAATTAAAGGTATACTACTGTTTAAAATACAGTAATACACTGTCTCACGCTGTTCTGCACATGACTGTTGCTCTCCCATTTTAGGCATTTTTAGGCACTGCTGAATTTGTAGAGGCCAATCCAGTTGACAGCCTTAAAGCGGAATTAAACCCTCCTATCCTTTACAGCCAAGGACACTGCTTCTGTTTAAACTGCAATTGCCGCGATTCTGCACGTGATCAGTTATGACACTAGCTGTTTGATGGCTTGACAGTTTGGTTAAGGACACAAGCAAATGTGACAGTTAACAATCTTGGTATTCCAGGAATGTAATTGTTTTTTGAAACCGTTGAATCAATGGGTTTAGTTCCAGTTTATGATTTACTGCTGTTTGGGGGCTCTGGGCTTCAACAAAATGGTAGCCTCCCGCAGGAAGCAAGTTGTTATGGGTAAAGTTCTGCTTTTAAGTATTTTCACGCAGGGATAATGGGCATTTTGTATCTGTATCTCTGCTACTTTAAGGTTCTTTTTTATGTGAAAGGAGCTCACCTTATGTAATTTATCCTAAGGCTTCCCTGCACACTGGTAGTTTAGCCCTGGTGTATGAGACGCTGGCATTTAGGTGTGGGCAAACAGGAGCAGGATGCCTGTAAAACTCTATGGCTGACAGCTACTGTGGCTGGATGGTGAACCAAGCATTGATAAACATACAGATAGTCTGCATTCCAGGCAGTCGTCCTAAAAGTGCAAGAGGCCTTGAACGCGTTGTCTATGTAGGTACATGGTGGTAGTCATATTTGCCTGTATAAGCCGCTTTGGGGAAATTTACAAAACCTGGAGCACACAGAATCTGGTGCAGCTGTGCATAGTAACCAATCAGCTTCTATGTTATATTGTCAAAGCTTAATTGAACAAGCTGTAGTTCAAAGCTGATTGGTTACTATGCAAAATTGCACAAGATTGTGTGTGCACAAGTTTTAGTAAGTCTCGCTCTTTGGGTTCACCTGTGATTTAAATAGTACGTACACTCAAGAGAAACTAATGTATACAAGGTTTAGAAAATGTTGTATATTTTACAAATAAAGTTTTATAAATTATAGTGCTGCCTACCCAGTCTGAAAATCAAGAAATCCCAGAAGTGCCTTGATGCTTTTCTGGCAGTCTATGCTAACCCACTAGCTAGGACATTACAATCTTTCCTTGCAGAGATGGAACTTCACATGCTTTGTCAATTTTATATTTTTAGTTCAAAGCAGCTTAAAGCAGAGGATACCGTCACTATTTTGCTACAGCAGTTGTACTGGGGGAAATTTACTAAAACTGGAGTGTGCAAAATCTGGTGCAGCTCTGCATTAAAACCACTTGGCTTCCTGGTTTTATTATCAAAGCCTAATTAAACTAGCTGAAGTTAAGACGCTGATTGGCTACCATATTGCCTAGCTGTACCAGATTGTGAGTGCTCCCTTTTTTTTTTTTAGTAAATCTCACCCAGTGTCTAGAGTTCTATAGACACCACATATTTACTGCACAGTTCTGTGCACTCCATAGTCTAAGAGGCCTCTCCTTAGCTTGGCAAGTGTGCGTGAGGTGATGAAGATTATGGCCATTACTCAGCTATGGCAACAGGAAACACATTTCCACTACCCAGAAAAGATATTTTAGGCCATTCAAAGCCAATGACTCCTGTGTTAAATTGTATTGTAACTGTACTGTCTGCCTTTCCTTTTGTGAAGCTGTTTATGTAAATTGGCGCTAAATAAATTCTGTATATTAATAACATAACAGTAGAGGACTACAAAGAATGTGAGACTTCAATTGGTACGAGGATTTGTCTGCAGATGTGGACTGGCCAGTCTTAGATTTACCTGACCAAGGCTTCTTAGAACTCTAAAGCCCCGTACACACGTACCGATCGTCGGCCAAAAAGCTTCGGCCGACGACCGATCTGCCGATTGTAGGCTTGTTAGTATGATGCCTCCGACAGCCGACAGCGCACATTCGGCCGAAAAGAATCTGTCATGCAAGCATTAAAATTTTTGTATGCCGACACCAGAGCGACCGATTGTTCGCCAGTCAGTACAGATTTCGGCCGACAGACCGCAGATTTGCAAGACTGGGCATGCTCAGAAAAGGAAAAACACAGGGAAAGTTAACCATTACATGACATCACTTCTGCAGTCGGCTGTAGTCGGCGGACAAAATTCTTGTGCAGTCTTTTGCACTTTTCAACAGACACCGACAGCCCTGGACAAAAGACGGCCGATCGGTACGTGTGTACGGGGCTTTAGACCTGAACGACTTCCCTTTTTCTTGCTACCCGAAGGTACAAAAAAGCCGCTTATGAGCAGTGAAGGAAGGCCCCGTCTATGACGTGGCTCCTTGCCCTTAGAGGACTGAGGAAGAAGAGTACTCCCCCCCATAAGTCCTTTGATCAACTTATCCAGAGAGGATCCAAACAACCTCTCCCCCATAAAGAGAATATCTGTCAAAGCCTTTTTGGAAGTCTAGCTTGCAGACCAGCTTTTCAACCACACCATGCATCTAATCGCAATCCCCCACAGCCGACACTCTGGCCACTAGGGGAACCGCATCCAGGGACGCATCACACATGAACACCAGGGCTTGAGCCATCTGGTCCAGTGGTTCCAGCACTGCTGGAGGGAGCTGCTCAGCTTTCAAGTTACCCTTTAATAACTTCACCCATTTAGTCACAGTCTGTGACACAATAACATTCACAAATATTGGTTTCAATATGGACCCTGCTAGCACGTGTAGATAGCGGGACAGACTCCACCCGTCTATCTACAGGGTTCGCGAAGGCCAGGGATTCTTCCACTGGAACCACAGTAGATTTATTCAGCCTGATCCACCTCTGGTGGCACGGTCCACCTAGTGGAAACTGCATCTGCAAAAGGATGACGGCGTTTAAAGCACTTAGGCACCACTAGCATGTGCTTGATGCACTGCCATTTTTCATTGACAACATAGTCAAAAAGCTTCAGACAAGGAAACACCTTGCCCAATTTTTGGAAATTGCGGGAACCAAAAGACATCTGCAAACCTGACGCTGTAGATTCATGAGCCAATTTTAAAGCTTCCTGTACTAAAACTATAAGTGCTGCCACCAATGCGCATTCCCGCACGGTGGTGGTGGACGAGGACAGGTCCTCTTTACCATCCGAATGTGAAGACACCGACCCATCAGGGTGGGGTGTGTCTGTGGCAGCCATATCTGCCTCAGAATCAGGGGAAACTGCTGAGGGAGGCGAAGACAGCAGGAGTTTGTGGCTAGCAACACTTTTACATACAAAATCTACCTTTGACACCAGTCTTTCCAAGACTGCTGTAATCGCAGACAAGATCTGCGATTCCAGAGGGTTCCACAGCCACTCCTAGGGGTCTGCAGGTGAAATAGTACCCTGGGACTAGGGCTGCATGATATTGGAAAAAAATATAAATTGCGATTTTTTTTGTCCAACGATATATATTGCGATATTGAGAGACCCATCCTACTGTAGGGTAGGGAAGTAGTGCAGCCCTTCTGATTGTACAAGAGACAGCCAGGGTTAATGTTACTGTAGGGATGGGATGAGTTTTGCAGCAGCCCTTCTTCTGATTGTATATATTATATACTGCACTGGGAGTCCGGGACAGCCAGGGTTAATGTTACTGTAGTGAAGGATGCTGGGAATGGATGGAAATCATGAAGTATTGAAGCAGGGCATGCAGGCAGCAGCACAGCCTTCTGATTTTAATTGCAGATAGAGGGCAGGCCAGGGTTAATAATGGTATTGTACTCACTCAGTGACAGTCAGTGTGGAATTGTGGATTATTCACATCAGTCTCACTCTTGGGACTCACAGTGGTGGTAGGACGACTAGGAGCCTGTAGAAGAACACAGCCAGTGACTCACTCGACTTCCGTGCAGCCCACACGTTCAGTCTGCCGCCCTGCAGCTAGTTTTCTTCACCGGCACAGCGAACCAATCACGCTGTGAGGCACGCATGATTGGTTCGCTGTGCAGCTGCTCACGGGACGCTGCTCACCGCTGAACGTGTGGGACGGATGTGTAGGAACTGTGAGTCCTCCTCCTCCCCCCGAGTCCCGACTTCTCCCTGCCTAAAATATTGTGTCTTCGGCGATATGAATATCGCCCACGCCCGCAGAACGATAGTCGATATCATATCGACTATCGTTCAACCCTACCTGGGACACACCTTTACACAGATATGAAAATAATGCAATGCCACTTTAAAAGTCGCTAAATTGCGATCCCACCGCT
The DNA here is from genome assembly GCF_965119305.1 of Pelophylax lessonae. Lineage (NCBI taxonomy): Eukaryota > Metazoa > Chordata > Amphibia > Anura > Ranidae > Pelophylax > Pelophylax lessonae. The sequence continues at coordinate 604,636,040 of NC_138769.1, forward strand.
GAGCGGCATATCCAGTCCCAATTCAAATCAATCTGATAGAGTGGGTGAGAAAACCTACAGGGGACCCCAGATCGTTCAGGAGACTGCCAGCACGTTCTTGTGAAACAGAGTAAAACCTTCTACTACAGGAAATGACAACATAGTCTGTCACAGCTAGATTTGTGTGCTACATGCCGTTCGCCTGTCCAGTGATTGTGGACTAAAAGGAAATGGACACCCGAAGCATTCCTATGGGGAACTTAGAAGAAATAACTGCCCAAGCATTTCAATGGGAAAAAAAGAAAGCATGAATCTACAGTAAAATGGCGGCCCCCACGGTGTGCCATGCAGTCTCCCAGACAAGAGGCTTGCTTGTAGTTCTCCAGAAACTCTTAACTAGTGAAAATAAAAAACTCACAAAATAACAAATTTCCCTATCAATAGCCAAGAACAAAGTCCCAGCAGGAACTAGGTCCTATTCCTTAACTAGGCAGAAACAAACTGGCTGCTGTAGCAGAGTGTGGGGTTATGCCTGCAGGGTCATCCCCCATAGGTATGGTAAAGCTTTTTCCTGCCTAGTGTCCTATTCCTGATTGGAGGAGCATAACCCAATGGTCTAAAGAAGATATGGAGCTGGGTCTGTTGATGAACGATTACGAGAAATTACAGTGGCACGCTTGGCATATTTCATAATGAACAGGCTGCCTTAGCACAAAGAATGTTAATCATGTTTTCACAGAATGCTAAAGTGTAAATTCAGCCTAATGATTTTGTCTCAAACTTTAAAAATGCATGTTTTATAATTTATTTTGTAGTACAAGAAAAACATTAAAAACATTTTTTATTACAGAACGTACCCATGACTGGTTTTACAAAGAATTCTGGGTTTGCTTAGATAGCATGTTGGAATCATCTTGTATAAACAGCTCCCCCCCTAATTGAATCTCCATTCAAAGCAAAACAATTAATGGGACGAAAGTTAATTAAATCAAAAGGGATAAAAGTTATATATTAGTTATTTGTGGCACCTGGTGGACCAAGTTTGCTTCTGAAGGCTCCAAATGAAAAATCACTGCTATAATTACCTTTTTGTTTCGGTCCACCTGTGTGTTGTAGCACTCATTCTGGCATTCTCATAAATAAAACATGCAGCAAAGAGACCAGGTATCCAGCCTCTGGAACAGAATTTGATGTGAAAACTAAGTATGTAAATTCCCACCATGACCGACCTTATCTTATTTACTCCCTTTTGGTCTGCCTAATAGGGGTTTTGATTTATTGGTTTTTAGAAGTGCAACAAATACCTGTTTAATTTTGCTAAAAAACTTGTGAGCTGATTAACTTCTGGTGCTTTCTGCCTCTGCTTTAGTAGGGGATGTGGAGATGAAGATAGGTCTATGACCTCAGTAATGAAGTAGGCAGGTATAACACCATATACTTAGGAATTCAAAGCTGTGTGGTCATGTTAAATGGAATGTAGAAGAACATATTCTGTACTTGTAGTGTGGGGTAATGGGTATGTATTCAAGAGATGTAATAAATATGTTTAATATTACATATACTGTACTTGTATATTAAAACGAGTACATGGCTTTTGTTTTTAGTTGCAAATAAAATAATTTACATATACATACATACATACATACATACATATATATATATATATATATATATATATATATATATATATATATATATATATATATATATATATATATATATATATACACACACACACATACATATATTTTTTTTGATTGTCTTCATATCTGATAGTCATTTCTTTTGCATGTGTGCGCTATTCTTTAACATACATGTTGCTTGGTTCATAGCTGCACCGGCTTTAGATATACATGTTCAGGGTTTGCTCCCCCAATTTTTTGCTTGTTATTTTTATATATATATATATATATATATATATATATATATATATATATATATATATATATATATATATATATATATATATATACATATATATATATATACACATATACACACATACAATACCTTTCTTCACAATTTATATATAAATGTCAGTATCAAAGTAAAAATACACAAAATTTATATTATAAAAAACAAACTTTATTTAAATATTCTAAAACACACTGGCAGTAGAAAGCAAAAAATAAAAGTACAACAGACTGCAGTGTGTTAAACAAGCATCCACTAATTGTAGTAAAATACATGAAAAAATAAACCGATGGAGAACTAATTTTAGAAATAAGTCTTAAAACCTTGGACTAAACCACTGGCTACAAAAGCAGAGCCATGCCTAGATCAAGGTGTCCATTTTTTTGTTTATTTTGCTCTCAATATACATATGCACATATAAATGTAGTCATACTGGTGGGGGTATGTACAGCATATCTTAAAAACTGGACATAAAATGAACGTATTTAGAGGACAATCATGCGAAATGAGCACATACCAACAGCAGAGTAGGGAAAGAGCACATAAGTCATCTTTACGTTTTGTATCTAGTTGAAGCATATGAAACCATTGTTTTTTAAATGACCATAATCGGAGCTTGAAATGGACTAACACTCTCCTGTAATCCACATGAAATTTGCTGCCTCAGCCAAGAATTGACCAAATATATCCTTCTACCAGAAGCTACTGTCACATTCTGCAGCATTAAAAGATGAAAACCTCTACACCTTAAAGCACAATTGAGTTTCCAGTTTAAATCTGCTATATAATTTAATTTAAAAGATGCTCAAAGCTTTACAGATTGTTTGCATTTCAGGCTGGAGCTGCATTCTAAGGAACAGCCTGCCTCCCTCTAGTATACTGCAGAGACCGACCTTTGCTTTTGTATGAAAGCAGTGGTCTTTTGGCAGAGGTAAAACACATCTCGCTTAGTCAAAACTACAGTTCGCCATGCAGCTCTGAATTTGCAATAGGATTGTCAGACCTGTGCATGCATACAGAGACCAAAGGAATTTTACTTGCAGGATAAAAGGCTTTTCTACTTAAGTTGTGGCTGTTTTTTTTTTTTAAGAAAAAACAGACTTTGAACAGGTTTTTTTTTTTGTTGCACATAAAATTAGGCTGATTTGTTCGGAAGGGGTTTAAACTGCCCCATGCTCATTACAATCTCCCTTGGATTTACTATACGTGTAACATGAGAGCCAACCTAAACATTCCATTTTGTATCCAGACAGGCCCTATAGTACCAATTGCTGGTAAAGTAAAGGAGATTGTAGAAATAAAATGTGAAGTGAATGGCCAACATTAACCAATATCCAACTGCATGGTGCACATATGTCACCAAAGAAACAATTGAACTTTACGGTAAAGACGCTCAACAAAATCTTTCTGAAGTGGCTACTAATCATGAGCATGGCATAATTAGTACACATTAGGTTAATGTAAACCTTTCCAAGACATACATGGAGGCTTCCAGTCCAGACTTGTATTCTGCAAATGCTGATTGTCTGGCTGTCGTGCTCTACCTGTGTGTAGTTCAAGTCGCTAACTCAGAACAAGCAGCCAAGTTGTTTTGACTTTACTCCGACTTCTATGATCTGCATGCTTCCTAATCAGCTTAAGAACATGCTGGCACTGGTGTCTGCATAATAAGCAGGCAACAAGCATTTTAAGAAGAGCTGCACATTTGCAGCCTACACGCTTTTTTCCTTGTACAGTAAAGGCTCTTTCACATGGGCTGACACTGCCTGCGGATCCGCCTGGCAAGCAGGGGATCTATCTGCAGGACCTTGTCCGATCCGCCTATGCAGAACGGACACAGCCTGCTTTCCTCTATGGGCAGTCGGATGTAAAACGGACCACGTGTCAGTTTCCATCAGACGGTCATCTGATCTACCAGATGGATGGAGAACAGATCCCCCATCCATCTGTTTTTAGCAGATAGGATTGGATGTGTTGGCCAGAGAGGGCAATGGATGGTTCAATCAGGTCAGCAAAAAAAAAAAAAAGGACAGGCGGATGCGATCAGTCTGCCCATGTGAAAGGGGCCTTAGCTTTTATAAATCACTTGGAAAAGTTTTCAACAAGCTTCAGGCAGTTTTTTTGACGCTTTTAAAGCAACCTTCTGCTCCACCCTGAGGATGATCAACAAATATCTAATTGGCTGTCACTTAATTAGCTGATAGCAGGCTTCAATAAAAGTCTTAAGCAGCCCTGAAGCTTACTAAATCCTGCAAATGTAAAATGTCAGCTACCATTTAGATTTGTTCTTACAGTGGAAGAAGGTTCAACTTAAAAAAAATTGGTAGCAGATAGTTTTTATATTTATATAGCAGAAGAGACTATGTTCTAAAACGTCTTTCCTGGCTTGCTAACAATTTTTCTTCCAATTGTACACCAACAAGGGCATGCATATCTCAGTGAATAATCCTGGCATCCTACGGATTCTGGGGAGTAAAACCCAGGTGGCAGGACAAAGTAAATTCTGTGTCCATGTGCAAGAGCTATGTCATTTGTGGTTGACCAATGGAGAAGACCTCCGACCCAGAAGACGACCAAGGCAGGATGGCAGCAGCAACAGCGCAACAAGGGGGGGCTCAAAACACTGGAGGGCGGCATATTAAACGTAAGCCTATGTACTACACTTCATACAAAAGTGCTAAAAAAAAGGGTCACAGTTGATGTAGTAGCTGTCCAATCTAGAGCATAAGTTAATTTTATTATGAAATGTCATGGCACTTTATTTTTTTTTTACAAAATATCACATGATTAATAAGTATTTAAAATGAATAAAAAAAAAAAAAAAAACAGTCATATAAATTTACAACACACAATACTGCAATAAAATAAAATGACTTCTTATAGATAAGACATTTAAGTGTACTGTTATTTACAAAGAGGCAGCCATTTTGTGGGGAGTACCAGACAGTCTACTGGTTTACCAAAACTTAGATACTTGTTCTTAGCAAATTGATAGGCTGGATTCGCTAAATAAAATGGCTGACATGTGTACAAACAACAAGTCCACTTAAAGCAAAAGTAGTCAGATTTGTAAAAAAAAAAAAAAAAAAAAAAAAAAAAAAATTAACCTTTTATTAGTATTCTACAAAAAATAGGTCTATTTCTACAATACTTTTTTTTCTATATTTCAATACATTTGTTTGAAAACCCACCCCCCCCCCCCCAAAAAAAAAACAACCTAAAGAATCATTCACATTCCTGCATTAACTGGGGGGAGTTATCAATAAAGACGCAGTGATTAACACTCCACCATAGACTGGTGACCCTAGATCCATCTAGATTGTTCCTGGATAAATATACTACAAAAACGTACTACATGTCACCACCGATTTTTTTTTTCTTCCATCAGGTGCACCTGGTTTTACATATTTTACAAAAGCAATTGAGTACTGTCCATGATACTTTTTTTTTTTATTATTAGCTTCACTAACATCCACATTTTCAGAACAACCTTTGAGGATATACCCCATTCTTCAAGGTCCAAGCAGTGCAGTACATTTTACAAAGATGCAATGCATTTTCTAACCAGCGGAGGGAAAATACTGTATACTAAACAAGGTAGCGATAGAGAGAGTTGTCACAAAAGCTGAACTGAAATAGGGCTACAGAAGCTGCAGGACATTATTGGTCTTATATATGTATCCACTTTGTATTACAGAAAAAAAAAAAATACTGGCACTGTAATCTGGATCGTAAAAAAAAAATTCAGTGTTCCTGAACACAAAATTCTATAAAGGTTCTGTGCAACAGTATTAATGTATTCAACTTCTGCTATTTGCCAGGTAATAATATGGAACCACTGCATTCAAAAACCCTTGAGATGCTTGCCTGAGCGCAAAGTTAATTTACGATTAAAAAAAAATTCTATCCCCCACCGAAATTAGATTCAACTTTAAATATTCTATGTTATGACTTTGGCATATGAATTTGGGAATTACTAGAGCTGCACGAATCTGGATAAAATGAGAATCACAAATTTTTGCTTAGAATAAAGATCATGATTCTCGGCGTAACATCATCTTTCACAATATACAAAAAAATTGGGCTAACTTTACTGTTTAATTTTTTTTTTTAAATTTATTGGAATGTATTTTTTTCCAAAAAATTGCATTTGAAAGACCGCTGCGCAAATACAGTGCGACATAAAATATTGCAACAACCCCCTTTTTATTTTCTAGGGTCTCTGCTAAAAAAAAAAAAAAAAAAAAAAAAGTGTATACTTTATAATGTTTGGGGTTTCTAAGTAATTTTCCAGCAAAAAATAAAAATTTTAACTTGTAAGCGTCAGAAAAAGGCCTAGTCTTTAACCATTTAAGGACCAGGCCTTTTTCTGACAATTTTTGTTTACAAGTTAAAATCAGTATTTTTTGCTAGAAAATTACTTAGAACCCCCAAACATTATATATTTATTTTTAGCAGAGACCCTAGAGAATAAAATGGAGATCATTGCAAAACTTTATGTCACACCGTATTTGCGCCACAGTTTTACAAACGCAATTTGTTTGGAAAAGATACACTTTTTGAATTAAAAAAAGAAAACAGTAAAGTTAGCCCAATTGTTTTCTAGAATGTGAAAGATGTTACGCCGGAGTAAATAGATACCCGACATGCTTCAGAATTGGGCAAACTTGTGGAATAGCGACAAACTTTGGTACTTTAAAATCTCCATAGGTGACGCTTTAAAAACTTCTACAGGTTACTAGTTTAGAGTTAGAGGAGGTCTAGGGCTAGAATTATTGGTCTCGTTTTAATTATCGTGGTGATACCTCACATGTGGTTTGAACACTGTTTACATTTGTGGGCATTCGCTTCTGAGTGCAAACTCAGAGGGACGGGGCACTTTATTTTTTTTTTTTTATTCATTTAACCTTTTACATTTTTTACTTTTACACTGTCCCTTTAAAAAAACATTTTTTGATCACTTTTATACCTATTACAAGGAATGTAAACATCCCTTGTAATAGAAATAAGCAGGACAGGTCCTCTTTAATGTGAGATCTGGGGTCAAAAAGACCTCAGATCTTACATCGACACTTAAAAGCAAAAAAAAAAAAAGTTTTTTTTCAGCATGAAAAAAAATGGGCCCTAAGGCCATTGGGAGGAAGTAAAACATGACTTCGCTCCAGTCCTCCAAAGCCACAGAGTTGAGTGGGTGGGGGCCATCTTGCCCTCACTTGACTTCCTGCCTGGGACATGGACGGACCGGATCATTTTCCCCGCTCCCGACGGCTCCGGCAAGCGGAAAAACGACTGGGAAGCGGCCCCTCTCCCGCTGCCCATCCTGCTTTTATGTAAAAAAGCCTGTAACTGTGGCGGGTGGTCCGGAAGTGGTTAAACTGACCCCATTTACAGACCGAAGTTCATCCCTTTGATCTGTAAATCAACTGAAAAAAAAAAAAAAAAAAGCAGTGAGCAGGGAAATGCTCTGCACTTGTTATATGAATCGTGAAAATGCTGGATTAAGATCGTGAGGGGGGTTGAATAGAGGTCGCGTTTTTTTTTAACGATTAATTGTGCAGCTCTAGGTACTACTATCTACCGCTACATGAAGCAACATTGCCTTTCAGTTTAGTAGCTTTATAGACGCCATAAAAAGGAAATGATAAAAAAAAAATGGTATTCATCCCAAAAAAAAAATAAAAAAATACAGCATGTCTGATAATGTGCAGTAAGTGAAACATGTTATTAGTCATGTTCTTCATCAATGACCATTATTTAGAAAAAGGACAAGTTGTTTTAGTAACATAACAGGCTCAGTAACAAGTTAACAACATATAAAGCTTATAGATTAAAAGGGTCAGGCCACTAAAAACTGATATTTCAGTTTTAAGTAGAAATTTGTGGGTTCGAATTCCCATATCGCAGAGACAGTCCTGTTTTTCTATCCCGTCCCCCCTATTCTAGCTGCACCTTTTAGTAAATTATGTTTCAGTGTTAGGCCCAGTGTTATTTGGACTTGGGGACGATGGGCCTCTAGAAATCACATGTATCTCGCTTGCATTTGACATCAGTTCAAGACTATTCTGGGACCATCCACCATTCACTGTCAAGTGCATTTGGTCTCCTTTTGAAAGTCACCTAGCCTCCTATGCTAGTTTATACCCTGTTTTAAAAAGGTAAAATTTTCACTTCTTAAAAAAAAAAAAAAGTTTTGCAGCACTAACAGCTTTTTTTTTTTTTTAGCCCTCCCTCAGTCGCACAAATAACCTGCTGATCCTGCCAGTGAAGTCCACCTAATGCAGCTTCAGGTGTTGGCGCACTACTCCTGAATTCAGAGGAGAGTTGACATCATCATGTAGGATGTGTCGGTTTGAACTACTATGCAAAAAAAGGGAGCAGGCATGTGGTTATTGGAACGGTCAGTGCCAATTCACATTCTTCTAGCTGGTCAATCAGCACCTGGTCACACCTAGTCCTCAAAAAGAAAAAACAAAACATCCAGTGCAGAGGAGCTCATAGTGTAGTAATTAAATGCAACCATTTATTAACAGAATAGTTAAAATGCACTCACAAAACAATGAATGGGTGGGCATGTGTAGCAGAACACAGGCTGCCGGGATATCCTATCCAGGGCTCAGAAGTGCTGAGGGAAACCCGGCCAGGCTAAAGGGAAGGAACACTGCAGTTCTAGGAAGGCACCACTGAAATCAGGTCGCTGTCAATGCAGACACGATCCCCGGAGCATCGTCATCTGTCAAGGAGAGGACGATGCTGGTACATAGAGACATGTTTTCCCCTTCTAACAGTCTCCAGGAAAACTCTGGACACTGCAGTTACACTTACAATTCGGTTTCGGTTCAAATACGTCTGAGCACGGTTGCGGTTCTTTATTCCGGTGTGGTTTTGTTCACCAGATCAGGTGCGATTAACCACTTGCTGATCGCCCACCGTGTATTTACTGCGGCAGAGTGGCACTATTGAGCAAAACGGTGTACCTGTACATCATTCCGTTCAATAGTCACTAGATGGCGCAATCGCGCCGTGATTAGCTAACAGGGATGTCAATCAGCGGGTCCAGTAGACCCGATGTCCGCCGGTCCTCCACAATCATCCCTGGAGAGCCGCTCCATGCCCAAGAGGGTTAAGGCAGTGCTGGAAAATAGACACTTTGGCCCAAATTTGGACATTTTCACTTAGGGGTGTACTCACTTTTGGGGGTTTAGACATTAATGGCTGTGTTATTTTGAGGGGACAGAAAATGTACACCGTTATACAAGCTGTACACTCACTACTTTACATTGTAGCAAAGTGTCATTTCTTCAGTGTTGTCACATGAAAAGATATAATAAAATATTTACAAAAATGTGAGATACTGTATATGTGAACTGAGCCTTATTGTTCCTCTCCGACCCTGTGACTGGACAGTGAAAGGAGAAGCAGAAGACTGATGAGTTCATATTTCTGTCATGCTTCTCCCCCCCACTTTGTTGGATCATAAGCACTACAGCACAATTGACTGCTTACATGGGTTTCTCCCTTTCCCAGTCTGAGCTCTGCTTACAGGGTGCTGCAAGATGCACATGCTGACTCAGATTTAGGTAAGCGCTGCTCGCATTTATACAAATACATTAATGCATGTCTGAATTGGTTAAAACCCAATAATATGCCTGGAGTTTAGCTTTATTTAGCTCAGTTTGGAAATGCTGCTGTGGGATTTCACTGCATAACGACCACCACTCTGTTACAGGAAGTGGGGGGAAAAGTGGATCAATTGGCAGGATCAACAGGTAATAAAACTATTCTATAGGGGGACTCTGATAAACTGCTGTAACCAGTAAGAGGCATCATATATGTCCTTTTTTATTCTGTTCCTAGTTCCATTTCAGTGAGGATAAACCTATAAAATGGACAAAAATTCAGCTACGGTTGCTAGGAATAAGTAACAAAAAAAAAAAAAAAAAAAAAAAAAAAAAAACTTTAAAACTGCCTACGGTTCTTCCTTCTAAAACTACAATGAGTTTAACATTGTATTTCCCCAAATTTAGGGGAAAAAAAATATAAGACAAAACAATAAAAAAAAAAAAACAGACATACCAAAGGTATAGTAAACTAAAACATTATTGTGTAAAATCTGCTTGGTCCTGAACAGTCCCTTCTTCTGCCAAATACATAAAATAACTTCTATGAAATTTGTGACAAAATACCCCTCTGTTACTAAACTTTTCATGATAATAGACCAATGAGAAACCTTTGCCTTATACAGTATTTGTATAATAAAATGAAATGTATTTTTAACCAGTCATTACAGGGGGTTACAGAAGAATAAGACCGTAAAGATTTTGGATAGTTGCAGCAGGCTAAAAAAAAGGGCTTTATTAAGAAGACCATGCCAAGTTAAAGTGGTATTAAACCCAAAAGCAAACACTATATTGCAGATTACCCATTCTTAGATGTGATGGCTGCTTTTTAGGCTCTTTTTTTCTTTTTCTTCATCTGGTGATCAGGTCATTTAGCTCTGAGTGCTTACAATGATCAGCTTTTTTATGTATATAAAACCTTTATCCAAAATGAAAAACAAAACTGTTGCTCCTTGTGTAACTGCAGCGTGAGCTGGAGTTCGGCCTACATTTGTTAGTATATTTAAAACTGCTAGTACATCAAACACTCCTCTCCCCCCAGACTGACAATGCTGCTTGCCTGCTGTGCTTATTCATCCAGAGTGGGGGCACCAATACAGGTGGTGTGTTACTGGCCAGATCACATGGTGAAAACAGAGTGGAAAATGCCAAAAAGGGCTAATGTAGCCAACACATCTAAGGATTGGTAGGCTGCAATAGATTACATTTCTGGATCCACACATCTGATTGGAACCAGACACAACTATTTGACTTTCCACTGCTTTACTTATCACAATAAAATGGCACTTGCACTTTAAAGCTTCTAGCAGGTACCTGTGGCAGATTTTTTGTGCTCCCTCCACACCCTGGGCTGGACTATTCTAAACAAGCTAAACTCTGACACTTCTGGGTATTGTTGAAGTTTGAACACTTACTACCACTCCCACACATTCCTATTGGTCCATTATAATAAATGGGTTGCCTGACTGGCCAATAGGAATATGTGCAGAAGCAGGAGAAGGCAGGCAACTCCCATCACGACAAAGAAGTGCTGAAGCTTAAAGCTTATTAAAACAAAAACGAATATATTGCAGCTTACCAATCCTTAGATGTGGTGGCTGCATTAGCTTTTGGGCTTTTTCTCCAAAGTTTTAACCTGGTAATCTATCCAGTAACACACTTCCTGTATTAGAGTGCCTCCACTCTGGATAAAGGAGCACAGTGGCACCTTTGAATAACAGATCTGTCAGTCTGGAGAGTTCGTTTAGCTAAATGCGTTACCCCATTCAACAAAACGGAAGCCAAACTCCAGCTCACACTGCAGTTACACAAGCAGTTACTGCAACAGTTTTTTCTTTTGGGATAAAGGTTTTACATGAATAAGTAAAAGCTATCATTGTAAAACACCTGTGTCAGTGGTAAATGGTTTGTCTTAACACTAACTGCTACATTTACAAACAAGCTTGTTCTATTGAAACCCAACAGACTTTACTGGCTTGATCAGAAGGTGAAAATAAGAGAAAGAAAGACTAAAAATGAAAACTAATCCAGCCATTACATCTAAGAATTGGTAAGCTGCAATATAAATAGATGCTTGCTTTTAGGTTGAATAATACTTTAAGGCTGATCTTTAGGTTTTAGTGAACTTTAGTTTGTTTGGACCAAGCTATTACTTCACCAACAGATGCAGTGGATGTGTGCGCTGTATATAAAGCATCCCAATCTTGGTGCCAGAACACAGACCTGTATACTGTATATACAGCTCAGGCTACATACAGTGCCAACAGCCGAGCCGACACATGTCTTAAGTGGAGTACACACTATAATCAAATTGGGCAAACAATTGTCCAATTTTCTCCTTTGTTTTACAGCAAATCGGAACCGATGAACAGAAACTCTCGCATGACAAAGGCTTTTTTTGAAGTTTATTGTTTCTGATCATGCGCAGTCTATTTTCTAATTTTTCTTGTACGACAATCGTTGAAAAATTTTACACATTCAACGAAAATGGTTTGTTCTGTTCCCATAAGAGAAACATTTTTGAGTTAGTCCCTTTGGGAATTTTCATATGAAAATCCGGAATCGGCTGTCGAAAGTTGTCTACACACTAAACGAAAATGCTACGAAATTTCCTTTGACGAAAATGTTCACCTGATTTTCTTATAGTGTGTACTAGCCTTTAATAAAAGAAATGGTTCCAGATTGGTCCAAATGAACTATTCACTAAAGCTTGGAGAGCAGCTTTAAGCCAATCAGAAAAGCTGGCATTTAAGTGTGTACTTTGGCTGGAAAGTAAAACCAAAGCTGCTGCCGGTATGTAATGCCTGCACCTTTCTTTTTTTAAAGGGTTCCCCTTTACAGGGCATTTGTTCATCTTGACAAAAAGGAATCCGTAATGTTACAATTTTGGATGTAAACATTCCAAAGAATAGTTCGGTCTTTGATTTTACAACAGTTTCCATACTGTTCTCCTCATGATCTAGAATTTCACTGTGGGTGCGAGAGGTCTGTATATTACACATATCCTGCGAAAATAGTTTTGACTTCAGACTGGCTAATTTGAATCAGGTGGTCTGACCTAAATGTATAGCCAACTTCAAAACCTAGGGATATAATTTCTCTATAAAGTTAGATACACATAATATTAGTTCAGCTCGGAAATCTCCACGAATTTGTGCTCAACATCAATGTCCAACTTTTCTTTTTCAGCCAGTCTTGTGGAAATGTCTTACCTGAATAAGCACAAACAGTCCTTGGCGGTTTATTTCCACTTTCACTCTTCAATTTATGGCTGGACTGAAGACTGCAGTATAAATTCAGTCATCTAGACTTCCGTTCAATAAGCAATTTGTATTACAGATAAAATGCCCTCCCCCCCAATTATCAGTCTTCTGTCCATTTAGATAATTCTCTGAAGATATTGGGACCTAGTACTGGCGGAATTATGTCCTGAGTGAACAAAAATCCTGGACACTGAATGGACAGCTAAAACTGCAAACTAAACAAGATCTACGTCGGTATTTGGTGGACGGTTGCCCTGGCACATCCTCGTGTGTCTCAGGAGTCTGTCTGTCCTTGAAAAGGCCTTAAAGGGGGGAAAAAAAAATTGCAAACTGATTATTCAAACAGTAACCACAACTAAATCTATTGTGAAAAAACTATCTTAAAAGTGGAATTCAAGCTAAAATCAAACTAACCTTAAAAAAATAAAAAGTCCCAACACCTATGCTAACCTGTATGACGGATATAGTTAGCTATACTGCAGGTAAAATAAGTAATGAACGCATGACCATTTTTCCAGGTGAATAGATTTCCAACAGTGCTATTGACATGAAATTTTTACGTCAGTAACAACCCATACATACAAAGAAACCAGTTCAGAAATTAAGTTATGGGTAATAAAATGGAATGACACAGGGAAAAAGTATTGAACACATGAAGAAAGTGTAAAAAGGCATGAAAAGTAAAGACACCAGCTGAAATCTATCAGTAATTAGAAAGTAATTCTGCCCCTTTGTCCTAGGATGTCCAGTTTTTGTATACCCCCTGGCATCAAACTCCTGATGAAGCAGACAGTGATCCGCGAAACATGTAGAGTCCTAGGATGTCCAGTTTTTGTGTCTATATCAATCATGCATTTTCAATCTCTCATGTATATATTTTTATCCATCAGCATAATATGAATTTATTCTATCAAATATGAATTTTTATGTCAGCTTCTTTTTAGATATTTGTATCATATATTGAAATGGTCACTGTGTATTGTGTACGATCATGGAATATTGCTCAATGACTTCATAATAAATCTGAAACTCTACGTATCTTTCATTTTTATTCTTATACTTTTGCAAAGTGACCTGCCTTCATTTAAAGTCCCATGACCTTGTATTTTTGTTTGTATGTATTATTAGGCATGTAACTATGGTTGCTTTTGGTCACAATTTCTTTGAAGCTCATTTAAAGTTTGCTGCACAACATTCAGACAAGTCTGTGAAATAATGGAAAAATATTGTCTGGTCAGACGAGACCAAAACTGAACTCTTTGGATGCCATAATACACATCATGTTTGGAGGTCAAACGGCACTGCACATCACCCCAAAAACACCATACCAGAAGTGAAGTTTGGAGGTGGGATCTCCATGAGTGGGGCTGGTTTTCAGCGTACGATACTGGCAAACTTAATATCATTTAAGGATGGATGCATGGAAAAAAGTACCAAGACATTCTTGATAAAATCTGCTGCCATCTGCCAGGAGGAAGAAGATGAAAACGAGGGTGGACATTTCACCATGACAGTGATCCCAAACACAAAGCCAAGGAAACTCTCAATTTATTTAAAAAAAAAAGAAAATGAACCTGCAAGAACTGCCCAGCCAATCACTTGACTTGAATCCAATAGAAAATCTATGGAAAAAATTAAGAGATCAGAGATCGATTGCAGAGCAGGCCCACAGAACCTTCAAGGTTTGAAGACTGTGTTGAAGAATGGGTCAAAATCCGGCGATGCATGCGACTAATTTCTCCATACAGGAGGCGTCTTGAAGCCATTATTACCAACAAAGGATTTTGTATGACGTATTAAAAAATTTTAGTTAGCGTGTTCAATAATTTTTCCCTGTGCTTTTCCATTTTATTACACATGACCTAATTTCTTAACATATTGGTTTTGGTTTCTTTGTATGTATGCATTACATGGGTTAACGACATGGTGAACATTTCATGTCAATAGCACCTTTAGTAATATATTTACCTGGCTGTATATGTGCATCTACCTACCTTCAGCCTTCTATGGTGCGGTCTTGTGATCCACATCAGCCAGCAGCAGTTGGAGGGGAGAGGAGGCCAACAATGGCTTGTAAAGCCTGGAGTGGAGACATCACCTATAGGCTCCTATGGCCCACCCCTTTCCGGCACTCCCTCCTCTCCACTACAGCTGCCACTGGCTGACACGGGGGGGGGGGGGGGGGGCGGCAAGTTTACATGACCAGAGCAGAGTTAAAATAGGCAACAATAGGCATCCATCTTACACAGGTTAGTCAGCATAGGTGTTAGGAGGGAGCATTTCGAAGGCTAGTTAGTTTCAAGTTGGAATACCACTTTAAAGGGAACACTGTCCACATTTTAAAGTGTGTAATGGCAATTTTTGCAGTCTGGATAAAGCGAGGAAGTGGTAAAACACCTGTAATGCATTTAGAAAAGAAGACTTCCCATCCCATTTCCAGGATTAGAATCCAGTCAGGCTGAGCACTGTTCATTATAATTGAATACAAGGACCAGCTTAGCTCAAAAGAACTATGTAAAGTCTTAGTATTCCTGAATTTAAAGTGGTTCTAAAGGTTCTTCTCTTTGCAGCATCCCCCCAAAATACTAACCTGAGCTCCATCTTGAATCAGCGATGTGCATGAGCAGCTCAGCTCTCTGGGGACACTCACTCCTCATTGGCTCCCGCTGCTGTCAATTACAGCCAATGAGAGAGAGGGGGTGGGGGTCGAGCTGCAGCCCTGCGTGTGAATAGACACACAAAGCAGAGGCTCAGGAGCGAGCCTGCTCAGGATTCCCCACAGCAAGCTGCTTGCTCTGGGGACACAAGGCAGGAGGAAGGGGCCAGGAGCGCCGGCGGGGGACCGGAGATGAGGAGAATCTAGGCTGCTCTGTGCAAAACCACTGCACAGAGCAGGTGGGTAAAACAAAAAAAAAAACAGAGCCTTTAATATTTTAAGCTTTAAAGAGTTATTGGCATTTTTAATCTTGTGTCACTCACTGCTCCTTTTATCTCTGAAAAACTCCATTTGAGGAAGTCTCCCCTTTATATTTTTTTACCCCACTTCCTCTGCCTTGTATTCTCCAGCCTGTACAGTATAGATGAAAGATTCAACAAAGGAAATAGGTTTCTTAATGTCTTCTGTGGTGGCAAGGACAGGATCATAAAGGGCAGTGTTCTTGCCATCTATGAGCATTTGAAGAAGCTGATGAATGATGTAATTAGCCAGGAATTTACAAAAGTTTTTGAAAAAAAAAAAACCCAGCAAACTTGCTTCCTAATAGCTTCCAATTAAAGTAAATCTGCAATGAGAGAAACACAGTGGCTGCCATTGCTAGCATTTTTGAGTAGCCACTTCCTTTCAGATTTAAACAAACAGAGCAGGCAGAGAAGTGGAAGGGGTCATTTCTCTGATCATTCAGCTTTGTGCATCAATTTAGGCCTGAACTTTGTACACAGGGAAATTTTAAATCTGAAAGGAAGATAAGAATAGTCTGACAAAATGTGCTAAACAGCATTGGGCTCCACCTGCTGGCTGGATATGAAAAATACTCATATGTGATACATCCATGTTACTTGACTACTATACATTTACTACACCAAGATCAAAGGAAAGCCATTTCAGGTGCTACACATTCAATGTGAGAAATGCAAATCTGAGGAATCCACAAATTACATATATTTTCCACTTTGTCTAATGTGAAAACCTGCATACGGCTGACAGAAAAATGTAAAATGACATACCTGCTTACATATTTCGCATTTGAACGGTTTCTCCCCGCTATGGACCCGTCTGTGCCTGTCCAGATGATACTTCTGAACAAACTTCATGTCGCACATGTCACACGCAAAAGGACGCTCTCCTACAACATAACAGGCAGCCATACTGAAGATACCTTTGCTAACACAACAGTGATCCTCGACTATTTGACCTTGGCTTACCTGTGCTAACGAACATGTCTCTGTCAACATGGTAACTCGGTGAGTATGAAGGTAAACTTGCACCAGACCTAAAACATATACATATAAATACGCCTGGTGAGTTTGCTGGAAAGTCCCCCATGTTAGGCTTGTAGTTCTTTGTAGGACCACTGTGATATGTTTCTATGTCATACTAAGAATAAATAGACCACAAATAGTAATAGGATAGAGAAAGAATTCTACCAACTAGGTATACTAGTGAAATTAAGTTTTAAAACCCTTGATTACAGGCATAATTTCAATTACAGGAGACTCAAATTTATGGTTTTATTATTAAACGTAGGATATGGTGTTTGGAGGTATTTATCCTCTGGATCACAGCAGTCAAGATGTTAGACACTACAAAGTATTATTTTATAATTTGCTTAGCTAAAGTAGCAGTATTGGTGTGTTGAAAATTTCCACTGAGGTTAATGTGTCCAACACAACTATATTAAGCACACTGGCAGCAGCAAATTTTATTTGGGTTCAAAAGGCAAATATATTTTTATACCCCAAGTATGTCAAGTGCCCTCCACCAAACACAAAATTAATCATTTTCAGTAGTCATTTAAAAAGCTTTGAGTCAGATGATGGAAGACCAAAATGCTGGTGAGGCTGGGAAAGTAGACACTGTCAAAGGAGGGAAGGAGGATGCTGCAAGGGATGAAACTGCTACCCTTGGTTAGTTAAAATAGATATCGAAGTTTTTTTTTTTTTGTACAAATGGGATTTATGACTTACCGTAAAACCCATTTCTCTGATGTTCATTGACGGACACAACTCCTTCTTGACCATTGGGTTATACTGCCCCCTACAGGAGTAGGACACTAGGCAGGAAAAAGCCAACTCCCCAGAGGGGTGGGTGCTGTGTCCGTCAATGAACATCAGAGAAATGGATTTTAAGATAAATCAAAAAATCCCATTTTCTCTTTCATAAATTGACAGACACAGCTCCAGCAGTGTCAAACATGAGAGGTGGGAACCGCAAGAAAACATTTCCAAGGCTAAACCATAACCACCAGGTAACAAGGAGCTCAACCATAAACTGGAGCTCACCTGAAAAAAACAATACACCCTCAAAGAGGACCAGGTCCTCTAAACAGCAGCCTGCAAAACTTTGCGGCCAAAAGAAGCATCCGCAGATAAAAAGATGCCAAAAACAGCGCTTGCAATAGTGTAAATATCAAAAAAGCGGCAATTAATAAGAAATAAATATTCATAAAGTGCAATCGTGCTGGACCAAATATCAACAGATAAACAACATCAATTCATGGAAACATTAAAGTGCAATGGTGCCAGGACTAGATAATTCAAAATATGTGCATAAAGTGCAATGGTGCTTAATGCAAAATACAATAAATAGCAAAATGCAATAACTGGTGCTAAGGTGCAAAAGGTGATATGAAAAAAAAGTCCAAAATTAGGTAAACAGTCCCACTCTAGGTGCAGCTACTCAATAAGGTGCTGAAGCCAAAAGGTGCTGTGGTGCTCCACACAGTGGAAAAGTGCTTCAAATACCCTTTTGGGGATACACTCAACAGAACCAAAAAGGTTAATGGGCCTTGGAAGTGGGTAAACCAATGATTCTCCAGCACAGTATGTCCCCTTCTGGGGTTGCCCAAGGGACAGATGAGCCTCTGAAATAGATGGACCAATAGATCTCTAATGCTGCAAATCCCTCCGGTGTCACTCAAAAGGAAGGAATAGACCGCAAAATATATTTAAATAAGGGGTTAAAAATACTCAAAACGATGAGGACAAAAGCGTATGGAAGACATAAAATCCACATCAGAAAAAACGGTCATAGTCTCCTTCCGGGAACGCAGCCGGCATGCATTACACGAGATAAAGGAAGTGACGTTGTGTGGGTGATGTTTGCGCGTTTCGCCCACCTACAAGGGGCGTTAAAAAAAGACCAAAGATGCCAACACATCCACTTTATAAAACTTTGTGAATGCGTGCACAGACCAGGTGGCTGCCTTGCAAACCTGCAGCACCGACGCCTGACGACGGGAGGCCCAGGAGGCACTAAGAGTCCGAGTAAGAGTGTGCCCTTACAGAAAAAGGAGGAACCCTACCATTAATTGAATCCATCCATCTGGAAATGGTTGCAGCAGAAGCAGCCAACCCTTTTCGGGGTCCATCCATGAGTACAAATAGTGAGTCTGACTTCGGAAAAGACTTTTAGGTGCCAGGTACACCCCGAGTGCCCGAACCACATCCAGGGAATGCAAGGCAATTTCCTTAGGATGTTTAGGCCTGGGACATAGGGAAGGCAACACAATGTCTTCCTTCCAAAGGTCATCTGATTTCCATTTGAATGAACGACGGACAGGGACGAAGAACCACCAGGTAAGGTTAATGACAAGACAACGTTGCCAGCTTCAACACCCTGCATGCAGAAGTAATAGCCACCAAAAAAGCCACCTTCTGGGACAACTTAAGCAGGGGAACCTCCCGAAGACTTTCGAAGGGAGGAATCTGAAGAACTGACAGCACCAAATTGAGGTTCCACGGCGGCAATGGAGACTGCACTGGAGGAGCCAAGTGTCGAACTCCCTGGATAAAGGAACACACCAAGGAATGTATGGCCAATGGACGTTGAAAGGACACAGATAGGGCCGAAACCTGGCCCTTGGTGGTACTCAAGGCCAGGTGCTGCTCAACCCCCCCAGTTGGAGGAAAGCCAATATCTGAGGCACCGAAAAGGAGCGAGGGTGAACCCCAAAGACTCACACCACGCAATGTACATCTTCCAAGTACGATAGTAGATCTTCCTAGGGGTAGATTTTCTAGCCTTTAACAGTGTAGGAATCACCGATTCAGACAGACCTCTAACCGTCAGCACCTGGCTTTCAACCGCCAAGCCAATACAAAGCCAGCGACTGTAAAGCAGGATGGAAGATTGGCCCTTGGGACAGCAGATCTTCCCTGAGAGGAAGTCTCCAAGGAGCATCGGTGACCAGCCAAACCAGATGGGTGTACCAGGACCAGCAAGGTCAGTCTGGAGCCACTATAATGACCGGAGTCCCTTCTGCCTCGATCCTGCACAGGAGTCTTGGCAGAAGCTTGAGGTGGGGGGGAGAGGGGGGGGGGAGCGTAAATCAGACAATACTGATTCCAAGGAGCTACTAATGCGTCTGTGGCGCCGGCCAGAGGATCCAGAGACCATGCCACAAATCCCTGTACCTTCCTGTTGAGATGAGAGGCCAACAGATCTCCCTCGGGAGTACCCGACTGGAGAGACAACTGATGAAACACCCCTGGATAAAGTGACCATTCCCCCTGGTTCAACGCCTGTTGACTGAGGTAATCCGCTTGCCAATTCTCCCCCCCCCCCCCCCCAGAATGTGTACAGCAGAGTGGGCTGGAACAAATCGCTCTTCCCACCTTAGAATGCCGGCTACTTCCAGAGCGGCCAGGACACTTCTTGTGCCCCCTTGCTAACTGACATAGGCCACAGCCGTGGCATTGTCCGATTGAATTCGTACAGGACACCCCTGGAAACAAATTGTCCAATGATCCAGACAAAGTCTGATTAGTCTGAGTTCCAACACATTGATCGGCAGTGTGGACCAGAATCCAGACCACCCTGAGCACAATCTGTGCCGAGGACACCTCCCCACCCGGGCAGGCTGGCATCCATGGTGACAACTGTCCAGAACAGGGGGAGAAAGAATTTTCCCTGTGGAAGTGCCAGAGAACGAAGCCACCATATCAGGGACCCTCTTGTACCTCGGCTCAACAGATCAGATTGTTTAGAGACTGTGGATTCTTGTCCCATTTCACGAGAATCTCTTTTTGCAGAGATCTTGTGTGGAACTGTGCAAACTAAGCCATCTCGAAAATACACCATCAGCCCCAGCACCCGATTGCAAGCCCGGAGGGATGACCATCTGCTGGACAACAGAAGCTGAATTGCCTTCTGAAATTTCTGGAGTTTTTCCAGAGGAAGAAACACTTTGGCTGAGGCAGAGTCCAGAGTCAGACCCAGATAGTCCAGTCTTGGACAAAACCAGAGCAGATTTCTGGAGGTTCAGAATTCAACCGAACTCGTGAGTTAGCAGAGTAAGCTCTAGGTTGTCTATCAGAGCAGTCAGAGACTGCTCGCAAAAGAAGATCGTCCAGGTACCCCAGTACCACGATCCCCTTGCTGACGCAACAATGCTAGTATGGGGCAAACACTTTTGTGAAAACCCGAGTGGAGGCGGGACCAAAAGGGTAACGCCACAAACTGATAATGCTCCTCGTCCACGGCAAAAAAGGAGGAAGCGCTGGTGACTGGCATATATTGGAATTTGAATGTAGGCGTCCTTGATGTCGATAGAAGAGAGAAAATCCCCCTAATGTAGGGACACTACTACCATGCGAATGGACTCCATTCGAAACTTCTGTACCCGCACAAAGCAGTTTAGCGCCTTGAGGTCCAGAATTGGACGTATCTTACCTTCCTTTCTGGGAACTGTAAACAGGTTTGAGTAAAACCACTGAAAACGTTCCGAAGTCGGAATAAGGACAATCACCCCTTGAAGTAACAATTCTTGCATCGCCCCAAAGAGACTCCGTAAGAGATCTGGAGACAAGCGCAGGTTGGAAGGGAAGAACCTTTCTGGAGGATAAGTCTGAAACTCGATCTTGTAGCCAGACCAAATTACTTTGTGGACCCACTTGTCCTTTACCAGGGAGGTCCACGGATTCAGAAACCAGCAAGACGTCCCATCATCCCAGGAAACGGGTGAAGGCGCCCCTTCATGCAGAGGAAACCTTGTCCGAAGGTCTGGAAGAGCCCGCTCATGACTTACCAGACCAGGTCCTCCTGGAACCTCTGGTCGAGGCTCTGAGGGGCTTAGGTCCCTTGTCTTGAGACTCTGGAGGGACAAAAAGGACTCCTTTGAGCCGAGAAGAATGGCCCTGGTCTACAACGGGGTTCCTTGCCCTTGGAAGCCTGCAGAAGAAGAGTACTCTTCCCCCCATGAGGTCCTTAATGATGTCATCCAAGGAAGCTGCAAACAGGCGATCCCTCACAAATGGGAGATCAGATAATGCCTTCTTAGAAGTCTGATCCGTAGACCAGCATTTCAGCCAGATAACACGCCGAAGGACCACTGCTGAGACAGTCTAGAAATCAAAAAGGAGCCGCATCCAAAGAGGCATCACAGAGAAACTGGACCAAATGATCCACCAGCTGTGCAAAAGCAGGGGAAGCGGTTTCCCCTCCAGGTCCCGGCGTTAAAGTTTAGCCTAAGTGCCGAACCAGCCACAGTGAACATATGGAGGGTCAGACCCTCCGATCTATCAGCTGGATCTTTAAAGGCCAGGGACTCCCAAACCAGAATGAAGGTGGCTTTATTTAACCTGGAAACCAGGGAGTCCACTACAGGTGTGACAGTCCACTTTTTAAGCAGCGAATTCTCATACTGCATCGCAAAATGCTCAGGGACCACAAAAGTGCGTTTTGCTCAACCCCACTGTTTAGTGACAATATTATCAAAGTAAGCGGGAAAGGGGAACACCCTCGCCGATTTGGAGGGCCCGTGGGGTGCCAAAAGGGACCGGCACCTCCGACGCATAAGCCGCATCCTCAATTTCTAAAGTTTGACGCACTGACAATCAGCGCATCCACCAGCGCCTTTTCATGAGCAGCTAGGGGAGCAGAGGAATCAGCCTCACTATCTGAGCAGGGTGCGTGGACGCAGACCCAGAAGGGTAACTCGTATCCGCAGCGGCAGAATCAGATTCAGGATCTGATGAGACAGATTAAGCAGATGAAGGCGGAGGACGCTTTTTGCTAGCCTGTTTTCCTAGGACCAAATCCATCTTGGACACTAAAGACTCCAGGACCGCCATGAGTGCATTCAGAGATTGTTGGGACTCGGAGGGCCCAGCAGCCTCAGAGGGGATCAGGTGGGGAAATATGCTCCAGGGACTCCATTAGAGAAGAGGGGGACCAACACAAATAAAGTGTATACCACTGCCAGGGACACCCCCCACCGCGCTAGCGGCACCACAGGGTCCAGCACAGAGCACTGCCCCTGCTATATTCGAGAGAGGGAGAGAAAACCCCACAAAAGACTCACCGCCGCCGATCAGGCACTTACAGCACCAGGCAAACTGCACACTATGCGGCGATCAAGAAGAGAAAGATCCAGTAGTCAGCACTAGGGGAAGAGGAGGGGCTTCCACCGCCGAAATCCCTGCCCATATAGCGTTAAAAACATGGCCGCCGCTATTTTTAATGAGAGAATCACAAGAAAATGTCAGCAGAGGACAACCGAGAAGGGGGGGGGTGCTGCATTGGAAGGAGGGTAACGGGGGGGATCGAACCGTCGCAAGGAGGGGTCCGCGCCCACTCCAAAAACCTCCAGGGGGGCAGCTATTTACCATACCAGGAACAGAGTGGGCACCCCTCCTGACAGACCACCGCTCCATCAGAATAGGGGGCTGTCGGCCAGGAGGAACGCTGCGACTCAGGCAGAGGCCAGGTCATATGAGTCCTTGCGAGACGTATAACTCACAGGCCAGCCACCATCCAGTGGGGCTATGTCGCAGCTAAACTAGCGTGGAGCTGAGGCCTGCGTGCGATTGCCAAACTGGGGGGACCCTCTGGATCTAGATTATCCAGTCCATCGCCCAGTCCGGCAGTTGATAGTAGATTCTCACAGGAACCAAACAAGGATAGGAAAAAAAATATATTTAAAAAAGGAAAAAAATTGCCAGGACTATAGATCCCAGTAAGGAACTAGGTCCTTACTCCTGACTAGTCAAACAAAACTTAGTGCCTATAGCAGAGTGGGTGTATACCCCCAGGGACTGCCTATAGGCATAGTCAAGTTTTTTTTCCTGCCTAGCGTCCTACTCCAGTAGGGGGGCAGGGTAACCCTATGGTCAAGAAGGTAAGGAGCTGTGCCCGTCAATGAACGAAAGAGAAATTCAATTTTGAGCTGCTGCTCTTATTTGAAAATAACCATAGTAGCTAGCCCTATCTGCTTCCAGTTTTTTTTTTTTTTTTTATCTGTGGTTTATTCTATCCTGAACTCTACTAAAATGCTCACAGCATTTATAAAGAGCACATAACTTATGATAAACTCCAGGTAACTGTAGTTAAGCCTTTTCATTCATTTAAACTGACCATACAAGGCTCAGTTTTTTCAATCAGCCAGCTAGGTAGCTGAATGAAAAAAACTGAACCGACAGCTCCATCCACACATTTGAAGTGAATGTGGGAATCCTCCCCACTGTGCTATTTTATTCTGACAGTAGGACAACTCCTCTGATCGATGTAACATTTTCCAACAAGCCTGTTTAAGAGAAGCAGATCGCTAGATCAGCTTCTCATGAACTGGAATGGCCAAAGATGGATTAAAATTTGTCTGGTCTGCGCTGAACCTGTCAAATTTTAAACCAACTATGGCCAACTTTAGCTGCAGTACAAACTGGATTTGCTATTGCCTTTTAATGCATAGGCCAGTGCTTTTCAACCCTTCCTACTCGGTTTCCTAGTCAGAGAAAAGGAAAGTGGCATAGTTCAAAATTATGGCAAGTAGTTGCACTCCCTCCTTGCACCTTGTCAGTATTAAGGCAGTAGTAAACTGAGGTTTTTGTTTACCTATAGGTATGCTTATAATAAAGCTTACCTGTAGGTGAAATGAATATCTCCTAAACATCCACCGTTTAGGAGGCATTTTAGGGAGCAGTAGCTGGTGACCTCACCGCCACAGGCTTTTTGAAAAAACAGCATACCTGTGCCGCGGCAGAGACTCCTGCACACATGGGTGGGAATGATGTAATTGCAGCTTAGCTGTTCAAGTGGCCGCAGCCTATTAACTCTAAAGGAAGACCGGGTGAAGATGGAGGCCTCTGCAGTGTTTCAAGGTAAGTCTCTCATAATGGATACTAGCACTTTATGCCTTTACCTTGCACGTTTTTTTTTTTTTTTTTTAAAGCCTTTACTAAGACTAAGTGTAGATGCTCTTTACTGGTATGGTAGCAAGTCTCTTTCAAAATATGCCCAAACCTTAAGGGTTTGTTCATACCATACGTGCATGAAAACTGATGGGAACACTGCACAGATTTCACTTGCAGAGAAATGTGTACAACAGTTTTCTTGCACATTTCAGTGAGTTTTTATGCACGGTTGTGATTTTACAGGGCACATAAAACAATGTTTTTTTTTTGTGTCCTTGCAGAACGTGTGCATAAAAATCTAACCTTTGCACCATGGGGTGAACAAGGCCTAAAACCTGTATTAAATCTTGCATACCTACCCACACCCTTCATTAAGCACATTGTTGATAAACAAGGATACATTTTACACATTTTCTTTTTATGTAATGAATTCTAACACAGGTAAATACAAATCAGAAATTCCAAGAGATATATTGTGCTTAGATACATGTTTCCCCAATATAGATACCTTCAAGCATCATTCTAACTGCATCAACTTGTAACAGAAAACACATGTGAAACATTATGTAAATAATTCACAAGTTTATTAAAATATTCTACACACACTGGCAGCAAGAAGAGCCAGATTATACAAAGTAATGTACAGCTACAATTAAAAGGGAAACTGGGATTGCCAGCTATGCATAAAAAAAAAAAAAAACGGCCATATTTTTAAAAAAAACTCAAAATGCCAAGCAGGTAGGATAACACTAACCCTCCTAAAAGCTAAAAAAATAGACCTCAATGAATACTCTAGTAAAGGGCAAACTTGGCTGAACAGAAAAGTAACCTATCGCCATTCAAAAAAAATACCTTATATTAGTGTTGTCCAACTCAGTCTTCAAGGGCCAAGTTCCTCCCACAGGCTTAGGATTTCTGTAATTAACAGAGAATAATGACTTTAAAGGGTCTCTAATCCCATGTATTTGGTTAGGTATTAGGTCTGCTATAGACATTAGATAATAAGCTTTTCCTAGATAATAAGCTTTTTCTAGATCTTTAACATTAGCAAGGCTGCTCAGAGCTCACCAATCCTTAAAACTCCATTGTTTCATGGTTTTCTGGCCATCCTCCCTTCACCTTCTTTCAGAGCTCTGGCATCCTGTCTACATTAATGTTCACACTATTACAGCTCAGGGTGTATTTGACATCACTAGGGCAGGGGCACAACATTATTTTGATTGCGATTTGCATGGCCAGGGTCAGTAAAGTTAAATTTGGAGTGGAGTAAACAAAAAAAAAAAATGTAACGGCTCTCGGATTGAAGCATTATAAAAAAAACCATGAAGGGACTACATTTACATGAAATGGTTATATTTCAGAAAACACCTTTACAAGGTAACTGTGCCAGTAATACGTAGATTTCCAAGCAAAACTGTCAGCCCAAAAACTTGCGTGGTCTGTGGCCCTTGACGACTGGTGCTGGACAGAAAAAATTAAAAACAAAAAATCTAAACAAAAATTATCTATAACCATTTTTTCTGTTGAAAGAAGAGAAGGTTTAAGGCGCCTGCCAGTTTTTTTTTTTTTTTGCAGTCTATGTAATATTGGGAAAATTTACATTCGCTTTCCATCCTAGAAACACTACAGGAAGTTGGAGGAAAATCTACCAAAGGGAGGAGGAATTCACCTCGTCCGTCGTCACTTTCTTGGAAAAAATGGACATTAGTACAAAATAGAGGGATGAATATAAATAGGGACACAGGCAGCAAGAAAAGGAGATTTACTTTGAACCGCTTGCCGCCCACCCACCGTCAAACAATGGCGGAGCGTTGCGGCTCTCGTTCTTTGACATAATATGATGGCGCTCCAGCACAGCTTCTCTCGCGTGCCCGCAGGGTGGCGATCGTGGCCACGCAATGTTGCTAGTACACGGCGGGACCCCGATCTTGGTAAAGAGCCAATGACATGGCTCTTTAACCACGTGATCGGCTGTGTCCAATCACAGCCGGTCACATGTGAATGAGGAAGTGCCGTTTATCGGCTCTCCTCGCCTCACACTGTCAGAGTGTGTGGTAAGGAGAGCCGATCAGTGGCAAACCCTCAAAGGGGAGCCTAGGACAGGTAATCAGGGCACTGATCTTCAGTGCCCCTATTACTGTAAAATAAATTAAAAAAAAACAGTGCCCATAAGCCCCCCCGAACCAAAGCACATCAGTGCCTACCATCAGTCCTCATAGTGCTGCCAGCCAGTGCCAATCAGTTCCTGCGCATCTGTGCTGCCCAGTGTCTGTCAGTGACCATCAGTATGGCATATTAGTACCTCCTCATCAGTGCCACCTCATCAGTGCAGCCTATCAATGCCGCCTCATCAGCGCACATCAGTGAAGGAGAAAAATTACTCACAGAAAATAAAAAAAACTTTTCAAAATTCTGTCTTTTTTGAAAAAAAAAAAATAACCCAGCGGTGATTAAATACCACCAAAAGAAAGCTCTATTTGTGTGCAAATAAATGATAAAATTTCATATGGATACAGTGTAGCATGACCGCGCAATTGTCATTCAAAGTGTGACAGCGCTGAAAGCTGAAAATTGGCCTGGGCAGGAAGGCAGTGAAAGGGTCCTCTATTGAAGTGGTTAAGCAGTAAAACCCAAAACCAGAAACGTAATTTATTGCAGCTTACCAATAGTTTGATGTGGTAGCTGCATTTGTTTTTTTTTTTTTGCTTTTTTTCACCTCTGGTGAGACCACAGACACCACCTGTAATAAAGTACCTAAACGCTGGATGAGCATAGGGGGAATTTTAGACAGCAGCACTGTCAGTCTAGGGGAAGGGGTGAGTGTTGGCTGCACTAGCAGATTTGGATATACTAACAATTTAAACCAAACCTCAGCGCACATTTAAATTACACAAGCAGTCACAGCAACAGGTTTTTCTTCTTTTGGGATAAAAGTTTTACATAAGTAAATAAAAGCTGACCATTGTAAGCATTCCTGTCAGTGGTAAATGGTTTATCTCAGCGTTCTGATACATTAGCAGGAGAACTTGTTCTGTTGAAAACCAACAGACTTACTGGTCAGATCACCAAGTGACAATAAAAGAAAAGTAAACATAAAAAATGAAAACTAAATTCAGCCATCACATCTAAGAACTGGTAAGCTAAAATAGAATAAAAAGGTTTGCTTTTGGGTTTCATACTGCTTTAGGTACTGTATCAACTATTCTCCATTTCCTGCAATTTCTAACATTATCATGAATAACCTTTTTAGCAAGTAAAAAATGCAATTTTGTAAAATAAACATTTAGTAGTGCCTGTCATCAGTGTTGCGTTATTGATCTGACAAAAAAAAAAAAAAATGATCATTTTTATGCAAGGACTTGCCTGTGAAGACCTTACTGCATTATCCAAAGTTTTTACAGGGTTTTTAAATGTTACATATATACAGAACGAAAAAAAAAAAAAGACAATTACAAGTACTTTTATGAGCTTACTATATGGACTTCTAAAGAGATCATTTTCAGTTTCACATGGAACATACAAAATTTTTTTAAAAAAAATGATAGGCAATGCTTTACAGTAATACATTTGTCTGTGCACTATTTACACTCATGCAGACCCATAACCAAGCTTTACCGTACATGACAAACTATTTCCCCAAGACCGAAATTAAAATAATGCTGGTATACTGCAACCAACCCTTGCCATTTATGATTAGTGCTTGTAAAATCAGTGTTACCCAAAGAAGTTTGATATATAATAAAAAATAAAAAAAGCACACCACAGTTAAGCATTTTAAAAATGATTTTCCTTTTGTTTTGGTCTCCGACTGCCTGAACTTACAAGCTTCTAAAAAAAATGTTCCCATTCAAGAGATTTTGAAAAAAGTTGGAACAAACCTATAGCTATTATAGGTGTTATTACAGCCGCACCTCTGTAACAATGTAGCTCCAAGTTCCTCAAGTAGCAATCATTACTTTTGTCTACTGCTCCAAGCAAAATTATAGTCTGCTCCTACTCTAAAATCCAAATTGGTATTTGCAGTGCAACTTGGCATTGATGCCCCATTGTAAGAATCTGCAGTGTTTATTATCCAACTTCATCCAGCAGTGTATTTTCACTGTTGGGTAGAAGTACCAGAATGCTTTATATCCTATAATGGCAGCTCAATTTGGATTATTTAATTAATACAAAAGATTTTCTATAGGTTTACTAAATATCAATTTGGTAATCAAAATTCTCCTAATTTCCCAATGCAATATTGGATAACTATGACAAACTTTATTTCCCCAGCAAAAAAAAAAAAAAGCTAAAAAATTCCTCCACCCACAAAAGCAAGGTGGAAGGAGATTCCCTGTATGGACTTTGCCATCTGACAACGAGACTCTATCAGAATACACTGATTAGCAGCAGCAGTTAACTGACTGCAGCTGCTGATAGACAAAAGCTGTCCAACATGTTTGTGCGACAGAAGTCAATCTAAATTATCGCCTTCTGTCAAACAGGGATGGCCACACACTGATTAAAATTTGTCCAGTCCCTGGAGAAGCGGCCAAATTTTAAAAGTTTAGTACATTCTAAAATAGGGCATTATAAATATAAAAGATATAAATACAGAGGCTGGTTGCAATTGCTCACCAGGAATCATTGTGAAATCACCTGCACCGCTGTGTGTGCATTTGATGCTATGAATTAACACGGCTTATGTGTACTGAGAAATTAAAAAAATTAGGATTTTTGACTTATCGTAAAATCCTTTTCTTGGAGTACATTAACCCCTTTTTCTACTGGGGTATGGATCAGAGGCTCCTTATTTAGGCAGTGTGGTTTATAAACAGCGTTGGAATAATAGCAGTCAAGTGTCTACTCCGCCCAGTAATCGATGTCTACCAAGCTGTCGGACATCTTGCCAAAAATACACTGTGGTCATTACTGCAATCACATGCTTTTGTTTACAATGTTAATCTCCCCCCTTCATCTTGCAGCTGAGGAAGGAGAGAGGTCATAGTGATTGTGAACGGGAAATTAATAGATTGTAATGAGATTTTTTTTTTTTTGTTTTTAATGCCCCTCTCCTACACATCTCCCTTCTGTGTCTAGTGAACTGGGTATTTAGCATTCATCTTCTTTATCATGCACCTCTGAACATTACCCCTTCAAGAGCAGGTCCAGCCCCCCCCTAAAAAAAAATAAAAATTCAGCAGCTACAAATACTGTAGCTGCTGACTTTTATTATTAGGACATTTATTCGTCCTGGAATCCAGCAGTGTTTGCACCCCAGCCAATTTTATCCATCGGTTCTCAGGTGCTGCCTGCATCATTGCCTGTAAGGGAAATCAGCAGTGAAGCCTTGTGGCTTCACAGCCAGTTCCATACTGTGCATGCTTTATAAGTGATACACAATGAGTATTTAGGTACACTAGTGTGCTGCTTCTTTTAGGAGAGAACGCGGATATTGGCTGTGAGGACAGCCAAGTATAAGCACACTCAGCATGCATCAGTTCTGTTAGCAAGCCACAGTAGGAGTGGATCATTGGAACAGAGATAAGAAACTGTCTCTCGATGTACTCCCAAAAGAACAAAAACATGATTTTATGGCAAGCCAAAAATTCTGTTTAATAATTGTACATTACGGGACACACAGGAAGAGTATTCAGGTACATAGGGATGTCCAAAGCAGTCCAACTGAGGGTTGGGCAATAGAACAAAGGCTAACAGGCCAACAAAAAGAGCCTCCTAGGGAAATATACTACTGAAGTCAGCATATTCTGAGACTTGAATATCCACCTGGTAGAACTTAACACAATCTGAGAAACAGATGCCTGATGCTGAAAAGCCAATGAAGCACTAACTGAAATACTGGAGTGTGTTTGACCAGGAAAGGGGGAAAATTGCCATTTAGGTAATAAACTTGGATGAGCAGTAGAATTCACCTAGCAATAATGGAACAAAAGAATGCGTGTCTGAAGCAGGACAAAAAGATGCTAGAATATTGTCCTGGTTAAGGCAGAAACCACCTTGGGGAAAAAAAAAAGAAGCCCTGGCCCTCCGTCCTTTTGTAGCACAAGAAAGATTTCTTTACAGGTTAAAATCGCCAACTCAAAACTCACCTCACAGAATGATGGCAATGACAAAAGCAACCTTGTGAGAAAGGTCAGGCAGGTTTAAATGGTTGTCAAAAGAACCAGGTTGTCTCTGAAAAAAGTACTGCTAAGGCTTGACCCTTGATGGTGCTCAAAGCCAGACTGGAGAAAATACCCTTTCTCAGAAGTGGTAGACTTCAAGAGTGTAGGGATGAATAAATCGGCTAGCCTCACCGCTCAGGACCTTGGTTTCACCAGCCAAACAATGAAAGCCAGCAACAGCAAAGTAGAGCGGAAAACCAACTCTTGGGACAGAACATCCAATAGATGGGGGGGGGGGGGCAGCATACTGAGTCTGCCAGGAGTCTGACAAGGTCCGAGTACCACATCATACTGGGCCAGTTCAGTGCAATGGAAATCACTGGAATGCCCTCCATTTCAAACCTACACAGTAAGTGAGGAATGTGCTGCAGTGGAAAAGCACAGATCAGGTTGCACTGATCCCATAGAGTCACCAGAGCATCCACTGAGTGCCAAGTATGTTGTTGAACCTGGAAGCCAGGAGGTCAATGGTTGGTGGCCCCACCTGCAACATAGGGAGAGAAGAACAGTCTCTGGAGTCCAGATGTTGGTGACTGAAGAATTCTGTTTACCAGATTTCCCCCACCTGCACTGAAAAACGTCTTAAAAGTTTGAGGGCTCTTCAGAAAACCCGGGCTAGTCACTTTAATGCGAAACTAAACCACCCTGTCGTTTTCAGCCAAGGAAGCTACCATCTTGGCCTCAGTTTGATTTTCAACTGCCATGATGCTGCACATGTGATCAGTTATGACACCAGCCATTGGATGGTTTGACCGTTTGGTTGAGATTTCAACCAATGTCGAAGTTGCCAGCAATGGAACCTTTTTAAAACTGTTGAATTGGTTGGTTTAGTTACGCTTTAAGTATAGTCAATGCAGGCAGTTCCAAAGCCCAGCACGTGTGGACTGAATATGGACCAAAATGCTCGCCCTTAAGTTTTATAGTAATGTCTTCAGACTGTGACTGCTCGCATTCCAAATCCTCAAATAAAGATATGCCACAATTCAGTTCAACCTCAATTCAGAGATGGACTTTGGAGAAAGCATGGAAACACAGCTGCGGCACCTACATTATCAGTCGGCTGCAAACCTGCCTATAAACTCAGACAGAATAGCTGAGAATTCTTCGTTAGAGAGTATTGAAGGAGGGTTAATTCCAGAAGGGGTTAAGGAAGACCCAGAGGAGTGCTGCAATTTAGGCAGGGGAAAGTGATCCAGGCTATTTGTATATGGTCCTTTGGAGAGGACACTGCAAGACGTCCTGGGAAGGTTAGTGGATCATAAGCTGGCCATACCCTTAGGACTGCTGCTCCTGCACTATAATTTATCATATCTAGTACAGAGTGACATAGCCCACAAGGGGAACTCACAAAATTGCTGCTTGAGCAGAAGGGAATGCCCTCTGCAATAAGGCCACTTGTAAGGCAGCAGGGAGCCAGGTAACATCAAGAGGATCAAAGAACCCATGTAGACACAAAGGAGATGGGAGTGCAATGAGGCCCGTAAGCGCACAGAATAAAATGGCATGCGACTGATCATTTCGCAACTGAAATTTCACCCCCCCACCCTTTTCTTTTCAGCTGTATCTGGGTATGGCTTCTGTGACATTGCTGAGGATCAGCCAATTCCAAAAAAGCTGCACATTAACCCCTTTCTGGCTCTGCAACACTTAAAAAAAAAAAAAAAAAAAACTTGCTAGATAAAAATGGAAAAAAACTGAGGTTTTTCTCCCCTTGGAGAAAAGGCCTCCAGTCTCCTAGAATGCTAGCAAAAAACAGAGTCATACTGGGTGTGGGAGGGGTAAAACTAGGCAGTCCTTACAGTATTATTTCACCAGTGTCCAATCTCCCAAAGGCAGCAGCATAACCCTAAGGATATGGATACTCAGTCCAGGTCCCATGATGAACAATTGAGAAAAATCAAATTTTCATACACAGAGCTATGGCAAGTGCTCAGTTTTTGAAACTAGGACACGACCTTGTCATATACGTTTAAGCAGCTTTCATGTGGTTAAGTTCACTAAGAACTCATGACAAAATGTACAGGAAAACACTTGAGTTCACAAGAACAAATTATGAATTTTTAAAAAGGCAGTATACTTGTAGTTTTCATGATCTAGACCAGCCTTTCTCAACCAGGGTCCATCCAAATGTTGCTAGGGGTGCCATGAGCTCTGACCTATTCCTCTTAAAATTTGATGGTGCCTGACTAGTTTCCAGGGTGAACACCTATTGGCAGAGCCAGCAGCATAAATAACACCAATTATCTTTTCAACTGCTTGTAAGAGGCATTCTGACCACTACAGTAAGGGGGCAGTCTTCCCACTGACCACCTATATAATAGCAATTTTCCGAATGCCCCCCCAATTAATTGGTTTTAGCAAGGGCTTCTCTGAAGTAAAAACAAAAAAAAAAAAAAAAAAGTGGAGAATGGTGGATCTGGACTCATTAATTTTCCCCTTAGAATAAATAATTCTGAACCTAACAGGTATGGTACAATTAAAAGAAACTCACATGGAGGCTGCCATTGGTGACTTCCCAGTCCGTAAAAGCTAACTGCCAGTCTGTCTTGCGGAGGCTTAAACCTCAATATTTTGAGTCACTAATCCAGTACAAGTCAGCAGATTAGGAGTCCTCACTTTACTGGGACTTTCCTGATCTGTATAATAGTTCAGTGTCAGTGACACAGTGCTGTGAAAACATATTTGCCCCCTTCCTGATTTTTTTTGCATATTGGTCACACCTAAATGATTCAAGTCATTAAACACATTTTAATATTACACAAAAAGCAGTTTTTAAAATGATGATTTAATTTATAAAAGGGAAAAAAGCTGTCCAAAATATGCCTGGACCTAAGTATCTGTCCCCCCTTGGGTTATGCAGAAGGAAAATGATCAGAAACACACCAGCAAGTCCACATCTGAATGGCAAAAAAAAAAGATTTGGAGTGGTCTAGTTAAAGTTCGGACTTAAATCCGATTGAGATGCTGCAGCATTACATTAAACAGGCGTTCATGCTTAAAACCACCCAATGTGGCTAAATGAAAACAACCCTGCAAAGAACAGCAGGCCAAAATTCCTTCACAGCGATTTGAAAGACTTTGCAGTTGTTGCCTCCAAGGATAGCACAGCCAGTTATTAGGTTTAGGGGGCAATTGCGGTTTTATATAGGGCCAGACAGGTTTACACAGCTTTTTTCCCTTAATAAATTAAACCATCACTTGAAAATTGCATTTTGTATTTACTCATGTTATCTTTGTGTAATATTAACATTTATTTGATGATCTGAATAATTTAAGTGTGACAAATATGCAAATAAAAAAAAAAAAAAATCAGGGGGCAAATACTTTTTCACATCACTGTATAAGGACAGAGGATCAGTGTAATAGCCAGGCAACAATAATTTTCAGAAAGATAATAGCAATAACAGTCTTGATTTTGCTCAGCAGTTCCAAAAATGACTGCACAATGGATAGTAGCAATTATCAGGGAATGATTGCATTGCAGTATACTATTTACAAATGCTTGGGATGTTAAAAATGTACAATAGATACTTTTTGGAACACAGGTTTTAACAATCTCACTTAGTCCCCGTTCACACTGGGGCGACCTGTGAGGCGACCTGGTCGCCTCACAGCTCGCCTTCCATAGGGAAGCTGCGGACCCAATCTAATAGGAGCGACACAAGTCGCTCCGACATAGAAAAAGGGTCCGGAGCTTCTTTGGGGCGACCCGGAGCGACCGTCATAGACTTCAATGTTATGAAGTCCATGCCGGCCGCTCCGAGGTCGTGGCGCGCTGCTCGCACCGCGACCTCGGAGGTCGCCCCTGGAAGTCGGATCGCCCCAGTGTGAACGGGGCCTTATCAGCAAGACATAATATTTACAGTAATTGGTAAACAAAATGCAGAAAAATCGAGTTTACAAGTAGAAACACTAGTCATTCCCACTGGAAACTTCAATCAATTTATACAGTCATCATGAAATAAAATCCCACTGCTGTTGGACATTGGGGGGGGGGGGGGGGGGGGGGAGAAGGTCAATAGTCTCAAAGCATAAAAAAAAAAAGTCTTAAGTGTAAGAGTGTTCCCACTGAAAAATATTCCGCACACAGTATTTGGCTTAGTACAGAGTTCACTGAATGTCTTTAAATCTTTCTCGTGAAACGCCGGAATTCTGTGTACATCCAGTGTCTTTAAATGCCTCTCTCACTACGTAGTTATTTGTAAAAATAGAGAAGAGTTTATAAAGGTCGGTGAAAGGAAACCTATTTGAATATTTTGATAATCTTATACGGTCATTGTTTCAATCAGAAGAGTGTATGTTATAAAAAAGGATATACACTTCCTGAACGTGACTGTTAGATGATCACTCAGAGTGGTCTGGAGCAGGTTCCATTTTAAATCATTCTTAGAGCTATGTCTATGGTCTCTAAAGATAGGCAATTGTTTACTTATTGTGATATAATGCCGATAAGGAGCATACTGTATGTTTATCACTTTATGACAAGTCCCCTTGCTTTGGGTTAGCCTTTTCAGATGCTGGAAATAGCAGGATTCAAGATAAAACTCCTGGGTAAGAGAAGTAACGTATGATGTAGCGAACATGGCGTCCAGTAGAAATGTATACATTACAACACATACTCTGTCTCGGCAATGTTGGTGTGGCATCCCTGACACATCCGCTTATGTTTCAGAAGTCTGTCTGTCCTTGAAAAGGCCTTACAAAAGAAGAAAGAACACAGATTATGTGAAGGAAGCAGATAAGATCATTAACCAGTTGATGAAACAGATTACTAAACAGTAGCAGCTACCTGCACAAAAAAGACTGGGCAGAATTTTACACTGCTGGTGAACCTATGCATAGACTAGTTCTCGTCTAAAAGGCAGGCTTAGTCCATCCAAAGTTATTATGTAAATACAGTCAAATAGACATGCAAGAAATATTCTGAATCTTTTATTGTCCAATAAATAAAACTTGATTAGCATTTAAAAGTGGCGACTTGTACACCCAGTAAGAACCCAAAGCAGTTGATTTTTTCATCAGAATAAAATTTAAAAAAAATTTAACTTTTTGAAGCCAAAGTAGATAAAAAAAAAAAAATCATGGGAATTATACACGCTTTAAAAAAAAACATGGCCCATAAAAGCAGGACTCCAGTGCTGCCACAACCCCCTCACATTTTTTCCAACAGTCTTTTGGCTGGTCTAGCAAAGTCATGCGTCATTCCTCTTCTCCACTGGTGACAGTGGGAGGTCCTTACGACCGCACTGAACGGTGCAAGTGTCCCACAGTCAAAGGAATTTGGTTGAAGAACCATGAACATTATTCAGCCAGGAAGACTGGCGGCAGCCGATGAGGACAGCTACAGGTTGGAGGTGAGTACTGCAATTCTTTTTACAGGTCTATGAATTAAATGGTTTTTTTTATGTTTACTCAAGCTATCTGCGTCTGTTCCTTCGATAGTTAATTTAAAATGGTAGTCATTATTAAAGTTTAAATGTCATTAGGTATGCACTTAGGTAGTGTTTTTACCAGTATACTGGTTTTTCGTCCCAAAAAAATGAACATGACCTGAAATCAAACAGTCCTGTAGGAATACTGTTTAACCACTTACCAACCAGTTGCCGCACTTCTACTGCATCAGGTCTGCTCTATTACGCCAAACAACGTACCTTTATATCGCTTCATGCAATAGCCAGTAGAGGCGCGCGAGTTGATTGGCCAGAGGGGGAGACAATCAGCGGGTCCAATGGACGCAATGTTCGCCAGCCACCAGCAAATCGTCCCAAAAGAGACAGAACAGCGGTCTGCCTATGTAAACAAGGCAGACCGCCGTTCTATCCGAGATGAACACAGGGAATCTGTGTTCATGCTATTCAGAAATACAAATCTTTATGTTCATCTAGTAAGGACACACTTAACCCTTTTATCGTCCCTTGAGTTCCTGCCAGTGTCATTAGTACAGTAACAGTGCATATTTTTAACACTGATTACTGTAGAAATGTCACTGGTCCTCTCAAAAGTGGCAGTTAGGTGTCCGATCTGTCCGCTGCAATGTCGCAGTCCAGCAAAAAAAAAAAAAAAAAAAAAATTGCTGATCGCCGTTATTACTAGTAAAAAAATAAAATAAGACAAATCTATCCCCTAGTTTGTAGATGTGATAACTTTTGCCCAAACCAATTAATATACACTTAATGGGATTTTTTTTAACAAAAACATGTAGCAGAATACATATTGGCCTAAACTGATCAAAAAATAAAAAAATAAAAAAAAATTGCATTTTTGTGTTTTATAGCAGAAAGTAAAAAAAATATATATTTTTTTCAGAACTGTTGCTTTTTGCCTATAGCGCAAAAAAAAAAAAAAAACGGCAGAGGTAATCAAATACCACCAAAAGAAAGCTCTATGTGTGGAAGAAAAAGATCAATTTTATTTGGGTACAGCGTCGCATGACCGCACAATTGTCAGTTAAATTACAGCAGTCCCAGAACCTAAAAAATTGCCTGGTCACGAAGGGAGTAAAACCTTCCGGTCCAGAAGTGGTTAAAATTAGTCATGACATCGCTTCTGGGTTACTAAATCTGATGCCGGCCTTGTTCAGGTCTTCGGCCAGCCGGCGGACACTCGGGTCTCGGTGGGACGGGAGACCCGAGCGGAGCAGCGGAAGGTGGCCGCGGGAGGGGGGTTGATGCCTTAAAGCTGAAGGATTTAAGGGGTTAAGCACATAGCAGTCAGGAGTGTGTTTAAATCTGGTTAGCCGTCACTGGGCTTTTTTGGTGTAGCTGGTCTAATTTCCACAGCCTGCGAAGGTACTGCCTTTCCTAACTGGCTGCCACCGCCATGCATCCCGGGCTTTTGGCCCCCTATGTGATAACAATTTTATTTTATTTTTTTCTTTTAAAGTCCCCTACCTCCACGCATATGCAGCATACATATCTTTGTAAAAACAGGATGACTACGCTACATATCGTTGTGAACATTGAAGTGACAGCAATACTTCCCGGGCCTTTCGTTCAGTTAGTGCCGGTTCACACTAACGTGGCACGACTTCGGAGCAACCTGTGAAATCGCGACTACGGCACGACTTGCACGGAGTTCATATAAAGAATGTCTATGCAAGTCGCTCCAATGTCGCCCCGAAGTAGTACAGGAACCCTTTTCTAAGCCGGAGCGACTTGAGTCGCTCCTATTAGAATGGTTCCCGTAGCACACAATGGAGCGCAACTTGTTAGGCTGACCAGTCGCCTGACAAGTCGCGGTAGGGTGAATGGAGTCTTAACACTAAACCGACAGCCCATAAACCAAAAAGACTATGGACAATTTTCGGTAAGCTTGATATTTTACAGCAATTTGACTAACCAGGAGCATTGTAGCTCATTAATCCCATGTTCTGCATGCTAGAAGGCTATGTCCTAGTGCACAACATTGAATGGCTACCTTTTCTTTACTGGGTATTTGAAAATTGTAACATGTTTGACAAAAATAGACAGACAGGTCTTAACATCTTAGTCTGAATGTTAAGTACATAATATAATAAAGGCATACCATATGATGGTATTTAATGGTTGGTGCTGGAATTCAATTTAAAGAACAATGAAGCACTCCACAGATAAATTATAGGGACTTCTTATATCTCAGGTTTAGCAATTTATTCCTAGAACCTAGAAAACAACAGCAAAAAATGAGATGTATAGTATAGAAGAGAAGATTACCTGCTGGCATCGCTCACATTGGTACGGTTTTTCTCCACTGTGGACCCGTTTATGTCTGTCCAAATGATACTTCTGAATAAACTTCATATCGCACATGTCACATTCATATGGACGCTCTCCTACAAAATGAGATTTTATCACTGAGGATATAGTCCAGGCAAGGCACTATCTAAGTCTGAAGCACATTTTTACCCTACCTGTATGGATGTACAAATGCCTCTTCAGATGGTAGCTGCTCCTGAAGGCCCCATAGCAGTGCTCGCAGACGAAATTCTTGGGTATATGTAGTGAGTATGGACTGTTCTCCTCTGCTAAGACAATCTGCAAAATAGGATTGATGATGGGACTATAGTCTTTGAAATGTTTTATAATTTTTCTATATATGGTTATGATCAGGTAATAAATGATCTTACACATAATAAAGAAGTTAAAAAAAAACGATATCTTAGTTTTTACACATACAGTCGAGAAGCCATATGTAAAAGTCAAAAGAAAAAAAAAAAAGACAGGCCAAGTGAGAATGCACATTTAGTTTGTACAATATATGAAAACCAGAAAATATAGGAACAATGTAAATGTAAGAAATATAAAGCTATTTTCCAAAACACCTAATATTTCAAAATCAGGTCCTCAGGAAGGATGTGCTGGAATTGGAAAGAGTCCAGAGAAGGGCAACAAAGATAATTAGGTGAATGGAGGACATCAGCTATGAGGAAAGACTACAAGCACTGAACTTATTCTCTCTGGAGAAGAGACGATTGAGGGGGGATATGATATCAATGTACAAATACTGTGCTGGCAACCCTAGCATAGGGAACAAACTATTCAGAGAAAGGGAATACAATAAGACACGTGGCCACTCACTAAAACTAGAGGAAAGGGAGTTTAACCTTAAAATACGCAGGGGGTTCTTCACTGTAAGAGCAGTAAGGATGTGGAATTCTCTTCCACAAGCAGTCTTACCAGCAGGGAGCATCGAAAGTTTCAAAAAAACTGTTAGATGGGCACCTTAAAGACCACAACATACAGGGGTATACAATGTACGGTTAACAGCAAACACACACACACACACTTCATGGGTTGAACTGGATGGACTGATGTCTTTTTTCAACCTCACTAACTATGTAACTAGGATTTCACAGATTGCCCCATTGTTTTCTTCAATCTAAAAAGCAGGAGAAAACACAATTCTCTGTCACTTAACATCCATACCTTCTTGTGGCTTTTGCTAGCTTTGGAAACCAAAGTAGGCTGGTCTCTTATAATGATTGGCTTTGGAGCTTCTTTACGTGACTCCTACAATAGAAAACAAAAATAAAAATTTGAATTAGTAATATGGACCTTTGCTACACTGCTGATTCGTCTTCAGGTTGTCAAGTACTCGCTCTACCACTGCGATTCCTACCACCCCCTTACAAATCTGTAGTGATGTACGAGCCAGGAGAAACCAGGGTGGCAAGGGTTATATTTACTTTCAACCCTGTACTGACAGTCACAGTAAAACAGTAAATCAACCTTATTTTATGTTCCAATGGCAAGAGTTTTACTCTCTTCCAAAGTGACAAGTCGTCATTTAAAATCTATCCATAGTGAAGACAAAATACCGCCTCTTAGATTTAACTAAAGAAGGTGAAAGATTTCCCCACACCTGGCTCCAGTGCCACATAAAATTGCGGATTTACCATCACTCTTTGTCCTGTTGATTATTAAAGTTGAATTTTTTTTTTAAAAAGTGTAATAGCAAAAATATGATTTTTAGATACCCTTTAACCTCTTGCCAACCGCCCCATGTACATATAACTGTGGGGTGGTGGCTCTTCTGCGCAAATTCATGAACGGGTATGAGATTTCATGCTTCCTGGAATGCAGCGCGCACCAGCTCCCACTGTAATTGGACACAGCGGGAACCAATCAACGGGTCCGGTGGTCTCGATGTCCAATCCTGGGAGAGGCATGTAAACAAGGCAGATCGCTGTTCTGTGACAAGGGAAGCTAAGCAGGAACACAGATTTCTGTCTTCCCACAGTTAAAGCATTCCCCACACAGTTAGAAAGCACTCCCAAGGGACACATTTAAATCTTTGCTCATCCCGGATGTTAACCCCTTCCCTGCTAGTGACATTAGTACAGTGACCGTGCATATTTTTAGCACTGATCACTGTATTAGTGTCACTTGTCCCCAAAAAAATGTCAAAAGTGTCACTGTGTCCGATTTGTCTGCTGCAATATCGCAGTCCTGCTATAAGTCGCTAATTGCTGGCATTACTAGTAAAATATAAACATTCCATACAAAAAATCCCATAGTTTGTAGACGCTAAAACTTTTTTTTTTTTTTTAACCAAAAACATGTAGCAGAGTACATATTGGCCTAAATTGATTAAGAAATTAGATTTTTTATAGCAGAAAGTAGTGTCTTTTTTTTTATAGCTCAGAAAATAAAAACCGCAGTGGTGACCAAATACCACAAAAAGAAAGCTCTATTTGTGGGGGAAAAAAAAAAAAAAAAAAAAAAAAAAGGACATCAATTTTGTGAACAGCGGCGCAATTGTCAGGTAAATTACCGCAGTGCCGGAAACCTAAAAAAAATGGCCTGGTCATGAAAGGGGGTAAACCTTCCGGAGCTGAAGTGGTTAAGAGAAGCATGTCCATTTTAAATAAATCTATTGAACTGAGTAGTATAAAGTAACTATCGAACAATAATGATTCTTTCATGAACACTTTTAAAAGTACCTAACATTTTTAGTTCCACTAAGGTTCTAACATAAATGAAGGCTTGTATTTAAAGTAGAATTCCAGGCTAAACCTAACTAGTCTTAAAAATGTTCCCTCCCACTTCTAACACCTATGATGATTACTCCATGTAAGGAGGATAAAGATGTATATACTTACCTGTTAAAGTCCACCTTGGT
Organism: Pelophylax lessonae; assembly: GCF_965119305.1. Lineage (NCBI taxonomy): Eukaryota > Metazoa > Chordata > Amphibia > Anura > Ranidae > Pelophylax > Pelophylax lessonae. Next base: position 604,677,422 of record NC_138769.1, read on the forward strand.
TCTGTGATACTCTGAGTCAGCCAGTGGCGGCTGCAAGGGAGAGGAGAGAACACTGGACAATGGCCGGTAAAGCCTGAAGTGGTAATGTTACCCACTGGATACTATGTTCCATCCACTGTCAGAGCTCCCTCCTCTCCCCTGCACCAGCTGAGGCCAACTGACAATGGAGAAAGAGATCACATGACCAGACTGGAGCTGGAGGAGGGAGGGGCATTTTTAAGACTTGTTAGGTTTGGCCTGGAATTCTACCTTAAAACAAATAATGATTACAAGCAGCACGTAACAACTTTGGTCTGTTTTACTTTATAACATACCGACTCCTCTGTGTCTGAGATTTCAGTTATTTCTTCTACATCATCATCGTCGTCATCTTCTCCTTCATCACTCCCCATGGTACGCGACAGGCTGGCACTCAACATCCCCAGCTTTTTACCTGCTGCCGAGTGCAGCAGACTCAAACCTGATATTCCTTCACAGCCCAGCAGGCGGCGCTGCAACAATTACATTGTTACTTTTACATAAAGTACAACAAAAATTCTACAGAAACATTTACAGATATAACAATAGAACATCCAACAGCAAACCCAATTCGAGTCTAAGCATACAACTATATGCAACATAGTAGGAATCTATTCTGTTATAAAAGTATAATTATTGATTACCAATATCTTAGCTTTTCTCTTATTTGCTTATACTTGAGAGGAGACACATAGCTTTACTATTTGTGTGTGTGTTATTATTACTCGGCCATGGTTACTTGTCTTTGTTGAGGTATTGCTAATTATTCTCTTCCTGGGTCCCAGTACAGTAACAATTTTTAAAAATGTGGTTCTTGGGTTAAAACATTTAGGAACCAGATTGATTCATTGGGCTTCAGCTGTATGCGATTGTGGATTTCCCACTACCATATGCTTATTGCCAAAGGCCATTTTTATTTTGTGTATAAATAAAACCTGTACTAAGAAAATATGGAAGCTGCCACCATCGGTTTTTGGAATGTCAATTAACTGGCTGACAAGTTGATCCAAAGTCCTTCATAGCAACTCTGACTCACTGCCTACATTCTTATTCAGCAGGTACAGTGGTCAGAAATACAGTGGCTATAAAATGTCTACACACCCCTGTTAAAATATCAGGTTTCTGGGATGTTAAAAAAAAGACAATTAGTAAAAATAAAAAACTAAAATAATGTGGTTGCATAAGTGTTATAAGTCTCTTATAACTGGGGATGTAGCTGTGTTCAGAATTAAGCAATCACATTCAGCCTAGGTTCACACTGAGGGATTTCAAACTGGCATTTAAGTCCGACTTCAGGGGTGATTTGACAGACATCTGTGTGGGTTCTTGCACAGATATCTATTAAAATCACCCCTGGAGTCGCTAAAAGTAGTGCAGAAACTACTTTTGAGAATTGGTGCAGCGCCACAAAGTCGGCATCGCACTGATTCGGATGGTGCCATAGGCAGATTTGGCATGCGATTTGAGGTCAAATCGGCCCAAACTCATGTTAAAATAGGAGTCAGTACACACCCGCCATTATTTAAAGTGCCTCTGAATATCCTCAAATAAAGTTCAGCAGTTCTAGTAGGTCTTTTCATACATTTTTAGTTGCATCCTACAGCAAAAGCAATGGTCCGCATAGAGCTTCCAAAGCATCAGAGGGATCTCCTTGTTAAAAGGTATCAGTCAGGGGAGGGTACAAAAGAATTTCCAAGGCATTAGATATACCATGGAACACGGTGAAGACAGTCATCAAGTGGAGAAAATATGGCACAAAAGTGACAGTACCAAGAACTGGATGTCCCTCCAAAACTGATGAAAAGACGAGAAGAAAACTGGTCAGGGAGGCAAGTACTGTGAAAAACAATCTCCTGTATTCTTCATATGTCTAGACTATGGGGTAGAGTGGCAAGACGGAAGCCTTTTTCTTACAAAGAAAAACATCCAAGTCCAGCCACATTTTGCAAAAACGCATTTGAAGTCTCGCAAAAGCATGTGGGAAACTGTCCTATGGTCTGATGAATCCAAGGTTGAACTTTTTGGCCATAATACCAAAAGATATGTTTGGCGCAAAAACAACACAGGACATCACCAAAAGAACTCCGTACCCACAGTGAAGCATGGTGGTGGCAGCATCATGCTTTGGGGCTGTTTTTCTTCAGCTGGAACAGGGGCCTTAGTCAAGGTAGAGGGAATTATGAACAGGTCCAAATACCAGTCAATATTGGCACAAAATCTTCAGGCTTTTGCTAGAAAGCTGAACATGAAGAGGAACTTCATCTTTCAGCATGACAGTGACCCAATGCATACATCCAAATCAAAGGAATGCCTTCACCAGAAGATGATTAAAGTTTTGGAAAGGCCAAGCTAGAGCCCAGACCTGAATTCGATTGAAAATCTGTGGGGTGATCTGAAGAGGGCTTTGCACAGGAGATGCCCTCGCAATCTGAAACATTTAGAGTGTTTTTGCAAGGAAGAGTGGGCAAATATTGCCAAGTCAAGATGTGCCATAGTGATAAGACTCATTCCCAAAAAGAATGAGTGCTGTAATAAAATCAAAAAGGTGCTTCAACAAAGTATTAGTTAGGGGTGTGCACACTTATGCAACCATATTTTAGTTTTCACTTCCCTCCACATAAAAGATTTCAGTTTGTTGTTCAACTGAGTTGTACAGTTTATAGGTCACATTAAAAGGTGGAAAAAGTTCTGAATGTATCTTGGTCTCATTTTTTTACATCACAGAAACCTGACATTTAACAGGGGTGTGTAGACTTTTTATATCCACTGTAGTTGGGTAAATGATGTTTTCAGAAATGTTTACCTCTGTATTTTCTCAGCAAAGGTTTTTTTTTTCCACTTTTATCCTGGGGTAATTTGTTTGTTACACACACATTAAAATCTGTATTTTCTAAAAAGCAAAAACAAAAAATACAAAAAAAAAAAATCTATTTTTTTTTTCTGGAAATTACCTTAAACCCCCAAACATTATATATTTTCTAAAAGCAGAGGCCCTGTAGAATTAAGTTATGGTAGTTGCAATTTTTGTTACACGTTATTTGTGCAACTGTTTATCAAACACATTTTCAGGAAAAAATACACTAAGAGCCGGTTCACATTTGTGCGGCTGCGGGGTTCGCATGTAATGTCGGAGCGCACTGCTCCTTCATTACAAGCGAACGGCTGTGCGGTGCGAGTTTAGCCATACACTTTGTATGGCTAAATTCGCACCGCACCCGCAGCAAACACGCACAGGACCCTTTTTTGCAGCCGCATCAGGATCGGATCGCACAGCGGTACACACTTGTGCGATCCGATCCTGTGCGAACTGCAAGATCGCACTGCGATATGCGATCAAACTGGGGGTGTCGTTAAGATTACATTGACACCCCCAGCGTATCGCATATGGCAGTGTGAGCTGCCGGGGGTGCGTTTGCGATGTGGGAACAGGCTGCGAATCCACAGCCTTCCTGCATCGCATAAGTGTGAACCGGGGCTTAAATACATTTTGGTGCAAACACAATAAAATATCCAATTTTTAGGTCAAATATAAAAACAAAAAGGTTGGGTCAAGTAAAGCGATACCAAACATGTTGAGCCTTAAAATCACATGCACCTGAAAAAAATAATAAAATACGGTACCCCATGCTCACCATTGGTGCTGCTTTAATAGTTTACAGGTTCTCAGACTAGAGAGCTATGAATTAGGACCCCAGAATTATTGCTTTCACTCTGACATTCAAGCCAATATCTCATGTGTGGCACAACTTAGGGCATGCACATACATGTAAACCAATGTGCTTCATTGCGATGTGAAGGGGTTGTAAAATTTTTTTTTCAATATTTGCATTGGTTTGCTTCCTTCCCCCCCCACACTTAATGTCTGCAATGGCCTCCACTGCAGCTAATCAAGCACAGACAATGCCTAATTAGCTGCTTTTCTGGCTACAATAGCCTGGGAATGTCAGCCCTGAATGTAGATGTGATGTTGTACATGTCACTTCCAGGGTCATTAGTTGCAGGGGAGATGGGGAATGGATGTCCCTTCACCTCCTCCTGCTCTAAATTTTAGAGTAGTTTACCACAGAAACCCCACAGACACTGGAAGAGGGAGAGTACCTTTGGAGACCTGTAGAGCTGCCCGTGTCTCTTTTACCTGAAAGCCAAGTGTTGGCTGTAAAAATCAACACCAAGCTCACAGCTTGGCAGACAAGACAGATGATATATTTGCAATATGTCAAATTGCACTTTACAATCTTATGCAATATATAATCTTTTTCTCCCAAACTATACAGTGCAGAGCAACTGTTTGTACCAACCACGACAGAGTTAAAGGCTTACAGGGCAGTGGCAAATTTATGAAAGGTGGAGTCTGGAGGTGGAGTGGTTTGGAGTCTGTCTCAACTCCAAAGCTAGTGGGTGCTGAATAAGGGCTGCAGAATGGAATATAAATGTAGTGTCATAAGATACCTCATTCATGCAAGTGTGACAGTAGGGGAAATGTAGTGACGTTTGCATCAGAAGACTTTGCAATACACTGGAAAGTAATAAACTCACTTTAGATCTTGCTTGTGACTTAGAACTTAAACAAAGAATATTGTATAGTCAGGTGATCAAATCTATTCAATTAACATTAAAACGAAGGCAGTATTAAATCCTGCTTGGTCACATGTAGCTTATATTAGGGCTAACCTGTAAGTACAATGAATATCTCCTAAACCTGCAAAGGAAATAATTACAAGTTCTGCAGCCACTGATGTCGCCAAGCCATGTGCACTGAGCTCTAGATTGAGACCATACTGAATGAGCCCTCAATCCAGAGAGCTGTGCCGCAAGGGAGTGTCATGCATGGGAGTGTCATTGCAGCTCGGCAATTCGAATTGCTGGAGTCTGCAAACCCGTAAGGCATACCGGGTGAAAATGGAAGCCCTTGCAGCACTGGAGGGATATGTCTGTCATAATGTGCTAGTATGAACTTCACTATCACTTTGTAACAAACAAAAACTAAAAGTTGAGATGGCCATAGAAAACTCATGAGAAAATAAAACTGTGGACTCCTCTCAGCATGGATAGTAAACAGTAATATAATGGGTGGCACTAACTGCGTTTCTGTGTAAATGAGCCATCTTGAGTCCCTTGTCAATGTCCAGTACAGGGGAAAGGGCCACGAATCTGTTCTGAAATCTCTTGTCACAATTAGTTCATAACAGCCCTGGAGAAAAAAAGAAATCAGAAAAACTTGTGCATGAATTTTAAATCCTAGAGAAGAGACAGTGTCAGAAAAGTAGCTACAGAGTTATTACATCTTTGTTTTGTCTGAACAGCCAACCTTTGCTATGCACAGCATGTGCACATGGAGAGCTAGCCTACTGGACCCAACCAACACCCTGATCTTGAAAATGATGGCAATAGTTTAGGGAAACCTATTTTAGACAATTACCCAAAGATCAACAGGCAGAAGGTGCACAGAACCCACAGGCACAGCTGTAATGGGCTGGGTCAAAAATATAAATCATAAGAACTATACTTAACCGATTGCCAACGGCTGCACGACTATTTACTGCGGCGGTCAGCCCCTCACAGGCAAAGCGACGTAGTACTACGTCGCTAGCCTGTGATGGTCTAGGGAGGGAGCGAGCACGGTCACGGACCCCCCCCCCCCCCGTGCGTGTGACCGGCGGACCCGATGTCCGCCGGTCACTCGCAATCGTCGGGTGGAGAGGGAGAAAGGCAGGCGGCTAATGTAAACAAGCCGCCTGTCATTCTCCCCTGTGTAGAAATAGTGATCATACGGTTCTGCTATGTAGGACCGTTGATCACTGTTCCTACACCTCAAGCCACAGCCAATCACAGTTAGAATCAGGCCCCTAGGGACACACATAACCCCTCCCTCTCAAAAAAAAAGTTAACCCCTTCACTGCCAGTGTAATTTTACAGTAACATTGCATATGTATTGCACTGATTACTGTAGTAATGTCACTGGTAACCCCAAAAGTGTCAAAAATGTCAGTCAAGGGTCCGATCTGTCCGCCGCAATGTTGTAGTACCGCAAAAAAAAAAAAAAAAAAAAAAAAAAAAAAAAAAAAAAAAAAATCGCAGATCACCGCCATTACGCGTTAAAAAAAAAAAGACAAAAATCTTTCCCTTTGTTAGTAAACACGATAACTTTTGCGCAAACCAATCAAAATACGCTTTTTGCGATTTTTTTTTTACCAAACATATGTAACATAAAACAAATTGGCCGAAAATGTTAAAAAATTTAGATTTTTACATTTTTTTTGGGGGGAATTTCATATAAAAAGTGAAAAATATTGTTATTTTTTGCAAAATTGACGCTTTGTTTATAGCGCATGATCAAAAATCGCACAGGTGATCAAATACCACCAAAAGAAAGCTCTGTTTGTGTGAAAAAAAGGAGATCAAATTCGTTTAGGTACAGCGTCGCACGACCGCGCAATTGTCCGTTAAAAGTCACGCAGTGCCGAATCGCAAAATAGGCCCTGGTCAGGAAGGGGGTAAAATCTTCCGGGGCTTAAGTGGTTAAAGGATAAGTGAACATTTTAGAAAAAAAAAAAAAGATGCTAATTTTTTGCAGGTAAAAAAAATGTGCATTTATTTTTTATGTTTTGGAGCCTGTAAAGCATTGCACCAGCGATCAGCAGATTGCTAGTGCCATGCAGGTCTCCGGTAGATCTGTCAGAGTATGGGCAAGCAGATAACTTCTGACAGGAAGAATCAATGATCTAACACATCATGTCACGTCACATGTCCCAGGAGGCAGTAGAACTGTTCACAAAATGCTGCGCAAGCTCACGCATGTGCACTGCAAAGCTTGCTGTGGTCCACAGGAAGCCACAGCCAGCTCCTGTATCCAATATGGAGGTGAAGGCGATCTGCAGCGGTAAGAACTGACTGTGAAAGACAGCATTGGACCCCGGGTACTGGTAAGTACATGATTTTTAATGATAAAGAACAGTAGTGCTACGCTGTCATATACCAGCAAATGTGTGAATAAACGTGCAAATAACAATTGCTAAAGTGTCAGTGAATACTGCAAACAAATATCAACAACTGAAATGCGAAATATATCTTTTTTAACCCCATATAAACCTTAACCACTTGCCGACCGCCAGCCGCACATATACTGCGGCAGGCTGGCTCGGCTGCGCAAACCGGCGTACCTGTTGATTGTGATATATAACAGAAAGAGAAAAATAGTGTTTTTTTCCCCCAGAATTGTCGTGCTTTTTTTGTTTATAGCGCAAAAAAAAAAAAAAAAAAAAACGCACAGGTGATCAAATACCACCAAAAGAAAGCATTATTTGTGGGGGAAAAAAAAAAAAAGGACATACATTTTATTTGGGTACAGTATCACACGTGCAATTGTCAGTTAAATTAACGCAGTGCCGAATCGCAAAACAATGGCCTGGTCGGTCATTAAGGGGGCAAATCAGATTCCAGTTAATTTTTCCTAATCACCTCTAAATGCCTCCTGAAACTGGTCAGTGTCAGACAGGCAGTTTTATTTTTTTAATAGCAGCAGCTTCTGGAACTGCAGTATCCAAACAGCCGTTTCCCCACTGAGGAAGAGCTTGGGTTTGGCCTAACATGGAAGGCAGCTACCATTCCTGAACATACGCTGTAGGCAGAGTATTCCAGCCTCACATCTGCACAGACATAAAGGGGCGGGGATAATGGTGACATTAGTGACCTAAAATTTCCACATGGCATGACATTTGTGTATTCAATTTGGAGAAATATGTGCCAATTATATATATTTTTTTGAATGGCCATGTTGAAATCCCAACTTCCACCACATTAGATCCTTCATGTTGGGTCATATTTGCCGTTTCACTGAATGGAACTTGAAGACAAATATAGAATAAATTGTTGTTTATTGGTCCATTGATGAGGTGGCTACATTAGTTTTCATTTTACGCTTTTTTCCCCCCTTTTAACCAGGTGATCCTGCCAGTAGCATTTCCTGCCCTAGGTCGACAACACTCACTGTACTTTATCAATTAAAGAGCAGCATTGTCACCCTAGGAAAGGAAGTGGCAGGCCTACAGAACAACCCCCAACCCCTTATCTTCATAATATAAGTGAAAAGGGTTCTGTAGTTTACAGAAGTTACTGGGCAGGGATTTGTGGCAGCACAACACACTTATCACACCTATTGAAGAAAAAGCAAAACACTAAGTTTTCTATTCCACAAACCAAAAGGAAGCAAATAAACGAAGTTCATTGTTAATGTTTACATACATTTTAATGATGGCAAACCAAAGTGTGAGGTGCATGTAAACCCCAACAATACATTTCTCAAAATGCTCCATATAGATCTGTTATACCAATGAGAACATTTTGTCAGCTGTTTAGGTGCAGGGGAGAAAAAAATACCTGTTGGCCCCGTCAGAAATCCAGTGTTGTCCTTTTCCGCACTCTGCAATGTGGTTAAAGCTCTGAAATAAAAAATGAACAAGTATATCCTTCTATAGTGTGTACTAGCCTCACTCCAAAGCAACAAGCATGATTTATATCTGCTCTCACCTCTATCACCTATCTGCATGAGTCATATGCCAACAACAGACAATTCTGGGGAAAAAGCCCTGCCCCCTCCAACATACAGTAGGTGATTGAAAGCCTCAGCTGTGCATGTTTCCCTATTGAGAATGTGTATGAGGGGGATGCCCTTTCCCTCCACTCAAGTCTCAGATTACACACAGCTTTCTGCTCTATACTGTGCAGTGTAAGACATCAGATCCCCACTTAAGCCTTCTGGATCTAAGCCATCTCTGTGCATCCCTGGAGGCTGGTTACTTCACTGGGTATATATATATATATATATATATATATATATATATATATATATATATATATAAGGGTTTACAACTACTTTAAGCAGTCTGATCAACATTACACCTAGTGTGCAATGACTACAGAAGGAACCCCTGCCATGGTGTGCAAATGAGGAGAGTGGGGAAGAGGTTTGGTAGTGCTAACACACTTACTGTGCTAGAGAGACAATTCAGCTCTTCTATAGGCACTTTATAGTAGGTGAGCGTTGCCATCCTAGCTCAAGAAGTGGGATACTGGAAGGATCAGTAGAACTTAAAGCTTTAAACTTGAACAAGGCCACCACATGTAATGCCTCATACACAGGGGTGTTCTAGAGCTGCTAGCATGCAATCATGAGTTATTAGGGTGCTTTGTGTGATGTCTGGATGCTACTGTGTGTATTTTAGACAACTTTTTTTTTTTACTGGCATGTGGTGGAGGATACATAATGTCAGTTATTTTGATAATTATTTGATATTACATTTTACAATTACATTTTTGTACTCAACCTTGAATAAAAGCCACGTGTCTATAGGAGGTAACTGCTAGATTATTATTATTATACAGGATTTATATAGCTATATGGATTGAAGCATTTATGCTGCAGCCCTCATTTTTTGTTCATGCAATTTTGATTAGAGACCAGACTTACCATTGTGAGTTGGCATACTCTTTCCCTATTGTGCTTTTATAGATTTGTAGTGTTACAGTGCACACCTTAGCGAGGGCCTTGTCTGCCTGCATGGGGGTGAACAGGTATTCCATGCCTCCCAATGTAGGCAGTCACTTCCATGTCAACTGGGACACTGCCGCTGCTCTCAGTTATACAGATGTAGTACTCTATGTGGATGCGGCCCAAGAGCTGGTAAGGTGCAATATATTACATGTTTGTTGTTGGATTTAGACACTTTATGAATGGCCCACACCATGGGGACTGTGAAAGACTGCTTCCACATCTTGCATCCTTTTTTTCCAAAAGTAATCAATTAACACTGACTACTTAAAGAGGTTGTAAACCGAGAAAAAACATTTTTTTTTTCTTTACATCCTGAAAGAGAAAGACATAATGAGCTAGTATGCATCGCATACTAGCTCATTATCAAATACTTACCTTAGAACGAGCCCCCGCCGTGCCGTCCGCTTACCTGTATGACGGGCGACATGTCCAGTCGCCCGTCTTCCGGGATCGCGGCATCCGGACATCCGATTGGCCGGAGCCGCGGTGACGTCACTCCCGGGCACGCCGACGGTCACGGCACGGGGCTCTGAAGGAACAGCACAATCGGCCGTTCCTTCAGAGCGCATGCGCCGTCACTGGCTGCATCAAAGGTAAATATCTCCTAAACGGTACATGTTTAGGAGATATTTACAGTACCTATAGGTAAGTCTTATTATAGGCTTACCTATAGGTGGAAGTGTCAGAGGAGGGTTTACTTCCTCTTTAATGGCCTGTTTACTGATTTTCATGACATTGTTTCTCTTACTGTCTCAGTGTTTTCTGTCTTCTTATACTCTCCTCTGTGAGGGTATAAGAAAACCTCTCCTTTTCCCTCTCACTTCTGTTTATACATCAACAAGCAGTGTGGGGTAATTGCAGTCATGTGCACTACTCTAAGCCCACTACAAATCTTATATAGTCCCTAGTTCATCCAGGGAACAAACAAGAGAAGGTGGCTATGTTCCTACATACAGTGGGACTGGAGATAGAACGTAGCCACCATCTAACAGGAAGTCAGATTACAGGAAGTTCTTGCAGGCTAAGAGCAATAGAAGGGACCTCTTTAAGCTAAGAATACACACTTGAACTTAAAGTTCACCTTTTGGGAGAAAGTAATAAAAGCACATATTTTTGCAGGAAAATTGGTAAGCTTCAATATAATAAACGTGTGATACAAATGAGCAAATAAAGTGGTTCTCCGCCGCTAACACTACCATGCAAACTTTGAGATCTCTTCAATAAATAGAAGTAGTGAGATTTATATATACACACTAACAAGCAAACAATTCCAGTGATTATAATATATGTAAATTGCAATAAACCAAGTTCTTGCAGTAAGTGAATAACATTCAAGATCCTCTATGTCAGGGGTGTCAAACTAAATTTAATCGTGGGCCGCATCAGCATTATGATTGCCCTCAAAAGGGCCGGTCGTATCTGTAAGACTAGATGTCCAGAGCATCCCCTACCCTTACATAAGATGTTAAGAGCCTCACCACCATCAGAAGTTGAGTCCCTTACCCTCCCTTACGTCACAGTGAACCCCCCCTAATCTTGTGCAGCTGCTGGGAAGAACCTGTAGGCATTGCTAGAAAGCAAAAAGTACAGGGGCTTGAGCACTCCTGCAGCTGTTGGAGAGGTGCGAGGGCCACATGAAATGGCCTGGAGGGCCGGATTCGGCCCGTAGGCCTTGTGTTTGACACCTGTGCTCTATGTAATAAAAAATATTCCATAATTCTTCAAGAAAAGTAAATGGAAATAAAACACTAAACTAAAAAATATATAGATTCGGTCTCATGTCCTTTCTATGCCCATCACCTCTTGTGCTCAAAGAACTTCTGTATCTGATAGTAGTAGCAATCAGTCACAACTGTGCACTCGGAACTCTCACATCCTTATTACTTGTATCTAAACATAAATCATGAATCCTCCTATGGTTTCTCTCCACTAGGGGCCCTCCTATTTGGGATTTCCGCTGTTGTAGGTCTATTAGCGGGTGCCTATTCCTTGAAGATGTTCCTCTAGGTTCTGGGATCAGTCTCTCCCAGGGTATGGAAATGTAAAAAGAAAGCCACCCATAGTGTGATATTGTATAAAACTCCCATAAAATGACCACACTTACAATAAAACAACTTTTTCCAAACATATAACCACAAGAACCGGACAAACACACGTCTGCTTACATCACTTCCGGTCCCTTATGTCCCTCCACTCATGCCCTATGTGCTACGTCACCATCACAAGACTTCCTCAGGGGATACCCTGAGGTTCGTGGTTATAGGTTTGGAAAAAGTTGTTTTATTGTAAGTGCAGTAATTTAAGTTCAATAAATTAAGAGTTTTATACAATATCACACTATGGGAGGCTCTCTTTTTAATGTTTCCATACCCTGGGTGAGAATAAGCTCAGAACAGAGGAGAATCTTAAAGTAGAAGGCACTCATTAATAGACTAAGTGGACCCCTAGTGGGGTGCGCAGTCATGTTGGAACAGGAAGGGGCCATCCCCAAACTGTTGCCACATAGTTGGGAGCATGAAATTGTCCAAAATGTCTTGTATGCAGACACCTTCCCTTTACTGGAACTAAGGAGCCAAGCTCAACCCCTGAAAAACAACCCCACACCATAATCCCCCCTCCACCAAATGATCTGGACCAGCGCATAAAGCAAGGTCCATAAAGACATGGATGAGCGAGTTTGGAGTGGAGGAACTTGACTGGCCTGCACAGAGTCCTGACCTCAACCCAATTGAACACCTTTGGGATGAATTTGTGTGGAGACTGCGAGCCAGGCCTTCTCATCCAAAATCAGTGCCTGACCTCACAAATGCGCTTCTGGAAGAATGGTCAAACATTCCCATAGACACACTCCTAAATCTTGTGGACAGCCTTCCCAGGAGAGTTGAAGAGGTTATAGCTGCAAAGGGTGGGCCAACCCAATATTGAACCCTACACGCTAAACCCTCCTACACACGATCAGATTATCGGACAAATTTTCTTTAGTTTATTGTGGCATGCTAGTCTCATATGGAAAGTGAAGAGGTTACTTTCATACGAAAATTCTCGTACGACAGAATCCTACGTCAGAAGTGATGACACGTGTTGAATTGTTTTGTATGTGTTCTTTAGTTTCTGAGCATGCCTAGCCTTGCTCTGATTTTTTTTTCGGACAAAAATTGTACTAATTAAATGAAAATCGGACATTGTGTTGACGTACGATAAAAATTTTATAGCATGTACATTCAGTTTTTGTCGTACAAAAATTCATAATCAGCTGTGGAAAGCACCATACTAACGATCCGATAATCAGCAGATCGTTTGTCGGACAAAATTTTACTTAGCTTCTTGTGTGTACGGGCCTTAAGCCTGGGATGCCAATAAAGTTCATGTGCATGGAAAGGCAGGCGTCCCAATACTTTTGGCAACATATTGTATGTCAATCACTGAAATTGTTTATGCTGGTGTATGTGTGTATTATAATATATATATATATATATATATATAGCACACACACACACACACACACACACACACACTTTTATTTATTGAAGAGATCACATACTTATTGCATAGTAGTATTAGCAGCGCAGCATCACTATTTGCAGAAAGTAGGGCCCTCTGATTCCTACTGTATTAAAGTGTATTTGTACTGTCTACCCTTTTGTCGCAAATGCTGCATAAATTGTTAGCACTATATAAATTCTGTACAATAATAATAATAATAATAATAATAATAATAATAATAATAAGTATATACCATAGCCATGAGAACACCATCGGTGTTTGCAGCGGCTAATTCATTGTGTTTTGTAATGTAATGAGATAGATATATATAGATATATATATATATATATATATACACACACATACATACACACACACACACTGATTGATGGGTGGTATTCCCGCACAAATTTTTTTATAGTAATGTTTTTGGGTTTAGTAGCGCTTTAACCATTTGCCGACCGCCGCACGACTATTTACGGCGGCAGTCAGCCCCTCACAGACAAAGCGACGTAGGGCTGTGAGGCTCTCGGGAGCGAGCGCCGCCGGAGGCACTCTCCCGCGCGTGTACCCAGTGGACCCGATGTCCGCCGGGCACTCGCGATCGTCCCGTTACACCGGGAGAAAGGCAGGCGGCTAATATAAACAAAGCCGCCTGTCATTCTCCCCTGTGTAAGAATGGTGATCATACGGTTCTACTATGTAGGACCGTTGATCACTGTTCTTACACATCAAGCCACAGCCAATCACAGTTAGAAACGCCCCTAGGGACACACTTAACCCCTCCCTCTCAAAAAAAGTTAACCCCTTCACTGCCAGTGTCATTTTTACAGTAACAGTGCATATGTATAGCACTGATTACTGTAGAAATGTCACTGGTAACCCCAAAAGTGTCAAAAATGTCAGTCAAGGGTCCGATCTGTCCGCCCCAATGTCGCAGTCATGAAAAAAAAAAAAAAAAAAAAACGCAGATCGCCGCTATTACGCATTAAAAAAAAAAAAACAACAAAAATCTTTCCCTTAGTTAGTAAACGCAATAACTTTTGCACAAACCAATCAAAATACGCTTTCTGCGATTTTTTTTTACCAAACATATGGTAAAAAAAAAAAATTGGCCTAAAATGTTAAAAAAAAATTAGATTTTTACATTTTTTTTGGGGAATTTCATATAAAAAAATTTGAAAAAAATATTGATATTTTTGCAAAATTGACACTCTTTCTGTTTATAGCGCATGATCAAAACTTGCACAAGTGATCAAATACCACCAAAAGAAAGCTCTGTATGTGGGAAAAAAAGGACGTCAATTTCATTCAGGTACAGCGTCGCACGACCGCGCAATTGTCCGTTAAAGTCACGCAGTGCCGAATCGCAAAATAGGCCCTGGTCAGGAAGGGGGTAAAATCTTCCGGGGCTTAAGTGGTTAAGGTGACTGCATAGAGAACTTTTTGTATACACAGAATGGATCCTGGAGAGGGATCTGTGCAGGATGTGACCACCAGTAACCATGAGATAACAAAGATGGGAGCAGTGTGGTGCCCTATAAAGGGGATATAATGTGGGTGAGTGGCCATTGAGGAGCACAGAGCAGGCAGTGTGCAGTGGGGGTGGGGGGAGCAGCCCCCACACAGCTTTCTATGGGGGAGGGGGGTGGGGTAAGGGGGTCTCCTCTATGTCTCACACACAGCTCTACATGTACAATGGGAAAGAGGCAGACAGACATACATTACAAATAATAACACCCCACACCCCCTCCCCCATCTATAATAATGATAATTGGACGATACCATCGTGCTGCCTATTGTACTCCCAGCAGAGCCCACAGGCTGCGCCCACCCTCTCCATTTCCCCCTCGTATGTTACCAGCGGCTGCAGGGACCTCTGTGCATCCACAGAACTCCGAGAAGAAGTCTACACACTCCAAGCCTACACCATAGATCTCTGTCCCTCCGCGACTTGCCTCGGATCCCACTTCTCCCGCTGCTCCGGAATCTTTCCCCGGGACTTCCGGTACGGCGGAGCATGCGCACTGCCTGCCTGTCCGCACTTAGCCGCCATCTTACAAGAGGCAGCCTGAGCGGGAAAGCGCTGGCCTATAAAACGATATGTTACTTTAAAAAAAAAAAAAAAAAGTCATGTCACATTTACAAGTTAAAAATCAGTATATTTGCTAGAAAATTACTTAGAAACCCCAAACATTATTTCTATATATATATATGTAAAATTATTATATATATATAAATGGAGATTGTTGCAATACTTTCTGTCACACCGTATTTGCGCATCTGCGCATCTGTTTGGAAAAAATACACTTTTTTGAATTGATAAATAAGAAAACAGTAAAGTTAGCCCAATTTTTTTCTAAAATGTAAAAGATAATGTTATGCCAAGTAAATTTATACCTAATATGTCATGCTTCAAAATTGCGCACGCTCGTGGAATGGCGACAAACATTGGTACCTAAAAATCTCCATAGGCGGCCTTTTAAAACTTTCTACAGGTTACCAGTTTAGAGTTACAGAGGAGGTCGAGGGCTCAAAGTATTGTTCTCGCTCCAACGATTGCGGCGATACCTCACATGTGTGATTTGAACACCGTTTACATATGTGGGAGTGACTTGCATATGCATTCACCTCTGCACGCGAGCTCAGAGAGACGGGGCACTTTACATTTTTTTATTTATTTTTCTCTTATTTATTTTACTTTTTATTTTTACATTGTCCCTTTAAAAAAAAAAAATTGATCACTTTTATTCCTATTACAAGAAATATAAACATCCCTTGTAATAGAAATAAGCAGGGCAGGACCTATTTATTGTGAGATCTGGGGTCAAAAAGACCTCAGATCTCAAATTTACCCTTAAAAGCAATTAAAAAAAAAAAAATTAAATTATTTTTATTAAGAAAAAAAAAAATTTGTCCCTTTAAGGCTGTTGGGTGGAAGTGATGTTTGACTTTGCTCTGGTCTTCCAAGAGCATAGAGTAGAGTGGGGGCCATCTTGCCCTCACTCGATTTCCTATCCAGCAACAAAGGGGATTTGATCATTTTTCCTGCTACTGATGGCTCCGGTGTTCCGTGAAAAAACCATACCGTGAAAATTCCCTACCCTCGTCACTTCCGGTGCACCTACGTCATTGAACAGCTGAGGAGCTTACCACCGCGCATGCTCGGAGGGTAGGAAATTTCCACGGTAGTGTGTTGTAACGTTACACCGCATCAGCTGTTGCGGCAGTTACATAAAACTCCAAAAAGAGTGCTAGCACTTGAATTCCTGCATTAAATCCCTCCTTATGAAAACACACCTCCAGTGCTCGCCACCACCTGGCAAGAGACAGTTTTTGAAAGTAAGCACTGGTGTACAGAAGGTTTTTGCATGTGTTTATGGGACTTTGTAAGCTTATGCACAGGACACTTTATATTTATTAAGTATTATTTGATGATAATTTATAGGAGATGAATTGACATCACACATATTTTGGATGGCTTAAATAATGTATTTATTTTTATTTCATTGGTGAAAGTGCAGTTGTTATACCTTTGTCAATTTTTTTGGTGGTATTTATACACTGTATTGATAGCAGCTTTACCTCAACAGACAAGGATAGAGAGGATTCTGTGGCACAGATTTTTTTTAAGTGTAGCAACCTCTAGTTTAGTGTGCTAGTAGTTTGTTAGAGTAGGTAAATTGTTTGGCTTGGAGCCAAGCCTGTGTTGAATCTGGGTCAGGGTGAGTGACTCAGGGAGGCTGGATGACTCCTCAGGCAGCACCTCTTGTACCTCCCTCTACTTGCTTGAACCTTGGAGAAGTTTCCAGAAGAAAGGGGGAGGTTAGGAGGAGCTGCCTGGAGTATTAAAGAGGGCCCCAGCCAATCTCCAGCAAATGGACTGGCAGGGGGTAGGCCCCTCTTTTATACTCAGGGTCAGCCCAGCAGGGGCAGTGGTGTCCGGTGGAAGATTGGATATGGAGCGCCAGGGAGGTTGTTGGAGGCGCTTGAGGTCCTAGTCTGGAGGGAGTGACCTCGGGCATGGGGCTCAGGGGCTGGAGGGCTCTTGTACAATAAATAAAGGAGTCCTGTCCTGGATGCACAGGAGCAGGTGTAAGCACAGCGGGAGAGAATCAGCATGTTCGGGAGATCTCCAGGGAGAAGTCAGCCAAGAGGGCTGGTGAGTGAGCAGTCTGGCAGGACTGTGGTAAGTAGCCAGGTGGGCTAGTGAGAGAGGCAGCTGCAGCCAGACAATGCCTGAAGAGGTGGTGCTGGGATCAGTAGCCACAGGGATGGAAGCTGGACACTGACTTTTGCTACACAATTAAGGGGCTCGTGGTCCCTGCCTGTAAAGGACCTTTGCTGCATCTGCCTGTTGCCTTTTGTCAAATAAACTAACAGAGTGCCAGTGTAACGCTCCTGCGTTTTTATATGGTGTGGATTTTCAGCTGCAGAAATAGTTCCACATCAGCAGTCATGTAAGAGATATGCTGAGATACCATTCCCAACCTCAATGACTCATCATGTGTGGAAGGTCTTATTTCAGCCAGTAAATACACACAATTAGCATGCTGGTTCTTAGAATGACTTTATGTATGTGGTAACACAATGATGAAGGTTGAGGGATAGGTTGAGTGGAGGTGGTAGGTGATAGACACTTGAAGGTGAGACCGTAGCAGATGGATGCAGGAAGGTTTAGCAATTTTGTATGATAGCAGATGATAGAATAGCAGGTGGACATACAAAAGAGATCAACCCAGTGCAGAAAAGTAGCAGTAGTCTCAAGAGCTAGCAATCTAGTTTATGCAGATGTGATAAACAGTCTCTACTATGCAGAGCTAGATAGTGTAAGCTTAGTATAAGTTTATAGAGAATTCCCCTGCGGGGTACTTAGCACTATTAGCGATACAGCCGAAGGGTGGTTCAGGAGAGGCGGATGATCCAGTAGCGGGATACAGGGATCAGCGCAGCGAGGTTCCGTCAGCGAAGTAAGCTTGCAAGCATGGAAGCTTCAAGCAAGGTTAGCATCCAGATAAGGGTGTTTGAACGAACACATGTGAGTGAGAACCGACGCCTTAAATAGCCATCTAGTCCGGCGCTGAGTGATGACAGCTCCAGTCTTAAAGGTGTATGCGCACCTTTCCAAAAGTAAATGGTAGGGCGCATACACTTGTGGAAAGTGTAATTTAGGGTACCAAAGGTACCGGAACATTAAAATACCCCCCCCCTTAAGGCCTGCTCCTGAAGGCCTCTGGAGCTGGTTTGTCTGGGTATCTCGCATGAAAATTGCGGATTAATCTAGGGGCATGTATGTCAGAGGTGTTTAGCCAGGTGTCGTCTTGGGGCCCATAGTTCTTCCATCTAACCAAGTACTGAAGTCTTCTTCTGTAGATACGAGAATCCAGAATCTCTTTTATCTCGTATTCTTCTCCACCTTCAACTTGTACAGGAGGGGGAGGTGGAATATTAGGCCTTATTCCTTGGTCCGGAACATGGGGTTTTAGTAGCGACACATGGAAAATGGGATGGATTTTTAGGTCCATTGGCAATGTAAGCTGCACTGCAGCTTTTCCAATAAGTTTCTTGATTGGGAAAGGTCCCAAGAACAGAGGTCCAAGCTTTTTGCTAGGGATCTTCAGTCTCAAGTTTTTTGTTGAGAGCCAAACGAGGTCCCCGATAGTATACTGTGGAGAAGGTCTTCTACGAAGATCATAGTACTTCTTTTGTTGACTGTGAGCGTGTGCAATGGTAGTATTTAGTAAACCCAGAGAATCCTTTATTTGGGAAAGATAGTCTGAGGCTACTGGGTTATTTGAAGGAAGGATGCGTGGAGGGAGAATAGAGGGATGGAACCCATAGTTCAAGTAGAACGGACTCTGCTTGGTTGTACTGTGAGTTGCGTTGTTGTAGGCAAATTCTGCCAGGGGGAGAAGATCCAACCAATCATCCTGTTGGTAAGAAGTGTAACAACGTAAATACTGCTCGATGCATTGGTTGACTCTTTCAGTCTGTCCGTTGGTCTGCGGATGGTAAGGAGAAGTGAGCTTCCGCTCAATCCGTAGTATGTGACATAGTTCTTGCCAGAATTTAGAAATACAGTGGGTACGGAAAGTATTCAGACCCCCTTAAATTTTTTCACTCTTTGTTATATTGCAGCCATTTGCTAAAATCATTTAAGTTCATTCTTCTTCCTCATGAATGTACACATAGCACCCCATACTGACAGAAAAACACAGAATTGTTGACATTGTTGCAGATTTATTAAAAAAGAAAAACTGAAATATGACATGGTCCTAAGTATTCAGACCCTTTGCTCAGTATTTAGTAGAAGCCCCCTTTTGATCTAATACAGCCAGGAGTCTTTTTGGGAAAGATGCAACAAGTCTTTCACACCTGGATTTGGGGATCCTCTGCCATTCCTCCTTGCAGATCCTCTCCAGTTCTGTCAGGTTGGATGGTAAACGTTGGTGGACAGCCATTTTTAGGTCTCTCCAGAGATGCTCAATTGGGTTTAAGTCAGGGCTCTGGCTGGGCCATTCAAGAACAGTCACGGAGTTGTTGTGAAGCCACTACTTCGTTATTTTAGCTGTGTGCTTAGGGTCATTGTCTTGTTGGAAGGTAAACCTTCGGCCCAGTCTGAGGTCCAGAGCACTCTGGAGAAGGTTTTTGTCCAGGATATCCCTGTACTTGGCCGCATTCATCTTTCCCTCGATTGCAACCAGTCGTCCTGTCCCTGCAGCTGAAAAACACCCCCTCAGCATGATGCTGCCACCACCATGCTTCACTGTTGGGACTGTATTGGACAGGTGATGAGCAGTGCCTGGTTTTCTCCACACATACCGCTTAGAATTAAGGCCAAAAAGTTCTATTTTGGTCTCATCAGACCAGAGAATCTTATTTATCACTATCTTGGAGTCCTTCAGGTGTTTTTTAGCAAACTCCATGCAGGCTTTCATGTGTCTTACACTGAGGAGAGGCTTCCGTCGGGCCACTCTGCCATAAAGCCCCGACTGGTGAAGGGCTGCAGTGATGGTTGACTTTCTACAACTTTCTCCCATCTCCTGACTGCATCTCTGGAGCTCAGCCACAGTGATCTTTGGGTTCTTCTTTACCTCTCTCACCAAGGCTCTTCTCCCCCGATAGCTCAGTTTGGCCGGACGGCCAGCTCTAGGAAGGGTTCTGGTCATCCCAAACGTCTTCCATTTGAGGAATTATGGAGGCCACTGTGCTCTTAGGAACCTTAAGTGCAGCAGAAATCTTTTTGCAACCTTGGCCAGATCTGTGCCTTGCCACAATTCTGTCTCTGAGCTCTTCAGGCAGTTCCTTTGACCTCATGATTCTCATTTGCTCTGACATGCATTGTAATCTGGAAGGTCTTATATAGACAGGTGTGTGGCTTTCCTAATCAAGTCCAATCAGTATAATCAAACACAGCTGGACTCAAATGAAGGTGTAGAACCATCTCAAGGATGATCAGAAGAAATGGAAATCACCTGAGTTAAATATATGAGTGTCACAGCAAAGGGTCTGAATACTTAGGACCATGTGATATTTCAGTTTTTCTTTTTTAATAAATCTGCAACAATGTCAACAATTCTGTGTTTTTCTGTCAGTATGGGGTGCTATGTGTACATTCATGAGGAAGAAGAATGAACTTAAATGATTTTAGAAAATGGCTGCAATATAACAAAGAGTGAAACATTTAAGGGGGTCTGAATAATTTCCGTACCCACTGTAAATTGGGATCCACGGTCAGACAAAAGAGTTTTTGGGATACCATGTAATCTGAAGACATGTTTCATCAGGAGTTCTGCCGTTTGTTTGGACGAAGGTAGTCTGCGAATAGCAATGAAATGTGCCATCTTTGTCAGATGGTCCACTGACACCAAGATGGTATTAAATCCTTTGGAAGGAGGCAATTCTACGATGAAGTCCAATGACAGAACCTCCCATGGAGTTTGGGGTATTGGTAGACTGCATAGTAGACCGGATGGTCTCGTAGTGTAAATTTTGGACCTGGCACAGACATTGCATGAAGAGACGAATTTTTGTATAGATGTTTTCATGTCAGGCCACCAGAATTGCCGAGAAATCAAATTGAAAGTCTTTGTCATACCCATATGTCCTGCCATAGGCACATCATGCGATAATTCCAAGATCTTGGTGCGTAGGGTAGGTGGTATGTAAAGTTTGTCGTTGTAGTAGAGGAAGCCTTCTGCATCGGTAGTTAGTTGTGGTGGGGGTGAATCCAACCTTATACCATGCAGAACCTCTTCCTTCAAGGAACGGACAACTCCAATAATGCGTTTGTGAGGTATTATAGGAACGGAAGGAATTTCAAAGTAGTTTTCTTCAGTTAGTCGTGATAGTGCATCCGCCTTTTTGTTCTTATCTGCAGGTGTGTAGGTCACTAGGAAGTTAAACCTTAGAAAGAATAGTGACCATCGTACCTGTCGATGCGAGAGAGTTTTGCTAGTCTGAAGATATTGGAGGTTTTTATGGTCCGTGTATATAATTATTGGTAATTGGGTGCCTTCGAGTAAATGTCGCCAATTCTCCAGAGCCAATTTTATAGCAAGCAGTTCCTTCTCACCCACGGGGTAATTTATCTCAGGACTGCTCAGGGATTTAGAAAAAAAGGCGACTGGATGAAGTGGTGAAGTGGGGGTAGGTCGTTGGGAGAGTATTGCTCCTACTGCCAGGTTTGACGCATCTACCTCCAGAATGTATTGGAGGGATGGGTCTGGATGGCGTAATATGGGAGCGGAAGTAAACCTTGTCTTTAACAAGTGGAAAGCCTTATTTGCTTCTTCTGACCATTTAAATGGTATTTTTATGCTAGTGAGCTGTGTGAGGGGTCTCACAATAGCAGAAAAGTTTTTTATGAACTTCCTGTAGAAATTTGAAAATCCCAGGAATCGCTGTAGCGCCTTGCATGTAGTTGGTGTAGGCCAATCCTGAATGCAGGATATTTTACTCATGTCCATCTCGATTCCTGTTTTGGATATGATGTAGCCTAGAAAGAGTACCTCATCTTTATGGAACAAGCATTTCTTCAGCTTCACATAAAGATTATGTGCAAGCAATCTCGATAATACAAGTCTTACATGTCTTATGTAGGGTTGAGCGGACACCTAGATGTCCGTGTTCGACGGGTTCGGCCGAACTTTAAAAAAAAGTCCGGGTCCGTGTCCCGGACTTTTACCGAACTTTTCCAGGACACCGAACACCATTGAAGTCAATGGGGACCCGAACTTTAAGGCACTAAAATGGCTCTAAAACACCAAAGGAAAGGGCTAGAGTGCTGCAAATGGCAGCAAAACGTAATTAAGAGCATGGCAAGTGCTCTGCAAACAAATGTGGATAGGGAAATAACTTAAAACAACAAAAAAAAACAGAAAAATAAAACAATGTTC
Organism: Pelophylax lessonae; assembly: GCF_965119305.1. NCBI lineage: Eukaryota > Metazoa > Chordata > Amphibia > Anura > Ranidae > Pelophylax > Pelophylax lessonae. The sequence goes on from NC_138769.1 coordinate 604,699,871, forward strand.
TTCTTCATCTCTGAAGGACGAGGCCCATATGGAGTAGGAGGGAGGTTGAGGTGGTGGTGGATGTGGCGGTGACATAGGCGTGCGCACAGGGTGTGCTGGGTGTGCCTGGGCACACCCTAATCACCTAGGGCACATAGCATTGCCAGTGAGGAGATGGGAAAGATCTCCCTGGGACCTGCTCTGCTCTATTTCTCCTTGCCTACAGGTACATGGCCCCGATACATTACTCTCCCTGCTGGCAAACACATGCATGTGTATTTCAACTTTGGGGTGCACACCTTAATGCAATAGGCTGCGCACACCTATGGGCGGTGTAGGTGGAAGCGGCGGTGGAGGAGGACCAGGGCCGGATTAACAGCATCATGGGCTTGGTGCTGAGGATTTTGAAGGGCCTTAAGGGCCGTGCCTTGCCATGCACCCAGAGGAGGAAGGGTGCAGCCATGCATGCCTAATTCAACATGGGATGCTGTCTCTGAAGCCCATAAACACATCCATGCATCGCCAACTGTCCCTCCTTGTCCGGCCTTCACGCTGTGTGGGGAGGTTCTGAGGGTGCTGCCTGGGGAAGCGAGCATAGAAGCCAGACTTCTGTGTTTACAAGTGACAGAAGAGCGGTAACAGTGAATATGGCCAACCCGGGGCCTATATAAAAGGTAGGGGCCTGGAGCTGCAGCTCCAATAGCCCCTACATTAATCTGGCCCTGAGGAGGAGGACGAGGTAGCCAACACTGCTTCTTTTCAAAAATTTTAAATGAGGGTACACCCCAAAAGAGTGAGAAAGAGCAAAAATGGAACAATGGGTGGGTAAGGTCGGTATCCATTGCTATTCTGCATAAGGTACGGAAAAGTCCCGTGGGATCCATGCCTGGTTCATTTTAATGAACGTGAGCTTGTCCACATTGTCTCTGGACAGGCGGCTGCGCTTGTCTGTTATAACGCCCCCAGCCGTGCTAAATACCCGTTCAGATAATACACTGGCTGCAGGGCACGCCAGCACCTCCAAGGCGTAAAGGGCAAGCTCAGGCCATGTGCCCAATTTGGAGACCCAGAAGTTGAAGGGGGCAGACCCGTCATTCACTACATGTAGGCGTGTGCACACATACTGCTCCACCATGTTGGTAAAATGCTGCCTCCTGCTAAGACGTTCCATCTGAGCTGCTGGTGCTGCTGTTTGTTGTGGCGTGCTGACAAAGCTTTTCCACATTTCGGCCATGCTAACCCTGCCTTCTGAGGTGCTGGCGGTGCCCTGGTTGCGTTGGCGACCTCCTCCTCCTCCTCCTCTGCCTTGTGCTTCCACTGTGGCCCCGCTGTCAGATGGGAATGCCAGCAGCATGGCGTCTACCAGCGTGCGCTTGTACTCGCGCATCTTGCGATCGCGCTCCAGTGAGTGAATTAAGGACGGTACGTTGTCCTTGTAACGAGGATCCAGCAGCGTGGCCACCCAGTAATCAGCACAAGTTAGAATGTGGGCAACTCGGCGGTCGTTGTGGAGACACTGCAGCATGTAATCGCTCATGTGTGCCAGGCTGCCCAGAGGCAACGAAAGGCTGTCCTCTGTGGGAGGTGTATCGTCCGTGTCCTCTGTATCCCCCCAGCCACGCACCAGTGATGGCCATGAGCTGGCCTGGGTGCCACCCTGCTGTGAACATGGTTCCATCTCCTCCTCCAGCTCCTCCTCCTCCTCATCCTCCTCATCCTCCAGAACTGTGCCCCTGCTGGACAATTGCGTCCCTGGCGTTTGCGTGTGCAGGAACCCACCCTCGGAGCCCCTTGCGAATGACTGCCCTGAAAGCCTTGGAAATGTTACCTCTTCATCCTCCTCCTCCTCCTCATCCTGTGCCACATCCTCTTCCATCATCGCCCGAATTGTTTTTTCAAGGAGGCATAGAAGTGGGATAGTTAAGCTGAGAACGGCGTCATTGCCACTGGCCATGTTGGTGGAGTACTCAAAACAGCGCAACAAGGCACACAGGTCTCGCATGGAGGCCCAGTTAAATTAAATAGCGGAATAGAAAATATGATCCAAAAAAAGTGTATGTATATCACACGTACACAACCACACTAGGCCCCAATTACTATTGTTTGTACCCCTAAAAGGCTAGATGAGGAGTAGGGGGAGTATGGAACAGGCAGCACCCTCAAACCTTCAGAAGTATGAGATGAACCCCAACAACTTGGAAAGGTGGATCTCTCTCACACGTACCAACACAGACTATCCCCCAATTTAACTGATCCCCAAAGGTTTTTGATTAAATAGCGGAATAGAAAATATGATCCAAAAAAAGTGTATGTATATCACACGTACACAACCACACTAGGCCCCAATTACTATTGTTTGTACCCCTAAAAGGCTAGATGAGGAGTAGGGGGGGTATGGAACAGGCAGCACCCTCAAACCTTCAGAAGTATGAGATGAACCCCAACAACTTGGAAAGGTGGATCTCTCTCACACGTACCAACACAGACTATCCCCCAATTTAACTGATCCCCAAAGGTTTTTGATTAAATAGCGGAATAGAAAATATGATCCAAAAAAAGTGTATGTATATCACACGTACACAACCACACTAGGCCCCAATTACTATTGTTTGTACCCCTAAAAGGCTAGATGAGGAGTAGGGGGGGTATGGAACAGGCAGCACCCTCAAACCTTCAGAAGTATGAGATGAACCCCAACAACTTGGAAAGGTGGATCTCTCTCACACGTACCAACACAGACTATCCCCCAATTTAACTGATCCCCAAAGGTTTTTGATTAAATAGCGGAATAGAAAATATGATCCAAAAAAAGTGTATGTATATCACACGTACACAACCACACTAGGCCCCAATTACTATTGTTTGTACCCCTAAAAGGCTAGATGAGGAGTAGGGGGAGTATGGAACAGGCAGCACCCTCAAACCTTCAGAAGTATGAGATGAACCCCAACAACTTGGAAAGGTGGATCTCTCTCACACGTACCAACACAGACTATCCCCCAATTTAACTGATCCCCAAAGGTTTTTGATTAAATAGCGGAATAGAAAATATGATCCAAAAAAAGTGTATGTATATCACATGTACACAACCACACTGGGCCCCAATTACTATTGTTTGTACCCCTAAAAGGCTAGATGAGGAGTAGGGGGAGTATGGAACAGGCAGCACCCTCAAACCTTCAGAAGTATGAGATGAACCCCAACAACTTGGAAAGGTGGATCTCTCTCACACGTACCAACACAGACTATCCCCCAATTTAACTGATCCCCAAAGGTTTTTGATTAAATAGCGGAATAGAAAATATGATCCAAAAAAAGTGTATGTATATCACACGTACACAACCACACTAGGCCCCAATTACTATTGTTTGTACCCCTAAAAGGCTAGATGAGGAGTAGGGGGGGTATGGAACAGGCAGCACCCTCAAACCTTCAGAAGTATGAGATGAACCCCAACAACTTGGAAAGGTGGATCTCTCTCACACGTACCAACACAGACTATCCCCCAATTTAACTGATCCCCAAAGGTTTTTGATTAAATAGCGGAATAGAAAATATGATCCAAAAAAAGTGTATGTATATCACACGTACACAACCACACTAGGCCCCAATTACTATTGTTTGTACCCCTAAAAGGCTAGGAGTAGGGGGAGTATGGAACAGGCAGCACCCTCAAACCTTCAGAAGTATGAGATGAACCCCAACAACTTGGAAAGGTGGATCTCTCTCACACGTACCAACACAGACTATCCCCCAATTTAACTGATCCCCAAAGGTTTTTGATTAAATAGCGGAATAGAAAATATGATCCAAAAAAAGTGTATGTATATCACACGTACACAACCACACTAGGCCCCAATTACTATTGTTTGTACCCCTAAAAGGCTAGATGAGGAGTAGGGGGAGTATGGAACAGGCAGCACCCTCAAACCTTCAGAAGTATGAGATGAACCCCAACAACTTGGAAAGGTGGATCTCTCTCACACGTACCAACACAGACTATCCCCCAATTTAACTGATCCCCAAAGGTTTTTGATTAAATAGCGGAATAGAAAATATGATCCAAAAAAAGTGTATGTATATCACACGTACACAACCACACTAGGCCCCAATTACTATTGTTTGTACCCCTAAAAGGCTAGATGAGGAGTAGGGGGGGTATGGAACAGGCAGCACCCTCAAACCTTCAGAAGTATGAGATGAACCCCAACAACTTGGAAAGGTGGATCTCTCTCACACGTACCAACACAGACTATCCCCCAATTTAACTGATCCCCAAAGGTTTTTGATTAAATAGCGGAATAGAAAATATGATCCAAAAAAAGTGTATGTATATCACACGTACACAACCACACTAGGCCCCAATTACTATTGTTTGTACCCCTAAAAGGCTAGATGAGGAGTAGGGGGGGTATGGAACAGGCAGCACCCTCAAACCTTCAGAAGTATGAGATGAACCCCAACAACTTGGAAAGGTGGATCTCTCTCACACGTACCAACACAGACTATCCCCCAATTTAACTGATCCCCAAAGGTTTTTGATTAAATAGCGGAATAGAAAATATGATCCAAAAAAAGTGTATGTATATCACACGTACACAACCACACTAGGCCCCAATTACTATTGTTTGTACCCCTAAAAGGCTAGATGAGGAGTAGGGGGAGTATGGAACAGGCAGCACCCTCAAACCTTCAGAAGTATGAGATGAACCCCAACAACTTGGAAAGGTGGATCTCTCTCACACGTACCAACACAGACTATCCCCCAATTTAACTGATCCCCAAAGGTTTTTGATTAAATAGCGGAATAGAAAATATGATCCAAAAAAAGTGTATGTATATCACACGTACACAACCACACTGGGCCCCAATTACTATTGTTTGTACCCCTAAAAGGCTAGATGAGGAGTAGGGGGAGTATGGAACAGGCAGCACCCTCAAACCTTCAGAAGTATGAGATGAACCCCAACAACTTGGAAAGGTGGATCTCTCTCACACGTACCAACACAGACTATCCCCCAATTTAACTGATCCCCAAAGGTTTTTGATTAAATAGCGGAATAGAAAATATGATCCAAAAAAAGTGTATGTATATCACACGTACACAACCACACTAGGCCCCAATTACTATTGTTTGTACCCCTAAAAGGCTAGATGAGGAGTAGGGGGGGTATGGAATAGGCAGCACCCTCAAACCTTCAGAAGTATGAGATGAACCCCAACAACTTGGAAAGGTGGATCTCTCTCACACGTACCAACACAGACTATCCCCCAATTTAACTGATCCCCAAAGGTTTTTGATTAAATAGCGGAATAGAAAATATGATCCAAAAAAAGTGTATGTATATCACACGTACACAACCACACTAGGCCCCAATTACTATTGTTTGTACCCCTAAAAGGCTAGGAGTAGGGGGAGTATGGAACAGGCAGCACCCTCAAACCTTCAGAAGTATGAGATGAACCCCAACAACTTGGAAAGGTGGATCTCTCTCACACGTACCAACACAGACTATCCCCCAATTTAACTGATCCCCAAAGGTTTTTGATTAAATAGCGGAATAGAAAATATGATCCAAAAAAAGTGTATGTATATCACACGTACACAACCACACTAGGCCCCAATTACTATTGTTTGTACCCCTAAAAGGCTAGATGAGGAGTAGGGGGAGTATGGAACAGGCAGCACCCTCAAACCTTCAGAAGTATGAGATGAACCCCAACAACTTGGAAAGGTGGATCTCTCTCACACGTACCAACACAGACTATCCCCCAATTTAACTGATCCCCAAAGGTTTTTGATTAAATAGCGGAATAGAAAATATGATCCAAAAAAAGTGTATGTATATCACACGTACACAACCACACTAGGCCCCAATTACTATTGTTTGTACCCCTAAAAGGCTAGATGAGGAGTAGGGGGGGTATGGAACAGGCAGCACCCTCAAACCTTCAGAAGTATGAGATGAACCCCAACAACTTGGAAAGGTGGATCTCTCTCACACGTACCAACACAGACTATCCCCCAATTTAACTGATCCCCAAAGGTTTTTGATTAAATAGCGGAATAGAAAATATGATCCAAAAAAAGTGTATGTATATCACACGTACACAACCACACTAGGCCCCAATTACTATTGTTTGTACCCCTAAAAGGCTAGATGAGGAGTAGGGGGGGTATGGAACAGGCAGCACCCTCAAACCTTCAGAAGTATGAGATGAACCCCAAAAACTTGGAAAGGTGGATCTCTCTCACACGTACCAACACAGACTATCCCCCAATTTAACTGATCCCCAAAGGTTTTTGATTAAATAGCGGAATAGAAAATATGATCCAAAAAAAGTGTATGTATATCACACGTACACAACCACACTAGGCCCCAATTACTATTGTTTGTACCCCTAAAAGGCTAGATGAGGAGTAGGGGGGGTATGGAACAGGCAGCACCCTCAAACCTTCAGAAGTATGAGATGAACCCCAACAACTTGGAAAGGTGGATCTCTCTCACACGTACCAACACAGACTATCCCCCAATTTAACTGATCCCCAAAGGTTTTTGATTAAATAGCGGAATAGAAAATATGATCCAAAAAAAGTGTATGTATATCACACGTACACAACCACACTGGGCCCCAATTACTATTGTTTGTACCCCTAAAAGGCTAGATGAGGAGTAGGGGGAGTATGGAACAGGCAGCACCCTCAAACCTTCAGAAGTATGAGATGAACCCCAACAACTTGGAAAGGTGGATCTCTCTCACACGTACCAACACAGACTATCCCCCAATTTAACTGATCCCCAAAGGTTTTTGATTAAATAGCGGAATAGAAAATATGATCCAAAAAAAGTGTATGTATATCACACGTACACAACCACACTAGGCCCCAATTACTATTGTTTGTACCCCTAAAAGGCTAGATGAGGAGTAGGGGGGGTATGGAACAGGCAGCACCCTCAAACCTTCAGAAGTATGAGATGAACCCCAACAACTTGGAAAGGTGGATCTCTCTCACACGTACCAACACAGACTATCCCCCAATTTAACTGATCCCCAAAGGTTTTTGATTAAATAGCGGAATAGAAAATATGATCCAAAAAAAGTGTATGTATATCACACGTACACAACCACACTGGGCCCCAATTACTATTGTTTGTACCCCTAAAAGGCTAGGAGTAGGGGGAGTATGGAACAGGCAGCACCCTCAAACCTTCAGAAGTATGAGATGAACCCCAACAACTTGGAAAGGTGGATCTCTCTCACACGTACCAACACAGACTATCCCCCAATTTAACTGATCCCCAAAGGTTTTTGATTAAATAGCGGAATAGAAAATATGATCCAAAAAAAGTGTATGTATATCACACGTACACAACCACACTGGGCCCCAATTACTATTGTTTGTACCCCTAAAAGGCTAGATGAGGAGTAGGGGGAGTATGGAACAGGCAGCACCCTCAAACCTTCAGAAGTATGAGATGAACCCCAACAACTTGGAAAGGTGGATCTCTCTCACACGTACCAACACAGACTATCCCCCAATTTAACTGATCCCCAAAGGTTTTTGATTAAATAGCGGAATAGAAAATATGATCCAAAAAAAGTGTATGTATATCACACGTACACAACCACACTAGGCCCCAATTACTATTGTTTGTACCCCTAAAAGGCTAGATGAGGAGTAGGGGGGGTATGGAACAGGCAGCACCCTCAAACCTTCAGAAGTATGAGATGAACCCCAACAACTTGGAAAGGTGGATCTCTCTCACACGTACCAACACAGACTATCCCCCAATTTAACTGATCCCCAAAGGTTTTTGATTAAATAGCGGAATAGAAAATATGATCCAAAAAAAGTGTATGTATATCACACGTACACAACCACACTAGGCCCCAATTACTATTGTTTGTACCCCTAAAAGGCTAGGAGTAGGGGGAGTATGGAACAGGCAGCACCCTCAAACCTTCAGAAGTATGAGATGAACCCCAACAACTTGGAAAGGTGGATCTCTCTCACACGTACCAACACAGACTATCCCCCAATTTAACTGATCCCCAAAGGTTTTTGATTAAATAGCGGAATAGAAAATATGATCCAAAAAAAGTGTATGTATATCACACGTACACAACCACACTAGGCCCCAATTACTATTGTTTGTACCCCTAAAAGGCTAGATGAGGAGTAGGGGGAGTATGGAACAGGCAGCACCCTCAAATCTTCAGAAGTATGAGATTGTGTTCACTGTACCCCACAAAGATTGAGTTCACTGCACCCCACAATGATTGTGTTCACTGCACCCCACAAAGATTGTGTTCACTGCACCTCACAAAGATTGTGTTCACTGTACCCCCCAAAGATTGTGTTCACTGCACCCCACAAAGATTCTGTTCACTGTACCCCACAAAGATTGTGTTCACTGCACCCTAAAAGGATGTTGTTCACTGCACCCCACAAAGATTGTGTTCACTGCACCCTAAAAGGATGTTGTTCACTGCACCCCAAAAAGATTGTGTTCACTGCACCCCACAAAGATTGTGTTCACTGCACCCCAAAAAGATTGTGTTCACTGTACCCCCCAAAGATTGTGTTCACTGCACCCCAAAAAGATTGTGTTCACTGTACCCCCCAAAGATTGTGTTCACTGCACCCCACAAAGATTCTGTTCACTGTACCCCACAAAGATTGTGTTCACTGCACCCCAAAAAGATTGTGTTCACTGTACCCCCCCAAAGATTGTGTTCACTGCACCCCACAAAGATTCTGTTCACTGCACCCCACAAAGGATTTTGTTCACTGCACCCCAAAAAGATTGTGTTCACTGCACCCCAAAAAGGATTTTGATCACTGCACCCCAAAAAGGATGTTGTTCACTGCACCCCAAAAAGGATGTTGTTCACTGCACCCCACAAAGATTGTGTTCACTGCACCCCAAAAAGATTGTGTTCACTGTACCCCCCCAAAGATTGTGTTCACTGCACCCCACAAAGATTCTGTTCACTGTACCCCACAAAGATTGTGTTCACTGCACCCCAAAAAGATTGTGTTCACTGCACCCCAAAAAGGATGTTGTTCACTGCACCCCAAAAAGGATGTTGTTCACTCCACCCCAAAAAGATTGTGTTCACTGCACCCCACAAAGATTGTGTTCACTGCACCCCAAAAAGATTGTGTTCACTGCACCCCAAAAATGATTTTGTTCACTGCACCCCAAAAAGGATTTTGTTCACTGCACCCCAAAAAGGATGTTGTTCACTCCACCCCAAAAAGATTGTGTTCACTGCACCCCAAAAAGATTGTGTTCACTGCACCCCACAAAGGATTTTGTTCACTGCACCCCAAAAAGATTGTGTTCACTGCACCCCAAAAAGGATTTTGTTCACTGCACCCCAAAAAGATTGTGTTCACTGCACCCCACAAAGGATTTTGTTCACTGCACCCCACAAAGATTGTGTTCACTGCACACCAAAAAGGATTGTGTTCACTGCACCCCAAAAAGATTTTGTTCACTGCACCCCAAAAAGATTGTGTTCACTGCAGCCCAAAAAGATTGTGTTCACTGCAGCCCAAAAAGATTGTGTTCACTGCAGCCCAAAAAGATTGTGTTCACTGCAGCCCAAAAAGATTGTGTTCACTGCAGCCCAAAAAGATTGTGTTCACTGCAGCTCACACACAGAAAAATGGATGTGGATCACTGACACCTGCCTATCTCCAATCCCACACCACACAGCAATATCGATTGTAGTTTGTAGAACACAGTTTCCCTAAAATTCAGCAGACTCTGTCCCTAACAGGATTGAGAAGAGATCGTAGATCAGGATTGAGTGCAGATTCACCCCACCCCCCACACAGCAATATCGATTGTAGTTTGTAGAAGACACTGACCCTATAATTCAGCAGACTCTATCCCTAAAATGCCTACAACTCGCCCTGCCTAAACACTCCGACCTGTCCCTCAATTCTATCCGGACACAAATGGTTTTTTCCTGCCTATCTTTCCCTAATCAGCAGCCAGCACATTGATGTGTGCTCTGTCCCTTAGCTAAGCAGCAGAATGACGCTGCTGCGGCGGCTGCCTCGAACTTATAAAGACTTGGTCACATGCTTCAGACGGCCAATCACAGCTACTAAGACATTTGCAGGCATGGCTGGGATGGCTTAAGGCACACCAGTTAAACGATTGTTGATTGGCTGTTGAAAGCCCGCCATGAAAAGAGCGCCAAAGCATGCAAAACCCGGAAATAAAACGACCGAACACGGATTTTTACCCGAACATACAGTAAAGTGTCCGTGTCCGTGTTCGGGTAAAAAAAATCCAATTATTCGGTACGAACACGAATAATACAGTCCGTGTTCGCTCAACACTAGTCTTATGTGTTCAGACAGGGTCCGTGAATATATAAGTATATCGTCCAGATATACCACAACACAGACATCTAGTAAGTCTTTAAAAATATTGTTTATAAATCGTTGGAAAACTGCAGGGGCATTGCATAGGCCGAATGGCATCACAAGATATTCGAACAATCCGTATCTAGTTCTGAATGCAGTCTTCCACTCGTGTCCATCACGGATTCGAATGAGATTGTATGCTCCTTTCAGGTCTAATTTTGAAAAATAGGTAGCTCCACGCACCTGCTCAATGAGCTCAGGGATAAGCGGTAGAGGATAGCGATCTTTTATTGTGATAGCATTCAATTTCCTGTAGTCGATGATAGGTCTGAGACTTGAATCTTTATTGCGAACAAAAAAGAGTCCTGCTGCTGTGGAAGAAGTGGAAGGTCTAATAAAACCTTTTTCCAAGTTCTCATCCAAATAGGTTTTGAGATGGGCAAGTTCATCCTGTGAAAGAGGATAAACATGACCGAACGGCAATTTGCTATTTGGGAGTAGATCAATGCTACAATCATAGTCTCGATGAGGAGGTAATGCTTGAGCATTTTTCTCAAGAAAAACCTCAGAAAGATCCTGATAACATAGTGGTGCAATCTCATCTGTCACCACAGACAGAATCTTCCCGGAAAACGGGAGGTTACACGTTTCCTTGCAACAACAAGAAGGGAAGGTCAAGGACCGTTTCTTCCAATCTATGGTTGGTTGGTGTGTGTGCAACCAGGGAAGTCCCAACACAATGGGAAAGTGGGGTGATGGTATTAAATCGAAGGAAGAAGTCTCCCTATGAGACTCGTTAATAGTGACTAGAAGTGCTTGTGTCTGATCGGTGATCGGACCAGAGGATAACGGAACACCGGTAATAAGACTTACTGAGACAGGTTTGAGTTTAGAAATAATAGGAATTTTATTTAAAGCAGCAAAACATATATCCATATAATTTCCACAAGATCCTGTGTCAATCATGGCCTTAGTAGTAATCCTGTTCTGGTCCCACTGTAATGTCAAAAAAACAGAAATGTAGGGGTTAGTGAATGAAGTTGTCAATCCTCCTAGAGAGACATGTGAACACTCACCCTTCTTTTTGTTGACTAGGGGACAGACGTTTATCTTGTGATCCGGGGATGCACAGTACAAGCAGAGATTTTCATTTCGTCTTTTGGCTTTTTCCATAGTTGATAGCGGTGGGCGTATGGTTCCTACCTCCATAGGAACGGCCAGACTCCGAGAGGAAACGGATAATGGCATTCCCATCTTTTCAGCCTTTCTTTCTCGTAGTCTTCTATCTATGGTAATACTGAGTTGTATTAATGCATCCAGGGTTTTTGGCAGATCCGCTCGGGCGAGCTCGTCCTTAACGGCTTCTGATAGGCCAAGCCTAAATTGGGTTTTCAGAGATGCATCATTCCATTCTGAATCAAGGGTCCATCTCTTGAACTCTGCGACAAAGTCTTCCACAGGCCTCCTTCCTTGTTTCAAGGATCTTAACTGAAGATCAGCAGTACTCTGCCTATTGGGGTCATCATATAGGCTAGTGAGCTCTGCCAGGAACAAGGCATAGGAGTTGAGAAGCTGGTCGTTTTTCTCAAAAAGAGAATCTGCCCAGGCTCGAGGATCGCTTGATAGGTAAGAAATAATAGTACAAACCTTAATGTGATCAATAAGGTAGGTACGAGGTTTTAGCAAAAAAAGTAACTCACATGCGTTTTTAAATTCGCAAAATTTTTTGCGATCGCCTGTAAATACCAAAGGGGGATTTATCTTGGGTTCAGGGGACTGAGCAGAGGTAAGTTGTGTCAGTCTAATTACCTGCTGCGACAGAGCCTGATTGTCTTCTTTTAATTCAGCAAGTGCGTGTATTAACGCAGATACTTGCTGTTTTAATTGTGTCACCTGAGTGGTTATTTCTGGAACTATTTCTGCTGAATCCATTTTTAGGTTCGTTCAATCTGTAACGCTCCTGCGTTTTTATATGGTGTGGATTTTCAGCTGAAGAAATAGTTCCACGTCAGCAGTCATGTAAGAGATATGCTGAGATACCATTCCCAACCTCAATGACTCATCATGTGTGGAAGGTCTTATTTCAGCCAGTAAATACACACAATTAGCATGCTGGTTCTTAGAGTGACTTTATGCATGTGGTAACACAATGATGAAGGTTGAGGGATAGGTTGAGTGGAGGTGGTAGGTGATAGACACTTGAAGGTGAGACAGTAGCAGATGGATGCAGGAAGGTTTAGCAATGTTGTATGATAGCAGATGATAGAATAGCAGGTGGACATACAAAAGAGATCAACCCAGTGCAGAAAAGTAGCAGTAGTCTCAAGAGCTAGCAATCTAGTTTATGCAGATGTGATAAACAGTCTCTACTATGCAGAGCTAGATAGTGTAAGCTTAGTATAAGTTTATAGAGAATTCCCCTGCGGGGTACTTAGCACTATTAGCGATACAGCCGAAGGGTGGTTCAGGAGAGGCGGATGATCCAGTAGCGGGATACAGGGATCAGCGCAGCGAAGTTCCGTCAGCGAAGTAAGCTTGCAAGCATGGAAGCTTCAAGCAAGGTTAGCATCCAGATAAGGGTGTTTGAACGAACACATGTGAGTGAGAACCGACGCCTTAAATAGCCATCTAGTCCGGCGCTGAGTGATGACAGCTCCAGTCTTAAAGGTGTATGCGCACCTTTCCAAAAGTAAATGGTAGGGCGCATACACTTGTGGAAAGTGTAATTTAGGGTACCAAAGGTACCGGAACATTACAGCCAGCTGAATCTGTGATTTCGTCCTGCAAGCAATTGATGTGCTGGAGGAAGTTGAGAAATGTGTAAATACACATGGGAAGGTGCCCCTGAAGAGTTGTTTGAAGTCAAGTGGGCATCCCATAATAATCCCATCCCCATCCAAGTTTAATACCTCTAATAAACAAACAAAACCAAAGTCGCTGGACTGTTTTCCTGAATTAAGTGTGCCTGTGGAAAGTTTGATGTGCCTGTCTGTGCAGGGTGGGGGATCCCTATTCACCAGCGTTTCCTATGGGGGATGCCCAACATAATCAGTTGATAGGACAGTGGTAAGTACCCAGTTTCTGAAGTCCCATTTCATGGTTATCTGTTGCTTTGTGAAAGCCTGCCAGTGCAAATTAATGAGGCAAAGGTGAGTACTGACAGTCCTAGCAGTAAGTTAGTCCTGGCTTGTGCAAGCAAAGAGCAAAACATGTTCCCCCTTAGTCCTTGGGGGAGGGAGTGGGAGGGATCTCTGTCCCCAGTGTGCTGTAAGTGCTGTGCACCAGCCTGGAAGCACACAGAGCTTACCCCAATGTCAACGAACTACAACTGTCCGTGACCCACCTTCATTTCCGAGAAGCAGCCCGGGACAAGGTCATGTCGGGACAGCTTTTGAAAATCCATGAGTGTGCCGGACAAAGTGGGACAGCTGGCAACTATGTTTACCATTGTCAAAGCTAAGCCTGTCATAAGAGAATCATGGCTTCTTTTCCTTAAAAATGTTAGTTATCTTCTAGCTTTAACCACTTTACCACCGGAGGATTTTCCTGCTAAAAGACCAGGGGTTATTTTGCGATTTTTTACTGCGTGACTTTAACGGACAATCGCGCGGTCGTGCGACGCTGTACCTAAACGAATTTCACGTCCTTTTTTTCCCACAAACAGAGCTTTCTTTTGGTGGTATTTGATCACCTGTGCGATTTTTTGATCATGCGCTATAAACAAAAAAAGAGCGTAATTTTTGCAAAAACAACAATATTTTTCACTTTTTTTTATATGAAATTCCCCCAAAAAAAAATGTAAAAATCAAAATTTTTTAAAATTTTCGGCCAATTTGTTTTACGCTACCTATGTTTGGTAAAAAAAATCGCAAAAAGCGTATTTTGATTGGTTTGCGCAAAAGTTATCGCGTTTACTAACAAAGGGAAAGATTTTTGTCATTTTTGGTGTTTTTTTTTTTAACGAGTAATGGCGGCGATCTGCGATTTTTTTTGCGGTACTGCGACATTGCGGCGGACAGATCGGACCCTTGACTGACATTTTTGACACTTTTGGGGGTACCAGTGACATTACTGCAGTAATCAGTGCTATATATATGCACTGTTACTGCAAAAATGACACTGGCAGGGAAGGGGTTAACAGTATTGGACAGGGAGGGGTTAAGTGTGTCCTAGGGGCGTGATTCTAACTGTGCAGGGACAGGTCTACTAGTGTAAAAACAAAGATCAACAGTTCTACATAGTAGAACTGTTTGATCTTCACTTTTACACAGGGAGAACTGACAGGTGGCTTGTTTACACAAGCCGCTCTGTCTTTCTCCCGCTGTAGCGGCGATCGTAGTGTGACCGGCGGACATCGGGTCCGCCAGTCACACTCCCGCACTCCTCCGTGAACGAGCCGAGGCGGGCGCGCGCCTCGGCGGGCGCGCGCCCGCCCGCTATTGGCTCTGGAAGGAGTGACAGGCGAGCGACGTAGACCTACGTCACTCTGCCTGGCCGGGGCCGACTGCCGCAGTAAATATACTGTGCGCAGTCGGCAAGCGGTTAAAGGAATAGCTCACCTTTACCAAAAACTGCCTATGCAGATAAGGGATGTCTTTAGTTAAAAACAAACTGTGCAGGTTTGACCATGATGCCCTTGCTATAGGTAAAGGTCATTTACATAACTCATGAAGTCTGACTAGACAACTCCCAGGATATTGCTAAGAGAAGCCCAGCTGTTACTGTTCAGCTTCACAATCACAGGAGTGGGATCTTTCTCGGATTCAAATCCCCACATACTGTATGCTCCTTCTCTCCCCTGACGCATTAACTCTGAGTTTTTGAGAGCTCACTGATGTGATGGTGGGGTCGAGCAATAATGGTTGGAAGTGTCTTGAAACGTCCTAGCAAAAAGGCAGAAGACAATAAAATAAGGTGTAGCGCTGATCAATATAATTAAATGTAAAAGACACCCAAGTCCATATACAGAGAGGAAGAGAGCCCCTTATTTTATTGTTTTATGGGATTTATGTTTGTATTCAAAATGATGTGTTAGCTGCTTTTTGCTGTAAGAGGATACTGTTAGTGTTTGAGTTTAGCACAGCAAAATTGCTTGTATATTGTGAACAAGGCAGAAGGGAATGGTGCAATCTCTGGCAGTTTTTCAGTCAGGCTTCAGGAGGTGTGTAAACGGCCTACACCTATAGCAAGGGCATTATTCTACTTTGGTCAAGGCTTTGACCAAAGTTTGCTTTGATCTACAGACATCCCTTATCTACATAGGCAGTTTTCTGATAAAGATGAACTAACCCTTTCAAGCTACATTTGGTTTTGGGACATTTTTATTTGAGGATTTGTGCAGCGTGGACACAGCTCCACTGAACAGGATAATTTTGTGCCTAGAGTTGTGCTTTAAAGTTACATTAAAGCTTACATTTTTTATATTAAAATAATTTTTTGTACTTACTCTACCTGCTCTGTGCTTTTTTTTTTTTGATAACGCTCTGTGTGCGGAGCGAAACGCGTCAAGCCGTTTGTCCGAGTACGTACTACGCCCGACTACATCCACCTTACGTTATACGGTAACACGGGGAGTGAGTACAGCCGTTTGGATTGGCAACCCGTGGTATGATTTTTAGGCGTTTGAACCTTTGCCATATTGTAAGTGTATCTTGTATTGTGTGCATCGAATAAAGTGGTTACTTACTTCACAATGCCAGCATCTCTTTCTCTTTTTTTGAGCAACACGTGGATGATGTGATCTACAGTAAAGCTGTTGAGTTGATGGTCCAATAAGGCTCGTCCTATCTAAGGATATTCTGAAAGCGGTGTATTATTTGGCTTCTGGTGAGTAGGGGTCCAGGAGGGGAGCACCTACTCATGTAGAGAGGGCACCGGCACTTGTTTTACAAGCACGCAGCACTTTGGACTTATGTTTTGCACAAAGACTGTCACCATTTAAGCACGTCTTTAATTGAAGGATTTTATTCACATTTATTATTTTCACGTGTATAAAATTTGTATTTATGTAAAAAAAAATTTTTATATTGATTGGTATTTATGATATAGGAATGTGTATTTCAAGTTGAGCACTAGCACTTTACACAGATTATTTATACACAATATTTATTGAGAGTTATTTATTAGTTTGTTTTGTTAGCAGCGCAGGTATACTTTTGCACTATACCTGCCCTGTGCAATGGTTTTGCACAGAGCAGTCCTGTTCCTCCTCTTCTCCTACAGTCGTTTGCACATTTTTAAAGAACTTCCATTGAAGTCTAATTGAGGTCAAATTGCACAACTCTGCCTCAAAAAAAGCTCATGTACTTTTTCGAGGGATGAGCTGCTGACTGTTTTTTAAATACAGTATGTAGGGATCTGCTGCCCTCTACTGTCTGTATTTTTAAATAGCTGCGCTGCTTGGGATCAATTATTTGGTATTAATTATGTTATTTATGTGTGGCACTGTCTGCCTCTGGGTAGCTGGGTTGAAAACCCCAGAGGAAGGAAGTAGAGAGGGACAGGGGTATGAATACTTTTTCAAGGCACTCTATATGCACAAATCCACCAGGACTCCTGTTGGACCCTTTGCTGATAATACCTGTTTGTACATTGTATGTATGTACTATTATCAATCTTTTATTATATAAAGCTCATATTATATCTATACTGGTGTGCATCTAATCTATATGCTTATCGTTCATTTTATATGGTGGTTGCAGTAGTTCGTTGCTCCCAATTACTTTGTTTAGATTACTGAATGGTTTCCCAGGAACAGAATGCTCTCTGCTCACAGAGCCCCTGTACTGGGGGGAGGCACTGCCAACAGTATCTTTAAACCCACTCTTCCATTTAGAGGAGGTTCTGGTTCTCTTATTTACCTACAGGTTTAATATCCGGTATCCCCCAAAAGAGGGCTACAAGTATCTTAAAGCGGAGTTCCGGGCACAAAATCTGTATTTTTTTTTTGTGCCCCTCCGCTAGCTACACATAACCTGAAAAGGAATTGGATAGTTATTTTTTTTTTTTTTGTACACTCACCTTGTAATCGTAGATCGTAAATACTCACCTCAGGGTACTTCCTCCTCCAGCGCCGCGGCTCACCCCGTCACTTCCTGCCTCGCGATGATTCCTGGGAGCTGAACGTCATCGCTCCCAGGAATCAATTCGACGGCACCGGCCCCGCACGTCACTTCCGGGCGACGCCGCATTCCCCTGCTA
Organism: Pelophylax lessonae; assembly: GCF_965119305.1. Taxonomy (NCBI): domain Eukaryota; kingdom Metazoa; phylum Chordata; class Amphibia; order Anura; family Ranidae; genus Pelophylax; species Pelophylax lessonae. The sequence continues at coordinate 604,717,440 of NC_138769.1, forward strand.
AACAGCTTCTGGGCATGCCCAGAAGCTGTTTAGGAATGCGGCGCCGCACCGGAAGTGACGAGAGGGGCCGGTGCAGGCGCATTCTGGGAGAAGAAGATGCGGAAGAAGACACCGAAGAGGACCGCGCCGGCTTCAGCTGCCCACAAGAGAGATGGAAACGCTGTGGAAGAAATTTTCTAAGTAAGTATTTCTTCTAAAAGGTAAGTGCGAACCGGGACAGATCAGAGGCTAGCCATTGTGGAATGTGCTAGCCCTGACTGTCCCGGGGGTATGTTCAGCAAAAAATGAGATCTGTGCCCGGAACTCCGCTTTAAATATTATTTGAGATGTAATGTGCAATAAAGTGTATCTCTAGCCAAATTTTTTGTAGTTTTGAAGGGTAATAACTCCGTCCGATATTGGCTGCAGACTGTACCCCATTTTGGGAGATTAACTCTATTTTCCTTGTTCTAAATTTGTCACCAGGACTGAAAATGATGAATAATTCAAAATATCTATGGTTGTTGGAAATTGGACACCTGCTCTTGTGACAACTAAGAGGGGCATTTCCCTTACTTTTTAGAGGTGGAATCTTAATTCCTGTTGTGCCCTATAAGAGTGAATAAAAAAACAAAAACTAACAAAAGTTTCAACATTCTCTATTCTAGCCACAATTAACCACTTTACTACCAGCCCGCATATACCCCTTCATTACCAGGCCATTTTTCAGTTGTTGTTGATGTGATAGTTTGACTGACAATTTCTTGGCCATGCAACACTGTACCCAAATTAATTCGATTTTTTTTATGACATAGGCAGCTTTATTTTGGAGGCATTTAACAACAACAACAACTGTTTTCTATATTTTTAATAAGGAAACAAATACCAAATATTAAACAAATTATGTTCTGACTGCCTTTAGCATTTCCCGAGCTCCTAAAATGGCCCTAAAAATTGTTTAGCTTACTTTGGGTCCTAAACCTTAGGGCATAGAATATGCAGTGCAGGAGTCATAACTATGTTATGCACAGAACAGCTTGCAGATTTTAGTGAACTGGAGTTAGTGCAGTTATTGCTGCATGTCCTTATCCAGGAAAAGAGTCTCTTTGCCATGTCCACATCCCATCTGATACAAAATTTAAAGGTCTTCTGCCAGTCGTGTTATTTCATCCAGGAAAAAGTCTAGATCTTCTTTTGTCACTTCAGGATTGACCACAACCTGTCTAAAGAAGTTAACCCTGTTTCCATGGGGCTGGTATCCAACCATCATTGACCCTTTCTTCATCATCCTCTCTTTTACTATTGGGGATACCTAAAGGGAAACAATATGTTGGAATTGTAATAATATCTTCATACATTGTAATACCTGACGAAGAGAAACTTCACCAAAGTTAAACAATAATTTAAGGGTGTATTTTTTTTGATTGGATAGCTTTTCATCCATAGAAACTGCAAGTAGATGAAGTAGATGGTGTTCTGTATGGAGCAAAATGGATTGTTCTTCTTGGTCAATATTCTCTGATGATTGAGAATGCTTGAATGGGGAAAAATACTGCATTCTGGCCACTAGATGGCGATGACCATCATAGGACATAAATATGTTCCTCAGCTCAATCTAGTGGTCATTGTGATACATTTTCTGCATTTACACTTTCAGTCTGCAGAGACTATAGCCTGAGAACATTCAATTTTGTCCCATTCGCACAGAACAGATTTACATGCAGTTAAGATGGATTAACAGCTATGCAAATTTCCACAAAATCATGTGACCCAAGACTACAGACCCATCCAAAAACACACGTAGACCTGGGAGTGAAGTAAACTGACTAAACTTTAGTAAAGTTGCAGAGTTTTACTGGTTATACTGGTTAGCTGTACATAAAAAAAGACTTTGCTTCCACTTTAAAATAATTAACTTGTACCGTGTTATAAGCAGAGTTGTATAAAGTACTCGAAACCCATACTTGAGTAAAAGTACAAGTGCTCGATCAAAAAGTGACTTGAGTAGAAGTGGAAGTGCTCGATCAAAAAGTGACTTGAGTAGAAGTACTAAAGTATTCAACATTTTTTGTATTTAAGTATTGCAAGTAGTTTTTAAAAAAATTTAGCTACTCAAGTACTGAAAGTAAAAGTACCAGTAGTTTTGAAAAAAAAATTGCTACTCAAGTACTGAAAGTAAAAGTACAAGTACTGTGTTATGTAGTTATTAAAGAAAGAAGTCAAAAGTTTGAACATCACATTGTTTTTTATTATTTCAAATGCAGCTTTTATTTATACATACAGTAGCTTTTATTTTCATATGCACTGATAATACACATGTTTTGAGCTTCATGAAACCTGCCATCTACTGTTCTGGCAGTGGTAATTTTTATAATTGTAACGAGTATCTATGCAGCACAAAAAAAAAAATATCGGAGTAGAAGTATTGAAATCATTGAATCATTGAAAAAATGTAGTGAAGTAAAAGTGGAAGTAGGAGAAAAAAATTCTACTCTAGGAAAGTACAGATACCGCCTTTCGGTACTTAAGTACAGTAGTGAAGTAGTTCTACTTAGTTACTATACATCTCTGATTATAAGCTTACCTGTAGGTACAGTGAACATCTCCTAAACCTGCACTGTTCAGGAGATATTTACACTGCATGCAGCTGGTGACTTCACCAGCGCATGCGATCCAAAGGGACGGCATACCGGTGTCATCCCTTCAGAGCTCTGTGCCGTGGCAGTGACTCCTGCACACATGCGCAGGTGTGACATCATCACAGCTTGGCCATTCAGACAGCTGGAGCATGCAAACTTGGAAGGAAGTCTAGGTGAAGATTATGCCCTGTCAGCGGCGAAAGCGAGCCGCTGGAGGGCTTCATTCTAAGGTAAGCATTTCATAATGTGCTAGTATGTGATACACATGTGAGGCTTTTTTTTTTTTACTACCAATTTAAGTCTTCCTTGATGTTGCTTTTTAGGGTCTAACTTCAGCCAAAACATTTTTCTTAACCTTAGGATAGAGTGGAGAAGTGTTATAACTTCAACTGGGGAGATTTCCTGTTATTTCTTTGCCCAGAGAAAGGCGGTCCGAAGGACAGCAAGTGATTGGAAATTGCAAAACACATTTCTATGGCTGCCTGTGCCCCCATTAGGGAGATTCACTCTATCTAATTGTCCTGATCCCCAACGTCACCAATGTCTTCCAATGGGGACCCCTGTTCCCATAAAACTGTTTAAGAGGGGATTTCCTTCAGATATTTTCCAACTTCCTATTGAGTCTACAAGAAGTGAAGGAAAAGCTCACTAATGAGACACAAAACAAATGGCAGCAGTTTTATTCTCCCCCTACTCTCTCAAAAACTAAAACAACTTTGGCTTGAGAAATACTTTAGGATATTTTTCCACTTCACAGCTTTCTTGAAATGGCTGTAGCCTACAAACATACTGTACATATTCATCAGTATTTTATGTTTCTAGTTGATTTATTTATTAAATAAAAAATGTAAATTTAACAAATACATTTTAGAACACATTGATACCTTTCCTAGATTATCCCAGAAGTTTGGGGAATCTTCTTGATTTCGGAGGCTTGGTGGTACATACCAAAAACATACATTTACAAACTCTGGCTAGATAAAAAAATAAAAAAAATAAACATCAAGTAATCCGAAAATGCATTTTCAGGAGGCCAATGGACCAAAACAAAAATTGTAATTTTATTGTTTTGTTTTTTTCATAATTAGATAACACATAAGTATAATATATTAGTTGTAAGTCTTGCAGTTGTAGGTTTCTTAACGGAATACATTGGTCAGTGCTTTTTTCCGATTCTTTGTGGAACATAAATGTAAATTCCTTGTTTAAATTAGCCCCCAATATCGAACAATTTTCTTGTATGGTAATAATGTATTGTAATCCATACATTATAAATAAAAGGCCAATTATCAGGGTCAGGTTTACCATTAGATACAATTGGTATGCACCTATAGGTGTCAGAGGCAAAAAGGCAGCTTGTCAGTGAATGTAAAGTAATGAACAGTCATTTTTCTAATCATAACTGAGACCAGCCATCATACATAAGTGTATTTACACATTATCACACTATACTAAGAAAGTTTAGGACAGGGAAAAATAGGATTTTTGACTTACCGTAAAATCCATTTCTCTGATGTTCATTGACGGACAAAGCTCCTGATATTCTTAACCATTGGATTATACTGCCCCCTACAGGAGTAGGACACTAGACAGAAAAAAAGTCTGGCTATGCCTATGGGCAGTCCCAGGGGGTATACTCCCTCTCTCTGCTATAGGTACTCAGTTTTGTTACAAGCAGAGTCAGAGAAGTACAACTCCACAGAGGGGTGGGTGCTGTGTCCGTCAATGAACATCAGAGAAATGGATTTTACGGTAAGTTAAAAATCCCATTTTCTCTTTCGTTCATTGACAGACACAGCTCCTGATATTCTTAACCATTGGGACGTCCCAATGCAGTGGTAAGCATAAGGGGTGGGAACAGCAAAAAATTCTCAAGGCTAAAAACAGTAGCCAACCAGGCAACAGGGGCTCAACCAAAACAACTGGAGCCCATCTGAAAAACAATACACCCTTACAGAAGACCAAGTCCTCTAAACAGCAGCCTGGAAAACATTGCGGCGAAAAGAGGCATCCGCAGATGCCAACACATCCACTTTATAGAACTTCGTGAAAGTGTGCACCGGTGACCAGGTGGCCGCCTTGCAAACCTGGGTCACGGACGCCTGATGACGGAAGGCCCAGGAGGCACTGAGCGCCTAAGTAGAGTGCTCCTTGATAGGGAAAGGAGGAACCTGACCCCTGATGAAATAGACAAAAGATAAATGACTACTGCGCTTGAGAGGTTGTCCTATAATGGGTATCCTGAGAATGCGATACAAGTTTAATGTTGTTGACGTTGTCCGGGCTGTGCTTCCACTCTCAACAGGTTGTGGTAACCCAAACAGACTCTAGAAAAGGAATAGACAGAGGGCACACCAGCCTTGGGCATTACCTTTAAAACAATTTATTAAAATAAAATGACATACACATTATACTCACAAAGCAAATGTGAAACACGGGCAAATATGTGCAATAGGACCACCACTGAGCATCCTCTGTTGATGCAGGCTGTGGTAAGATGTGGACCTTCAAAAGACTGCTTACGTGTTTGGGGGTGTCCCCCCTTCCACAGAGCTGATGGAATAGGCCTGAATCACTGTCTGTCTGATCCATCTGAGAATGGTCCCAGAGGAAGCGGACAACCCCATCCAAGACTCATCCGTAAGCACAAATAGTGAGTCTGACTTCCAAATAATTTTCCAGGGCCAGAGATCCCAGCAAGGAACTAGGTCCTTATTCCTGAAAGAAAGAAACCTATAAGAAGTACCTATAGCAGAGAGAGGGAGTATACCCCCTGGGACTGCCTATTGGCGTAGCCAGACTTTTTTCTGCCTAATGTCCTACTCCTGCAGGGGGCAGTATAACCCAATGGTTAAGAATATCAGGAGCTGTATCCGTCAATGAACGAATGAGACATGGTCTGTGTAAAAGATGTGCCTAGCAGAGGGTGCAAAGGGTTGTAAGCCCAAAGGCTCCTGTGCTGGAAATCAGACCCTGCCTAGTATACAGTATAACAGTATATTGCAAAGATCATGGGCCAAAAAGTCAATAGACTCATGACACCAGGTAGCTAGACAATAAACATGACCATGTTTATAGAATTGAATGGTACCAACGAGAATCCAGTTTGCTAGTTGAAAATAAATGATTGCGTTCACACTAGTGCGATTTGTTTTGTGCTTGCTGTCACACTGCCATACATGGCAATAGAAATAAAATTCTCTATGATGCCTGTTCACATCAATGCAATATGGTGCAGTGCAATTTCCGAAAAGGTGCAGGTGCTTTTTTTGGTTCTACACAGTACATTTTTGGCCCCATAGACATCAACAGGAGAGCACAAAAACACATAAAAAGACTCACTAAAAAATGCACTGATAGATGAATGATTATGCAGCAACACTAGTGAAAATCTAGGGTAACTGATGAGACCTTTTCCTTGTAAATAAATAGAAAAAACATTTGACTGCCCGCCCCCCAAAGTGTATGATTTCTCTGCATGGAAGGGAAAAGTCTGCATTATACAACCATTCTACTATACTCTGTCTAGGTACAGCTAGCACAGTATGTTTTATGCAACGATCAGACTTTACATCAGGCATCACTAAATGGCGGACCGCGGTGCAGATCCGGACCGAGTCATTGTCCGATCTTGACTGCCAACACCATTTAGGAGCCAGTTCTTCACCTCAGCCACTGCTACTGCTGTCATCACAGCAGAGCAGAGAGGGAGGCAGAACAGTTCTAGACATCGCGTGGGAGTCATAGCAGCTTTGGATGGAGGGGAGGAGCGGGAGCTAACCAGCAGGTAATTGGTAGTTACGATGCTGGGTGGTTCTAGCAACCAATCACCTGCTAATTAACTTCTAAAATTAACTCTAGCAGCTGTCGCTCCTATCCTCCATCCAGAGTTGTTCTGCCTTCTGCTCTCTGCTCTGTATACCCGAATACGGTGGAAGAATGAAGGGCAGAGCTGCAGGGGGTCTGCAATGTGAATGGGAGAGTAGAGCTGTGGGGGGAGGGGAACTGCAATGTGAATTGAGGAGCAGAGCTGTGGGGGCTGCAATGTGAACTGAGGAGCAGAGCTGTGGGGGGCTGTGATGTTGATGGGGAAACAGAGCTCTGGGGAAGCTGCAATGTGAATAGGGGAGCAGAGCTGTGGGGGCTGTAATGTGAATTGGGGAGCAGAGCTGCAGGGGACTGCAATGTGACCGAGGGGCCAGAACTGCGGGGGCTGTAATGTGACTGGGGGGCCAAAGCTGCAGGGAGATGTGATGTGAATGGGGGGCAGAACTGTGAAGTTGTGATGTGAATGGGGACAGAGCTGTGGGGGCTGTGATGTGAATAGGGGGCAGAGACATGGGGTGCTGTGATGTAAAGGAGGGGCAGATGACACTGCTACGGGAGTGGGATGCTGTGAAGTGGGGCAGAGCACACCACTGTGGGTGTTGATGTGAAGGTGGGCAGAGGGCACTACTGTTGGGGGGGGGGGCCGTTGTGATGTGAAGGGGAGCATGGGATACCGATGTGAAGAGGGACTGATGTAAGAAGGGGAATTTGATATAAGAGGAGGGGGCCTATGATGAGGTAGTCATTGCACATACATGGGATTTGGACCACTGCTGGCAGAAAATTTTTCTGATTAGACCTCCATGAATTATAATTTTATGCCCCTGCTTTACATTATGTAACATGTGAAATTAAACCTGTACCCAACATACCTCCATCAGCAGAATGAATCCCTCCCTCCTTTTTATTTCCTCTGCTAAGTATCTGAAATCCAAGATAGATCACGTGAGATATGGGCTAATGTTCTGGATATAGTTATAATATCTTAGCAGTCATACTTACACCCAACAGGTATATCATTTATTTTTTGTAATAAAAGCATGCCATGTGTATTGACCGATTAACTCCCAGTGCCTTTTTCTCCCTAAACCCATTTCCAAAGCATATTTTGTTTTTGGTAATATATAGACATGTGCAGGACAGAAAAATGTGTTTTGTGTTTTTTCGGATAGATTCATTATGTTACTAATTTCATTTCATTTCGGAAATTCATTTAGATTCATTTTGGAATTAGTTTAGTTTTAGTTAAATTTAGTTTAGTTTATAAATTTATAAATACATTTTAGAACTATTCAAATTCGGATTAGTCTAAAAATGATCGACCAATTTGAATTCTGCTTGTAATAAAATTATTGCTTTTTATAATACACGCTTACCTTACTGAGTAACCAATCCTAGAAAGTCCCACGGCTAATTGTTACCTCTGGTGACTGGGACCAGAGGTTCCAAATATCAATTGAATTCTGTTTGAAAAATATAGCTGGTTGTTAAGCTGTTTCTGCTCATCAATGCTGGCTACTGCAGTGCTGCTGATTGAATTCACCCTCTCAAAATTCAACCACTCTTCAAGAAATACAGATATTTTGTTTTTCCTGGATGGGTAACTGTTGATAAGTAATCTAATGAGAGGGGACCTGATTGTAGCGGTGAAGTTGTTGGCCCTGGAGACCATCTTTTTGGAACGTCCCGTAGGAAGGTGTATCGGAACATCTCCGCACTGGGTATTAAACACTGACCTGCTTGATCCAGCTTTGTTGGGTCCACTTGCTCTGGTAAGCATTATTTACCCCCCAAGGTAGTGGATATCCTTCACAGTGGTGACCCCCTCCAAGTAACCCATGGTCATTTGTCCGGATTTATCTGGATCTCATCATAAATGAAAATTGGGACTTTATTCACACTCTTTGTGAGGACTGTTAGTTGTCCACATTTGGCATTTTCAATTTTGCATGTGACTTTGTTCTATTTAAACATCACTTAGGATCATCACAGTATATAAGCTAATGGTTTTCTTTATAAATTTTGTACTGTATATTTGCACTATACGCTTTCATTTATGTTAATGAATTGGAAGTTTTTTCTTTATTATTATGTAAGCGTTTACTACTATTATTCATGCTATTGTACCGTAGCGCAGCATGTGTTCTATATATCCCGTTTCACAAATATTAGTCCTTTGTGGTGCTAGCAGCTTCTATCTTTAAGAAATAACAGAGCTGTATTTTCTATAAATATACATGTTAAGCAGCAGGCCGGGAACCTTAACAACCTATGACTTATCAGCGTGGGGTCCCCCCAATCTATACCAGGCCCCTCGGGTCTATTATGGTTTATAAAGGGAACCTTACGCCAAAACTGTACCGGGCCACATGCCTTTAACATGGGTAGCCTGCCCCAAAGCACTTTGTATCTATGTTGATGGGGACAAGAGCCTCTTACGCATGACCCTGGGCTGTTGTTGTGGGGGTCTGCAGGTGGGAGGCTTATCGGAATCTGGAAGATACCGCCCCCCACCAATGTGAATGAGAATGTGGTACACCCCTACCCATTCACCAAAAAAAGTGTAAAAACTGAATAAAGACCTACACTAGTTTTTGACAATTCCTTTACGGAAAAAAAACAAAACAATGTCCTTTGATAAAGATCCATCACCAATCACTCCTGCCATCACTGCCGAATCCAAAACAAGAATGCCTGCTCCTCCACCTGACAGTTCTTAAATAGCTAAGGGGCAGAGTCTCCCAATGACGTTAGCAGGTGACCCCCCAACCCCATGTGATGCCACCAACCGGGGCATGCTGGGTCAGTGATGTCATAAGGGGTGGTGCCACCAGGTGATGTCACCAGGTGGCCCCACCCCTTACCTGTTTAACCACTTGCCGACCGCCCACAGTATATTTACTGCGGCAGTGAGCCCCTCCTGGGCAAAGCGACATAGTACTACGTCGCTCGCCCAGGAGCCTGCAGGGGGCAAGCGCGCGCCGCCGGAGGCGCGCTCCCGCCCCCGCTCGTTCATGGCCTTCCCCGCGCGAGTGACCGGCGGCTCCGATGTCTGCTGTCCACTTGCGATCTCCCGCTGGAGAGGGAGAAAGGCAGGCGGCTGATGTAAACAAAGCTGCCTGTCATTCTCCCTGGTGTAACTGCAGAGATCATACTATCCTGCTATGTAGGATCGTATGTCTCTGTGGTTACATCACAAGCCACGCCCCTTTACAGTTAGAATCACGCCCCTAGGGACACACTTAACCCCTTGATCACTAATAAAGTTAACCCCTTCCCTGCCAGTGTCATTTTTACAGTAACAGTGCATATGTATAGCACTGATTACTGTAGTAATGTCACTGGTACCCCCAAAAGTGTCAAGAATGTTAGACAGGGGTCCGATCTGTCCACCGCAATGTCGCAGTCTGGCAAAAAAAAATTGCAGATCGCCGCCATTACTAGTTTAAAAAAAAAAACAATAAAAATGACATAAATCTTTCCCTTAGTTAGTAAACGCAATAACTTTTGCGCAAACCAATCAAAATACGCTTATTGCGATTTTTTTTTTACAAAAAATATGTAGCAGAAAACAAATTGGCCTAAAATGTTAAAGAATTTTGAGTTTTACATTTTTTTTTGGAAATTTCATATAAAAAATTTGAAAAATATTGTTATTTTTTCAAAATTGACGCTCTTTTTTTGTTTATAGTGCAAAAAATTAAAATTGCACAGGTGATCAAATACCACCAAAAGAAAGCTCTGTTTGTGGAAAAAAAGGACGTCAATTTAATTTGGGTACAGCGTCGCACGACCGTGCAATTGCTCGTTAAAGCCACGCAGTGCCGAATCGCAAAATAGGCCCTGGTCTTTGAGCAGGAAAATCCTCCGGGGCTTAACCTCCCTGGCGGTATGATTATGTCCGGAATTATGTACCAAAAGCGGTACAATTTTTTGCATGGAAATTTGGCGTTATGTATTGTAGGCCTACAATTCTTAGTAATTACTTACTTAAACCTGACCAAAACAAGACTCTAGTAGACATCCCAGATGTGATAAATTTGAAACACAAACGCATGAATTATAATCTATATTTGTAATAATAATTATAATTATTTGTAATAATTTATAATATTTATAATTATAATAAGTATAATTATATAATTATAATAAGTATAATAAGTATAATATATACTTATATAATTATAATAAGAATAATTATTATAAACATTGCTGCTGCAGGGAACGGAACCAGGAAGTCATCAGAGCGACGGACAGCGCGGCGGGGATCTCGGCGGCGATCACAGCAATGGGAGATCATCGCTGGATCGCCAGGAGAAGGTAAGGAACCCCGCTGCAGGCTCTGCACATCCACCCCGAGCGTGACTCGGGGATACCGATCCTAGCATGAAAAAAACACCCCGAGTCATGCTCGAGGTTACCGCTAAGGGGGTTAAGTGGTTAAGACCTGCAGACCTGCCAGCCTTCATCGCAGGCGGAGCTTTTTTTTTTTTTGGGTCCGGTGGTGTGGTGGGTGTCCTAGATTGATCTACATTAGGGGACATTTTTTTTTTAATAATGAACTTTTCAAAAACCGTCTTCTGTTTTTCTTAATTTTTCACACTTTTTTTGGAGTACCCCTTACTCATTCCCATAGGTGGGGCTGTGATCTGGAGGCCTCCTTGTTCCAGATTCCAATAACCCCTCTGCCTGCAGATCCCTCGCCTGCCCTAAAGCACCCCCCCCCATGTTGAGGGCATGTGGCCTGGTATGGTTCAGGAGGGGCGCTCGCTCATCCCTCCGCTTTCCTGGCCTGCCAAACTGTGTGCTCAGCTAAGCATCTGGTATGGATTTTGGGACCCCACACTGTTTCTTTTTTACATTTTGGGCCTTGCTGTGGGGGCAGGGGAGGGGGGGGGGGAGAGCCAGAGGTGCCGATGAGGGACCCGAGAAGAGGAGGATCGAGGCTGCTCTGTGCAAAACCATTGCACAGAGCAGGTAAGTATAACATGTTTGTTATTTTATCAGAAAAAAAATTTAACCTTAACAATCACTTTAATAATCAGTGTTGGAAAAAAATGTTATAACTTTTCTCTATGGTCATTTTTACCTGGCATTTTCCAGGATTGTATCTACCCTTTTCTCCAGTCCCTTGGTCCCAAGTGCCTTCCACATCAGCCAGAGCTTCAAGCAGTCCACTCTGCGGCCACATTGAATGGACTTATCTCCAGTGTCGTATTTCAGGCTATAAAACTTGTCAGTTTGGAACAAATAAGTGGCATTGGCTGCATGGCATCTCTCAAGCAACCCCTGCGAAAAAAAAAAAAAAAACTTTCTGTACTACTTTGACTACACTCAGTTTTACAAAAAAAAAATAAAAAATTTACATTTTTATTAAGTTTAGGATTTTGTGTTGGGCCTCAGTCATAGCGATTTTGGGCCACTGGTTGGACACCTGTGATATAAATAAAGGGGTTAAAAAAAAGAGATGTTCTCTTCTGACAACTTACCGTTGTGTCTTGGAGGAGAAAAGCAGAACACTGCAAACCAGCACCTAGCAGTTTATGGGGATTCCAGGTCACAGAATTTGCTCTGTAACAAAGTCAAAAATCTTGAACAGAAAGCATTTCAAATAAAATCACTACCATTAATTTATTTAAAGTTATCTGGGTTTAGGCAATCCATTCATAGAAGGTATTCTTCAAGATTTCATTGTCTTCAATAAATCTTCAAAGAGTTCAAGTACCACAGGCTTGATGTAATGTCACTCGCTATAGCCACTGGTACTATGTGATGATAGGCACAGTAAGCCATGATGGAAAAATTCCATCTATCTTTAGGTCAGATGAATTAAAATAATAAACCTTATTTCCAACTCTGTAGCCATGAGCTTAAGTTCTTTTCCTTATGAAAAAGATAATCGGTATATTAGTATTAGAAATTCATAATGCTCTCTGCTCAGATAACCATATACACTATATTGTCAAATGTATTGGGACTCCATTTGCAATGAATTATAGCGGAAAATGGGAGCCAGACCTTCTCATCCAACATGTGCTTGACCAAATGCGTTTCTTGAAGAATGGTCAAACATTTGCATAGACACACTCTTGCAGACAGCCTTCCTAGGAGAGTTGAAACTGTTATAGCTGCAAAGGGTGGGCCAACTCAATATTGAACCCAATGGACTAAAGCCTCGTACACAAGCGTAGAAAATTGGCAGGGAATTTTCGGCCAACGTCCCATCTGCCGATTTTCGGCTTGTTAGTATGATGCTTCCGACAACCTACTCCGACTTTTTGGCCGAAAAAAATCTGGTGTGCAGACTATAAAATTTTTGTCTGCCGTCAAAACACGGCCGATTTTCATGCAGTCAGTACAGATTTCGACAGGGAAAAATCTAATGCGCAAGTCTGGGCATGCTCAGAGAAGAAAGAACACAAAGAAAGCTAACCAACACATGACATCACTTCGGAAGTAGATTTTTGTTGGGCGAGAAAATTCGTGGGCAGTCTAGGCACATTCCAACCAACAAAACACAACTCTGGACAAAAGACGGACGATCGGTCATCCGATAATCGTTGCGTGTGTACTAGGCTTAAGACTGGGCTGCCATTAAAGTTCATGTGTGTGTAAAGGCAGGCGTCCCAATACTTTTGACAGTACAGTGTACAAACATACCTCGTTAGTAACCAATGATATCAATGATATCAGCAACATGTTATTGGCACTTTGTAAAGGGTCCACATTGCCTTTTTTTCACCCTGGTCAACCTCACAGGCCTCCCAATGCCCGTGACCTTAAACTACCAGACATTTTGCAAACCAAAATGATGTAACTATATACTGTACACATATTTACAAAAACGTCTTGATGAGAGTTTCTTTGTGGACTCTCCATAACCAGTTTTTGCACAGTCCATCTGTTTGTTTAATAAAAAGATTTTAGTAATAGTCTGCATGAATTTTGTAACATCAATGTCTCTGCTTACCTTTCAATTCCGTTCAGGAGTTGCCTATGGCGGTTGGATAAAAGGGCACTGCCTCCCCAGGCAGCCTGTTGGATTGTAATACATTTTTTAGAATGTACCCGAATAGTTGATTTACTTAACATCATAATATTGATACAATTACCCATTAAACAGAATAAAAATGGTCAGTAAAAGAGGAGCAGCCCTTTCCCCACCACCACCCTAGACCATATTTTGTTGTCTGTTGAAAACAATTATCATTTGCATAACTGCTGAGCTGCCACTTCCACAACAGTAAGTTAAACTACTACCGTAGTTGTAGGTTCCATTGAATTTTTCTAACAAACTGGAATGTAAGGGGTTTATGTTCCATGTTCATATAGAGATGATTGCTTTCTAAATGAAAACTGTAGATATAAATTGAAAAGCAAAAAAAATCCATCAATAGTTATTATATGAAGTGAAGTTACAGTATATGTTGACCCAACTAAGGAAGCTACATACACAGATTTAATTGTGTTTTAAGAAATCTAACTTACAATACTGGTAATGGCTCTGCCATTGTTATAGGTCATTATTAAAGCAGCTGTATACTTAAAAAAATACAAAAAAAAAAAAACCCTGCAAGACAAAGGCATAATGAGCTAGTATGCATCGCGTCTCTTCCAGGTTCGGCGGCTCCGGCGCTGTGATTGGCTGGAGCCGCGATGACGTCACTCATGCGCGCGGGAGTCATTTTCCGGCAAGCTCCCGGCAAGGAAAGCTGAAGGTCCGCTGGACCTTCAGAGCGCATGCGCCGCTTGCGCGAGCGGCTGCATGCAGTGCAAATATCTCCTAAACTGTGCCGGTTTAGGAGATATTAATTGTACCTACAGGTAAGCCTTATTATAGGCTTACCTGTAGTTAAAAGTCGCAAAAAGCGGTATACTACCGCTTTAATTGTTTTGTTCATTATTTTTGGTATTTACCAAGCAAATTATGAAAAAAAAAAAAAAACTTCTAGAAAATTATGTTTTTATTTTAGCTTAGGGTTCTGTTGGTTTATGTCTGAAACTTACAATCAGTGATGGCGAACCTTGGCACCCCAGATGTTTTGGAACTACATTTTCCATAATGCTCATGAACTCTGCAGTGTAGATGAGCATCATGGGAAATTTAGTTTCAAAACATCTGGGGTGCCAAGGTTCGCCATCACCGACATAGATTGTGGGAAAAAAAGATGAATATACAGTATAGAACATTCATGCAATTTTTAATTGACACCATCCCGTCTCTGGATTTGCTGATCAATTTGACATGTAGTGACCTTTGTGCATTTTTCATCATTTGCACAGTGTAGAATTGCACAGGTTTGTGATATTTTCACTTTAACCTACAGATGAACAAAATAGTCCAATCACTTTTTATAATGTACATGAACATAAACTTACATCAACATGTAACCAGAGACCATGCTTCTCGCACACTTCTGCAATGTCTGGGAGGGGATCAAAGGCTCCTAAAACAGTCGTCCCACAAGTTGTACTAACAAGGAAAGGGACAGAACCCTACAACAACAAAAAATGATGCCATTTCTGTGATTACATAATTTTACAGGATAGAGAGAGAAGTAGCTACAGTAGATGTTTGGAGAATAGACCTGACTATAGTGGGCATCAGGGTAAGGTGATAATGTAGGAGTTGGTGTGGGAGAGGGTTCAGTCAATAGAATATTATAATGCTTCCAAATGACATTTCATATGTACAGATGTACAGTAGGTGTATGTAGGATTTGCCTGACTCTGGTAGGCATCATGGGAAGAAGATAATGTAGGAGTTGGACTGGGAGAGGGTTCAGTCAATAGAATGTAGTATTGCTTCCACATGACATTTCATATCTCCCGATCTACACATTACCATTGATTTTGCCTCTCGTATTTTGTGCTCAAGGTCTTCTGGCTCCATTTTCCCCCTGTATTTAAAAAAAGACAAATGTACAGTAATATAGATCATGGAAAACACATGGCATATGCTTTTCAAATGAGGAGCATGCCACTCACTACAATAATGAGTGTATCTGTCTGTCTGTCAATCTTTCTGTCAGTAAATACCCTGAATAGATATCTATTAGGTGATTGATCTGGGTATTGTAGGGGGCGATCGAGGCATAATGTGCGTTAAAATTTTTGTCCATTTTTATCCTTAATTTCTGTCAGGAATTGTTCAATTTAATTTCTATGATATGGCCTAATTTAGGCTAAAGAGGTTGTTTTATAAATGCTACCTGTTATCTACATTTCCTCTTCCTTTACTTTCCGCACCTCATGTTTCTTATATATTCTTTTTCACTCTATGTACATCTACACAGCCTCCAACTTTTTGAGTTCTTATATCAAAACTTGCCTGCATTTTTGCCAGCAATTATTAGGTGCAATAAAATATGGTTTTCAAATGCAGAGTCTACAGTATGTTAGGTCAAAAAAGTTTGAGAAATGTCTATTAACCCTAGGTCAGTAAAACTAGGGTGATTATAAATGTGGAGTCATTCTTTACCATGGACTGTTTGGACCCCCTCTGTTTTTATAGTAACAACCCATCCTTTCCCAGGCCTCTAAAGGTTATGTGATTGGAAGAGAAGAGACCACTTTTACCTCTGGACTGGAACAGCTTAGGTTATTGGCAGTGAAGATCCCATATCTACCAATGACAATCTAGACTAACCTCTACTCCTCTAACAATGGCAATGTCATTGAAGAGTAACTGGATATTATAGGGCAGGCAAAAAGGGTGTAATTGTAGCCATTACAGGCTATGCATCTGCTATGGGGCCCAGAGTTGTCTGACTACATTGTGATAGTAGCAGTTGGTAATAGCATTTCATAAATATTATATATTTGGACCTCTATGCAATCCCTATGAAAACAATTAATATTCTACATCATTAGAGGAATTATCTTCGAAATGATGATAAAAAGATAGTGGTTCCATGATCATTTTGCTATGGGACTGTCACACATAATTATGGCCTTGGACAGGAGTTATGATTATAATTAATGTAAAAAATTGAATTTACAAATAAATGATCATTTAGTAAAGCTATGAATGGCTGACACAGCAAACATCTAAAAGAACTGTTACCTTTAGAGCCGGTTCACACTGAGGCGTCACGACTCCTTACTACTTCGGGGGCGACTTGTGCATTACCATGCACCACGACTTCGGATCGACTTGCAGGGACTTCACATAATGGAAGTCTATGCAAGTCGCTCCGAGGTCGCCCCGAAATAGTACAGGACCCTTTTTCTAATTTGGAGCGACTTGTGTCACTCCTATTAGAACGGGTCCTGTAGCGGTAAATGGACCACGAGGGAGCGCGACTTGTCAGGCTGACAAGTCGCCTGACAAGTCGCGCTAGTGTGAACAGGCTCTTATGTATTTTTATTGGTATTTATTGTTACCTGCTGTTTGTCTTCACAATAATAACATTTTCAGTTCCTATTCCGAGGAATGCTGCACCCTTCTGGATGGAGTAATGACTCTGTAGAAATTAGATCATATTATGTATACAAGGTTTATTTTAAAGTTTTCAAACCACAAAGCTACAAATAAGAAACATTTGGAGTCACGTTATTACAATGTTTTATAATTAGTATTATGAATTTAAAAACAAAAAGGTTCAAACTTTACCCTAGTATAGATGTTACCCTTGAAGCTTACTTATAATGTATATTTTTTAACGTTCTGTTACTGTTCAATCATTTCAGTGATAATGATGTCATAATGCAACTTGATGTCATGTTTCCTTTCTCATACTGTTTATTTGTATACATGTCGAACAATGTAAAGTAAAACTCTTTATCTAAACTAGAACCTACGTATTTGAAAACTGGTAAATTCTTCAGTAGCTCGGTTTTTAAAAACTCAATGACATCAAAAATTCAGTAAAACACATTTTTAAGTACTCAGGGGTTCTCACCAATGAAGGGTGAGGGCTTCTGGGGTAGTCCAGTTGGAGAGGAGAGGACTATTTATAGTTATCTCAGGATTGGTAAGTCCTCATTTGGGACCCAGAACTTTGAGAGATTTTGGGTGGTAATGAACCCTGAGCCCTGACAGGGACAAATAAGCAGTAAGGAATCAGTATGTGTCTGTGAGGTGGAGTAGTTCACATCTGTGAGAAAGTATGGACTGTCTGGCAACTGAGCCTTTGTTTGCTGGGCTACTGCAGCTTTTTTTGTGGGACTGGTGTACTAATGGTGAGTCATAATATTGTTTTCAATATACCAGATGTATGCACGCTTTGTTTTTCTTTGCTGAAGAAAGCTGCTTTATTGTCTTGAAATTAAAATTCAATACTGGGCACTTTCACCCCCTTCTTGCCCATACCAATTTTCAGCTTTCAGCACTGTTGCATTTTGAATGACAATTGTGCGTTCATGCAACACTGTACCCATATTACATTTTATCATTTTTTCCCCAACAAATAGAGCTTTCTTTTGGTGGTATTTGATATATATATATATATCTATATATATATATATATATATATACATACACACACACACACACACTATATTACCAAAAGTCTTGTGACGCCTGCCTTTACACGCACATGAACTTTAATTGCATTCCAGTCTAAGTCCGAAGGGTTCAATATTGAGTTGGCCCACTCTTTGCAGCTATAACAGCTTCAACTCTTCTGGGAAAGCTTTCCACAAGGTTTAGGAGTGTGTCTATGGGAATGTTTGACCATTCTTCCAGAAGCGCATTTGGGAGGTCAAGCACTAATATTGGCCGAGAAGGCCTGTCTCACAGTCTATGCTCTAATTAATCCCAAAGGTGTTCTATCAGGTTGAGGTCAGGACTCTGTGCAAGTCAGTCAGGTTTCTCCACCCCAAACTTGCTCATCCACGTCTTTATGGACCTTGCTTTGAGCACCAGTGCATAGTCATGTTGGAACAGGAAGAGGCCATCCCCAAACTCTTCCCACAAAGTTGGGAGCATGAAATTGTCCAAAATGTCTTGGTATGCTGATGCCTTAAGAGTTTCCTTTAATAGAACTAAGGGGTCAAGCCAAACCCCTGAAAAACAACCCTACACCATAACCTCCCCTCCACCAAATGATATCAGGGGACAAGCTGCTAATCCACATTATGGATAGAAATGTTAAGAGCTTGCCAGACAGTATGCCCTTAAATCTAATCCAACTCAGTCCAGAAGTACATGCAGTACAACAACAGGCTCCTGAGACGACCAATATATAATGACTTATTTTGAACAGACACTGGTAAGCTTCCAGTCGTGTATCACATCCACTTGAATGAAACGGTACAGCCTACTGTGTGTGTCCCTCGAAGGATCCTACTGGCTATAAAAGACAAAGTCTTGCCAGAGTTAAAAAGGATGACTAGACTGGGCATCATTGTACCAGTGCAGGAGGCTACCCCCTGGGTGTCTGCCATGGCAGCAGTAGTCAAGAAATATGGCACTGTCCGCATATGCATTGAACCTGTGCACCCCAATAAGCCTTTCCTGAGGCCTTATCACCCATTATGGACTGTAGAAGTGACCATTGATATGACACAGGCAAAGGTCTTCAGCATTCTAGATGCAAAATGTGGATTCTGGCAATCCCTCTGGATAAGGAACCATCATTACTCACAATATTTATGACCCAATTTGGGAGATACAATTTTTTATGGATGCCATATGGTATTTCAACTGGAAGCAAAGACTTTCAGAGATGTATGGAACAGCTCTTTGCTAGACAGCCATGTGAAATAGTTGTGGATGATATCTTGATTTGGGGATCCACCATTGAGGTACATGACAAATGAATGGGTACTAGACCATGTCGGAGAATCAATATGCAGCTCAACCCTACCAAATGTCCCTTCAGGGTCTCAGAGGTGCCATATGTTGGACACCTTCTCATGGATAAAGGTGTCAAACCTGACATAGAAAGAACCAAAGCCATCCATCAAATGCCTGCTCCAGAGGACAAACATGGATTGCAAAGGTTTCTTGGCATAACCAATTATCTCTCAAAGTTTATTCATCACTACAGTGAGATAACATCTCTACTCCATCAGCTTCTGCGCCAAAATGCCAACTGGTGTTGGACTGAACAACATGCTGTTGCTGTGGATACATTGAAAGCACAATTACCTAGTCCACCTGTCCTACAGTATTTTGATGTGCATAAGCCAGTGGTATTGTCTGATCATACTTCCCAGCAAGGGTTTGCTGCAGTCTGTCACCAAGAAGGGAGGCATGTGGTTTTTGCATCAAGAGCCCTCACTGAGACTGGAGCTATTGAGGATTATGATGTTTTGGCTCTGGATGGGGTATAGTCATCCAGAAGGATTCAGGAACTAAAGCAAGAAACACAGGCAGATGCCACCTGTCAGCGCCTCATGGACATCATTCTCAATAAGTGACCTGGCTTCTTTAAGAAAATCCCACATGGTATCAGACCATTCTACTCTATGAGGCAGGAATTGACAGTGGATGATGGATTAATACAGATATACAGTATGTAATCCCTCAATGTCTCCAGAAATACTACTTGACACAACTCCATTAAGGTCACCCTGGAATTCATTCCACTAAGCGAAGGGCACCTGAAACCAGGTTTAGGCCCACTATATACACTGCAGTGGTTTATCTTGGCCTAAGCCGCCAAGGCCAAGGCCTAGGGCGGCACTTTGCAGGGGGGCAGCAGAAAAGCTGCACCCCGCACAAAAAAAAACCAGCCTCCTACCGACTCCTGCACGAAAAGGGTCCCCACCGGCTTGCACTACACTTTTAATACAGTGCCAGTCTTATGGGGCGAGTTGGGCCGGAGGTAAATCCGTCTGGCACCCCAATAAAGCGGTCACACTGCTACCTGCTAGTATGATAATACCGGTAGGTGAGGCCATTCGGACAGACCGCAGGCCGCCCGCCGACCACACTTAATACAACTGGTCTGATGGCTGCCAATGCCAATATGTGTGGCACTGCAGCCTAATGTTTCGCCCACCCTCCTCCCCCCCAAATATGGCAGGCATCACATCAATAATATAATTTCATTTCTTTAAACATCCTTTTCCTTGAGCGAGCATATTGATTTGCATCATATACAATTAAGACTTTTATTGTATATGATTGCAATAATATTTTGGACCTGCTCACCTCATATGTGCTATCACAGTATGTCACTGGGTTAGTAAGATTAATCCAATCTTATAAGATATTTGGACTTGTGTTTACTGCCACTGATTATTTCACTTATTTGTATAATGACATAAGGCTGTACTAATGGGCATTGATAAGGCTGCACTGATAGCCACTGATGAGGTGGCACTGATAAGCTGCACTGATGGGGCTGCACTGATAAGGCAGCACCGATATGCTGCACTGATGGGCACTGATATGCTGCACTGATGGGCACTTATGAGACGGCAATGGTGGGAACTGATAAACTGCACTGATTGGCACTAATTAGGCTGCACTGATAAGGCAGCACTGATATGCCGCACTGATGGGCACTGATGAGACTGCACTGATGGGCACAAGGCGGCACTGATAAACTTTACTGATGGGGCTGCACTGATATGCTGCCCTGATGGGCATTGATATGTTGCACTGATGGGCACTAATAGGCTGCACTAGTGAGTACTAATAGGCTGCACTGATTGCCACTGATGAGGCTGCACTGAGGTCACCGATGAGGCTGTGCTGATGGCCACTGATGAGACTGTGCTAATGGGGCTGCACTGATAAGGCTGCACTAATGGGCCCTGATAGGCTGCACTAATGGGCCCTGATAGGCTGCAATGATGGCCACTGATGGGCAGGGCCGGCCTTAGGTGTTCAGGCGCCCTGTGCGAGCTAATCCTGTGGCGCACCCCCCGCGCGCGCGTGCATTTTCTTGCACCTTTTTTGCACTTTATTTGACTTTTCTTTTTTTATGATCACTAATAACTTAGCCCCTCTTACATCAGAGCCCCCCCACAATGAGCCCCCCTTACATCAGAGACCCCCCCACACAGAGCCCCCTTTACATGAGAGACCCCCCCACACAGAGCCCCCTTTACATCAGAGACCCCCCACACAGAGTCCCCCGTCACATCAGAGACCCCCCACACAGAGCCCCCCTCACATCAGAGACCCCCCACACAAAGCCCCCTCACATCAGAGACCCCCCCACACAGAGACCCCACACACAGAGCCCCCTTACATCAGAGACCCCCCACACAAAGCCCCCCTCACCAGTGGTGTATTTTGGTTTTGTGCTGCCCTAGGCCTGACTAAACTTGTGCACCCCCGAATTTAAATATGACCCACCCCATCCTGTAAAGGCCACACCCCTTCCTGTTTATGATCCGTCCTGTCATCTGTAAACCACAGACCACAACCACAGTCTATCAGTGCCCATCAGCGTAGCTTTATCAGTTCCCATAAGTTCAGCCTCATCAATGCAGCCTTATAAGTGCTGCCTCATTACTGCCCATCAGTGCAGCATATCAATGTGACCTCATCAGTGGCCATCACTACAGCCACCAGTGCAGCCTATCAGTGCCCATTAGTGCAGCCTATCTGTGCATCATATCAGTGCTGCCTTATCAGTGCAGCCCCATCAGTGCTGCCTCATCAGTGGCCATCAGTACAGCCCCATCAGTGGCCACCATTGCAGCCTATCAGTGCCCATTAGTGCAGCCTATCAGTGCATCATATCAGTGCTGCCTTATCAGTGCAGCCCCATCAGTGCAGCTTATCAGTGCCACCTCATCAGTGGCCATCAGCGCAGCCTCATCAGTGGCCATCAGTGCAACCTATTAGTGGCCATCACAGCAACATATCAGTGCCCATCAGGGCAGCATATCAGTGCTGCCCCATCAGTGAAGCTCATCAATGCCGCCTCATGCCCATCAGTGCAGCCTCATCAGTGCCCATCAGTGCAGCCTTATCAGTGCAGCCTTATTAGTGCCCATCACTGCAGTTTATCAATTCTCACCATTGCCGCCTCATCAGTGGCCATCAGTGCAGCATATCAGTGGCCATCGGTGCAGCATATCAGTGCCCATCAGTGCAGCATATCAGTGCCCATCAGTGCAGCCTATTAGTGCCCATCAGTGCAGCATATCAGTGCCCATCAGTGCAGCATATCAGTCCTGCCTTATCAGTACAGCTCCATCAGTGCAGCTTATCAGTGCCAACTCATCAGTGGCCATCAGTGCAGCCTTATCAGTGCCCATTAGTGCAGCCTGATGTCACAGGATTAGTAAGATTACTCCTTTCTTTTAAGATATTTGGACTTGTGTTTGCTGCTACCGATTGTAACCATTCACGTATTTGTATAATGAATAGGAAGTCCATAGTCATTATAGAAATAAGTGAAATAATCAGTGGCAGAAAACATAAGTCCAAATATCTTATAAGACAGGAGTAATCTTACTAACCCAGTGACATATTGCGATGGCACATATGAGGTGAGCAGGTCCAAAATATTATTGCCGTCATACTCATTTAAAAGTCTTATTTGTATATGATGCAATTCAATATGCTCGCTCAAGGACAAGGATTTTTAAAGAAATTAAATTATATTATTGACATGATGCCTGCCATACCTGGGGGCGGAGGAGGGAAGGCAGAGTATTAGGCTGCAGTGCCACACTTATTAGCATTGGCGGCCGTCGGGCCAGTTGTATTAAGTGTGGTAGGCAGCCTGCTGTCTGTCAACGTGTCCTCACCTGCCGGTATTTTCATATTAGCAAGTAGCAGTGTGACCGCTTTATGGGGGTGCCAGACTAATTTGCCTCCTGGTCCCTGCCCTCTGGCCCCCCAATTCGCCCCAAAAATCTGGCACTATACTAAAAGTGTAGTGCAGGCCGGCAGAGACCCTTTTCATGCGGGAGCCGGGAGGAGGCTGTTTTTTTCTCATAAGGGGAGCAGCTTTATTGCTGCTCCCCTGCAAAGTGCCGCCCTAGGCCTGGGCCTTGTTGGCCTAGGCCAGGATACAGCACTGCCCCTCACATCAGAGACCCCACACACAGAGCCCCCTCACATCAGAGACCCCACACACAGAGCCCCCTTACATCAGAGACCCCCACACAAAGCCCCCCTTACATCAGAGACCCCCTCACAAAGCCCCCCTAAGATCAGTGACCCCCTACACACACACACACACAAAGCCCCCCTCACAGAGAACCCAGACACAAAGCCCCCCTCACAGAGACCCCCGACACAAAGCCCCCCTCACATCAGAGACCCCCCACACAGAGCCCCCCTCACATCAGAGACCCCCCACACAAAGCCCCCCTCACATCAGAGACCCCAGAAACAAAGCCCCCCACATTAGAGACCCCCTCACAAAGCCCCCCTAAAATCAGCGACCCCTACACACACACACACAAAGCCCCCCTCACATCAGAGACCCCCCACACAGAGCCCCCCTCACATCAGAGACCCCTGACACAAAGCCCCCCTCACATCAGAGACCCCCCACACAGAGCCCCCCTCATATCAGAGACCCTCGACACAAAGCCCCCCTCACATCAGAGACCCCCGACACAAAGCCCCCCTAACATCAGAGACCCCCTACACAAAGCCCCCCTCACATCAGAGACCCACGACACAAAGCCCCCTCACATCAGAGACCCCACACATCAGAGACCCCCCCACACATCAGAGACCCCCTCACATCAGAGTCCCCCACACAAAGCCCCCCTAACATCAGAGACCCCCACACAAAGCCCCCCTAACATCAGAGACCCCCTACACACACACACACACAAAGCCCCCCTCACATCAGAGACCCCCCACATAAAGCCCCCCTTACATTAGACCCCCCACGGAGCCCCCCTCACACAGAGCCCCCCACATCAGAAAGCCCCCCCTTACATCACAGACCCCCCCCCCCCCACATTTTTTGAATGAGAGACCTCACTTACCTTACGTTGTCTGCAGCTTTTTTTTTCTTTAAACTTCCCGCCCACACATCCCTGGGAGTGACACCAGAGGAGAGATCGTCAGCTCCTCCTCGCCCCGCCCCTTCTCCTCCTCCTCCCGCCCGCCCACACTCCCGGGGATGTGTGGGTGGGAAGTCAGCGTGGAAGGATCGGAGGCTGAGCTGTGTGAGAGATACACAGCTCGCCTCACTGCAACAATAGGTCACAGAGGCACGGCCGCACAGCGGGAGGTGAGCGACGGCCGCGGCCTGTGTTAACCCTGTCCAGGCCGTGGTCGCCGCTCACCTCCCGCTGTGCGGCCTGAATCGCCTGATCCTCTGCGAGCTGTGATGGCCGCACGGCTGCCCTTGTTGCCCATGGCGCCCTGTGCGGCCGCACAGCTCGCACACCCCAAAGGCCAGCCCTGCTGATGGGGCTGTACTGATGGCCACTGATGAGGCTGTGCTGATGGGCAGTAATGAGGCTGAACTTATGGGAACTGATGAGGCTACACTGATGGGCACTGATAGACTGGGGTTGTGGTTTACAGCTGACAGGGCGGGTCATAAACAGGAAGGGGTGTGGCCTTTACAGTAAGGGGTAGGTCATATTTAAATTAGGGGGTGCACAAGTTTATTCAGGACTAGGGCAGCACAAAACCTAAATACATCACTGATACACTGACATTAAAAGAGAAGTTTCCAGATGTGCCCCATGACATTCCCTATGACAGCATGTAGTGTGGGTTTTTAATAGCTATTTTAGTTATTGATTTACAATTAACTTAGTAATAATTTTATTTAATGTATAAGTAATCACTTCTATCTACAGTATATACAACATGCTTAATGCACAAGACATCTGCTTCATCATGCTGTGGGAAGTTGGGAACCTCTGACCTTTTCTTTTCAATGGTGTGGTTCAAACCAGTTTTAGCTATTGTTTGTCCTGCCATATATGACTTGGAGACCAGTGGCTAGCTGAGATGGATTCAGGACTAAAGAAGAGAAAGTCTGAATCAACCAGACTGTCGCCTCCAGGTATTTAATTTCTAATGGAATTGTGACTCCCCTGGATTGAATGCTGTATTTATCTATGTTTTATCATCTGTAATACATCTTTAAAACAAGCTAAGTAAATTCCTTTATTTAGTCTCGAGTGGACTGAAATTATTGTAGAACACCCATATATCTGAAAAGTTAAACAGGAACTTTTAATTAAGTAATAAAGTGTAGCTCTTTATTACGCAGCACTAGATGACGGAACCTTTAACTCTTCACCAAATACCTGACAGACCATGGTCTATCACAGCAGCTGACATATTTGAGTGGTCAAACAAGGATTACCTGGTCTTGGTAGATTCTTTACTGTGGCTGTGGGAATTTGATGTCCCATCAAACACTTCCAGTAACACAGTGATCAGGACGCTAAAGCTGACATTCTCCACACATGGAATTCCCTATCAATTGATGACTGACAATGCAACATCATTATCAGTAGAGAATTCAAGAACTTTGCTCACCAATAGGATTTTCAGCACGTCACTAGCAGTCCCAATTACCCTAGATCCAATGGTCTTGTGGCGCATAGTGTAAGATCATGTGCACGTAATGGTTCTGAAGTTTATGCCCCTGCTCAACCTCCGCAACACATCTAGGGATGGCATGCCTTCTCCGGTACAACGTTTACTATCATGAAGAACATGGACTTTGATTCCCATGGTTCCATCCTAGCTCCTGCCACAAGTTGAGACTGATGTTCAGGCTACTTTATATATATTTAGGCAAAAATGAAAGACAAATCAGCCAGATGCCTCTCTCCTCTGGAGCCTGGGCAGGTGGTAGGGATGGAGATAACCTGTGGGGTGACTAACAGTTCATGGAAAGGCCTGCCAAACAGCTATTTTGTCCATTCTGATGGTAAGACCTATGTACGGAACCAACGTCACCTCCTACAGGTACCTGAATCACACGGTACTGCCGCTGCCCATTTGCCTATGATCACTGCAGGACCCCAAGCATAGTCATCTGCTGCTCTGCCAATGGACACTTCCAAAGATGGATGTAACACACAACCACAACAAAATGATGACAGTGACAGGCAAGAGGTTTCAGACTCACAAGCCCTACAAGTTTTTACTCGATCTGGAAGAGTGTGTAAACCCAATCCCAAGTTCCAAAACTTTATCACACTCTGACTTTTACTGAGCAATTTTGTTTTATATTGCAGTTTACTATTGTTCCTTGCTATGCTGCACTCCTTGTTGGGTCTATATTAATATTCATATATGCATAACTTTTCTTTAAAATGGGAAATATGTATGTTTAACATAGAGGTTGGAGGGCCTGCAGTGAGAACAGGAAGTAGAAAGTTATAAAGTAAAACTAAAAAAAGGTTTACCACCAGTCTGGCTCATGGCTGGCTGGAAATAAACAAGTTCTTTACAAGGTTTGTCTGACTACTCATCATTGCTTCCACAAAATCTACAACTACTAATGCATATCCATTTATTTTGTAAAAAATAATAGTATTCTCAGCACATTTGTCCCTTCTATGGATAACGTTTTACATTAATATGATTTAGAATACATGAATTCCTGTGACTGTAAAAGCACCATATTTCTATGTAGAGAAATAAGTTCATTGTTGAGAAGGTTATTGCAATGCATATGTGATCTGGTTTAATGCTCCTTTGTGAGAGGCTGTGTTGACTTCTACAATCCAGGCCATTGTACTGGAGAGGGTGAAGAAATTCCAGTTCACAGCAAGTTGCTGTACTCTAGAATGGTGCTTTTACTGCCAGCAAACAGAGCTGGTCATATTCAGTAAACAGTTTTTACACGTTTATGGAAAACATAGTTTGGCATTATTAAATAAGTAATTTTAGGCAATTTCAGCAACACACACTGTACTTATAGTTTGTCCCATCCCTGTAACCGTTATATGTGCAAGAGAGCTTGTTCTTTTGAAAAGCAACAGACTTACTGGCCAAAGCACCAGGTGATAAAAGAAAGCCTAAAAAAAGAAAACTAATGCAACCATCACATCTAAGAATTGGTAAGCTGCAGGGCTTTTTTTGAGCTGGAACTTGGTGGAACTCACCTTTGGCTCAGACCCTCTGCTCCCTCCTTACCACTATCACTTGTAAACACAGAAGGATTCTTTTTTTTTTTTTACAAATGACAGCTTGTCTCCCAACAGCTGAGTGCAGGATGGGGACAAGAGAGATGCAGGTTCCTGGGGTGCAGTGCAGATGCCAACACCCCCACTGGAGGATCTCCCTAAAAGTGAAAGAGGAGGAGCCAACTACAGTGTGCAATGAGGTACAAGAGACTGAGTGCTTCAGCTTAATACAGCAACAAATGTATGACATATAGAATATGGTTGAGCCTTTAACCACCAGAGGATTTTCCTGCTTTACGTCTGGGCCACTTTTTGCAACTTGGCACTGCGCGACTTTAACTGACAATTGCGCGGTCATGCAACGCCGTACCCAAACGAAATTTACGTCCTTTTTTTCACACAAACAGTGCTTTCTTTTGGTGGTATTTGATCACCTCTGCACATTTAATTTTTTGCGATATTAATAAAAAAAGAGCGAAAATTTTGCAAACAAATTGACATTTTCTACTTTGACAGTTAAAAAATATCCAATATATTCAATTTTTGTCATATATTTAGGCCAAAATGTATTTAGCTACATGTCTTTGACAAAAAAATTCTCAATGAGCGTATTTTTAACTGCTTTAAGACAGGAAGATTTTACCCCATTCCTGACCAGGCTATATTTTCGGCACTGCGTTATTTTAATGGACAATTGCGCGGTCGTGCGACTCTGTACCAAAATTAAATTTATGTCCTTTTTTTCCCCACAAATAGAGCTTTCTTTTGGGGGTATTTGATCACCTGTGCGATTTTAAATTTTTGAAAAAAAGAGCGACAATTTAAAAAAAAAAAAAAAACAATATTTTTTACATTTTGATATATAACATTCCCAAAAAAAGATATATAAATCAAAACTTTTTAACATTTTAGGCCAATTTGTTTTACATATTTTTGGTAAAAAAAATTACAATAATCGTATATTGATTGGTTTGCACAAAAGTTATTGCATTTACTAACTAAGGGAAAGATTTGTCATTTTTATTGTTTATTTTTTTTTTTTACTAGTAATGGCGGCGATCTGCGATTTTTTTTGTGGGACTGCGACATTGCGGCAGACAGATCGGACCCCTAACTGACATTTTTGACACTTTTGGGGGTACCAGTGACATTACTACAGTAATCAGTGCTAAAAATATGCACTGTTACTGTACTAATAACACTGGCAGGGAAGGGGTTAACTTTATTGGTGATTAAGTGGTTAAATGTATGCCTCATGCTTACTGATGTGTGTGGGGGGAGGGGATAGTGTGACACAGACACAGATCGCAGGTTCAGCTAGGCTGAATCCTGTAATCTGTGACTGTCTGTCACATAGGAGATCCGCCTGCTTTGTTTACACAAGCGGGCGGATTTCCTCACTCGATCCCCAACGATCGGGGAAGATCGGTGATGATCACCGCCTCTCCTCCCCTGGCCCGACTCCCGCTGTGACTGAATACAGTGGGAGCGAGCATCTGGCGGCGCGCGCGCGCCGCCGAGAGAGGGGAATGTCTGGTGACGTAGGTCTACGTTGCCAGACGATAATGAGCCACTGTGCCGCAGTAGCAGCACAGTGAGCAGTGGGGAAGTGGTTAAGGAGGGGAGGAGAAGATGGGGGCAGCGGAGCAGGGTTGCATGCAAAGGTCAGAGCTGAAGAGGGGTGAAAGTGACATGTGGATGGGAAATGCAGAGGTAAGTAGCTGTAGAAGAAGGCTAAACTCTGTACTCTGTGTGTAGCACATCTGAACTCTACACTCTGTATGCAGCACTGTAGTATGGTAAGCAACGGGTTAAGTTGCTGTCTGCAAAATGTTACAATTATGTATATGTCTGGGAGCTGGGTGTGGCTGAAGTTAGTTGCATGCTGATGTGCAGTGAATAAAGAAGCAACCTGAACAGCCTGTCTGTGTTAATACACTACATTTTGGCGACGAGGATGGCTAGCTTTCTGGATTTACCGGCTATCGGACCGTTTGATGTGTCTGGAGACCACACTAGTCTCTCACAGCGCTGGGACAAGTGGAAGAAGGGATTTCAGCTCTATGTTATAGCCACAGGAGTGACTGCACCTGCTCAGAAGAGAGCCATGCTGCTGCATCTAGCTGGACCTCAAGTTCAGGACATTTTTGAAACCCTGGGAGCAACAGGGGAAGATTCAGACTATGAGACAGCCATGAATAGACTGAGTGAGTACTTTGAGCCAAAGAAAAATATTCCCTATGAAAGATATAAGTTTAGACAGGCTGTGCAAGAACTGGGAGAAACCACAGACAGTTATGTGACTAGGCTGAAATATCTGGCAAAGTCTTGTGATTTTGGGACTGTAACTGAGGAGATAATCAGAGATCAGGTCATAGAGAAATGCACATCTGTGCACCTCAGGAGGAGATTGTTGAGAGAACCTAGTCTCACACTTACTAGTCTTCAGGAGATTGCAAGAGCCATTGAACTGTCTGAGCTCCAGGCTCTGCATATTGAAACCAAGAACACTGCATCTGTCAATACAGTCTCCAAACCTACCTATAATAATAGGAATATCTGGAGTAGGAAAGAGAGTTTTCCAAAGAGGACTTTACATATCACCTGCAATAAATGTGGCAGGGCGGGACACACAAGTCAGGACTGCACTGTGGTACAGAATAAAATGTGCTTTGCTTGTGGAAAGACAGGTCATTTTGCAGCTGTGTGTAGAAGTACAACCAGAGATAACAAAACCAAAGGACAATCTGCACAAGTAAATGTTATAGCTGAGGATAAAGAGAGTGCTCCTGACTGTGAATTTATATTCTCCCTGTGTTCTCTGCAAGCTGGGACATTAACCATTAAGATTGGAAATACAGATGTGTCAGTGCTGATTGACTCTGGAGCTACATGCAATGTTATGGACTTGGCTTCTTGGCACAGTCTTAATGGCAGAGAAAATCACCTTAAATTGTGTAACACCACTAAACAGATTTATACTTATGGCTCCAGTACACCACTGCAACTTAAAGGCAAATTTTATACCTCTGTTCAAACACATGAGACTGGTCCTCCATTGCAGACCGAATTCTATGTTGTAGATGGCACAGGGTCGCCTCTGCTTGGTCGTCAAACTGCAATGGCACTAGGGGTGTTAAAGATTGGCCGTGATGTAGGCAGCGCAAGAGTGAATATGGTGTCTCCTGCTATTTCTGCATTGAAAGAGGAATTTAAAGATTGCTTCTCTGGGTTTGGAAAATGAAAGGATTTTCAGTTGGAGCTTCACATTGATCCACATGTAAAGCCTATTGCACAGCCAGTACGCAGACTTCCTTATAGCCTGAGATCACCTGTTGAGCACAAACTGGCAGAGCTGCTAGACCTTGACATTATTGAACCTGTGGAAGGGCCCACTCCGTGGGTATCGCCGTTAGTTGTTGTACCAAAGGGCACAGATATTCGGATTTGTGTGGACATGAGATGTGCTAACCAAGCTGTGCAGAGAGAGAGACATCCAATTCCCACTATTGAAGATGTTCTGCATGCAATGAATGGGGCAAGTGTCTTCAGTAAACTGGATTTGAAATGGGGTTATCATCAGATTGAATTGACCCCAGCATCTAGAGTCAACACTACATTTGCAAGCCATAAAGGTCTTTTTAGATACAAGAGGTTGATGTTTGGCGTATCGTCCGCACCGGAGGCCTATCAACATGTGATTCAGCAAGTGCTACGTGGTTGTGAAGGCACGCAAAACATTTCTGATGATATAATTGTGTGGGGAACAAACACACAGGAGCACGACGAACGTCTCCGTGCAGTGCTAAATCGCTTGAAGGAGAAAGGGTTAACATTAAATGAGAAGAAATGCACATTTCAAATGAATAAAATGACTTTTATGGGCCATGTGCTGTCTGACAGGGGCATTGGTCCGGAGGACTGTAAAATTAAAGCTGTGTCTGATGCCAGAAATCCTGAAAACCCTGCAGAAGTACGCAGTTTTCTTGGGCTAGTGAATTACTGTGCCAAGTTTATTCCAGATATGGCGACTGTCAGTGAACCTTTGAGAGTGTTGACTCGCAAAGCAGTCCCGTGGAAGTGGGGCTTTTTGGAACAAGGTGCATTTGATGAACTTAAGAGACGGCTGACTTGCGCCACAACTTTGGCTTATTTCAATCCTACTGCACACACCCAAGTTATTGTCGATGCTAGCCCTGTGGGGTTAGGCGCCATCTTGGTTCAGAGACAATGCACAGGCGATTACAGGCCTATTCAGTATGCAAGCAGATCCCTCACTGATGTAGAGAGACGTTATTCTCAGACCGAGAAAGAAGCTTTGGCTGTTGTTTGGGGATGTGAAAGGTTTCACACCTATCTCTACGGCCTTGATTTTGACATCATCACAGACCACAAGCCTCTGGAAGTGATATATTCGCCACGCTCAAAACCATCCGCCAGAATTGAGAGATGGGTTCTCAGATTGTTACCATATCGCTTTACAGTGCGGTACAGACCTGGACCGACTAATGCGGCAGATGCACTTTCCAGATTGCCTCAGTCTTCTGCACCTGTTCATAACCTGGCAGAAGAGTACATTCGTTTTGTGGCTACTAACGCCATGCCTCAGGCATTGACACCGCGGGAGGTTGAAGAATTGTCATCTGTGGATCCGGAAATTGCTCGGTTGAGAAAATGTGTAAGACAAGGGGTTTGGGTGGATTGTGACCCAAGCTATCACAGAATCAAACAAGAGCTGAGTATTGCAGGACAACTAGTTCTACGTGGCAATCGTATTGTGATGCCTAAAGATTTACGGAAACGTACATTACATTTAGCCCATGAGGGCCATCAAGGCATTGTACGCACCAAACAAAGATTACGTGAGAAAGTCTGGTGGCCAGGAATTGACAAGGATGTGGAACGTTTGGTTTCTTCATGTCGAGCATGTCAGTTGGTGGGCAGCAAACCTAAACCAGAACCAGTAACTCACACTGTTCTACCTGAGGGACCATGGGAAGATTTAGCCATTGATCTGTGCGACATTCCATCTGGACACCATCTTTTAGTTGTTGTGGACTATTATTCAAGGTGGCAAGAGGTGGTAGTTCTCACTAAAGCTACATCATCAACTGTAATTGAGGGGTTGGAGAGCATTTTTGCATCTCATGGGTTGCCTAAACGGATTGTGAGTGATAATGGTGCCCAATTTACTTCTCAGGAATTTCAGGATTATCTGAAATCAAATGCTATTGAACATCATCGTACAACTCCATACTGGCCACAGGCTAACGGGGAAGTGGAACGCCAGAATCGAACCTTGCTGAAAGCTTTGCGGATTGCTCATTTAGAGAGAAGAGACTGGAAAAAGGAACTGTGGCGTTTTCTTTTGGCTTATCGCACAACTCCGCATACTGTCACTGGCATTAGTCCTGCGGAACTTCTTTGTGGTCGCAAATTCAGGACAAAATTGCCAGACATTGGGGGTCCTCCTACAAGTCAGAAACCTTTTCGGCATATTGATGAGGAAAGTAAGATCCGGGCTGAACAGTATGCAAACCACCGCCGCCATTGTCAACCTAGTGGCCTTCAACAGGGTGATAAGGTGTTGCTTCAAAATGATCGGTTTAACAAACTGGCTCCGTCCTTTGAACCTGAGCCTTATGTTGTTAAGGAGAAAAGAGGTACTCAAGTGGTTTTAGAGGATTTAGATGGACACACAAAAGTGCGTAATTCCTCATTTGTGAAGAAATTTATTGAGTCAGAAGGTCAAGTATCGGAAGATGGCGAACAGGCAAAGAGTAGTGATGATACTGCCAGTGATCCAGACTTCAATCCACAACCATCCACATCGGAATGGCCAAGAGAAAAACGAGCAACAAATCCACCGGCCTACCTTAAGGACTATGTGTATAGTCAGGAGTTTATAGGTTAAATTTTTAGTTGTTCATCCATGCATTTTGTTAATCTTATTAATACGTTGTGCATGTTATGTTTTATTCAAAGAGAGAAGGGAATGTAGTATGGTAAGCAACGGGTTAAGTTGCTGTCTGCAAAATGTTACAATTATGTATATGTCTGGGAGCTGGGTGTGGCTGAAGTTAGTTGCATGCTGATGTGCAGTGAATAAAGAAGCAACCTGAACAGCCTGTCTGTGTTAATACACTACAAGCACATCCCCAAACTCTGCGTGTAACCCCCCCAAACTCTGCACTCTGTACATAATGCACTCCTGGTATTAAATGCTCCTTTGAGACCCTCCCTCTGTAAGTGAAATTTGGCCACACCCACTATTTGATGCAGTTTAGAGTGTGTGTGTGTGAGTTCCTGTACCTATTTTTTGAGAAAAAAGCCCTGGTAAGCTGCAATATAATAAATGTTTGATTCTTGGTTTAATATCACTTTAAAGTATTGTGTGTGCTTGTTTTAAGGAGGGACTTTAATCTTACATAAAGGGAAAGAAAAAAAATGTTTGACATAGATAATACTGACCATTTCAGGAAAAGGAGAGTGCAAGTGTGTAGGAAGAATAAAGTGGTTCTAAAGCCTCAAGGTTTTTTACCTTAATGCATTCTATGCCACTGGCATGCGCGGGAGTGACGTCATCGCGACTCCAGCAAGTCACAGAGCCAGAGTTCACGAACCTGGAAGCAAGATGGGTTACAGCACAGGGCATGGGGGCCGTTCCTTCAAAACGCATGCGCCAGTGATGTCACTGGCTGCATGTACAGTAAATATCTCCTAAATCAGTGGTTCTTAACCTTGTTGTAGGTACTGAACCCCACCAGTTTCACATGTGCATTCACCGAACCCTTCTTAATTGGAAAAATAAAATATGATTTTTTCAAATTCAAAACATAGGTATATATTTAGGTATATATTTATACATAGGTGCACAAAATTAACAAAACCATTAAAAGAACAAGGCAGACTAGCCTTTTCATCAAATCTGGCTCTCCTCACCTTGAATTCAGCAAGCGCTGCATCTCCATGCAGCTTAAGGAAGTGTTCTCTTAGTTTTGTCGGTGCTAGACTAGAATTGCTCAACTTGGCATTGCAAATCCTGCAGTTAGGCCGCTGACTCCCATCACGTTCCCATTATACATGTGAATCCATATTGTACATATTTGTCCGACCACTTTCTTTTTTTGCTCGACATAGTTAGTATGAAGGGATTAATATTAAGAGAGAAATCACACGACGTACCATCATGACAGTTACAATTCGACTACTGGGTCGAATATTTCGACTACTGGGTTCAGAATATTTTCAGTATGTACACTATGTGTTACTACTTTAAGAAGTATTATGCTCTAATTTCCTGTACACCGGACAGAAATGTAAAAAAATGTTATCAGCTTTCCCAAATACTTCCCAAAGCCTTCTGTGAACTAGAAAGCAACACCTCATATGTAGTGGGGATGAGGACAGGGGGAGATGTTTAAAGTCCAAAGGGGGACAGCTTGGGGGGACAACTCAGCTCCTCCATAGACACAGTACAGTGAGTGAGCATTGTAGATAAATGTATATGGACCCTGTACCAAGGATCTCCCCAGGAATCCCCGCCTCATTTCTGCCCATGCTGAGATTCTACAAACTGAGAAGAGCAGTGTATGGAGACTTTTGGCTAAACTCCATGAACTAAAGTGATATTAAAGTCTTGTTTTAAAAAAAATAATAATAATAATAACAAACATATTATACTCACCTGCTCTGTGCAGGGGGTTCGTACAGGGCAGCCTGAATCCTCCTCTTCTTGGGTCCCCCACTGCGCACCTGGCCCCTCCCTCCTGCCAAGTGCCCCCAGAGCAAACAGCTTGCTCTGGGGGCACCCAAGCAGGCTTCCTGCGTGTCCATTCACACACAGCACCACGGCCCATCCTCTCCCTCTCCTGATTGGCTCACTGGCTATGATTGACATGCCTCAGCCACGCTGGATTGAGATGGGGTTAAGTTAGGTATTAGGGGGCTGGGATGGCTGCTGCACACTGAAGATTTTTTACCTTGCACAGAATACAAGAAGGTGAAAAACCTTGAACTTTTAGATTCATTTTAAGTTAAGTTGACCAGATTTTTAAAATAAAATCCTGGACATATTTATTTTTTTTTTATTGGCAAATGGCACAAGACTGCATAATACACAGAGAGCTGGGCACAGCACTGCATAATACACAGAGAGCTGGGCACAGGACTGCATAATACACAGCGCTGGGCACAGGACTGCATAATACACAGGGCACTGGGCACAGCACTGCATAATACACAGAACGCTGGTCACAGGACTGCATAATACACAGAGAGCTGGGGACAGGACTGCATAATACACAGAGTGCTGGGCACAGGACTGCATAATACACAGAGCGCTGGGCACAGGACTGCATAATACACAGAACGCTGGGCACAGGACTGCATAATACACACAGTACTGGGCACAGAATTGCATAATACACACAGCACTGGGCCCAGGACTGAATCCGGGGACAAAACCGGGAACAGACTTGGTCCAGTGACTAGGGATAGACCGATATGGTTTTTTCAGGGCCGATACCGATATTTTGGTCACAACATATCCGTATCTGCCGATATGGGCTGATATCAATTTTGGCCGATACAGATATATTGGGGCCACCGATATATCGGCCTTGCCGATAATCAGTCTGTAGAAAAACGGAAAAAATAACCGCACTAAAGGTGAAAGTAATAAATTAAGCAGCAACTTTAAGTGTGACCACACCCTAGAAAACTGTGTAAATAATAAGTCGCGCTCAGTGAATAAAAGAACAAATAAATGTCCAAAAATGAATAATATGTCAATTTCTCAAGTCCTGATAATTCCTTTTAGGATTCCTTTTAGGATCGTTTTTAGTATATCCTTTATTATTTTGTTATTCAGATATTTAATTTATTCGATTATTATGTGCTTTAAGTATTGTCTTCAATGTTACGATATTTTTGTACCATATTACCCTGTTTCCAATACGATTCATGTACATTCCCCTGTGCAAGATGGTGGAATGGGCTTCGCTCAGTACCGGATATCCGGCTGAGTGGTGTATAAGAGATGGCGTCAGCACATCGTCCGCACCTTTGAAAACGTCTTCTAGGACGAAACGTCGTTAGGTCACGGCGTGTTGACGTTATCTCCAGAAGCGTGCCAACTGTGCGGATGTGCCCAGCCGTCCGGCCGGCGGCTTTTTCCATGCGATTTTGCTTCTAATGACATGTGAGTGATTTACCTTCTTTTTTAATAAAGTTGTTACGTTTTTACACTATTGGCACCTTTCTTTTTATCTGGGACCTGTTATGCTGTCCATCTGATGGGATTGTGATCTGGTCTGATTCCTGTTACCCTGAGAGTTCTGTCTACATCTTTGCTGAGTGGTCTCTGAGAGCTTACCCATCCGTACTCCTTGACATCCTGAGAGCGTTTCCAACTCTTGGTCTGGTAAGGGGCTCAAGTTGTCTATGGTGGCTGCTTTGATTTCTCTGACGGAATTCATTATACCCTGCTATTATTGGTTTTAGTTGGGTAAGGGGCTCTTAAATCGGTGGTGGATTACCTATTACCTATGCTATCTTCTCCCTGTCACACAGCACCTAGGAGAGTCTCTCTGTATGTGGGCTCACAGCTAATCCTGTGTTTTTTTGATTAGCTCTGGTAAGCAGCTTCACGATTGGTGATGGACAGAGATGTATAGTAACGAAGTAGAACTACTTAAGTACTGTACTTAAGTACCGAAATGCGGTATCTGTACTTTCCTAGAGTAGAATTTTTCTCTCCTACTTCTACTTTTACTTCACTACATTTTTTCAATGATTTCGATACTTCTACTCAAGTATTTTTTTTTTGTGCTGCATAGTTACTCGTTACTTTTAAAAAAATTACCACTGCCAGAACAGTAGATGGCAGGTTGCATAAAGCTCAAAAAAATGTGTATAATGTAATTTGTAAATCAGCGCATATGAAAATAAAGGCTGTGTATAATAAAAGCTGCTATACCAAATCTTTCCAATAAAAAGAAAATATGAAACAAACAAATAAATGGTGCTACAGCGCTTAAAGTGCATCAAGAAACTACTAACAAACACAGGTTAATCATTTGAATAAATCATTTGAAATAATAAAAAACAATATGATGTTCAAACTTTTGACTTCTTTCTTTAATAACTACATAACACAGTACTTGTACTTCTACTTTCAGTACTTGAGTAGAAATTTTTTTTCAAAACTACTGGTACTTTTTACTTTTAGTACTTAAGTAGCAAATTTTTTGAAAAAACTACTTGCAATACTTAAGTAAAAAAAATGTTGAATACTTTAGTACTTCTACTTAAGTAACTTTTTCTGCGAGCACTTCCACTTCTACTTAAGTCACTTTTTGATCGAGCACTTATACTTTTACTCAAGTAGAAATTTCGAGTACTTTATACAAGTCTGGTGATGGATACACCTTCTTTTTTATTTAAGTTGGTGCACTTTAGGGTGTTTAATGTAAAATATATTTTGTTGTGGGGTTTTATGCTATGGCATCCCTTTCTTTCCATATGTGACTCCATGCCATCCAATCCCAGGAGTTCACCAGGGATATCTACAATTAAGTTGTTTGGATAAATCCCCTGCTTTTATTGACTACAAGTCTGGTATGCGCATTACCTAAGGGAGCTTGGATTCCTC
Source organism: Pelophylax lessonae (assembly GCF_965119305.1). Taxonomy (NCBI): domain Eukaryota; kingdom Metazoa; phylum Chordata; class Amphibia; order Anura; family Ranidae; genus Pelophylax; species Pelophylax lessonae. The sequence continues at coordinate 604,755,525 of NC_138769.1, forward strand.
ATTGTGCTGACTCTATTAATTTCACAATATTTTTGTATCTCTTAAGAGACTATTTGATCACTTCACTTTTTTATTATCAGGACTTGAGAAATTTACATATTATTCCATTATAATCAGTCTATCCCTGCCGGGGACAGTGTCCTCAGTCCGGGGAGCTCTGGTCACCCTATTTTAAGTATGTTTTTTACAAGGACAAGTGTTTTGGATAAAAAATGTCATTTTAAAAAGATAGGGTGGAGTTCCTTTTTAGGAATAAGCTAGCATGCAGGAATGTCGGCTAGATTCCTAGGAAAAACTTTCATTATAATTGCTTTCCCTTATGCCTTTTATTAGTGGTTAAAGCAGGCATAATGGTGATATTCTTTATAGCAGCTAACAAAACTTCCACTAGGTGGCATAAATGATCCTTTGTCAAAAATCAAAAACAGCAGATGCAGCTTATCTATCTTGCAGCCAAAAAAATGAATATCCTTATCAAGTATTATTATTATGATTGTCAAATATTCAGTACACTGAGTACTTTCTTTGAATAAATATCAACAGCTTACATAGTTGAATGTAGAAGATGCAAACATCGTTTAGACTGCAAGGAAATGCAAAAAATATTCAGAATTTCCGCTTTCCTAATTGTAGTCAATTTAATTTGTTTTCTTTTTGAAGTTTATATGCATTTTACTAAATCTGTATACCCTGTATTTATATATAATATTTACAGACATTATTTGACCAAAAGTACGTGAATACCCCTTTAAATCATTACATTCAGGTATACTGGAATAAGTCACTGATTTGAGTAATTCATTTGTGAGTATAACTTTTACCTTGAGATATTGATTTCTCTAAACAGTATTTTTTCAACTGTAGCTAAAAAATAACTCAAATACATATTAAGCTGAGCTAGGGGCTCCACCTGCTGGTTGCATATGAAAACACAGTGCAAAGCATTTACATGGAACATTTCATATATACTGTAGCTAACTAAATGGAACATAACTTCACTATTGGCTGTATTTCTCCCCTGCCCCCACCCCCCCCCCCCTTAAAATTGTACATTATGTGGCACTCCATGTCACATGACTGTGCATCAAAAGATTTATGCCTGTAGCACATAGTAAGTGTGCCACTGCCAGTTACATGTATTTCTGTCTGGCGCCCCAGGTCAGTCGGTGCCGTTTTTGCAGAGGAGGGGCCTGGGCAGTGCGTGGAGGCGCTACATGCGACGTCACTTGATGACACGTCGATGTGCGGTGCATAGCCTGCCCGCCTGGGGGGGGGGGGGGGGGGTTATCCAGATATAGAATCCACCTAGGGTGCCAAATGCTCTAGGTATGCCCCTGGCCTGGGCTTCTATCAATGGGCTTGTAGTTTAGTAAAAAGACAGGCATGGAAATGTGCACTGGACTCCAGATATGATAGGTCAAATTGATGGGTAATATGAGCTTGACTGATAACTGGCCTTGCTCCATTGTAGTCAGGTGCAGTCTATTTTCTCCACTGCAGGTGGCGCTCAATCACAGCAGCATTGCAGAAGGAGAGGAAGTCAGGACATGGTTCCAGGGTTACTGGGGAAGTGATCCAGTTGGATGCTGCCCCCATGTGACTCTGGCAGCCAACTTGGATCGGGCAGAGTCTATTTAAGACTAGGACCCCCGGGTGGTGAAGGGGTGGTGAAGGGACAGGTCACCCATTTATCAGGGACAGTATTAGCAGTAGGGAGAGGTTCCAGATAAGTAGCGAAGAAGCAGGAGCATGCTATCCTTCCGGGAAACCTCCCCATTTAGGCACAGACCGGCCAGGCCAAATTTCATCCATCAAGACAGACGCTGTCAGTGCATCCAAGATCTGCTGCTACATTGTTTGTTGCAACATACTGTGAGTGCACCCAGTTGTGTTGACTTCCCCCAGGTATTTATACTGGTTTGAACTACATTTACAATACAGTTCTGTTACTACATCTGTACTATAAGTGCTGCCACTGCAACAGGCTGTACCTCCCAACACCCTGCCAAACCAGAGCTAGAGGTATCTGCAGTGCATGTCTTTTACCTCACTCCATAGGCCTAAACATAAAAAATCCCATGACATGACAGTCAGTGTTTAGGAGCTTGTCTGGATGTCCAACCTTTCTTTATTGTCTAAGGTTGGCCATAGACTGTGCAGTCAGATTGTACAGTCTGTGTACATTCGCCTTTTGATTAACCAAAACTACTTGTTATAAGGACACTTACAACAGATGTTAAACAGATGACTATTACCCTTGTGTATTTTCACATTTCACTCTCTGTTCTCCTGTTTCTTTAGCTTCCTAAGTCATCAACAGGTTGAACAAAAACAATTGACTCAATTTCCCCATCCACACACTCAATGTTGATGGTGGAATCCTCCTCACTCAACGTTTGTATTCTGACAGCAGGGAGAGTTCACCACTGTCAGAGAACTTTGATCAATATTGCAGGCCTGCAGTGCTGATTGAGCGAGCAGTAGATTGACTTCTGCACAACCTCTCTGCTCATACATGGATCAAAATTCTGCTTGCCCCTGCTGAACCGGCCAAATTTCAATCCATGTATGTTCGGTACCCATTTCCCTTTTTTTTTCCTGTATACTGTACCTTACTTTATAATCTTAGTAAAAACAGTTTGAGAAAAAAAAAACAGGTGACTATTACAAGATACCTCAACTTCTCACTTAAAGCAGCATACAAAGACTCCATGACTAATTCTATACTTACCCTTTGCCACTCTTCTGCAATCTCTGCTAAAACAGCGGAGATGAACTACAAACTTCTTATGAGATGGCATTTTTCACAGGTGAGATTGCATCGTATGTTTCCTTCCTCGTCCCCTCTGTGCTGGAGGGGTTGTGGTCAACCTGCCACACATGCTCATATATGGTGGTCGTGTCCGATCATATTTACCTATTGGTCCTCGGTGCTATCACTTATAGAAATTATCCAGGGCTCCCCTGTTGCTGCTGACCCGTGGTCTGTCCTATTTCATGGTACGACGGTCCCACCCTATAGGTATAGAAGGTCAATTACACCTCACCTCCTCAATGCAGCTAAGGCTCTCATTCCTTTATATTGGAAGAATCCAGTGGCTCCACCTATAGCTTTCTGGCTGCAATCTGTTGACCATACGTATCGCCTGGAGGACAAGACCTACGATTTCAGGGGTCATGGCTCCCAGGCTCATAAGATTTGGGCATGCTGGCTTGCCTTCACCCAATCTAAGAAATACGCTGAGCTTTTAGACGATTAGTCATGATCTGTGATATTTTGTGATGTTGCAACTTTTTGGTCACACCATAAGTCCCCCTCCTTTTCCTCCCCAACCCCCCCCCCCCCTCTCCCCCCAACCCATCTCTTTTTTTTTTTTGCCTGCTGTCTGTCCTGTTTGTGGTTGTGGGCTCTCTGCCCTTGGTTTTTCAATACCTCCTGTCACCTGTGTTGCCTGATAGGCTAACCATCTGATACATGGAACTGGGTTTATGCTGCCGCAGAGATTCAGGATCATGTAAGGTTTACTTGTTTGCCATGGGCTATGTATGGATGTTCACCAGTGGACGATGGAATTTTATGGTCCGTATATAAGGGTTTTACTTGTTTAGTTTAAATGTTTCTTATCCGGATGTTATTTTTGGCAGTTTATCAGATTTGTTAAACTCTCTAAAAAATCTGTTCTTCAATATGTAGGTTCCTATTGCTATCATCTATATTTTTGAAGACTCCCCCCCCCCCTTTTCCCTTTTTTTTCTCTTTCTTCATGTCAATTTTGGGAAACTTTCCCCCTAAAAGTACTGACAATACCTACATAACGAAGCACTCAATTTTTCTTTTTTTTCACAAGTTTTTTTTTTTTTCACAAGTTTTTTTCTTTCACGATAATTATTTTTTTTTTTTTTGGTGTTTTGGGAAATTTTCCACTTAATGTTTTGATAATAATATCACAATGAGAGATCCCCTCACTCCCTTTTTTTTCCCTTTGGTTTAGGAACTATTAAGGTGTAGTAAAGCTGGTATTGACAAAGATGTATAGAGGTATAAACCTAATTTTACTTGTTATTTGTTGTTTCTTTTTCTGATTTTTTCCTCTTATAACTTTATGTATTGTTGAAAAAATTTAATAAAAACATATAAAGAAAAAAATAAAGCAGCATACAAAGAAAATGATTTGTGTACCGCCAGGGTTGCTCAGGGGGCACCATCATCCCTCCATAATCAATATCCAAACAACTTCACCATAAAATGGGATTTTTGAGGTGCCCACTCATACACTGTTTATACACAACTAAAATAAAAAATATTTAGTAAAGCCATAAAAGCATTAAAATATATGACATAAAGCAAAAGCATTTCCTTAAAGATTACAAATATAAAGAACATTTTTCACAGTATAGTGTTGTCTCTCCCACCCTACTTATTAGTATTTGACTCCTTGGGTTTCAAAAATTCAGTGCTGGAAACGTTCAGAGAAACCTTTGTAGGGGAGAGATCCACAATTTGTCACAACATGTTTTGTGGGCACCATAAGCCCCCACTTCTTCATGTGTCGTGAAACTCTAAGCCATAGGTTAATATTTAGTCCAACAATAGTTTTAATATCTATCACATACAAATATAGTAAATACCTTTATTAATTAAGAAGCATGTAATTCAGGGCCTGGGAACCACCAAACCATATCATATGTCCCAATGGAAGAAGAACCATGCGGAGACTGGGAGAAGAGAACAAAACAGTAGGGACACAAAGGAAATAACCTCTTATGAAATAAAATTCCTCCAATGCATACCCTGGTATGTGATAGATATTAAAACTTTATTGTTACACTTATGTTTTTGTCTTTATATTTCTACAGAAATAAATGCGTCAGCCATTTATAAATTATTAATATTAATAACAATAATAAGAATAATCTCACCTCTTGTGAAGTGAACAGTGCCAGTCTGGGAAGGGAATGCAGGCCTTTCTCTTTGCAGTGTGGAAAACGCTGAAATCGAGCAATATTTATGGCATACATATTGGATATGGAGCCTCCTGCAAGAAGAGATCAGAAGTCCTAAAAGCAGGACTCAAAACAAGGACCAAACAAGGCACCCCACTCCAAACCACCTTCCATATACAGAATACATCTCTTTATATTCCAGCAAAAGTGTGCCTGCTCCAGAACAGGCAACATTGGTGATAATAACAGCAATGCTAAAGAAGTGCTTTACCAGGCAGTATGTGCAGGGGAGGAGTATGCAGGATAATAAAGTAGCCCAGTGCAATTTTAGATATGGGCCTATTGGGCGAGAAATATTTTTGTCATTACTTTATTTAAGTAATACATATATGATACATATGTGTATATATCATGAATCATATATACAAACTGTAGAATACCTCCCAACATTTTGAGATGGGAACGAGGGACACCTATTAGCAAAAGTATGTAGGCATAGGAGGACACACCCCCTGCCACCCCCTCTTAACCACTTGCTGACCTCTTACTGAGCTGGTACTGCGGCAAAGTGGCTCGTTATCGTCTGGCGACGTAGACCTGCGTCACCAGACTCTCCCCTCTCTCGCCGCCGGAAGGCTCGCTCCCGCCGTGTCTGAATATTCAGACACAGCGGGAGTCGGGCCAGGGGAGGAGAGGCGGTGATCACCGCTGCTCTTCCCCGATCGTCTGGGATCGAGTGAGGAAATCCGCCCGCTTGTGTAAACAAAGCGGGCGGATCTCCTAAGTGACAGTCACAGATTACAGGATTCAGCATAGCTGAACCTGTGATCTGTGTCTGTGTCACACAACCCCCTCCCCCCACACACGTCAGTAAGCATGAGGCATACATTTAACCCCTTGATCACCAATAAAGTTAACCCCTTCCCTGCCAGTGTCATTATTACAGTAACAGTGCATATTTATAGCACTGATTACTGTAGTAATGTCACTGGTACCCCCCCAAAAAATCGCAGATTGCCGCCATTACTAGTAAAAAAAAAATAAACAATAAAAGTGACAAATCTTTCCCGTAGTTAGTAAACGCGATAACTTTTGCGCAAACCGATCAAAATACGCCTATTGTGATTTTTTTTACCAAAAATATGTAACAGAAAACAAATTGGACTAAAATGTTAAAAAGCTTTGATTTTTAAATTTTTTTTGGGAATGTTATATATCAGAATGTAAAAAATATTGTTTTTTTTTTTTTCAAAATTGTCGCTCTTTTTTTCAAAAATTAAAAATCGCACAGGTGATCAAATACCACCAATTTTTTCTCAAAATTATTGCTCTTTTTTTATTAATATCGCAAAAAATGAAAAGCGCAAAGGTGATCAAATATGACCAAAAGAAATCTCTGTTTGTGGGAAAAAAAAGGACGTAAATATCGTTTGGGTACAGGGTTGCATGACCGCGCAATTGTCAGTTAAAGTCGCGCAGTGCCAAGTTGCAAAAAGTGGCCTGGACGTTAAGCAGGAAAATCCTCCGGTGGTAAAGTGGTTAAAAGAGAATTATACAAAAAAAATGATTAGGTAAACCCACAAGGGCTTTTTTTTTACCCACTACAATTCCTTTATACTGGCTTTTGAAATTTACAAATGAAGCAATTTAGAAATTGGATGAAAAGTTTAGCACCGGGAAACACGTTTTTAAAGCTAAAAGGTGCATATGTTATACAGTTCTATAGATCAGACCAAAATGAGGGACACATAAGGAGTTAAGAGGGACAGTTGGGAGCTATGCTGTAGACTTTCTTTTGATGATATTGTCTTTCAATGCATTCTATAGACATAAAGATGTAATAAAAAAGTGTGTTTTTTACCAGCATAAATTAAAATAGCTATTCCTGACATTTTATTCCTTGTTTATAACTGGCCTAAGAGCTCCAACACAACATTTAGCTGGACACAGGTTTGAATCATATTTATGGTGTACACGTCGATTACATTACCTGGGCAAAATATGCCATCTCCTGCATTCCAGCCAAGGAAACTTCTCATTGTTTTAAGCACTTCATCTTCCATCAGAACAAACACTGGAGCAGCTTCATAGGTGTATCTGTAGAATATATGGACCTGACTGTAATGGACACAGACTGACAAAAAAATGAATTTTCACGGGCTGCTATTGGTTAACAGACACCACTGCTGATTGCATGGTCTTGTTAAATAAACTTAAGGTTCACAATCAATCTCCCACTATTTTTCGGGTCTTGCCTTCTGCTGTACTTCACAACCCCCTATCATATATGGAAGTTTGTTAGCAAGTATTGAAGATGCCAGTCCTCCTTGATAGGGGGAGCCTTACCTTATCCCAATTATAAACACTTTAAAAACACTGTTTTTAAAGTGTTTATAAAAATGTTGTAATGCTGCAGGGCAGTTAGTAATATAGTAGAACTACCTCTTACTCTTTCCAAATAAAAACCATATGCACTAAATGTGTCTTGCCGCTATTCATCCTTTTGTCAAAAGATAAGTAGATCACATGAGGTTGTCTAATAATATCTTATATAACTAGTAGAAGGCTGATAAAGATGTGTTTGTTTGCTTACCCGTTCCCACTGGTGTGATGCGGGACACCCTGCGATTCACACACTGGTTCACACTGAGATCTGCGAACCACTGGGGGTGTCAATGTAAAGTTAATGATACCCCCAGATCAGTTCCCAGATCGCAGTGCGAACTGTCAAATGGTGCAGGAATCAGATTGTATAGGTGTGAACACCCATGCGATCCAATTCCAGTGTCGGCCAAAAAAAAAAAAAAGGGTCCTGCATCACTTTGGTGCAAATGCGATGCGATTTCAGCCATACAGTTGTATGGCTGAAATCGCATCTCACAGACATCGCACAGCATGTGATCTGCACAGCAGTGCAGGGTGAATACCATGTGATGTCTAACATCGCATCAGTGTGAACCTAGACTAAAGCCCGGTACACACTACCGTATTTTGGGTTTCTCGAAAAAAAAAAAACTGACATCTGGTTGAGCCGCTGTACTAACCTTAGCACCCTCCTAGTTAGGTGCTAGAGAGAAAGTATAGTTTTGAATCCTGTCTGCTTACCAGAGGGATTGCAGGTAAATCTATATTGTTCTCTGCCTACCAGAGAGCGGGATCTGTTAGTGAGGTCTGCTCAATGTGCTCGGTTGCAACTCATTTTGTCTACAGAGTGTTTCACACTGGTCCAATAGGGAGGCATGTTGGGCAGTGGGAGGAACCTGACAAATGAGTGCACAGGCGTTTGATACAGCCCTGGTGATTTGGCAGAGGAAAAGTGCCTTGTTGCATGCTGGGATACTGTATAAATGCCAGGAGCACATTCGGCTGGATAGCAGAGTCCTGGAGAAGGGAGTCGACCTGAGGGCCTGGAGAGAGCTAGAGAGGAACTGAATCCGGAGGTCATGTGAAGCTGACTGAGAAGGGAGACACTGGAGGATCTGATTCTGCATTACAGTGAGTACAGGTCAGTGTCAAGGGGCCTGACCTGAGGGGGGCCACCCCTGCAGCTAGAAGAGTCAGTGGACGGGTGTCAGTAAAAGGGATGCTAGTGAGTGTCCTGAAGATAATTTTAGATTCACCAAATCTATTGCTGGAGAGAAAAGAACAAGGAGACTTAGCCCTTTCTATACAAGTGGCAGTATAAATTAAGCAATGCAGCTGCTTCCACAAGCAACCCAGTGAGGCCAAGTGAGAGTTGTCCGTATCCATTGTGAATAGTTACAGTTGGAGTATCCTAAATATTATAAATGAGATATGCCTTCAGACAGCAGCAGTCTGAGCATATGAGAGAGTTAGTGATCGTGCCAATCCTAGAATTTACTGAATAGAGAACATGGAAGATTGGGAAGGAAGGATTTTCCAGGCACATAAAGTAATTAAAATCAATATTTATTCAAATTCCATAAAACGCAAACAAAAGGGGGAGGAAAAAGGGAGCAAAAAACAAATAATTGAGAACATATACAATATAAAACCGATTAGGGCCTAAACGGCTCACCAATCATCTGTATAACATACAGCAGTTCTAATAGATGTAATTCTACACAATTACAATGCTGTTAGCCATAAAAGACTGTAAATACGTAACGGGGATCCTGTCAGAGGTCAGTCCAATGGCAGGCACCGTTCCACACAAGATAAGGTAATGGTGACAAAGAGTAATGGTTCAATTGCTCAACATGTTTCGCCTCATATAGAGGCTTCGTCTGGAGCCTAATTGTAAGTATTGTAGAGGGATTCTGTATATTTGTTATGCAGGACAGAAGTCACCGCAGAATAATTGGTAGTTAGTAACGAAGGGACACTCATGGGCTAGTCAGAGCTCGGTATAATATATAAGAGAGCTGGCCCAGGATTGGTAAGAACCTGGCTGCCACCAAGCACTCAAAATAATGAGAGCATTTCCCTATAACTAAATGGGTGAAGCCCATAAGTTATACCATATAAAAATGGTGTGTGGATTGCCTTTAAACAGCTCTGTACTATATGTCCATGGTGTCCTCTCCGGATGGGGAACCGCCGCCATGACCTGTCCTGCATAACAAATCACACGATCAGATTATCGAACGATCTGTCGTCCGTTTTTTGTGGCATGCTAGTCTGATGTGGAAAGTGAAGAGGTTATTTTCATACGAATTTTCCCGTACGACAGAATTCTACTTCAGAAGTGATGTGTTGGATTGCTTTGTATGTGTTCTTTCTCTCTGAGCATGCCTCGTCAGATTTTTTTCTGTCGAAATCTGTACTAATGAGACAGAAATCGGATGTTGTATTACGGACAACAAAAATTTTATAGCCGGCACATCAGAATTTTGTCAGCCGAAAAGTCGGAGTTGGCTGTCGAAAGCACCATACTAACAATCCAAAAATTGGCAGATCGGTCGTCGGACGAATTTTCCCTACAGATTTTCTTATTGTGTGTATGGGCCTTAAGGGTGGTAATCAATCCTCACATTCGTAGATCATAGAAGAGAGAAAGATGCTCCCATAGTGTATTAAAAGATATACCATTTATTTAAAATAGATCGATTGCACAATATGAATATTTCCTGATTAAAAAGAAATTTAAAGAAAATGTATTTTTTTTAAAACTCACTACATGTTCACTTTAGTTAAAACACATATAATGTAATGGGATCACTGAAGTATACTAAATATATATAGTATGGATCTTATATTTGGTAAAAACAAAAAGTAGTGATTGAACTTACTGGCTTGTGTTCAAAGTCTCAGTTATAAATCTACCAGTCAAGGCATGGCGATCTAACCCTGAAAAAAGTTGGTTGAAGAAGCGGGGGTGTGCTAAAATAATAAATATATATATTAAAAGTCGAAAGCTTTATTTGTTCACAATGCAGAACCTTAAAACACAGATTAATGGAGGACCTGTTTTAACGCTCAGTTTAATGATGTCTCTGCAGTATCCTAGCAACACTTCCTTTGATTCTCCATTGCTCCTTAGGTTTAAATCCAAAACTTTCGTTAACGCCTCCGGTTCCATCCATTCACATACCTAGAGTTCATAAAAAATGTACCATAGTAGTAAATTGAGATTAGAATGACATAATGCTAATGTGTCACACAACAAACAAATGCTGCCCTGTGCACACCTGAATGATGAGGCACTGCTGTGGAAGCTCAGTCCTTTACATAAAAATGACTGCTATATTGTGCTATTAGAGGTACTTTGTTCAGACCAACAAGCAAGATGGTTTCCTGTCTCATGAACTGCAGTGAGTCTTCTGACTCTCAATATTCCTTCCACCCCCAAACCACTAAAGCTGAATTGTTTAACCACTTAAGCCCCGGAAGATTTTACCCCCTTCCTGACCAGAGGTTTTTTTGCGCTTTTTTACTGCGTGAATTTAACGGACAATTGCGCGGTCGTGCGACGCTTTAACTAAACGAATTTGACGTCCTTTTTTCCCCACAAACAGAGCTTTCTTTTGGTGGTATTTGATTACCTGTGCGATTTTTTGATCATGCGCTATAAACATAAAAATAGCGTAAATTTTGCAAAAATAACAATATTTTTCACATTTTTTTATATGAAATTCCCGAAAAAAAAATTTAAAAATCAAAATTTTTTAACATTTTCGGCCAATTTGTTTTATGCTACATATGTTTGGTAAAAAAAAATTGCAAAAAGCGTATTTTGATTGGTTTGCGCAAAAGTTATCGCGTTTACTAACAAAGGGAAAGATTTTTGTAATTTTTGGTGTTTTTTTTAACGCATAATGGCGGCAATCTGCGATTTTTTTGCAGGACTGCGACATTGCGGCGGACATATCGGACCCTTGACTGACATTTTTGACACTTTTGGGGTTACCAGTGACATTAATGCAGTAATCAGTGCTATACATATGCACTGTTACTGTAAAAATGACACTGGCAGGGAAGAGGTTAACTGTATTGGAGAGGGAGGGGTTAAGTGTGTCCTAGGGGCGTGTTTCTAACTGTGATGGGACATGGCTACTAGTGTAAAAACAGAGATCAACGGTCCTACATAGTAGAACCGTCTGATCTCCATTTTTACACAGGGGAGAATGACAGGCGGCTTGTTTACATTAGCCGCCTGCCTTTCTCCCTTCCCGGCGAACGATTGCGAGTGACCGGCGGACATCGGATCCGCCAGTCACATGCACTGACTTCTTAGGGAACGAGCCCGCTATTGGCTCACAAGCCAGTGACAGGCTAGTGACGTACCGGTACGTCACTTTGCCTGGCCGGGGCTGACCGCTGCAGTATATGTACTTGCGGCGGTCGGCAAGTGGTTAAATAGCGAAAAAATCATCAAGAAGTGGCCAGGGGAGTGAAACAAACAAAAAAAAAAAGGATTACAGCTTGTAAATGTTTGGGCTTGGTGCTGCCCCTTCTATATCTGCAGCCCGACCCACAATGTTAGTCCTGATGAAAATACAATCAGGTTTCGGATGTTGATCCTGATTGTTGTGGGGGAGTAAAAACAGTTAATGGAATTTTACTCTGTGCCTTAAAGTGTATGTTACTCTAAAATATGGCATTTCAGATATACTGTATGTCTGTGTTTACAAGCACTTTTTGATAAATGTAGAATGTTGTATTTTTATTTCTTGGTTAGCTGGTAAATACCTGTTGCTTCTGCCAGTCCCCCATCTTTTCTGTTTTATACTGACCATGCTAAAGAAAGGAAGGAAGCAGGTTGCATCTATTCCTTTTACTTGGGTGCTACAGGACACTGTGCCTACGCACGACTTAACTATACTCCCCATGGTCAGACTTCTGAAGACACTCTAATCCAGCCCTGTACAGATTGAGTGACAGCAGCTGGGATGTTACATTGGCAGAAGCTGCTGATGAATTTGCCCTTCTACATGGGAGATACAGGAACAAGGCTGCTGCCGACATGACAACCCCCCCCATCAAAGCTTGCAATGGTCATAAGGAGTCTCCTCCTCCATCTCTCAGAGCCCATGAAGCTCTGCTAAATAGCGGTCACGTGACCACTTGTAAGCAATGAAAAAAATGTATTTATAATAGCATTTATGTTACTAAAACATAATGGCTTGTATTACCAAATGACATTGATTAATGGGTTTTTAAAGAAATACTTTACGTATCCTTTAAGTGAAGTGCCACCATGACACAGGAGCAGCAAAAGTCCAAGCTTAGCAGATAAAGGATCTGGCAGATTTATGAAATGTCAGACAAACTTTGTGCTGTACACCATACATACCTCCCAACTTTTTGAGATGGGAACAAGCGACACCTATTAGCAAACGTATGTAGGCATAGGACACACCCCCTGCTACGCTCCCTTAAATGAGACTTAAACAAAAAAAATTATTAGGTAAACCCGCAAGTGCTTTTTTTAATACTACTATTCCTTCTTACTGGTTTGTAAATTTTACAAATGTAGCAGTTTAGAAATTGAATGAAAGGTTTAACACTTTTTGAAAGATAATTAATGCATTTTATATGCAACTATATAGTTCAGAGCAAAATGAGGGACAAAGGGACTTTGTTCTAAATCAAGGACAGTCCCTCAAAATCAGGGACAGTTGGGAGCTTTGCACCATATGACCCAAAGATGTGGAAGTGCATAGTATTTTTAGCCGAGACACTAGGCCAGGTTCACTTTAACTACTGCACTCACCTTATGATCCCTGTTAGTGGCATTCTGCACTCCTTCCTCAAATATTATCTTAAAAGCCTCTTTCAGAAATTCATCCGCAGTGTTATCTTGTGTACATGAACTTTCTCCCGCCATCAAAGTTCGTACAGGAAAACCTGTAACTGTAACACATATGGTATATACAGTAAATAACTTGACCTCCGGAAGATTTACCCCCCTTCTTGACCAGGTCATTTTTGTGATACAGCACTGTACCCAAATAACATTTTTGTCCTTGTTTTCCCACAAATAGAGATTCCTTTTGGTGGTATTTGCTCACCTCTGCAGTTTTTTTTCCATAAAAGTTTTTTATTGAAAGGCAATGAATACAAGGTACAAAAAGCAGTAGAATAGCATTTGGAACAATTTTTTACAATCATAGGAACAGCAAATGGAAAAGATTCGGCCTAAGCCATACTACATAACATGTATCAATAATCCTCCAAGGCACATGTGTAACGCTCCTGCGTTTTTGTGGTAGGCTGGATATGCAGCTGCAAAATCTCCACTCAGTAGTCATGTAGAGATGTGTTGAATAACCAGATCCAACTCTCTAGACTCATCACTGTGGGCCTGTCAGCTTCATCATACAGATATATACACACTCAATAAGATGTTCCTGGAGTGGTGGAATGTATATGACAGTATGAAGGTGTTGTGCTGAAGGGACAGGTGTGAACAGTGATAGAGATGGTAAGTACTTGATAGGTTTGTTCAGGAGAGTACTAGATGGTATTAGGTAGAGTGCAGATAGGTTAGTAATCGAGTATGGTGACAGGTGGTAAGGACAGCAGATGACAATTACAGGATAGACTAACCCAGTGCAAGGATAGATGGTAGTAGGCTCAAGAGCTAGCAATCTATGCAACAGTGCAGATGATAGATAGTGTAAGTAGGTTATGGAGGATTCCCCTGTGGGGTACTTATCACCAGTAAATGTTAGCAGTAGAGGAATCCAGTAGAGAGGGGAAGATCCGGTAGCGAGATACAGGGATCAGTAGCGAGGTTCCGGTCTGCTCCAGGTAGAAGCAACCAGCTGGAGGTTCCGACAGCAAGACAGGCTTGAAAGCATGTGGATATACAAGGCAGGTTGAGTGAAGGGTGGAAACAGCATTCCGAGAGTGATCGGGTAGCGAGATACAGGATCACATATGAAACAAGTTCAGGTAGCGAGATACAGGAGCGAGTAACATCTGGTATGCTGCTTCACTGATGGCAGGTTGAATGAACGATGTGAGTGAGAACGCCGGCGGTTGAAATAGCCGCTCTGTGGCGCTCAGCGATGACATCATCTGTCTTAAAGGTGTATGCGTACCACCTAGTAAAAAAGGTGGGACGCATATTTGGAAGGAAATAAATTATTAAGGGTACCAGAGGTACCAGAATCTTACAGTACCCCCCCTTAAGGCCGGCTCCGGAAGGCCTATAGCACTGGTTTCTCTGGGTATTTCGAGTGAAACCTTCGTATAAGCCTAGGTGCATGAACATCAGAGGTATCCAACCAGGTGTCGTCTTGGGGTCCATAGTTCTTCCATCTTATGAGATACTGGAGTCTTCCTCTATGGATGCGAGAATCCAAAATCTCTTTGATCTCATATTCTTCTCCGCCTTCAACTTGTATTGGAGGTGGAGGCAAGATGGTAGGCCTTATTCCTTGGTTAGGAACATGAGGCTTCAGTAGCGACACATGGAAGATGGGATGGATCTTAAGATCTGCTGGTAAGGTGAGCTGTACTGCAGCTTTTCCAATAAGTTTCTTAATTGGGAAGGGTCCCAAAAATAGAGGTCCAAGTTTTTTGCTAGGGATCTTTAATCTTAAGTTTCTTGTTGATAGCCAAACAAGGTCCCCAATAGCATACTGAGGAGAAGGTCTTCTACGAAGGTCGTAGTACCTTTTTTGTTGACTATGAGCATGTGATATAGAAGGTATTGAGTAAACCCAGAGAGTCTTTAATTTGGGTAAGATAATCCGAGGCTACTGGGTTACTTGATGGCAGGATGCGTGGTGGAAGAAGAGTGGGATGAAACCCATAATTCAAGTAGAACGGACTTTGCTTAGTAGTACTGTGGGTTGCATTGTTGTAAGCAAATTCCGCCAGAGGGAGGAGATCCACCCAATCATCCTGTAGGTATGATGTATAGCAACGTAGATATTGCTCAATGCACTGGTTGACTCTTTCAGTCTGTCCGTTGGTCTGAGGATGGTAGGGAGAAGTGAGCTTTCGCTCAATCCGTAATATTTGGCAAAGTGCTTGCCAAAATTTAGAGATGAACTGTGAACCACGGTCGGACAAAAGAGTCTTTGGAATTCCATGCAACTTGAACACATGTTTTATCAGTAGTTCCGCTGTTTGTTTAGACGAAGGTAGTCTACGGATAGCAATGAAATGTGCTATCTTTGTCAAGTGGTCCACTGACACTAGAATGGTATTAAATCCCTTAGAAGGTGGTAGTTCTACTATAAAGTCTAAGGACACAACTTCCCATGGAACCTGGGGTATTGGTAGACTGCAGAGTAGACCAGATGGTTTTGTAGTGTCAATCTTGGACCTTGCACAGATGTCACATGAAGAAACAAATTTTTGTACAGACGTCTTCATATCAGGCCACCAAAACTGCCTGGTAAGCAAATTAAGGGTTTTCGTCATACCCATATGTCCTGCCATGGGCACATCATGTGACAACTCCAAGATCTTGGTGCGCATAGTAGGGGGTATGTAAAGTTTGTCGTTGTAATAGAGGAAGCCTTCTGCATCAGTACTCAGTTGTGGTGGAGGTGAATCTAATCCTATACTGTGCAAAATCTCTTCCTTCAAGGAACGGACAACACCAATAATACGTTCATAGGGTATTATGGGAATGGAAGGGATTTCGGCGCAGTTATCTTCGATTAATCGTGATAGCGCATCCGCTTTTTTATTTTTGTCTGCAGGCGTGTAGGTCACTAGGAAGTTGAATCTTAGGAAGAATAATGACCATCGTACCTGTCGGTGGGAGAGAGTTTTGTTAGTCTGGAGGTATTGAAGGTTTTTATGATCTGTATATATGAGTATTGGTAACTGGGTACCTTCGAGTAGATGTCGCCAATTCTCCAGTGCCAGTTTTATGGCAAGCAACTTCTTTTCACCCACTGGGTAGTTCACCTCTGGGCTGCTTAGTGATTTTGAAAAGAAAGCAACTGGGTGGAGTGGTGAAGTATTTGTTGGTCGTTGGGAGAGAACTGCTCCTACTGCCATATTTGACGCATCTACCTCCAGAATATATTGGAGGGATGGGTCTGGATGGCGTAGTATGGGAGCAGAGGTAAAGCTTGATTTTAACAAGCAGAAAGCTTGATTCGCTTTTCTGACCATTTGAATGGTTTCTTTATACTTGTCAGTTGTGTGAGAGGTCTCACAATAGCGGAAAAGTTCTTGATGAACTTCCTATAGAAGTTGGAGAATCCAAGGAATCGCTGTAATGCCTTACGAGTTGTTGGTATAGGCCAGTCCAGAATACAGGATATCTTGCTCATATCCATCTTAATTCCAGTTTTGGATATGATGTATCCTAGAAATAATATTTCTTCCTTATGAAATAAGCATTTTTTTAATTTCACGTATAGATTGTGTGAGAGTAATCTGGATAACACAAGTCTTACATGTTTTATATGTTCAGGCATAGATCGCGAATAGATAAGTATATCGTCCAGGTATACTACGACACAGACATCAAGTAAGTCTCTAAAGATGTCGTTTATGAACCTTTGGAAGGCTGCGGGAGCATTACACAACCCGAATGGCATCACAAGATATTCGAATGATCCGTATCTGGTTCTGAATGCTGTTTTCCACTCATCTCCATCACGGATTCGGATTAGGTTGTATGCCCCTTTCAGGTCTAATTTAGAGAAGTAAGTAGCCCCACGCACTTATTCAATGAGTTCAGGGATGAGCGGCAAAGGATAGCGATCCTTTATCGTAATCGTGTTTAATTGCCTATAATCGATAATAGGCCTAAGACTGGAATCTTTATTGTGGACAAAGAAAAGTCCTGCAGCTGTGGAAGAAGTAGAGGGTCTGATGAACCCTTTTTTCAAATTCTCATCCAAGTATTCCTTGAGATGAGAAAGTTCATCCTGTGAAAGGGGATAAACATGACCGAAAGGCAATTTGCTGTTAGGGAGTAGATCGATAGTGCAATCATAATCCCTATGGGGAGGCAACACTTGAGCATTTTTCTCAAGGAATACTTCGGACAGATCCTGATAGCATAGTGGTGCAATCTCATCTGACACCACAGACAGGATCTTTCCATAAGATGGGAGGTTACACGTAATCTCACAATAGTGAGAAGGGAAGGCCAAAGTCCGTCTTTTCCAATCTATGATTTTTTCAGCCCTTCTTTCTCGTAGTCGTCTGTCGATGTTGATACTAAGTTGTATCAAGGCATCCAAGGTTCCAGGTAAATCCGCTCGGGCGAGCTCGTCTTTAACAGCTTCTGATAACCCGAGTCTGAATTGAGTTCGCAGAGATGTATCATTCCACCCTGAATCAAGGGTCCATCTTTTGAACTCTGCTACAAAGTCTTCTACAGGTCTCCTTCCTTGTTTTAAAGCCCTTAATTGAATATCAGCAGTACTCTGCCTATTGGGGTCTTCATATAAACTAGCGAGTTCTGCTAGAAATAAGGAATAGGAGTTGAGAATCTGATAATTTTTCTCAAAGAGAGAGTCTGCCCAGGCCCGGGGATCACCCGTTAAGTATGAAATAACGGTACAGACTTTAATCTGATCAGTAGAGTATGTACGAGGTTTTAACAAAAAAAGCAATTGACATGCGTTTTTGAATTCACAAAATTTTTTCCGATCACCTGTAAACACTAGGGGAGGGTTTATTTTAGGTTCAGGGGGCTGAACAGTAGTAAGCCGTGAGAGACGGGTTACCTGCTGCGTCAGAGTCTGATTCTCTTCTTTTACTTCAGTAAGAGCAAGTATTAACGCATTTACTTGTTGTGTTAATTGTGTCACTTGAGTGGGTAATTCTGCTGAATCCATTTTTTTTTCTGGTTCGTTCAATCTGTAACGCTCCTGCGTTTTTGTGGTAGGCTGGATATGCAGCTGCAAAATCTCCACTCAGTAGTCATGTAGAGATGTGTTGAATAACCAGATCCAACTCTCCAGACTCATCACTGTGGGCCTGTCAGCTTCATCATACAGATATATACACACTCAATAAGATGTTCCTGGAGTGGTGGAATGTATATGACAGTATGAAGGTGTTGTGCTGAAGGGACAGGTGTGAACAGTGATAGAGATGGTAAGTACTTGATAGGTTTGTTCAGGAGAGTACTAGATGGTATTAGGTAGAGTGCAGATAGGTTAGTAATCGAGTATGGTGACAGGTGGTAAGGACAGCAGATGACAATTACAGGATAGACTAACCCAGTGCAAGGATAGATGGTAGTAGACTCAAGAACTAGCAATCTATGTAGCAGTGCAGATGATAGATGGTAGTAGACTTAAGAGCAAGCAATCTATGTAACAGTGCAGATGATAGATGGTAGTAGGCTCAAGAGCTAGCAATCTATGCAACAGTGCAGATGATAGATAGTGTAAATAGGTTATGGAGGATTCCCCTGTGGGGTACTTATCACTAGTAAATGTTAGCAGTAGAGGGGTCCAGTAGAGAGGGGAAGATCCGGTAGCGAGATACAGGGATCAGTAGCGAGGTTCCGGTCTGCTCCAGGTAGAAGCAACCAGCTGGAGGTTCCGACAGCAAGACAGGCTTGAAAGCATGTGGATACACAAGGCAGGTTGAGTGAAGGGTGGAAACAGCATGCCGAGAGTGATCGGGTAGCGAGATACAGGATCAGATATGAAACAAGTTCAGGTAGCGAGATACAGGAGCGAGTAGCATCTGGTATGCTGCTTCACTGATGGCAGGTTGAATGAACGATGTGAGTGAGAACGCCGGCGGTTGAAATAGCCGCTCTGCGGCGCTCAGCGATGACATCATCTGTCTTAAAGGTGTATGCGTACCACCTAGTAAAAAAGGTGGGACGCATATTTGGAAAGAAATAAATTATTAAGGGTACCAAAGGTACCAGAATCTTACAACATGGCCCCTTGGAGGCAAGGATGACACGCAAATTCACCTCTGCAGTTTTTATTTTTGAGCCAACCCTCTCCTGAACCATACCAGGTCATATGCCCTGGCTCTGCCCCTCCACCCTAAAGCACCTTGTTCTCCTGTTGTTGGGAACAATCCGCATGCGATGGGGACATGTTAATAGGGACAAGGGTCTCTTCCCCACAACCCTGGGCTGTGGTTGTCGGTGTCTGCGGGCAGGGGGCTTATTGGAATCTGAAAACCCCCCTTTAACAAGAGGCCCCCAGATTCCAGATTCCAGCCCCCCCATGTGAATGAGTATGGAGTACATTGTACATTCACCAAAAAAAAGTGTAAAAAAAATAAAAATAAAAAAAGAGTACACAGATTTTTGACAATCCCTTTATTTAATAGAATAAAAAAAACAATGTTCCCCCCGATGTAGATCCATCGTCAGTTATGTGGCCCGTCGCACCACTAAACCCAAATAAAAAAATAGCTCAATCCGCGTGAATGGCTGACGGCCGAATCTCTGCTCTGCCGTTTTACAGTTCTTAAATAGGCAAGGGGCGTGGCCAACCAGTGCATGCTGGGCCAGAGACGTCACAAGGGTGTGGTGCCACCAGGTGACATCGCCAGGTGGCTCCGCCCCTTACCTATATAAGAACTGTCAAATGGCGGAGCCTGCAGTAGGCGGTCAGCCTTCATCGTGGGCGGAGCGTTTTTTTTTGGGTCTGGTGGTGGCATCTTTATTAATGATGGATCTACATTGGGGGACATTGTAATTTTACATTTTTTTATCTTTATATCTGTTATCTTTAGTTTTAATGCTTTTTTTGGTGAATGAGTAGGGGTACAATATACCCCATACTCATTCCCATGGGGGGGCCAGGATCTGGGGGCCAACTTGTTAAAGCGGGCTTCCTGATTCTGATAAGCCCCCTACCCACAGACCCCCCACAACCACAGCCTAGGGTTGGCGGGAAGAGTCCCTTGTCCCCATCAACATAGGGACAAGGTGCTTTGGGGCGGGGGGCAAAGCCCCAATACACCCACCACCCCCATGTTGAGGGCATGTGGCCTGGTATGGTTTAGGAGGGGGCGCTTGCTCATCCCTCATCTTTCCTGGCCTGCTAGGCTGCGTGCTTGAATGAGGGTTTGGTATGGTTTTTAGGGGACCCCACTCCTTTTTTTTTTTTAATTTTGGTGTGTTGTTTTTTTCTTTCTTTTTTTAAAATAGCTGGGCCGGGAATTGCAACCACGAGTCAATTTACTGTAAATGTGATTTCACTCTTTTTTTTTTTTTTTGCTTTAGAAATGTCATTTTTGCTGCAGCAGGTTCTATACATGCTACAGATGTGCCACTTTACAGGCAGACTAAGGGAACCCCCCCCCCCCCGCACTATATTTAAAGGAATTTTTGATTTTTATTGTTTCACTTGAAGTGGGGTTCCTGAAAATTTGGAGTTCTTTAGAAAATTAATAAATGAAACAAAATTTTAACGGATATCAACTAAATTTGTTATTATTTCATTCAGAGATTCAGATACATCTGAATCTCCAATTAACCAAAACCGTGTCCGAATTTTTATACGGACCCAAACAAATTGCACATGTCTAAAAAGAATCACTGAGTTGGAAAAAGGATCACCCCCTTGCGTCAGTATTTTGTTGAAGCACCTTTTGCTTTAATTACAGCCTTTAGTCTGTTGGGATATGTCTCTACTACTTTGAATATCTAGACTTTGCAATAATTACCCACTCTTCTTTGCAGAACTGCTCAAGTTCAGTTAAATTTGATGGTGATTGTTTGTGGACTGCAGTCTTCAAGTCATTCCACAGATTTTCAATGGGGTTTAAGTCTGGGCTCTGACTAGGCCGTGCAAGGACATTCACCTTTTTCTCCTTCAACCACTGTGTGGCCATTTTTTCTGTGTGCTTTGGGTCCTTGTCATGTTGGAAGGTAAACCTTCTGCCCATTGACAACTTTCTGGCAGAGGGCAGAAGATTTTCATCAAAAATTTGACGGTATTTTGCCCCATCCATTCTTCTTCTATGCTGACAAGTGCTCCAGTCCCTGCTGCAGAGAAACACCCCAATAACAGGATATTACCAACTCCTTGCTTTACTGTAGGAATGGTGCTATTTGGATTATGAGCTGTATTGGATTTCCACCAGACATATTATTCTTCTAGATTGTAAGCTCTAACGAGCAGGGCCCTCTAATTCCTCCTGTATTGAATTGTATTGTAACTGTATTGTCTTCCCTCACATTGTAAAGCGCTGTGCAAACTGTTGGCGCTATATAAATCTTGTATAATAATAATAATAATTTGGCATTGAGGCCAAATAGCTAAATTTTAGTCTCATCTGACAATACCACCTTTTTCCATGTGGCCTCAGAATCTTCAGGTGTGTTGTGACTGCATGTGACCTTTTACGAGGAGCGACTTTTTTTCTTGCAACCCTCCCATACAAGCCACATTTTTGGATAATTTGTGATGTTGTTGTCATATGCACACAATGACCACTGTTTGTAATAAATTCCTGCAACTGCTTCGGAGTTGCTGTGGCCCTCTTGGTAGTCTCACTGACCAGTTTCCTACTGGCTCTTTGGAGCAACATCCTGATCCAGGGAGGGTCTGTGTTGTACCAAATACTCTCTACTTCTTAATAATAGACTTCACTGTGCTTCTAGGCATTGATAAAGCCTTTTTTTTGTATTCATCTCCTGACTTATTCTTGTCCACAATTTTATCCTGGAGACCTTTTGACAGTGCCTTGCCTCCCATAGTTGATTGTTTGCTTAATTTGCACTACTAGGAACTGAAATGCTCCAGGAAAGCTCTTTTCGTGCTGAGCTAATCAAAATGACCACAGCTAATCACAGTTAAAAGTCCAATGGCTTTAAGCGCCATTGTTTTTTTTTTTTGTTTTTTTTATTTTTTTTAAATTCTGACATGTTGGTGTTAACCATTTGCCGACTGCCTAACGCCGATCTACGTCGGCAGTCAGCCCCTCACAGGCAAAGTGACGTAGGGCTACGTCACTAGCTTGTGAGGGTCTAGGGAGCGAGCGCGCGCCCCTGGAGGCGCGCTCCCTCTCCCGCGTGGTCACGGAGAGGGAGAATGTCAGGCAGCTTGTGTAAACAAGCCACCTGTCATTCTCCTCGCTGTAAAGACACTGATCACACGGATCTAGTATGTAGATCCGTTGATCAGTGTCCTTACAGCTCAAGCCACAGCCAATCACAGTAGAAAGCACGCCCCTAGGGATACACACAGCCCCTCCCTCCCAAATAAAGTTAACCCCTTCACTACCAGTGTATTTTTACAGTAACAGTGCATATGTATAGCACTGATTACTGTAGAAATGTCACTGGTAACCCCAAAAGTGTCACAAATGTCAGTCAAGGGTCCGATCTGTCCGCCCCAATGTCGCAGTACCGCAAAAAAAATCGCAGATCGCCGCCATTACGCGTTAAAAAAAACAACAAAAATGACAAAAATCTTTCCCTTTGTTAGTAAACGCGATAACTTTTGCGCAATCCAATCAAAATACGCTTTTTGCGATTTTTTCTACCAAACATAGGTAGCATAAAACTAATTGGCCGAAAATGTTAAAAAATTTTGATTTTTACATTTTTTTGGGGGAATTTCATATAAAAAAATGTGAAAAATATTGCTATTTTTGCAAAATTGACGCTCTTTCTTTGTTTATAGCGCATGATCAAAAAATCGCACAGGTGATCAAATACCACCAAAAGAAAGCTCTGTTTGTGGGAAAAAAAGGACGCCAAATTTGTTTAGGTACAGCGTCGCACGACCGCGCAATTGTCCGTTAAAGTCACGCAGTGCCGAATCGCAAAATACCCCCTGGTCGGAATGGGGGTAAAATCTTCCGGGGCTTAAGTGGTTAAAATTTTCACTTGAATGTTGTAAGTTGCACAGTGAACACAGCTGAATAAAACAAAAAACTGTGTCTGTCCTCCATTTTAGATTGCAAAGCAACAAAATGTGATTATTTAAAGGGGGTGATTATTTTCTATACCCACTGTAGTTTACGAAGACTAATTATGTTAGATCTGTTGGACGTGGGCACTGCTGACTGTGCCCTAATATAACAGGGATGTTTACCAAAACTGAAGAACCCAAAATCTGGTGCAGCTATGCATGGTAGCCAATCAGATTCTATTTTCAGCTTGTTCAATTAAGCTTTGACAATAAAACCTGGAAGCTGATTGGTTTCTATGCAGAGCTGCACGAGAGTGTCTATGCTTGCTGTGTCCCTATTAGGTAAACTCACCCTCCCTATTTCTCTTGGTGAACATGATCACCAAGTGGGAAAGCATCCAGAAAAAGAGGCAAGGGTAAATCTTCAAATAGGAACACGTGTTCTGGTAAAACCTATGAGTTGGATTCTTCCCACTTTGAAAATATTTTCTCTCACTTTCTGTTGCAACTCCAGGTAAGAAAGTGAAGTGAAATTTCCAGACAGGACACTTTCAGCAAAAAAAAAAAAAAAATACATTCTCAGAGATGAGGCAGAAGAACAGAGAATCCAATCTACCAAGTGGCTCCAGCGGGACAGTGCTACAGCAGTATAAACATATTTGTCTCAGTATTTCCTAAATTAACTCAAAGAAAAGGATTTTACAATAAGTCCAAAATCCTGTTTTTTTTTTTTTTTTTATGGACAGAGTAGCAAGGAAAAAAAAATCTGTTTTCTTCATTGTTCATTAAGGGACATATGGTCAAAAAGAATTCTCAGACAACTCGGACCTTCCAAAACAGGCCAACAGAGGGGTGGGCACACAAGAAAACAAAACACTATAGGCCCACAAACAACAGGGCAAAACAAGAGGCTAGTTGCAGCACAAAGAGCTGCCTAAAGGACATTGGGTCCAAAGCTGGCATCAACAGAGGCCTTACCATCGACCTGGTGAACTTTATAAAGCGTGTAAACAAAAGATCAGGTGGCAACCTTGCAAGTATGGGAAACAGGTGCCAGCTTGTAAAAAGCACATGAGGCACCAACCACTCTAATGGGATGGGCCTTAACAGGAATCTGTAATGTTCCGGTACCTTTGGTACCCTAAATTACTCTTTTCACAAGTGTATGCGCCCCACCATTCTCTTTTGGAAAGGTGCGCATACACCTTTAAGACTGAAGCTGTCATCACTCAGCACCGGACTAGATGGCTATTTAAAGCGCCGGTTCTCACTCACATGTGTTCGTTCAAACACCCTTACCTGGATGCTAACTTGGCTTGAAGCTTTCGTGCTTGCAAGCATACCTCGCTGACGGAACCTCGCTGCGCTGATCCCTGCATCCCGCTTCCGGATCATCCGCTCCTCCTGAACCAACCTTCGGCTGTATTGCTATTAGTGCTAAGTACCCCGCAGGGGAACCCTCTATAAACTTATACTAAGCTTACACTATCTAGCTCTGCATAGTAAAGACTATTTATCACATCTGCATATCTAGATTGCTAGCTCTTAAGACTACTGCTACTTATTCCTGCACTGGGTTGATCTCTCTTGTATGTCCACCTGCTACTCTGTCATCTGCTACCATACATGATTGCTAAACCTACCTGCATCCATCTGCTACTGTCTTACCTTCAAGTGTCTGTCACCTACCACTTTCACTCAACCTGTCTCTCAAATCTTCATCACTGTGTTACTACATACATAAAGTCACTCTAGGAACCAGCTTGTTGAGTGTGTGTATTTACTAGCTGAATTAAGACCTTCCACACATGAGTCATTGAGGTTGGGAATGGTATCTCAGCATCTCTCTTACATGACTACTGAAGTGGAATATTTCTGCAGCTGAAAATCCACACCATACATGAAACGCAGGAGCGTTACAGAATCTTGCCCTTATCTGAAAAGCTTGCATGATAAGTTGTCTAAGCTACCTAGATATGGTGGAACAAGAGGCAGGCTGTATCATAAAAGGACCATAAAGAATGAGGAAATCTGTTAGCCTGAAAGAACATGCAACCAAAAATAGAGCAGCTAGTACCGCATCCAAACAATAAAAGGAAATCTCCTTTGGATGAACAGGTCAGAGAGATGGACATACAATATCCTGTTAAGGTTAAGGGAGGAAACCTTAGGGAGAAAAAAAAGGCCCTAGGTCAAAGGACAACCCTTAAAAGGGTTCACTACAAGAGGGAGCCATCAATTCACAAGCTCACCCCGCAGGAGGAGGATGACAGCCTTGAAGGAAAGTGTTGACAGAGGGATATCTCTGATGGATTCAAAAGGTGGTTTTTAAAGAGCCAACGGAACCAGGCTGAGATCCCATGGAGTCACAAGTCGGGGCACAGGTAGAACTATAAGAGCTATACCCTGTACAAAGGCCTTTACCAAAGAATGAAAGCAGGTGGTCTGATATGAGACCACTCATATCAATGAGAGCTGTGCCAAGATTTGACCTTTGATATTGCTACCAGATTGGAGAAAAGTCAGGATGCGTCTCGTGGAGTATTTCCTGTTATTAAACTGCCTTTCCTTGCAACATGTAAAGTGTGCTTTGCAAGTATGATAGCAGACCATGTGAGAGGTAGATTTCCTAACTTTAAGAAACAAAGGAACAACAGAATCAGATCCTTCAAGACCTTAGCTTTAACAGCCATGCCGATTAAGCCAGCTTCCATGAAGTAGGGTGGTAGACTGGTTCTTGGGACAAAAGATTCAGTTGATCTGGAAGACCCTATGGAGAGCCTGCCAGGAGCCTGCTCAGGTTCAATTACCACATCTGCCTGGGCTGGTTTTTGTAATGAGTATCACTGGAATACCCACTTTCTCAATTCTGCGGAACAGGCAAGGAAGAAGCCTCAGTGGAGAAAAGGCATAAATCAGACTGAGCTGATCCAACAGAGTCTTTAAAGAATCCACGGCAATGACTAGAGAATCCCTGGACCTTAAGACTAACCTGCTTATTTTGTTGTTGAATCTGGAAACCTGGAAGTCCACTTCCAGCATTCCCAATCTGTGGCAGAGGTCCTGCAGCACCTCTGAGTGGAGAGACCATTCTCCTGATTCCAGATGCTATTAGCTGTGGTAGCCTGCGTGCCAATTTTCCAAGCCTAGAATATATACAGCAGCAAGAGCTGGAATGTGACATTGATGATTGACTTCTGCAACAGCCATGACATTGGCCAACTGACTCCCGACCACATAACCCTAAAGTTGAGAGGTGGAGCATTGAAGGGTCAACTGAATTGCTCACAGCTCCAGTATGTTGTTTGGGAAAAGAGTTTCCTCCAGTAACAAAGTCCTCTGCAAGGACAGGGTGTCCAGGAGTCCACCTCAGCCACCAGGCCAGAGACAACCTGGCAATGGGTGTCATACTCATTGGTAGATCAATGGACTGTACTCTGCTGCACAGCAAAAATGTTGAGTTGCAGTGATCTGGATTGGAATTGGGCAACATGCAAATGTTGAGCGTTAGACAGCTCCAGGACTGCACTACACTGTGGAGACTGAACTTGGGAGCAAAGAGTCCGGAGTTTGTCCTATGGAAGAAAAATGCTGGACTGAACAGTATCTAAAAAGAGACCTCAATACTCCAAATGGGATGGGTCATTTCAATGCTTCTGAAGGTTCAGGATTTAATCAAATAATTGTAGTGTGTGAACAGTGTTTTGCATGTCGATTGTCAGAGTCTGAGTCTCGGCAGAAGGTCATCCAGATATCCCACAATGCAAATATATTTATGAGTCCAGCAGAGCAACCTTGCTGAATACCCAAGGTATAGTGGACAGACCAATAAGAAGGGCAACAGACTGGTAGTGTTGTGTGCCCATAGTAAAACACAGGTAGCATTGATGAGCTGGAAAGATGAGGACATGCAACTAAGCACCCTTGCTGTCCATAGAGGCTGTAAAGTCTCCCTGAGGAAAAAACTGGTGGATTCCATGACCAATATTTGCACCCAAAGGAAAGAATTGAATAACTTTAGATCAAGAGTGGGGTGCATGCTTTGGTGACTGTAAACAGGTTGTAGCAGAAACCTTGAAACCTTTGTATTTATTCTTTATAGCATCAGCCCCATAGGGTAAATAGCAGAAGACCAAGTAGCACACTCCCGGATATGCAACACACCTAAAAAACTGTTGCAGTGTTGGTGCACTCAGAGTGTTGGTGATATACTGTACAAACATTGCAGCACAGAATCAGCAGATTTAACCCTTAGGGGGATACAGCAGGAGACAAAGTACAGAAGTAACACTCCACAAAAAAGGGGCAAGTCCCCTTACCTACTGCAGTTGTCTGGAGAGCAGCAGCTCTTTAGGACACAACAGGAAGGTACTGGATAGTGCCAATGCAGTATCCAGTGAGATAGGTCACATCAGAAATACGTTCCCTAGGTGAACATGCTCCCAAGTGATTCCTCGGACAGGATTATGCCAGTGGGTGTATCACAGCCCTTGACCTGCAAATTGCTGTGGGGATAACTAAACAGGTGTAAGGTTCTGGCACTCTCAGTGCCTCCTATCACATTTATTCCGGGTGATTTCCATCTACCTAGACAGAAGAAACACATATAGGTGTGTTTCCCTTTAAGGCTGAAGCTGTCATCATCCAGCGCCGGACTAGATGGCTATTTAGGGCGTCGGTTCTCACTCACATGTGTTCGTTCAAACACCAGTACCTGGATACTAATCTTGCTTGAAGCTTCCATGCTTGCAAGCTCTCCTCGCTGACGAACCTCGCTGCGCTGATCCCTGCATCCTGCTACTGGATCATCCGCATCTCCTGAGCGATCCTTCGGCTATCGCTATTAGTGCTAAGTACCCCACAGGGGAAATCTCTATAGACTTGTACTAGGCTTACACTATTTAGCTCTGCATAGCAAGGACTGTCTTTTACATCTGCATAACTAGATTGCTAGCTCTTGAGGCTACTGCTACTATTTCCTGCACTGGGTTGATCTCTCCTGTATGCACCTGCTACTCTGTCATCTGTTATCATACATGATCGCTAACCCTTCCTGCATCCATCTGCACTGTCTCACCTCAAGTGTCTGTCACCTACCACTTCCACTCAAACCTATCCCTAAGACCTTTATCATTGTCTTACCACATGTATAGAAAGTCACACTAGGAACCAGCTTAATTACTGTGTGTATTTACTTGCTGAAATAAGACCTTCCATACATGATGAGTCATTGAGGTTGGGATTGGTATCTCAGCATATCTCCTACATGACTACTGACGTGGAACTACTTCTGCAGCTGAAAATCCACACCTTATAAGAAACGCAAGGAGCGTTACAGATTGAACGAACCCAAAAAATGGATTCAGCAGAAGTAGCCACTCAGGTGACACAATTAAAACAGCAGGTATCTGCGTTAATACACGCACTTGCTGAATTGAAAAACGACAATCAGGCTCTGTCGCAGCAGGTAATTAGACTGACACAACTTACCTCTGCACAGTCTCCTGAACCCAAGATAAATCCCCCTTTGGTATTTACAGGCGATCGCAAAAAATTTCGCGAATTTAAAAACGCATGTGAGTTACTTTTTTTGCTAAAACCTCGTACCTACCTTACTGATCACATTAAGGTTTGTACTATTATTTCTTACCTATCAGGCGATCCTCGAGCCTGGGCAGATTCTCTTTTTGAAAAAAACGACCAGCTTCTCAACTCCTATGCCTTGTTCCTGGCAGAGCTCACTAGCCTATATGATGACCCCAATAGGCAGAGTACTGCCGATCTTCAGTTAAGATCCTTGAAACAAGGAAAAAGGCCTGTAGAAGACTTTGTCACAGAATTCAAGAGATGGACCCTTGATTCAGGATGGAATGATGCATCTCTGAAAACCCAATTTAGGCTTGGCCTATCAGAAGCCGTCAAGGACGAGCTCGCCCGAGCAGAGATGCCAAAAACCCTGGATACATTGATACAACTCAGTATCACCATAGATAGAAGACTACGAGAAAGGAAGTCTGAAAAAATGGAAATGCCATTATCCAGTTCTTCTCAGAATTCAGCTATTGACCCCACTCCTAAACCCGCTCCAGGTAACCACAGACCCCGGCTACCTAAGGAAAAAAGGAGACCTAGTAGATATGGTGATCCTGCCTGGTCATGGTCCGAGCCTGCCTCAAACAGTCGACCTTGTCACTCTGACACATCCCATTTGGACCCTGATCCTACAGAGATGGATGAGGAGCCTATGGAGATTGGTGCCATACATGCTAGGTTGTCCTCACAAGAAAAAAGAGATCACAGGAGAATCTGTGGCCTTTGTTTTTATTGTGGTGAAGGGGGACATTTCATTACATTCTGCCCAACCAGACCCCATAGGCCTAAGGCTCTCCCAATGGAGGCCAGGCGAATCCGAAGGGTCTTCCCTGAAAAACAGCCTGGAAATTATCAAGGCTGTTGCCAGCCCTGTCCCCGTTCTATATCAGTGAAGGACACCCAGAAATTAACAAATATTGGAATAGATATTCCTTCAACTCCAGTGAACTTTATACCACGTTCAAAAAACCCTCCTGTACCACCTCCTGAGGATACTCCTATTTTTGCAAGCACATTTCTGGCTTCCGATGAAAATACAGAGATTCTTGCACCTGACTGCGCACGTGCTTCTAATGGCACGGTGGTATGTAGGAAGGATCTGAGGATGTTTGAAGAAGCATTGGTTGCTAGGTCTACTAGGATTACTTCGGATGGTTATGCGTCCGATTCTAGTGAGGGGTCCATGTAGCAGACACCCTAACAACAAGTGATCCGATTCTCATCGGTTACCAACCTGATCCGATTTTTATATCGGCAACAAGGGATCCGATTCTCATCGGCTACCAACCTGATCCGATTTTCATATCGGCAACAAGGGATCCGATTCTCAGATCGGTTACCAACCTGATCCGATTCTCATATCGGCAACCATTTTTTTTTTTTTTTCCGATTTTCATATCGGAGACCAGTCTTATCCGATTCTCGTATCGGCAACCAGTATTATCCGATTCTCATATTGGCAACCAATTTTTTTTTTTTCTTCCCGATTTTCATATCGGCAACCAGTCTTATCCGATTCTCGCATCGGAGACCAGTCTCATTCCGATTCTCATATCGGCAACAAAAAAAAAAAAAAAAAAAGAGAAATTTTTTTTTTCCTTCCGATTTTCGCATCGGCAACCAGTCTCATGTGATTCTTATATCAACAACCAGCCTTAGAGGCCTTCCGGAGCCGGCCTTACGGGGGGGGTAATGTAAGGTTCTGGCACTCTCAGTGCCTCCTATCACATTTATTCCGGGTGATTTCCATCTACCTAGACAGAAGAAACACATATAGGTGTGTTTCCCTTTAAGGCTGAAGCTGTCATCACCCAGCGCCGGACTAGATGGCTATTTAGGGCGTCGGTTCTCACTCACATGTGTTCGTTCAAACACCAGTACCTGGATACTAATCTTGCTTGAAGCTTCCATGCTTGCAAGCTCTCCTCGCTGACGAACCTCGCTGCGCTGATCCCTGCATCCTGCTACTGGATACTCCGCATCTCCTGAGCGATCCTTCGGCTATCGCTATTAGTGCTAAGTACCCCACAGGGGAAATCTCTATAGACTTGTACTAGGCTTACACTATTTAGCTCTGCATAGCAAGGACTGTCTTTTACATCTGCATAACTAGATTGCTAGCTCTTGAGGCTACTGCTACTATTTCCTGCACTGGGTTGATCTCTCCTGTATGCACCTGCTACTCTGTCATCTGTTATCATACATGATCGCTAACCCTTCCTGCATCCATCTGCACTGTCTCACCTCAAGTGTCTGTCACCTACCACTTCCACTCAAACCTATCCCTAAGACCTTTATCATTGTCTTACCACATGTATAGAAAGTCACACTAGGAACCAGCTTAATTACTGTGTGTATTTACTTGCTGAAATAAGACCTTCCATACATGATGAGTCATTGAGGTTGGGATTGGTATCTCAGCATATCTCCTACATGACTACTGACTTGGAACTACTTCTGCAGCTGAAAATCCACACCTTATAAGAAACGCAAGGAGCGTTACAGATTGAACTAACCCAAAAAATGGATTCAGCAGAAGTAGCCACTCAGGTGACACAATTAAAACAGCAGGTATCTGCGTTAATACACGCACTTGCTGAATTGAAAAACGACAATCAGGCTCTGTCGCAGCAGGTAATTAGACTGACACAACTTACCTCTGCACAGTCTCCTGAACCCAAGATAAATCCCCCTTTGGTATTTACAGGCATATCTCCTACATGACTACTGACGTGGAACTACTTCTGCAGCTGAAAATCCACACCTTATAAGAAACGCAAGGAGCGTTACAACAGGACACTAGGTACCTGTAGAGTGCCTCAAGCACAGCCCACTGTCTTTGTCATGGTGCGGTCTGGGTACAGTTTCCAAGGCAGTGCCAAGGATCAGCCATTCCTAAAAATTGCAAAATGAGCTCCCTTGGCTTTGCAGAGAATGAAGAATCTCAATAGAAGAAAAACATTTAGATTAAAAAAAACTGCCCATAAAAACATTTTTAATAAAAAGGGTCTGCTTTCCGCCAAAGAGAAAACACATCCATTCTCTAAGAACGCTAGCAAAAAACTGAAGCATGACGGGAGTGGGAGGGATTATACTGGTTGAGTAACAGTGTTTTGTTGCTAGTGTTTAATTCTTCTGAAGGTGGCAGTATAGCCCAGTTGCTGCAGTATTCCTTCTGACCCCTTGACCCTTAAAAAAAAAAAAATATCAAAAGTCTGGTACACATTAAATTACATAATAATAATAATGAGCATGTGCTGGCACTGAGGGGTATACATATTATTGGAGTAAGCCAGTAACTATCCTATAATCAGGTTCTAATTTCACATTACATTTGGTATTTATATTCATGATATACCTTTCAGAAGGAGGGTTCGTCCTTTGATGAGAGGCCTACATATAAATCGGCAAAGATTCATTGGTGTAAAGGCAAGATGACCAGAATATTATCTGTGAGAAATAGATTTTACAGAAAAAGAGGATTTATTGTAGCTGCACTTTTGTTGAGAAAAAATAAATGATTGCACATATTTGTGTGTTTTTTATGGACTACAACCTCTTGCTTGTTAGCAGAAACTCTAACCTGCATTCCACATACTTTCACCCCATTCACACTTGTGTGACTTGTCAAATTTGTCGTACTCCATCTTTTCCAGTGAAAACCATTCATATATGTGTGACCTAAAGTTGCAGTGACTTCAAAGTACGTAGTTCATGCACTACATGCTTCCTATGTGCCAAGTGGGGGTGTCAGTCTGCTACAATCACAAGATTAGTTCCTGGTGTGGCAATAAAAGGAAAACTGCTTAGAAAATCAGTGCACCAAGTACATTAAAAGAAAATGTATGGGATACCCTTTGCTTTCATGAACATAAGGCTGGAACTTCTGAGCATTTAAGAAACTTCTAGTAATGGTACATTCCAATAAAAAAGGTACTTTTTAAGTGACCATTTTTGAGGGATGTTTCCTCATTCGCTGTCCTGTCCTGTAAGGGGTGAAATATGCACGGTGGACCAGTTTAAATTGGATTAAACAATCTCTTAACGAGACTAGGGATCAAAAGGGAAAATCCCATATATCATCCCAATCATCACTGTCAAGATCCAGCACATCTCGTAGCCATCTGCCCCTGAGACCCTCCAGGACTGGTAAAGATATTGTAACATGGTGGGAGTAAAACCAGGAAGTGGGTTTGTCCATACACTCTGATCTTAGTACACACTCCAGGACATACTGTATTAGCTGTAGAACGGATTGTGAGAACTGATTGTGGAAGGCATGGGAGAGTTGAAGATACCGAAAATAATAGGACACTGGAATATTATAATCAGAGGAAAGTAGAGATAGGGGGGATCAGGGATTGGTTGGTAACTACTTGTGATATCTTCTTGATATTAAATTTAGTCCAGGTGTGTGGTTTCAGTAATTGGTAAATATTGTATGATCTAAAGTAGGGTTTAGCCATATGGGATTATTAGGTGAGACTGCCATCTTGGGGTAACTCTCGCCTTTGAGTCCAGCTCCACAAACACGAAGGGTAGTAAGCATAGAAGAGGTTAATTAGTATGGAGCGCGAGGACCTCAAAATAGGAGGAAATTCAGGGCCTCCAAGGAGTTCCCTATGGCAGCTTCCTAGCAGTCGTGACAAGCTGGGTGGCTAAAAAATTGTTGTAAAAATCTAAAAAGGCTAGGCTGCCCTGGGAGGAAGGGCACATCAATGTAGCTAATTTATATCTGTAGGTTTTGGGTCCCCAAAGAAAGCAGGAGAAAAGATGGTTTAATCATGTAAAGAAGGATGTAAGAATCCATTGTGGGGAGTGTCGGAACAGGTAAAGTGATTGTAAATTTTTTCGTTTTTTTGCTTTTAAAATAACAAACATGTTATTCTTACCTGCTATGTGCAGTGGTTTTGCATAGGGCAACCCAGATCCTCCTCTTCTAGGGTCCCTGGCTGGAGCTTCTGGCCCCTCCCTCCTGTTGAGTGCCCCCACAGCAAGCAGCTTGCTATAGGGGCACCCGAACCGAGCTGCATCTCCGTGTATCCATTCAGACATGGAGTTGCCGTTCAGGCCCGCCTAATTTGCTGAGTTTGATTGGCAGCAGCAGGAGCCAGTGCGCTGCTGCTGTGTCTCAGCCAATCAGGATAGAGAGTCCCGGACGGCTGAGGCACTCGTGGACATCGCTGGATAGAGAGGGGGCTCAGCTAAGTATTAGGGGCTGAGGGGGGCTGCTGCACACAGTAGGCTTTTTATTTTAATGCATAGAATGCATTAGGATAAAAAACCTTCTGCCTTTACAACTCCTTTAACCACTTGAAGACCAGGCCTTTTTTCTGGCATTAGTTGCTTACAAGTTAGAATCAGTTTTTTTTGGCTAGAAAATTACTTAGAATCCCCAAACATTATATATATATATATATATATATATATATATATATATATATATATATATTTTTAGCAGAGACCCTAGAGACCAAAATGTTGGTTGTTGCAATATTTTATGTCACACTGTATTTGCGCAGCGGTCCCTCAAGGGCAATTGTCTTGTAAAAAAACACAGTAAAGTTAGCCCAATTTTTTTGTATAAATAAGCCCAATATAATTTGTGAAATGGCATCAAAACTACGGTACTTTAAAATGTCCATAGGTGATGCTTTAAACATTTTGACAGTGACCTGTTTAGAGTTACAAAGGGGGTCTTGTGCTAGAATTACTGCTCTCGCTCTAACGGTCACGGCAATACCTCACATGTGTGGTTTGAACACTGTTTACATTTGCGGGTGAAACTTATGTATGTGTTCGCTTCTACGCACGGGCACGGAAGAAAATTTTTTCTTATTTTTTTTTACGTTTTATTTTTACACTGTCCCTTTAATTTTTATTTGTTTTTGCTAACTTTTATTGCTGCCACAAGGAATGTAAACATCCCTTGTGACAGTAAAAGGCAGTGACAGGTACTCTTAAGGCTCCTTTCACACGGCCGCTCCGTGTGAAAGGTCCGTTGCGGGACTTTTTTTTTTTTTTTTCCACGGAGCGGATGACATTTGTGTCATCCGCTCCGTGTGCCCGCATATCATCCCATCCGTTTGAGGATGATATGCGGACATAATGTAAGTATATGGCACTGCGGATGTCAGCGGATGACACCGCTGACATCCGATTTTCCTTCCTTTCCGTTTTTTACACGGAAGGAAAAATGGGGTTCTGTTCCATTCGTAAAAATGGAACAGAACCGACAGGAGGAAAATCGGGTGTCAGCGGATGGTATTCCGCTGACATCCGCAATGCCATTCACTTACATTATGTCCGCAAATCATCCGCAAACGGATTGGATGATTTGCGGACACACGGAGCGGCCGTGTGAAAGGACCCTTATGGAGAGATCTGGGATCTATAAAACCCCAAACCCTCCTCTGCACTTGAAAGCATTCAATATGCCAAGATCAGCATTTTTGGATACTTTAGATTTCTGAAAACTGGTGCCAATGGCTCCCGAGTAAACCGAAAGTGATGTAATGATGTTGCTTCCGGGTTACCATATTCGAGACCCAGTCTCTGGTCCGGTGGGATGGGAGAGCCAGGGCAAGTGACAGAAGGGGGGGGGGTGTCCCCTCCTGCTGCTTGTAATAACAGCCGAGCGGCTGCTTAGCTGCATCAGTTTTTATTACAAGAGAGCGGACTGTCAGCTGCAGGCATCACTCCGGTACAAACACTTGAAGCCAAATGACATACAGGTATGTGATTTGGCGGAAGTTGGTTAAGGCAGCGGTCCCCAAAATTTTGGGCACCAGGGACCAGTTCCAAGGCAGCCAATCTTCCCTGGGACTGGGAGAGGTGGTGGGTGGTCGTGGTGGATGGATTAGGGGATGGAATATTCACTGGGTCTGTCATTAGTCCCCCTTCACACCGCAAACCGCCCCCCCCTTTTACAGCACAGTCCCCCCTTTATATCAATATCCACAGTACCCTTTTACATTACCCCTTGAAGCAGTTCCACATTGTCCTCAGATACCCTTTACATCACAGCCCCCCTGTACATTACAGTGCCCCTTTACATCACAGTGCCCCTATACATCAATGTAACAGGCGCTGCTCTGTAAAGGGCACACTGTAATATAAAGGGGGACTGTGATGTAAAAGACAGAAGCAGGGGCGCCTCTTAAGAAAACTGTGTGACATTTATTAAAACAATAAATAAAAACACTTACATCTGGTAAGTGAAGTAAGGCACATCAGAGAGTCCAGTGTGGTGAAGTCCACATGCATTCCAGCTCTCCATCCTGTTCCAGTTGCACACTGAGCCAACAATTGGCATCAACAATCGGCTTTGTAGGAGACCAGGCAGGATGGATCACTCTCAGCAGCATTCCAGCACAGGACTCTCTGATGTATCTTACCAGATGTAACCAGATGTACCAGATGTAAGTGTTTTTGTTCATTGTTTTAATAAATGTCACACAGTCCCAGCTTCTGTCTTTTACATGTTCCTGGAGTGTGCACCTACTTCCCTCAAGAGGTTTGCCTTAAGTTCTGAACTGTGTCCCACCACTGCAGGATCATCATCTGCTGTTCCATAGTAAAGACTTCTCTCCCCCTATTCATCACCACCCACTGTTCACCCATTGACTACCTACCCTTAGTCTGATAGTCCCCCCTCATCATCAGTGATTAACAGCTTGCGCCAGTATCATTCCATTGTATGTGATGTAAAAGGGATTGC
Organism: Pelophylax lessonae; assembly: GCF_965119305.1. Lineage (NCBI taxonomy): Eukaryota > Metazoa > Chordata > Amphibia > Anura > Ranidae > Pelophylax > Pelophylax lessonae. The sequence goes on from NC_138769.1 coordinate 604,792,017, forward strand.
ACAATAAAGGGTGCACTGTGATATAAAGGGGACTGCACTGTAAAGGGGGCACTGTGATATAAAGGGGACTGCACTGTAAAGGGGGCACTGTGATATAAAGGGGACTGCACTGTGAAGGGGCACTGTGATATAAAGGGGACTGCACTGTAAAGGGGCACTGTGATAAAAAGGGGGCTTCACTGTAAAGGGGACACTGTGATAAAAAGGGGATTGCACTGTGAAGGGGGCACTGTGATATAAAGGGAACAGAACTGTAAAGAGGGCACTGTGATATAATAGGGAATGCACTGTAAAGGGGGCACTGTGATGTAGCACTGCCCCCATAAGGACTGCCAGTTATTCTCTCTATGGGTCTCCCTGAGTTACTAGCACACAGTCCTGACAGATACAATTTCTTAATTCTTCAACTCGGCTCCCTCCTATAATCAGTCCAGGGGTATTTGGTTGTTTTGTGGTTTATTTTAAATTGGGGATAGGAGAAGGAAATAGTGGGATGCTCCAATTTAACTATAGACAATGTTCAGGACTCCTATCTTCTGATACAGCCAGGCTGTTGATTCACCCTTCTACTTTGGATGAATTTGGATTGAGTCTCTTTTCCTCAGACGACTCTGTGAACAAACAGTTTATCTTCAGGACACTCTCCCCAGTATCCTCTTTCTCTTCCTCTGTTGACACTCGTCCACTGACTATCCTACAAGCAGGGGTGGCCCCCTCAGGTCAGGCCCCTTGACACAAGTCCCTGTACTCACGATACTGTAGTCCCAGGGTATCCAGTGTCTCCCCTCTCAGTCAGCTTTCCTGGACCTCAGGGTTCAGCTCCTCTCAACCGCTCCTCTGGTCCTCAGGACGACCTCCTGCGACCTCATGACACCTCTACAGAGGAGGAGGCAGCAGCCCCTCTCACTGGGACTCCACTCTCCAGCAAAAGACCCCTCAGAACATGTGCTCCTGGCTTTTATACAGCATCCCAGAATGCACTGAGGCGACCTGCTCTCTGGCCAAGGCAGCCAATCTTCCCAGGGACTGGGAGAGGTGGTGGGTGGTCCTGGTGGATGGATTAGGGGATGGAATATTCACTGGGTCTGTCATTAGTCCCCCTTCACACCTCCCACTGTCCAAAATGCTTCCCTATAGGACCAGAGTGAAACACTCTCCAGACTAAATGAATCGCATACTGAGCACATTGAGTAGACCTCACTAATAGATCCTGCTCCCTGATAGGCAGAGAATAATATAGATTTAACTGCAGCTCCTCTGGTAAGCAGACAGAGCTCAAAACTATACTCTCTCACTAGCACCTACCTAGGGGGGTGCTGCAGTGATATAAAGGGGACTGTACTGTAAAGGTGGCACTGTGATGTAAAGAGGACTGCACTGTGATATAAAGGGGACTTCACTGTAAAGGGGGTACTGAGACCTAAAGGGGATTGCACTGTAAAGGGGGCACTGTGATATAAAAGGGACTGCACTGTAAAAGGGGCACTGTGATATAAAGGGCAATATAGAATGGGATTGGTGCAGCGCTAACACAATTGAATCCACAGTCCATACAAATGTTCAAATGGATCAAATACAAAAGTGCAGTAAACAAAAGTTCATCAGAGAGTGCTCCAATAAAGAAGGGAAACTGTCCACCACTTCAAACTTGGAAAAAGCCCCGAGTGCAGGAACCGCCACCAAGATAATAAATGGCCTCTTACCAAATTGCAATGACCCCCATTACAAGGATCAAAGACAGCCTGTGTGATCAAATCAGTGCCCAGATCGACATGTATCGATTCCCAGTGTTCCCTCAGCAGCTCCGACCGGAACAAGTGAACATAAGGAAAAGATGGACAACTCCAATAGTGAAGTACGTTCACAGGTTTATTCAGTAAAAGCAGAGTGGCAACTCACGTTTGTATGAAGAAATCACAGCATGTCTCGGAGCTATACTCTCAGAACCTTTGTTTCCAACCAATAAAATGGCCGCCGTGTCTCCTTGCTGGCCTCAGCACGACGAACCGCAGGCTCCTCCTCCGACCGGTTTCATCAACACGTGACTTCGTCACACCTCCCATTTCCCCCACCCGTCTGATGATGTCATCCTATCAGCAGGCAGGGGGCAGGAGTAGCTCTCTATTCTGATCTGCAGCTCCTGCCAATATCTGCCCTGCCTATTGGATGACATTGGATAATGAGGAGTCAGGAGAGGACACACAGGCATGGCCGCACAGCAGGAGGTGAGCAGCAACCACGGTATGTGATAGTCCTGCACAGACCGCATTCGCTGCTCACCTCCTGCTGTGAAGCCCGGTCTGTCCACGGGCTGGGGATTCAGAACCCCTGGCTTAAGGGATCTATGCCTAAAGTAAGCAGTTTATTTGGCATGAGATGGAGGTGGGGGAAGCAATTCTTTTGAGCATAGCAAGTGTTTAAAGAAGATCACGTGTTTCTGACTTAGAAAAAGTTTAATAAGAAGATCATTGTGTGGAATGTCATTATTGTAATGAAACCACGATCCCACAATGTGCTTGGAGGCTTCTGTCAGAATACTGCTTCCTTCAGTCTTAAACATAGATATCAGATATTCTAGCCACCTTCATACAAAAGTAGCCGAGAATAGCTTGTATAAGATCTGGAACAATTATTTTAACAGACTCACACAATATATACCACACACAGGTCAGGTGAGCCTGATTACATTATCATATGCAGATGAAATTGTATGCAGAAACATAAATAACCTGAGCTATTTACCTAGCCATCTGGACAGAAACAATAGGTGAGTTAATTAACAATTAACAATGGGACAGACATGCTTAGCAGAAAACACATAACACCTCAATACACAGACAATAGCAGGAGACCACCAGTAACAGACTGTCCGTCTCTTACATTGAAGAACATGGAACAGAGGCCAATGAGACCAGCTCTTTCAATTAACATGTTCAGAATCAAACAGACTAGGTCTAGGAATAGTCTTTATATTTCTTGAGAGATATTGTTGATAAATATTAATGTCCCATTTGAAATAATCCAAACCATATTCTCAGTGTCCATTAAGTAGCTATCCATCATTTTCTTGGTCACCCTGTGCCCCTAATAGACACAGGGTGACTTACACATAAGAGAGGCCAGGGGAGCTGAGAGAGGGATTTCCCCCATCTCTCTTAGGTAAGCTGGGTTCCACGGGCCCCCCAACCAAAGTGACTCCCGTCACAATTATATTTATACGCAATCTGGGAATTTGGTCTTGGTGTTTTTTTTGGACTGCACAGTATGGTTTTTTTTCACATTGCATTTTTTGTTTTCATTGTTGCATGGCACAATTTTCTGTGATATTCTGTTTGTAAATGCCAGTTTGTATTCGAAAGCCACATATTTACTTTTGCCATCACTCAACTTGTATTGCTCTTGCCCTTTGGAGGAGATTTTGCTGACACCTTAAAAGGCAATGTGTTAAGAGCATTTAGCTGTCCTTACAAATTGAACCAATCCATTGGCTTTAAATGTACCTTAAAGTTATTATTTGTAAAAAAAAAATGTGCCTGTTTTTTTGGCTTTGAGAGTTTCAAGACATCTACAGTAATTTATAGATAATATTGCTGCGCTAAGTGAAAAAAATCGCTTAATAAAACATAATATTGTGACAAAAAATAATAAGTATAATGATCATAAATTAATATGAATCAAACAAAACGTGATGTTGAATGTCCCAATAACACAGTGTAAATAAAGTGACTCAATATTAACGTGATAAAAGTCCCAATACACAGTGCAATTTCAGTGAAAAATTGAAAAAAAAGGTAAAAATTCACGGTCGCCTGTATGGAATCGGTGAAAAACATAAAGAAAGGAGATCTAGTGCTCTCTGTCTTAATAAGGGGCTATTTATTCAGACATAGTTGGAATCGCACTTACATTACAAGGCACGTAAACAGTGCCAGCTCATAACAGCCTTCAGATGCTTCCTGGTACCTCCGGGATCGGCGTAATGACGTGCAGGCTCCTCCCCCGTATGCGTTGCGTCATCGACTTCGTCAGCGGGGTGGAGCCTAGCGTCATTAGCGGTCCTATATACTCCTATTGCAGCCGTCGTCCCGCCCCACTACTGGCGTGGAGACCGTGCCGCCCTGCGCCATGACAGTCGTATGCCAGCACTTGTTTCTAAGGAGATATATATATATATATATATATATATACAGTGCCTTGCGAAAGTATTCGGCCCCCTTGAACTTTGCAACCTTTTGAAACATTTCAGGCTTCAAACATAAAGATATAAAACTGTAATTTTTTGTGAAGAATCAACAACAAGTGGGACACAATCATTAAGTGGAACGAAATGTATTGGATATTTCAAATTTTGTTAACAAATAAAAAACTGAAAAATTGGGCGTGCAAAATTATTCAGCCCCTTTACTTTCAGTGCAGCAAACTCTCTCCAGAAGTTCATTGAGGATCTCTGAATGATCCAATGTTGACCTAAATGACTAATGATGATAAATAGAATCCACCTGTGTGTAATCAAGTCTCCGTATAAATGCACTTGCACTGTGATAGTCTCAGAGGTCCGTTTAAAGCGCAGAGAGCATCATGAAGAACAAGGAACACACCAGGCAGGTCCGAGATACTGTTGTGGAGAAGTTTAAAGCCGGATTTGGATACAAAAAGATTTCCCAAGCTTTAAACATTCCAAGGAGCACTGTGCAAGCGATAATATTGAAATGGAAGGAGTATCAGACCACTGCAAATGTACAAAGACCTGGCTGTCCCTCTAAACTTTCAGCTCATACAAGGAGAAGACTGATCAGAGATGCAGCCGAGAGGCCCATGATCACTCTGGATGAACTGCAGAGATCTACAGCTGAGGTGGGAGACTCTGTCCATAGGACAACAATCAGTCGTATACTGCACAAATCTGGCCTTTATGGAAGAGTGGCAAGAAGAAAGCCATTTCTTAAAGATATCCATAAAAAGTGTTGTTTAAAGTTTGCCACAAGCCACCTGGGAGACACACCAAACATGTGGAAGAAGGTGCTCTGGTCAGATGAGACCAAAATCAAACTTTTTGGTAACAATGCAAAATGTTATGTTTGGCGTAAAAGCAACACAGCTCATCACCCTGAACACACCATCCCCACTGTCAAACATGGTGGTGGCAGCATCATGGTTTGGGCCTGCTTTTCTTCAGCAGGGACAGGGAAGATGGTTAAAATTGATGGGAAGATGGATGGAGCCAAATACAGGACCATTCTGGAAGAAAACCTGATGCAGTCTGCAAAAGACCTGAGACTGGGACGGAGATTTGTCTTCCAACAACACAATGATCCAAAACATAAAGCAAAATCTACAATGGAATGGTTCACAAATAAACATATCCAGGTGTTAGAATGGCCAAGTCAAAGTCCAGACCTGAATTCAATCGAGAATCTGTGGAAAGAACTGAAAACTGCTGTTCACAAACGCTCTCCATCCAACCTCACTGAGCTCGAGCTGTTTTGCAAGGAGGAATGGGCAAAAATTTCAGTCTCTTGATGTGCAAAACTGATAGAGACATACCCCAAGCGACTTACAGCTGTAATCACAGCAAAAGGTGGCGCTACAAAGTATTAACTTAAGGGGGCTGAATAATTTTGCACGCCCAATTTTTCAGTTTTTTATTTGTTAAAAAAGTTTGAAATATCCAATAAATTTCGTTCCACTTCATGATTGTGTCCCACTTGTTGTTGATTCTTCACAAAAAATTACAGTTTTATATCTTTATGTTAGAAGCCTGAAATGTGGCAAAAGGTCACAAAGTTCAAGGGGGCCGAATACTTTCGCAAGGCACTGTATATATATATATATATATATATATATATATATATATATATATATATATATATATTGGCACTGCTTACGTGCCTTGTAATGTAAGTGCGATTCCAACTATGTCTGAATAAATAGCCCCTTATTAAGACAGAGAGCACTAGATCTCCTTTCTTTATGTTTTTCACCGATTCCATACATATCCTGAGAGATTGGTTGGAGGTGGAGGCAGAAGGGCTCACCAGGCGACCGTGAATTTTTACCTTTATGCTGGTTTAGACTCATTTGAGTCTTTATTTGAGGTGAGTTGCTAATCTCACTATTTGTCACTGGAGCACTTGGAGTGAAGCACGTAGCACTTTATGCACAGATGAAGATTTGTTTATTCGTTTATTCAATTTTTCACTGAAATTGCACTGTGTATTGGGACTTTTATCACGTTAATATTGAGTCACTTTATTTTCACTGTGTTATTGGGACATTCAATATCACGTTTTGTTTGATTCATATTAATTTATGATCATTATACTTATTATTTTTTGTCATAATATTATGTTTTATTAAGCAATTTTTTTCACTTAGCGCAGCAATATTATCTATTCATTACTGTGGGTGTTTTGTGTTTGACACTGATTGCTTGCAGCTTTGTGTTCATCACTTGTATTATTTATATAGGGATTGCGCTGATTATTTTCATTTTCTATTGTCACATTTTTTTGCACATATAATTAGCAGCACCCATGGATGTATTTAACTACTTTGAGACCAGAGTGGTCAAATTAGAAGATATCTTTTCAGGAGATAAAAATCGCGGTAAAAATGAGGACTTAGTGACTTTTACAAAAAATTGGGTTACTTTATGGATAAAAAGATAAGAGCCTGGTAGAATATAGTATCCCTTGAACAGTATATTGCCAATAATTTAGTCCCCAGGAGGCTCAGATGGGATGTCCCTCCAAGCGATGGGATTACAGGAGATGAAGCCATGAACGATTGGTTTCTGTTCTTTAATAATAAGGGGGTGGAATTATTACAGTTCTTATTGAAAAGAAAGCAGACTAAATTAGCTACTTTAGAGCAATCGATTAAAGAGATCAAAGATAAAATCGAACCCTCCAAAGAATCTCCGGAATGCATCAGACTGTCAGGAGAATTGAAGAAAAAGATGGAGAAAACGGATAAAGAGACACAGGAGAAAAAGAGGAAAAAATTCCTACGCGATATAGGCGATTTTAGGAATCATGAGGTTTTTAAATGGCAACGCCTACTTAATGAGGAAGGCGCAGCGATGTCTCGTGATAGCACACCAGAAAGAGAGCTCCCAGTGACCCCACCTGTGGCCCCTACACCCAGGATTCAAAATGGACAAGGGAGGGGTCAACAAGGGACACCTAATCAACAGGCTGGACAAACAAGAGGGAGTTATAATTATCCGGCTCCACCCATTAGGAGAAATGGAAGAGGCAGAAGACCCTCAAGAGGAAGAGCAACGAGAGGAAGAGGTGGTTTTTACCCAAATTTTAATCTAAAATTTAAGCCGAATTTCAATCCGAATCATTATCCCAACTTTAAAGCGCATCCGAATCCGTATTTTTATCCTAATCCTAATTTTAACCAGAATTTTAATCATAACCAACATTGGCAGGGGAATTCACAACCACAAAACCCCAGACAAGGGAGTGGACAACCTCAGCATCAACAAACAAATAGAGGAACCCCTAACCAAAGAAGCGATCAACCTCCAAGAAACAGTGGTCAGTTGGACCAACAGGAATTTAATGTAACCACTGAAAATAGGTTTACACCTCTGCGAGACCAGGAGAATGATCCCATTCAGGATGTTTTTTTAGGGAACCCCAGGGGACAATGGTCCTATCGAGAGCAGACCACCAGGGGGGAAAAAAGAAAAGACAGAGAGGAAGAAGAGCAGGCAGAAAATGCCAGAAAAAGAGAACACCAATAGGAGGAGGCATTTTTAATTTAAGCAATAAATCACTGAATCAACAGGAAATGAAACTTTTAGATAAAGGTCTTAAATTCGCACCTATGAAGAACTTGAATAAATTTGATACGTACGTGAACCTACAGAAATTTGTCCATACAGTTAATCAAAAGAAATACTTTCTCTCTAAACCAGATAATAGACCGTCAGTGGTACAAATGGGACACCATTCCACTCTAAGGAACAAATCAGTTTTTAATCCGGCCAATACTGGTAATCAACATATAGAAGTTTTCCGAAACATGGTGACAGACGATTTGGAAAAATTGAACGTCCGGAAAATTCCCAACCCACGATGGATTAAACAGGGCATTAAAGACTTAGAAAAAGACAAAAAAGTTATTATCAGACCAGCTGATAAAGGGGGAGGATTGGTGGTTATGGATCGATCGTATTACAAAGGAGAAATGGAAAGACAGTTATCCGATACGGAGACCTACCAATTATTAAACAACAATCCGACTCTGGAATTCAAACAGGAACTGGATCAGTTAGTAAAAAGAGGAGCGAAGAAAGGGATATTAAATAAAAAAGAAGAATTATTCCTTAACCCCTCTGCATGTAGGATACCTATAATGTATATCCTACCTAAGATCCATAAGGATCCAGAGAAACAACCGGGGAGGCCCATTATAAATGGGATCGACTCCGTGTGTGCTTGATTGGGCCAATACATCGACTATTTCCTTCAGCCTTTAGTCAACCAAACGTGGGCATTCACTAAAGATACTAAACACCTCATCCAATGCCTTGATCAATTGGAAGACACTGAAGGATGTATATTGGCCACAGCGGATGTCGGGTCCCTTTATACTATTATCAGTCACGAAGAAGCGATAGCATCTACTAAATGGGCCTTATCCGAATCGGATCTTACTTCTAAACACAAAAAGTTCCTGTTGAAATGTCTGGCTTTTTGTCTTCAGCATAACTATTTTTGGTACGATCATCACTATTACCTCCAAACGAAAGGCGTCGCTATGGGGGCTAGATTTGCCCCCAGCGTCGCCAATATATTTATGGCCCATTGGGAACAAGAGCATATTTTAAAAGAACGACCACCAGAATTAATCTGTTACAAAAGATTTATTGATGATCTCCTGATCGTCTGGAAGGGTGATAAGAAGTCTTTTAACAGATTTAAAGAAAAAATGGACAGAAATAACAAGAACATACAGCTAACCTGGAATATTATGAATGATAACATAGTGTTTTTAGATTTAGAAATTTTTAAACACCAAGGATGTCTTTTTACCAAAAATCATTTTAAACCAACGGATAGGAATTCCTATCTGCCAGTAGATAGCTGTCATCACAAGATGTGGTTGTGCAATATTCCCAAGGGACAATTTGTAAGGTTACGGAGGAACTGTACCAAAGAAATGGATTATGTCACCCAATCAGAGATGTTGGGCAAAAGATTTTTAGAAAAAGGCTATCGAGCGGAAGATGTAAACAAAGCCAGAGAACAAGTCCAACAGATGGATAGAAATGCCCTGATAGGAAGAACAAATAATGGAAGGAGAGAAAATTAAACTAAGGAAGAATTTAGGATCATTTTAGACTATAATGCACAATATAAACAAGTGGAAAAGTTTGTAAGGAGACATTGGGATATCTTGAGAAAAGACCGGATACTTGGATCAGTATTGCCCGAAAGACCGAAATTCGTGTACAGGAAGGCCCCAATCCTGAAAGATATGATAGCACCAGGTGCTGTCGATCCTCCTATACTGAAGAAGGAAGGACTCTTTTCATTCATAACGGGCTTTCATGCATGTGGGAGATGTCCCGCATGCAAACACGCAGTGAATAATCAGAAGAAGAGAAAGGAATTCAAATCAAATAGCACAAATAAAAATACCCCATTAAAGATTTAATAACATGTAGCACCGTAGGAGTGGTCTACATGTTAGAATGTGGATGCGGTCTTCAATATATAGGGCGCACCTCCAGAAGTTTAAGTGTTAGGATGGGGGAACATGTGAAAAATATTAAAAAAGGCTCCATCAATCACAATGTACCAAAACACTTCCGATTGGTTCATAACCGAGACCCCAGGTCCCTCAAATTTTGGGGGGTCGAACGGGTGGTCAAACACTGGAGGGGGGGTAATTTTATCAGGCAATTAAGTAAACGTGAGTCTTATTGGATTTACGAGGCCAAGGTCCTTGCACCAAGAGGTTTGAACATTGAGTTCGACCTAAATTGTTTTATCAGTGATTAGGGTTGAGCGGACACCTAGATGTCCGTGTTCGACGGGTTCGGCCGAACTTTAAAAAAAAGTCCGGGTCCGTGTCCCGGACTTTTACCGAACTTTTCCCGGACACCGAACCCCATTGAAGTCAATGGGGACCCGAACTTTAAGGCACTAAAATGGCTCTAAAACACCAAAGGAAAGGGCTAGAGTGCTGCAAATGGCAGCAAAACGTAATTAAGAGCATGGCAAGTGCTCTGCAAACAAATGTGGATAGGGAAATAACTTAAAACAACAAAAAAAAACAGAAAAATAAAACAATGTTCTTCTTCATCTCTGAAGGACGAGGCCCATATGGAGTAGGAGGGAGGTTGAGGTGGTGGTGGATGTGGCGGTGACATAGGCGTGCGCACAGGGTGTGCTGGGTGTGCCTGGGCACACCCTAATCACCTAGGGCACATAGCATTGCCAGTGAGGAGATGGGAAAGATCTCCCTGGGACCTGCTCTGCTCTATTTCTCCTTGCCTACAGGTACATGGCCCCGATACATTACTCTCCCTGCTGGCAAACACATGCATGTGTATTTCAACTTTGGGGTGCACACCTTAATGCAATAGGCTGCGCACACCTATGGGCGGTGTAGGTGGAAGCGGCGGTGGAGGAGGACCAGGGCCGGATTAACAGCATCATGGGCTTGGTGCTGAGGATTTTGAAGGGCCTTAGGGCCGTGCCTTGCCATGCACCCAGAGGAGGAAGGGTGCAGCCATGCATGCCTAATTCAACATGGGATGCTGTCTCTGAAGCCCATAAACACATCCATGCATCGCCAACTGTCCCTCCTTGTCCGGCCTTCACGCTGTGTGGGGAGGTTCTGAGGGTGCTGCCTGGGGAAGCGAGCATAGAAGCCAGACTTCTGTGTTTACAAGTGACAGAAGAGCGGTAACAGTGAATATGGCCAACCCGGGGCCTATATAAAAGGTAGGGGCCTGGAGCTGCAGCTCCAATAGCCCCTACATTAATCTGGCCCTGAGGAGGAGGACGAGGTAGCCAACACTGCTTCTTTTCACAAATTTTAAATGAGGGTACACCCCAAAAGAGTGAGAAAGAGCAAAAATGGAACAATGGGTGGGTAAGGTCGGTATCCATTGCTATTCTGCATAAGGTACGGAAAAGTCCCGTGGGATCCATGCCTGGTTCATTTTAATGAACGTGAGCTTGTCCACATTGTCTCTGGACAGGCGGCTGCGCTTGTCTGTTATAACGCCCCCAGTCGTGCTAAATACCCGTTCAGATAATACACTGGCTGCAGGGCACGCCAGCACCTCCAAGGCGTAAAGGGCAAGCTCAGGCCATGTGCCCAATTTGGAGACCCAGAAGTTGAAGGGGGCAGACCCGTCATTCACTACATGTAGGCGTGTGCACACATACTGCTCCACCATGTTGGTAAAATGCTGCCTCCTGCTAAGACGTTCCATCTGAGCTGCTGGTGCTGCTGTTTGTTGTGGCGTGCTGACAAAGCTTTTCCACATTTCGGCCATGCTAACCCTGCCTTCTGAGGTGCTGGCGGTGCCCTGGTTGCGTTGGCGACCTCCTCCTCCTCCTCCTCTGCCTTGTGCTTCCACTGTGGCCCCGCTGTCAGATGGGAATGCCAGCAGCATGGCGTCTACCAGCGTGCGCTTGTACTCGCGCATCTTGCGATCGCGCTCCAGTGAGTGAATTAAGGACGGTACGTTGTCCTTGTAACGGGGATCCAGCAGCGTGGCCACCCAGTAATCAGCACAAGTTAGAATGTGGGCAACTCGGCGGTCGTTGTGGAGACACTGCAGCATGTAATCGCTCATGTGTGCCAGGCTGCCCAGAGGCAACGAAAGGCTGTCCTCTGTGGGAGGTGTATGGTCCGTGTCCTCTGTATCCCCCCAGCCACGCACCAGTGATGGCCATGAGCTGGCCTGGGTGCCACCCTGCTGTGAACATGGTTCCATCTCCTCCTCCAGCTCCTCCTCCTCCTCATCCTCCTCATCCTCCAGAACTGTGCCCCTGCTGGACAATTGCGTCCCTGGCGTTTGCGTGTGCAGGAACCCACCCTCGGAGCCCCTTGCGAATGACTGCCCTGAAAGCCTTGGAAATGTTACCTCTTCATCCTCCTCCTCCTCCTCATCCTGTGCCACATCCTCTTCCATCATCGCCCGAATTGTTTTTTCAAGGAGGCATAGAAGTGGGATAGTTAAGCTGAGAACGGCGTCATTGCCACTGGCCATGTTGGTGGAGTACTCAAAACAGCGCAACAAGGCACACAGGTCTCGCATGGAGGCCCAGTTATTGGTGGTGAAGTGGTGCTGTTCCGCAGAGCGACTCACGCGTGCGTGCTGCAGCTGAAACTCCACTATGGCCTGCTGCTGCTCGCACAGTCTTTCCAGCATGTGCAAGGTGGAGTTCCACCTTGTGGGCACGTCACATATGAGGCGGTGAGCGGGAAGGCCGAAGTTACGCTGCAGCGCTGCCAGGCGAGCAGCAGCAGGGTGAGAACGCCGAAAGTGCGCACAAACGGCCCGCACTTTCTGCAGCAGCTCTGACATATCGGGGTAGTTTTTAAGGAACCTCTGCACCACCAAATTCAGCACATGCGCCAGGCAAGGGATGTGCGTCAAACCGGCTAGGCCCAGAGCTGCTATGAGATTTCGCCCGTTATCGCACACCACCAGGCCGGGCTTGAGGCTCGCTGGCAGCAACCACTCATTTGTCTGCTGTTCCATGCTCCTCCACAACTCCTGCGCGGTGTGTGGTTTGTCCCCCAAACAGGCAAGTTGTAAAACTGCCTGCTGTCGTTTACCCCTGGCCGTGCTGAAGTTGGTGGTGAAGGTGTTACGCTGTCCGGATGAGGAGGCGGTAGAGGATGAGGAAGCGGAGTAGGAGGAGTTAGGAACAGGAGGCAAACTGAAGCGCCCTGCAATCCTCGGTGGTGGAAGGACATGCGCCAAATTGCTATCCGCCTCAGGCCCATCCGCCACTGCATTTACCCAGTGTGCCGTTAGGGAGATATAACGCCCCTGACCGTGCTTACTGGTCCACGTATCCGTAGTTAGGTGGACCTTGGCACAGATGGCGTTGCGCAGTGCACACCTGATTTTTTCCCCCACTTGGTTGTGCAGGGAAGGGATGGCTTGCCTGGAAAAGTAGTGGCGGCTGGGCACGACGTACTGTGGGACAGCCACCGACATAAGGTTTTTAAAACTGTGCGTCTCCACCAGACGGAATGACAGCATTTCAAAGGCCAATAATTTTGAAATGCTGGCATTCAGGGCCAGGGATCGCGGGTGGGTAGGGGGGTACTTCCTCTTCCTCTCAAGTGTTTGGGAGATGGAAAGCTGAACGCTTCCACGGGACATTGTGGAGATGGTTGTTGGTGACCCAGGTGGTGGTGTTGCTGACAGATCGTCTGTTTGCGGGGTGGCAGGTGCCGGTATCACTACAGATGTGGCTGGAGCGGCCGAGACTGCAGCAGAAGAGGAAGCAGGATGAGCCAGAGACGTTTCTTGGTTTTGAAGGTGTGTACTCCACTGCAGCTCGTGCTTTGCACTTAGATGCCTGATCATGCAGGTTGTGCTCAGGTTGAGAAGGTTCATGCCTCGCTTCAAGCTCTGATTGCACAGGGTGCAAACCACTCGTGTCCTGTCATCAGCACATTTTCTAAAGAACTTCCACGCTAGAGAACTCCTTTGAGCTGACTTTGGTGCGCTCGTTCCCTTGCTGCGTTGGGCAGTAGCGGGCGTAGTGTCTAGGGCACGGCCGCTCCGCTTCTGCACCCTGCTCCCTCTTCTGCTGTGCTGGTGGCTCTGTGCGACCACCGCCTCTTCCTCCAAACTACTCAGTTCACCTGCATGACGTTCATTCCATGTGGGGTCGAGGACCTCATCGTCCTCCACATCATCTTCCACCCAGTCTTCACCCCTGCCCTCCTTGTCGGTCTCCACAATGCTGAACGCCGCAGCAGTTGGCACCTGCGTTTCGTCATCATCGGAGACGTGCTGCGATGATCCTTGCATGTACTCATCTTGAGAAATAAGTGGTTGGGCATCGCTGCACTCAATCTCTTCCACTTCTGGGGCAGGGCTAGGTGGATGGCCCTGGGAAACCCTGCTGACAGAGTCCTCAAAAAGAATAAGAGACTGCTGTATGGCTTGGGGCTCAGACTGCTGGCCTGATTTGCAAGGGGGTGAGGTGAAAGACGGTTGGACATTGGCTGCAGGTGCCAACTCTGACCTTTCTGCAGTAGACTGGGTGGGAGACAATGTGAAGGAACTGGAGGCACTGTCAGCAGCAAACCAATCTACTATCGCCTCAACTTGTTCTGGCCTCATCACTTCTAGGGGCGTTTGATGCCCTACCAAATACTGATGCAGGTTCTGTCGCCTACTCACACTTGAGGAAGGTGTTTCACTTGTGCGTGTAGCTGGCACAGATCGACCATGTCCTCTCCTTGCAACAGGAGCTCTACCAGCAGCACCACGACCCAGGCCACGGCCCTTATTTGACGGTCTCCTCATATTTCTGTAATTTAAGATCTTGCCCTAGAAAGGTTTTTATTGAATAGCGGAATAGAAAATATGATCCAAAAAAAGTGTATGTATATCACACGTACACAACCACACTAGGCCCCAATTACTATTGTTTGTACCCCTAAAAGGCTAGATGAGGAGTAGGGGGAGTATGGAACAGGCAGCACCCTCAAACCTTCAGAAGTATGAGATGAACCCCAACAACTTGGAAAGGTGGATCTCTCTCACACGTACCGACACAGACTATCCCGCAATTCAATTGATCCTCAAAGGTTTTTATTGAATAGCGGAATAGGAAATATGATCAAAAAAAGTGTATGTATCTCGCACGTACACAACCACACTAGGCCCCAATTACTATTGTTTGTACCCCTAAAAGGCTAGATGAGGAGTAGGGGGGGTATGGAACAGGCAGCACCCTCAAACCTTCAGAAGTATGAGATGAACCCCAACAACTTGGAAAGGTGGATCTCTCTCACACGTACCGACACAGACTATCCCGCAATTCAATTGATCCTCAAAGGTTTTTATTGAATAGCGGAATAGGAAATATGATCAAAAAAAGTGTATGTATCTCGCACGTACACAACCACACTAGGCCCCAATTACTATTGTTTGTACCCCTAAAAGGCTAGATGAGGAGTAGGGGGGGTATGGAACAGGCAGCACCCTCAAACCTTCAGAAGTATGAGATGAACCCCAACAACTTGGAAAGGTGGATCTCTCTCACACGTACCGACACAGACTATCCCGCAATTCAATTGATCCTCAAAGGTTTTTATTGAATAGCGGAATAGGAAATATGATCAAAAAAAGTGTATGTATCTCGCACGTACACAACCACACTAGGCCCCAATTACTATTGTTTGTACCCCTAAAAGGCTAGATGAGGAGTAGGGGGGGTATGGAACAGGCAGCACCCTCAAACCTTCAGAAGTATGAGATGAACCCCAACAACTTGGAAAGGTGGATCTCTCTCACACGTACCGACACAGACTATCCCGCAATTCAATTGATCCTCAAAGGTTTTTATTGAATAGCGGAATAGGAAATATGATCAAAAAAAGTGTATGTATCTCGCACGTACACAACCACACTAGGCCCCAATTACTATTGTTTGTACCCCTAAAAGGCTAGATGAGGAGTAGGGGGGGTATGGAACAGGCAGCACCCTCAAACCTTCAGAAGTATGAGATGAACCCCAACAACTTGGAAAGGTGGATCTCTCTCACACGTACCGACACAGACTATCCCGCAATTCAATTGATCCTCAAAGGTTTTTATTGAATAGCGGAATAGGAAATATGATCAAAAAAAGTGTATGTATCTCGCACGTACACAACCACACTAGGCCCCAATTACTATTGTTTGTACCCCTAAAAGGCTAGATGAGGAGTAGGGGGGGTATGGAACAGGCAGCACCCTCAAACCTTCAGAAGTATGAGATGAACCCCAACAACTTGGAAAGGTGGATCTCTCTCACACGTACCGACACAGACTATCCCGCAATTCAATTGATCCTCAAAGGTTTTTATTGAATAGCGGAATAGGAAATATGATCAAAAAAAGTGTATGTATCTCGCACGTACACAACCACACTAGGCCCCAATTACTATTGTTTGTACCCCTAAAAGGCTAGATGAGGAGTAGGGGGGGTATGGAACAGGCAGCACCCTCAAACCTTCAGAAGTATGAGATGAACCCCAACAACTTGGAAAGGTGGATCTCTCTCACACGTACCAACACAGACTATCCCCCAATTTAACTGATCCCCAAAGGTTTTTGATTAAATAGCGGAATAGAAAATATGATCCCAAAAAAGTGTATGTATATCACACGTACACAACCACACTAGGCCCCAATTACTATTGTTTGTACCCCTAAAAGGCTAGGAGTAGGGGGAGTATGGAACAGGCAGCACCCTCAAACCTTCAGAAGTATGAGATGAACCTCAACAACTTGGAAAGGTGGATCTCTCTCACACGTACCAACACAGACTATCCCCCAATTTAACTGATCCCCAAAGGTTTTTGATTAAATAGCGGAATAGAAAATATGATCCCAAAAAAGTGTATGTATATCACACGTACACAACCACACTAGGCCCCAATTACTATTGTTTGTACCCCTAAAAGGCTAGGAGTAGGGGGAGTATGGAACAGGCAGCACCCTCAAACCTTCAGAAGTATGAGATGAACCCCAACAACTTGGAAAGGTGGATCTCTCTCACACGTACCAACACAGACTATCCCCCAATTTAACTGATCCCCAAAGGTTTTTGATTAAATAGCGGAATAGAAAATATGATCCCAAAAAAGTGTATGTATATCACACGTACACAACCACACTAGGCCCCAATTACTATTGTTTGTACCCCTAAAAGGCTAGGAGTAGGGGGAGTATGGAACAGGCAGCACCCTCAAACCTTCAGAAGTATGAGATGAACCCCAACAACTTGGAAAGGTGGATCTCTCTCACACGTACCAACACAGACTATCCCCCAATTTAACTGATCCCCAAAGGTTTTTGATTAAATAGCGGAATAGAAAATATGATCCCAAAAAAGTGTATGTATATCACACGTACACAACCACACTAGGCCCCAATTACTATTGTTTGTACCCCTAAAAGGCTAGGAGTAGGGGGAGTATGGAACAGGCAGCACCCTCAAACCTTCAGAAGTATGAGATGAACCCCAACAACTTGGAAAGGTGGATCTCTCTCACACGTACCAACACAGACTATCCCCCAATTTAACTGATCCCCAAAGGTTTTTGATTAAATAGCGGAATAGAAAATATGATCCCAAAAAAGTGTATGTATATCACACGTACACAACCACACTAGGCCCCAATTACTATTGTTTGTACCCCTAAAAGGCTAGGAGTAGGGGGAGTATGGAACAGGCAGCACCCTCAAACCTTCAGAAGTATGAGATGAACCTCAACAACTTGGAAAGGTGGATCTCTCTCACACGTACCAACACAGACTATCCCCCAATTTAACTGATCCCCAAAGGTTTTTGATTAAATAGCGGAATAGAAAATATGATCCCAAAAAAGTGTATGTATATCACACGTACACAACCACACTAGGCCCCAATTACTATTGTTTGTACCCCTAAAAGGCTAGGAGTAGGGGGAGTATGGAACAGGCAGCACCCTCAAACCTTCAGAAGTATGAGATGAACCCCAACAACTTGGAAAGGTGGATCTCTCTCACACGTACCAACACAGACTATCCCCCAATTTAACTGATCCCCAAAGGTTTTTGATTAAATAGCGGAATAGAAAATATGATCCAAAAAAAGTGTATGTATATCACACGTACACAACCACACTAGGCCCCAATTACTATTGTTTGTACCCCTAAAAGGCTAGGAGTAGGGGGAGTATGGAACAGGCAGCACCCTCAAACCTTCAGAAGTATGAGATGAACCCCAACAACTTGGAAAGGTGGATCTCTCTCACACGTACCAACACAGACTATCCCCCAATGTAACTGATCCCCAAAGGTTTTTGATTAAATAGCGGAATAGAAAATATGATCCCAAAAAAGTGTATGTATATCACACGTACACAACCACACTAGGCCCCAATTACTATTGTTTGTACCCCTAAAAGGCTAGGAGTAGGGGGAGTATGGAACAGGCAGCACCCTCAAACCTTCAGAAGTATGAGATGAACCTCAACAACTTGGAAAGGTGGATCTCTCTCACACGTACCAACACAGACTATCCCCCAATTTAACTGATCCCCAAAGGTTTTTGATTAAATAGCGGAATAGAAAATATGATCCCAAAAAAGTGTATGTATATCACACGTACACAACCACACTAGGCCCCAATTACTATTGTTTGTACCCCTAAAAGGCTAGGAGTAGGGGGAGTATGGAACAGGCAGCACCCTCAAACCTTCAGAAGTATGAGATGAACCCCAACAACTTGGAAAGGTGGATCTCTCTCACACGTACCAACACAGACTATCCCCCAATTTAACTGATCCCCAAAGGTTTTTGATTAAATAGCGGAATAGAAAATATGATCCCAAAAAAGTGTATGTATATCACACGTACACAACCACACTAGGCCCCAATTACTATTGTTTGTACCCCTAAAAGGCTAGGAGTAGGGGGAGTATGGAACAGGCAGCACCCTCAAACCTTCAGAAGTATGAGATGAACCCCAACAACTTGGAAAGGTGGATCTCTCTCACACGTACCAACACAGACTATCCCCCAATTTAACTGATCCCCAAAGGTTTTTGATTAAATAGCGGAATAGAAAATATGATCCCAAAAAAGTGTATGTATATCACACGTACACAACCACACTAGGCCCCAATTACTATTGTTTGTACCCCTAAAAGGCTAGGAGTAGGGGGAGTATGGAACAGGCAGCACCCTCAAACCTTCAGAAGTATGAGATGAACCCCAACAACTTGGAAAGGTGGATCTCTCTCACACGTACCAACACAGACTATCCCCCAATTTAACTGATCCCCAAAGGTTTTTGATTAAATAGCGGAATAGAAAATATGATCCCAAAAAAGTGTATGTATATCACACGTACACAACCACACTAGGCCCCAATTACTATTGTTTGTACCCCTAAAAGGCTAGGAGTAGGGGGAGTATGGAACAGGCAGCACCCTCAAACCTTCAGAAGTATGAGATGAACCCCAACAACTTGGAAAGGTGGATCTCTCTCACACGTACCAACACAGACTATCCCCCAATTTAACTGATCCCCAAAGGTTTTTGATTAAATAGCGGAATAGAAAATATGATCCCAAAAAAGTGTATGTATATCACACGTACACAACCACACTAGGCCCCAATTACTATTGTTTGTACCCCTAAAAGGCTAGGAGTAGGGGGAGTATGGAACAGGCAGCACCCTCAAACCTTCAGAAGTATGAGATGAACCCCAACAACTTGGAAAGGTGGATCTCTCTCACACGTACCAACACAGACTATCCCCCAATTTAACTGATCCCCAAAGGTTTTTGATTAAATAGCGGAATAGAAAATATGATCCCAAAAAAGTGTATGTATATCACACGTACACAACCACACTAGGCCCCAATTACTATTGTTTGTACCCCTAAAAGGCTAGGAGTAGGGGGAGTATGGAACAGGCAGCACCCTCAAACCTTCAGAAGTATGAGATGAACCCCAACAACTTGGAAAGGTGGATCTCTCTCACACGTACCAACACAGACTATCCCCCAATTTAACTGATCCCCAAAGGTTTTTGATTAAATAGCGGAATAGAAAATATGATCCCAAAAAAGTGTATGTATATCACACGTACACAACCACACTAGGCCCCAATTACTATTGTTTGTACCCCTAAAAGGCTAGATGAGGAGTAGGGGGAGTATGGAACAGGCAGCACCCTCAAACCTTCAGTATGAGATTGTGTTCACTGTACCCCACAAAGATTGAGTTCACTGCACCCCACAATGATTGTGTTCACTGCACCCCACAAAGATTGTGTTCACTGCACCTCACAAAGATTGTGTTCACTGTACCCCCCAAAGATTGTGTTCACTGCACCCCACAAAGATTCTGTTCACTGTACCCCACAAAGATTGTGTTCACTGCACCCCAAAAAGATTGTGTTCACTGCACCCCAAAAAGGATGTTGTTCACTGCACCCCAAAAAGGATGTTGTTCACTCCACCCCAAAAAGATTGTGTTCACTGCACCCCACAAAGATTGTGTTCACTGCACCCCAAAAAGATTGTGTTCACTGCACCCCAAAAATGATTTTGTTCACTGCACCCCAAAAAGGATTTTGTTCACTGCACCCCAAAAAGGATGTTGTTCACTCCACCCCAAAAAGATTGTGTTCACTGCACCCCAAAAAGATTGTGTTCACTGCACCCCACAAAGGATTTTGTTCACTGCACCCCAAAAAGATTGTGTTCACTGCACCCCAAAAAGGATGTTGTTCACTGCACCCCAAAAAGGATTTTGTTCACTGCACCCCAAAAAGATTGTGTTCACTGCACCCCACAAAGGATTTTGTTCACTGCACCCCACAAAGATTGTGTTCACTGCACACCAAAAAGGATTGTGTTCACTGCACCCCAAAAAGATTTTGTTCACTGCACCCCAAAAAGATTGTGTTCACTGCAGCCCAAAAAGATTGTGTTCACTGCAGCCCAAAAAGATTGTGTTCACTGCAGCCCAAAAAGATTGTGTTCACTGCAGCCCAAAAAGATTGTGTTCACTGCAGCCCAAAAAGATTGTGTTCACTGCAGCTCACACACAGAAAAATGGATGTGGATCACTGACACCTGCCTATCTCCAATCCCACACCACACAGCAATATCGATTGTAGTTTGTAGAACACAGTTTCCCTAAAATTCAGCAGACTCTGTCCCTAACAGGATTGAGAAGAGATCGTAGATCAGGATTGAGTGCAGACCCCACCCCCCACACAGCAATATCGATTGTAGTTTGTAGAAGACACTGACCCTATATAATTCAGCAGACTCTATCCCTAAAATGCCTACAACTCGCCCTGCCTAAACACTCCGACCTGTCCCTCAATTCTATCCGGACACAAATGGTTTTTTCCTGCCTATCTTTCCCTAATCAGCAGCCAGCACGTTGATGTGTGCTCTGTCCCTGAATCTAAGCAGCATAATGACGCCGCTGCGGCTGCCTCGAACTTATAAAGACTTGGTCACATGCTTCAGACGGCCAATCACAGCTACTGAGACATTTGCAGGCATGGCTGGGATGGCTTAAGGCACACCAGTTAAACGATTGTTGATTGGCTGTTGAAAGCCCGCCATGAAAAGAGCGCCAAAGCATGCAAAACCCGGAAATAAAACGACCGAACACGGATTTTTACCCGAACATACAGTAAAGTGTCCGTGTCCGTGTTCGGGTACAAAAAATCCAATTATTCGGTACGAACACGAATAATACAGTCCGTGTTCGCTCAACACTATCAGTGATAAATGATTCTCCTTGTTCTATATAGTTATTTATTTATTCATTATTTTTATCCCTTTAAACATTGATGAAATTTTGTATGTACGCCGATCGGTATCCTATCTGACGAGTAGATAAAGGCAGGCCAGTCTCCTTAGAAACAAGTGCTGGCATACGACTGTCATGGCGCAGGGCGGCACGGTCTCCACGCCAGTAGTGGGGCAGGACGACGGCTGCAATAGGAGTATATAGGACCGCTAATGACGCTAGGCTCCACCCCGCTGATGAAGTCGATGACGCAACGCATACGGGGGAGGAGCCTGCACGTCATTACGCCGATCCCGGAGGTACCAGGAAGCATCTGAAGGCTGTTATGAGCTGGCACTGCTTACGTGCCTTGTAATGTAAGTGCGATTCCAACTATGTCTGAATAAATAGCCCCTTATTAAGACAGAGAGCACTAGATCTCCTTTCTTTATGTTTTTCACCGATTCCATACATATCCTGAGAGATTGGTTGGAGGTGGAGGCAGAAGGGCTCACCAGGCGACCGTGAATTTTTACCTTTATGCTGGTTTAGACTCATTTGAGTCTTTATTTGAGGTGAGCTGCTAATCTCACTATTTGTCACTGGAGCACTTGGAGTGAAGCACGTAGCACTTTATGCACAGATGAAGATTTGTTTATTCGTTTATTCAATTTTTCACTGAAATTGCACTGTGTATTGGGACTTTTATCACGTTAATATTGAGTCACTTTATTTACACTGTGTTATTGGGACATTCAACATCACGTTTTGTTTGATTCATATTAATTATGATCTTTATACTTATTATTTTTTGTCACAATATTATGTTTTATTAAGCGATTTTTTTCGCTTAGCGCAGCAATATTATCTATTCATTACTGTGGGTGTTTTGTGTTTGGCACTGATTGCTTGCAGCTTTGTGTTCATCAATGTATTATTTATATAGGGATTGTGCTGATTATTTTCATTTTCTATCTACAGTAATTTGCACAATTGTTTACGGGGATTTGCATTTTCATAACTGACATTATGATTTATTTAATACTAGACATTAAGCCCGTTAAATTAACGGGCGCTAGAACATATGTGGTCAAACATTTGTAAAAACAGACTTGTTCCAGTACAAAAAAAAGTGGACAACTATGCAGTTGATTTCTAGCTTTTGCTGATCATTGTCGCATTTTGCACTGCACTGTTAGGTAAGCCTGAAAACTTTGCATGATAAGCTTGTGTTAAATAATGCTCATTCCCCACATAACCAGCATGCTTTATAACATAAGCTCTATTAACACATCTGCTACTGGAGGTGGACATTTGTAAAAACATACTAGTTCCAGTTAAGCGAGAGCCTCTGTCAGCTCTGCGTCCCTGTTGCCCTACCAACATCGGGGACATGCGCAGAGCTGACTGAGCGGCTCTCGCTTATCTCGTTCTTTTTTTCTAACAACGCGAGAGCCGCATGACGTAGCCAGCTCTGCGCATAGCGTCCCTGTTGCCCTAGCAACATCAGTCAGTTCAGTATAGACCATACATTGATCTCTATATATATATATATTGGGCACTTGCTTAGATATTAGGCCATTCAGTATCTATCCGTCAGTTTAGTAGAGACCATACATTGATCTCTCTATATATATATCGGGCACTTGCGTAGCTATTAGGCAATTCAGTATCTATCGGTCAGTTCGGTATAGACCATACATTGATCTCTCTCTCTCTCTCTCTCTCTCTCTCTCTCTCTCTCTATATATATATATATATATATATATATATATAGGGCACTTGTGTAGATAATAGGCCATTCAGTATGTATCGGTCAGTTCAGTATAGACCATACATTGATATCTCTATATATATATAGGGCAATTGAGTATCAATCGGTCAGTTCAGTATAGACCATACATTGATATCTATATATATAGGGCAATTGAGTATATATTAGGCCATTATTTATCTATCGTTCAGTTCAGTATAGACCATACATTGATATCTATACATAAATAGGGCAATTGAGTAGCTATCGGTCAGTTCAGTATAGACCATACATTGATATATATATATATATATATATATATATATATATATATATATATATATATATACTGTATATAGGGCAATTGAGTATCTATCGGTCAGTTCAGTATAGACCATACATTGACAGCTATATATATAGGCCACTTGAGTATATATTAGGCCATTCAGTATCTTTGTTGTTTCAGTATAGACCATATATTGATATCTACATATATATAGGCCACTTGAGTACATATCAGGCCATTTAGTATCTATCGGTCAGTTCAGTACATATCAGCAGTGCAGTAAATATCAGCAGTGCTGTATATATATATAATATATATTGATCAACCAGTAATAAAACCCCCCATAATCCACATCATGTCTGAAAGGCCGACAAGGAGAGGCAGATGCTCACAGGCCACAAAAAAGTGGGCAAGCAGCTTCTGTGTCCACAGTGAAAAGTGGTGGTCACAGACATGGTGCATCCTCTGCAGGCGGGGGCACGCCCATCCTTTTTTTCCAGTGCTGGCCGTGTTATTCAGCCACAACATGCAGAAGAGTTGGTGGAGTGGATAAATAAGCCATCCTTATTCTCCTTGTGCTCTGACACCCAGGCTCACCTGAACTATTCGATCATAGTGTCAGTGACATACTGCTGGAGGATGTGCAGCAATTTAAATGCTGTGATGTTTGTTCCCAGGTTGATGAAGGGAATAATGTGAGCCTAGAGAGAGGGGGTGACAATGACGGAAAATAAACTAGCAGTTTACCACAAGATAAAAACAAGCATACATTACCTTGCTCCTCATCTGTGATCTCTAACCCTACTTTACCTCATGTCTTCTCAAAAACCTGCATTGAGAGGGATGATGGTATAGCAATGAGTGCCACAGATACTTGCACCCAATCTGCTAGCAGTACACCACCGCTTGATTTTACCAGCAGGCAAATTTCACTACCCCAGTTGCTGAACCATAGAAAAAATTACTGTCCCAGCCATCCACATGCTCAGCATCTTAATGCTAGCTTGACCAAATTGCTAGCACCACAATTGCTGCCTTTTCATCTGGTAGACTCTGCCTCCTTTTGCAAATTTGTGGAATGTGCTGTACCACAGTGGCAGGTTCCAAAAAGACATTTATTTTCGCATAAGACCATTTGGAAGGTAGTGTTTTGGCCTCGTTGGACAGAGCAGTCAGCAGGAAGGTTCACATTACTGCTGACTCTTGGTTCAGCAGGCATGGACAGGGACATTACATTTCCTTCACGGCGCACTGGGTAACTTTGCTGGCAGCTGGGAAGGATGTAGGACAGGGTTCAGTGTTGCAGCTTGTTTTGCCACCACGTCTCCAAAAAACTGGTGCTGGTTCTGCCACATCTGGCTACTCCACCTCCTCCTCCTCTTCTTCTTCCTCTTCTGCTGATTTGTCCTCTGAAGCAGTAGTGCTCCCTAAGCATTCAAGGGTCTATGCAAGCAGTCAGGCTAAAAGATGCCATGCAGTGCTTCAGTTCGTCTGTCTAGGGGATAGGAGTCACACCGGGGATGACATTCTGTCAGCTCTGCAGGGGCAGGCTCAGAGATGGTTTACATCATGACAGCTTGAGCCAGGAATGGTTGTATGCGACAATGGCACCAACCTTCTCTTCGCCCTCCGACAAGGACACTTGACACATGTTCCATGCTTGGCACATGTCCTGAATTTGGTGGTGCAGCGTTTCTTGAACAGATACCCAGGCTTACAAGATCTCCTGAGGCAGGCCAGAAAAGTCTGTGGCCATTTCCGGCATTCATACAATGCCAGTGCTCGGCTATCTGACATTCAACGGGAATTCAACCTGCCCACCAACCGCCTCATTTGTGACATGCCCACCAGATGAAACTCAACATTGGCAATGCTGCAGCGGCTACACATGCAGCAGAGGGCCAATGAGTACCTGTGTGTGAGTATGGTACAAGGACAGGTTCAGGGGAGCTTGGCTTTTTTCGCCATGCCATTGGCTTTTGATAAAGGATGCATGCACCGTCCTGTAACCATTTGAGGAGGCCACAAGGTCGGTGAGCCGGGACGATGCATGCATCAGTGACACTATCCCTTTAGTCTACCTGCTGGAGCACACGCTTTGTGGAATCATGGACAGGGCACTTGAGGCAGAACAGCGGGAGGAAGAAGAGGACTTCCTTTCCTCACAAGGCCCCCTTTATGCAGATATCATGAAGACGGGGGACACAAAACACACAGATGGAAGAGGAAGAGGAGGATGAGGATTGTGGCAGCATGGATGTACAGGATAGCATGCAGCAGTCTTCAAGGGATGGTTGTCATTTCCCAGAAACCCCAGGAGTTGTACGTGGTTGGGGAGAGGTTGCTCCTGACAATGTCGTCCTTAGTGACCCAGAGAACTCAGAAGCTCATGCCTCCTCAAACGTACGTTGCATGGGCTCACTGATTCTGAAAAGCCTGCGATCAAGCTATCAAGGAGAAGGATAATTACTGGTTGGCAACCCGTCTTGATCTATGTTACAACAGTAAAGTTGCAGAGCTCATCCTGCCTTCGCAGAGGATGACATCTTGAGGAATACTTGAAGAAAAATTTGTGTAACACCTTTCCAGACACTGGGAGGTTAACATTCTCTAGACGTGTTTCTGAGGCATCGTTCAGCCAAAGGAGGAGCGGTGGAGAAGGCGGCCAGCTGACCGATGCCTTTAAACAGTTCTTTAGTCCTCAGCAGCACCCAGGGCTGTTAGGTTTAAGCAACCATCGGCAGCCTCTCCATCATATGGTGCATGATTATCTAGGGGCAAGAGCAGACTTGGAGACCTTTCCAACTGAGCATCCACTGGGTTACTGGGTCTTAAGGATGGACCACTGGCCAGAACTTGCTCAATATGCAATGGAGCTACTGGCCTGTCCTGCTTCCAGTGTACTTTCTGAATGGATATTCAGGGCTGCTGGAGGTTTTGCCACAAACCAAACAGTGCATCTGTCCACAGACTCTGTTGACCAGCTGACTTTTATCAAAATGAATCAGTTCTGGATCAACAGCAGCTATCAAGCCCTGATGCTGATGTAACTGATTGAATTTGCTAGGGGTCTGCCATCCCTTGAAGACTGCATATGTTGCCTATCCTATTCCTCAATCTTGATTTTGCTAACTTCCAACAATGTTTTTGGTTTCGGTCACCACCAACACCCAAGGCCTAATTTTTCTGCACTTGTATGACAGGTGCATACAACTTAAATTTCTTATGTAATTTTTACAGCAGGCCCTGTCCCTGTGCCCTGTGCCCAGCAAGAGTAATTGTGAGGGGTTACAGTGTTCAGGCACCACCAACACCAAAGGCCCAATTTTTTGCACCTGTATGACAAGTACATGTGATTTCAAATTTGTATGGAATTGTTACCAGCAGATCCCATTCCTGCACCCAGCAAGAGTAACTGTGGGGGGTTACGGTGTTCAGGCACCACCAACACCAAAGGCCCAATTTTTATGCACCTCTATGACAAGTACATGCGATTTCAAATGTGTATGGAATTCTTACCAGCAGGTCCCGTTCCTGCGCCCAACAAGAGTAACTGCGAGGGTTTGCGGTGTTCAGGCACCACCAACAACCAAGGCCCAATTTTTCTGCACCTGTAAAAACAAGTACATGTGATTTCAAATTCGTATGGAATTTTTACCAGCAGATCCCGTTCCTGCACCCAGCAAGAGTAACTGTGGGGGGTTACGGTGTTCAGGCACCATCAACACCAAAGGCCCAATTTTTCTGCACCTCTATGACAAGTACATGCGATTTCAAATGTGTATGGAATTCTTACCAGCAGGTCCCGTTCCTGCGCCCAACAAGAGTAACTGCGAGGGTTTGCGGTGTTCAGGCACCACCAACAACCAAGGCCCAATTTTTCTGCACCTGTATAACAAGTACATGCGATTTCAAATTCGTATGGAATTTTTACCAGCAGATCCCGTTCCTGCACCCAGCAAGAGTAACTGTGGGGGGTTACGGTGTTCAGGCACCATCAACACCAAAAGCCCAATTTTTATGCACCTCTATGACAAGTACATGCGATTTCAAATGTGTATGGAATTCTTACCAGCAGATCCCGTTCCTGCGCCCAACAAGAGTAACTGCGAGGGGTTGAGGCGTTCAGGCACCACCAACACCAAAGGCAAAATTTCAGTTTCAGTTCTTGCCGATACTACCCTTCCAGATCCCCATCACTTCAGCGGGTTTGCATAGCCGACACCCAACCTTGGCCAAGTCACATGACAGCACAGCGCCCCCACTTGATCACTGATAAGAACAGATAATACACTTGATCTTTGCCAATTTCAAATCCGTATGGAATTTTTACCAGCAGGGCTCGTTCCTGCACCCAGCAAGAGTAACTGTGAGAGGTTGTGGTGTTGAGGGACCACCAACAACCAAGGCCAAATTTTTCTGCACCTGTATGACAAGCACATGCGATTTCAAATTTGTATGGAATTTTTACCAGCAGGGCCTGTTCCTGCGCCCGGCAAGAGTAACTGCGAGGGGTTGCGGAGTTCAGGTACCACCAACACCCAAGGCACAATTTTTCTGCACCTGTATGACAAGTACATGCGATTTCAAATTTGTATGGAATTTTTACCAGCAGGGCCTGTTCCTGCGCCCAGCAAGAGTACCTGTGAGGGGTTCAGGCACCACCAACACCAAAGGCCCAATTTTTCTGCACCTGTATAATAAGTACATTTGATTTGAAATTTTGTATGTATATTTGTATATGACATTTTTTTCTTTAGAAATGTCAGTATTGCTGCAGCAGGCTACATACATTGTACAGATGCGCTACTTTACAGGCACATTAAGGGGACCCCCCAGGCACAAGGAATTTTTAATTTTTATAGTTTCACTTTAAGCATCATTAAAATCAGTAAATCACTGCTCTTTTAAAAACAATCGTTCTTAAAACTTTTTGCATTGCTACATGTTCCCCAGGTCAGTACCCAGACCCCCATACACTTTAGTTGGGCAATAACTTGCATTTAAGCCTTTAAAATGAGGACTTTTGATTTTTGACGTTCGAGTCCCATACACTTCAATGGAGTTTGTTTGAACCATCGAACAAACGTTTCCCCCGTTTGCGGTGTTCTGGTGCGAACCGAACAGGGGGGTGTTCGGCTCATCACTAATCCTATGCAATCTCCTTGGTTTCAGAAAGCAGCTGTCACTTCCCGATTAGTCACAGCCAACCCCCCCCCCCCCCACACACACACACACTGCAAATGTGCAGATGAACTTTCCTGAAGCTTCCTGGGATATGTGACATGAATACCATGAGGCTATGAGTGGGGCAGGTGGGCTGTGGGCTGTAGGGTATGTCAACTTCAACCAAGAATAAGTGGAAACAAAAAAAGAGAAAAAAAATTATTTTGAGTCAAGGTGCCCCTTAAAGTTATACTAAAGTCTTGTTTTTAGTATCTAAGTAAAGTATATCTAAGTATTTAGTAAATAACAAACATGTTATACTTACCTCCTCTGTGCTTTGGTTTTGCACAGAGCAGCCCCGATCCTCCTCTCAGGTCCCTTTTCGGCTCTCCTGGCCCCTCCCTCATGTTGAGCACCCCCCACAGCAAGCAGCTTGCTATGGGGGCACCCGAGCCACTGCTCTGTGTGTCCATTCAGACACAGAGCCATGGTCCGGCTTCACCCCTCCTTCTCCTCATTGGTTCACTGACTTTAATTGACAGCAGCGGGAGCCAATGGCACTGCACTTCCATCTCAGCCAATAAATACGGAGAGTCCGGGGCAGCCAAGACACTCCTGCAACATCACTGGATCGAAATGGGCTCAGGTAAGTGTTAGGGGGCTGCTGCACACAGAAGATTTTTTATCTTGAGGCATAGAATGCGACATTGTGGCGGACAAATCTGACACTACCCGTGACACTTTTTGGGGACCAGTAACACTAATACAGTGACCAGTGCTAAAAAAATGCACTGTTACTGTATAAATGACACTGGCAGGGAAGGGGTTAACATCGATTAAGTGGTTAAGTGTGCTCCTAGGGAGTGATTTCTATTTGTGGGGGGAGTGGGTGCACTAGAGGAAAAGAGAGATCTGTGTTTCAGCTCAGCTGAAACACAAGATCTCTTTTCCTCCCTGACTGAACAGCGGTCTGCCTTGATTTACATAGGCAGACCACCATTCTGTCATTCCTCCTAACGAGCGGCGGGTCCCGGCAGCCATCGTGACCGCCGAACCCGCTGATTGGCTCCCACTGTGTCCAGTCACAGCAGGAGCAGCACTCCAGCGGCGCGCGCGCTCCCCCATCTCCAGCACAAAATCATGTACATGTACGTGATTTTGCACAGCAGGGCCGCGCTGCCACAATATATATGCGGTGAGCTGCCTGGAACTGGTTAAAGGATAACTCAACTTTTGTGGGGAAAAAATTAGCAAATAAAGAAAAAAGAATATACCGTATACAATTGCGACACAAGTCATATTGTATTTGAAAGTGATTAAAAATAATCTTTCCTTTTCTATCTGCAACCGCTGTAATTTTCTGAAAAAGCAATGCAATACGGCTACCTGGAGTTGTTCTGTACACAGAATGTGTACTGACCACATCCCAGAAACATCATTTCCTGCTTGTGTGATTGGCTCACTTATTTTCCCAGAAGTCTGCGCTAAAATACAAGCCAGATTTCAGGCATCCCCTGCAACAAAAATGTTATTTTTGGTGAGATATTCCCAATAGGAACACATCCAAAGGGATGCAGGCCCAGCAGAGTTCCTCATTAGTGCTCTGAAGGTGCACAGCTGATTGATAGTTATGAAACCACTCCCATCAGACTCACTCGGCACAGAGGAACAAACAGTGATTTCTTCAGAATAACAAAAGGTAGGAATCTGCAACAAAGGTTGTTATAATCCTTGCAATGTACATAGGTCACCCAGAGGGGAATGTTTTTTTCTCAACAAAAGTTGAGTCACTCTTTAATGCTATGTTATGCTTTATTTATGTATGGATGGTAATAGGGTGTACAATCCTATGCACCAGTACAGGAAGCAGAGGGAACACAAAAAGCAAAATAAAACAGTGAGGAAGAAAAATGCTGACTATGACTCTAAGAATACCATCCATACAGTCAAGAACCGAGGTGGAAACATGATGCTTTGGGGCTGTTTCTCTGCTAAAGGTACAGGCCGACTTTGCCACATTGAGGGGCCAATGGTTGGGACCATGTATTGTAAAATCTTGGATGAGAACCTTTTTCCCTCAGCCAGAACACGTAAGATGGGTCATGGATGGGTCTTCAGGCATGACAATGACCCAAAACATACCACCAAGGCAACAAAGTAGTGGCTCGAAAAGAAGAACATTAAGGTCATGGAGTGGCCTAGTCAGTCTCCAGACCTTAATCCCATAGAACATTTATGGAGGGAGCTGAAACTTTGAGTTGCCAAGAAACCTTTAAGGATTTAGAGAAGATCTGTAAAGAAGAGTGGAACAAAATCCCTCCTGAGATGTGTGCAATCCTGGTCACCAACTACAAGAAACATCTTACCTCTGTGCTTGCCAACAAGGGTTAATCCACCAAGTACTAAGTCATGTTTTGCTTGGGGATCAAATACTTATTTTACTCACTGAACTGCAACTTAATTTATAGCATTTGTTTTATGCTTTTTTCTGGATTTTTGGTTGATATTCTGTCTCTATCATTTAAAATACACCTATGATAACAATTATAGACCCTTAATTTCTTTGTAAGTAGTCACATTTACAAAATCTGCAGGGGATCAAATAATTATTTTCCCCACTGTAGCTGTTTTTTGCTGTGTCAAAACATTAAAAAAATGCCTGAGAAACACTTTAAATAGCATCCAGTAAACAAATATGAATACAGACCAGGCCTTCTAGTGACAGTCTAAAGCAAAAATGTATTAAGGGTCTGAATAGACTGACAAAATAAAAAAGAGAGATATTCTGTATAGTGAAGTGAGAAGAGGTTACCTGTATGTAGAAGTGAAGGTGTGTCCTGCAGGTATGAGTGTACAGCTGCTATACAGGCAGGAGCAAAGTGCAAACATATTATAGGCCTCAATTAGGTAGCAGAGTCCAGAGGTTCGGCCTATCTGTAAATAATCACCAGTGACTTGTCTTCTTCTAAAACAGTTAAAAAAAAATGACACTGTAGATTAGTTTATGTCAAAGGTCTGTCAGCCACCAAAAGTAAGATCTGAAGCTGTATGTGGTCTCTTCTTGGCTGTCTTGATGACTATACCTCTCAACTTTCTGATATGGGAAAGAGGGACACATTACATCATAAAGTATGTAGGCAAAGCACACATAGCTGCAACGTCCCTGTTCCACAGATCATGAAGCACTGAACTGCTTAACCACTTAAGCCCCGGAATATTTTACCCCCTTTCTGACCAGGGCCTATTTTGTGATTCGGCACTGCGTGACTTTAACGGACAATTGCGTGGTCATGCGACGATGTACCCAAATGAAATTGACATCCTTTTTTCCCACAAACAGAGCTTTCTTTTGGTGGTATTTGATCACCTGTGCAATTTTTTGATCATGCGCTATAAACCAAAAAAGAGCGACAATTTTGCAAAAATAACAATATTTTTCACGTTTTTTTTATATGAAATTCCTCAAAAAAATGAAAAAATCAAAATTTTTTAACATTTCAGGCCAATTTGTTTTCTGCTACATATGTTTGGTAAAAAAAAATCGCAAAAAGCGTATTTTGATTGGTTTGCGCAAAAGTTATTGCGTTTACTAACTAAGGGAAAGATTTTTGTCATTTTTATTGTTTTTTTTTAACGAGTAATGGCGGTGATCTGCGATTTTTTTTGCGGGACTGCGACATTGCGGCAGACAGATTGGACCCTTGACTGACATTTTTGACACTTTTGGGGGTACCAGTGACATTACTGCAGTAATCAGTGCTATACATATGCACTGTTACTGTAAAAATGACGCTGGGAGGGAAGGGGTTTACTTTATTGGAGAGGGAGGGGTTAAGTGTGTCCCTAGGGGCGTGCTTCTAACTGTGATTGGATGTGGCTGTGTTTGTAACAGCACAGATCAACGGTCCTACATAACAGGACCGTATGATCTGTGCTTTTACACAGGGAATAATGACAGGCGGCTTTGTTTACATTAGCCGCCTGCCTTTCTCCCTCTCCACCCGAAGATCGCGAGTGACCGGCGGACATCGGGTCCGCCGGTCACACGCGCAGGCTTCCTAGTGAACGAGCGGGGGCGGGAGCGCGCCTCCGGCAGCGTGCACTCGCCCCCCATTGGCTCCCAGGCTAGTGACGTACCGGTACGTCACTTTGCCTGGGAGGGGCTGACTGCCGCCGTATATAGTCGGGCGGCGGTCGGCAAGTGGTTAAACACACAAGTAACTTTTTTTTTTTTTCAGCGCTACTTTTCCTTTACCTTTATTTAAAAAAACAACAAATGCAATTTGGAAATTGGATAAAAGGTTTGGTTCAACAAATCACATTTGAAAGGTTTCATAGTCTACCTTTTTTTATAGGAAAAGTTCACCTTTCGGGGAAAAATAATAAATGCACATATTTTTACATAAAAAAAATGTTTATTTTTCATTTGATATCTCTATTATGTTTATGTTATTTTTTTTTTATTCTGTAAAATCAATAAAACTCTTTAGCAAGGAAAACATTTTAATTTATTATCATTCCCTGAAGGAGCCTGCAAACCATTACACCCGCAATAACGGGAGCAGATATAACATACCGGTATAACATGTTCCAAAGGTAAACCTATCCTTTAAAATGTAATAAATGCACCAACAAAAAACAAATAAAATATGTATACTTATATTTTTGCATTCAAGCCTACAGAGCATTGAAACTGTGCTCAGTGCATCACGAGTATAATGAGTTTCATTGTTTACCCCAGCCACGGCTCCATATGGACCTTCTGTTATGGGGCTGGTGGAAGTAGTGAATGGACTAGTGTGTTGATGGCACCGCCTGCTGCTGGAATGCCCTGCATGGTGGTAGATGGAACTTTTGAACTTCTGCAAAATTTTGATTCAGCAAACCCTGTGAATTGATGATGTCACTGTGTGGGTAGGACCACACACATTTAACTAAACAGATAGCAGGATTCCCCAAGAAGATTTACCACACAAATCAGGTAAGGGGGCGCAGTGGTTTTTGAGCATAGGGAATGCAAATACGTTTCATGTTTTATGAAATATGGTCCAAAAAGTGGACTGTGCTTTAAACCCTTTCCTGCCACCAATGTTTGTCATCTGTCAGCAGAATCAGGGGGCTTTACAAACAATCTGACAAACCAACTGTCAGCCACCCAATTGCTTCCATGGTCCCCTGGTATTGCCCCCCCCCCGACCCCTGCCATGTTTGATAAGCTCCTCTATGTATCTCACCTGTGAGCCCAGAACCCCCATAACGGCTGTTACCTGGCAGAGGGGAGTAAAAAGGGTAAAGAATGAAAATGGCGGGAGGGTCATAAAATGTACCCGCCCTCCATATATGGGGCCGTTGCTAGACAGCTGCTGAAAACCTAAAAAAAAAATTAATAAATAATTAACTTACCTGTAATTGGTCAATATTCAAGCAACTAACAGTTGGCACGAGTCACTGTCTATAAAAGAGGGTAAAAATAACCGTTATAAGCAGTCAGTCAGCGGAGCTCAGGAGTACAGTTCGCATTTGTTTTTCTGCCATGGATTCCTTACTTCGTCAATTGATGGAGAGAGCTGGCGGCGAGGGTGGAGAGGCCTGGATGTTACGCTGTCTCTCTTTGCCCCCGGTTGTTCGCGAGCCTCCGGTGTCTTCTCCGGTCGTTCCATCTTCTTCCTCCATGACCAGGTCTGATGACGTCTTTCCTTTTCCGGGTGATCCTTCGGTCACCGCTGACGTGACTTCCTTTCGGGTTCATCCTATTGCGGATGCGGATCGTTCTGACCCCAATGACGATGTCCGGTGTCGTCACGTCCGCTCCACATCTGTTGCCGGAAGCGAAAGAGGCGGACGGCAACAAAAAATCTGCAAGAGGCCCCGGACATTTGTTTCAAATTCCCCTTCGAAAGAGAGCGATGTGGACCGTGCTCGTACAGGCAGGAGAGGTAGGGGTCGTGCCGGTGTTTCTGCCATTACTAATGCTGTCAATGTTTCTCAAGGTACGGCTTTCCCCCCGCCTGAACTGCCTACTGCTCTCCTTGGGCCTCAGCTTCCCCCTCAACCGGTTCGTATTTTGGTGCCTACGGTCTCGACCAGCGTTCATCTCCAGTCTGTTCCAACGGTCCCGGATGGCGCAGTTGCTGTTAGAGGTGAGCCTGACAACTGCTCTGCACTTTTACAGCTTGCCAATATACTATCTGAATTGTGTAGAAAAGTTGTGCCCCCTGGTACTGTTAATTTTCCTATTGTGGGTGCCCCTGCTGTAAATTCTATTTGGGGAAATGATATTTTATGTTCAGGACCTTCTGTTACAGATGTTGCTACTGTGCCGGATGTTTTTCCTGTGCAGGATGTCCCTACAAATATCCCTGCTATTTCTTTACCTTCTACTATTCCAAGACCTGTGACTAGTGATCTTGTACAAGAAGCTTGTTTTAGGGAAGTAATGTCTTGCGAGTTGTCACCATTAGGTTTCCATTTAAGTGCTGCTGTTAAGGACAAAATATGGGGGGGTCAATTTATTGATTTATTATCCTTGTTGCCAGGGCCAGATTAACGTAGGGGCTATTGGAGCTGCAGCTCCAGGCCCCTACCTTTATATAGGCCCCGGGTTGGCCATATTCACTGTTACCGCTCTTCTGTCACTTGTAAACACAGAAGTCTGGCTTCTATGCTCGCTTCCCCAGGCAGCTCCCTCAGAACCTCCCCACACAGCACGAAAGCCGGACAAGGAGGGACAGTTGCCGATGCATGGATGTGTTTATGGGCTTCAGAGACAGCATCCAATGTGGAATTAGGCATGCATGGCTGCACCCTTCCTCCTCTGGGTGCATGCCAAGGCACGGCCCTTAAGGCCCTTCAAAATCCTCAGCACCAAGCCCATGATGCTCTTAATCCGGCCCTGCTTGTTGCCACATAGCAAACTTGTTAAGCCTGATTCTGATAGATCTTCTGACGATAAGGCCAGAAATATTCCTAGAAATTTTAATAATTGGCTGCAAGCTTATTGCATTTATGCTAGTGTCTTAGGTGAGAAAAAGCCTTTTTTATGCAGCGGCCTTTTTCAGCACCTTGAAATTATACTTGAGGCATATAAAAATTTTCAGGGTCTTTCTTGGTTCTATTACGACGCATCCTTTAGTCAGAAATTGTCTGTTCATGACTCTTTGAAATGGGGGACTAAAGATGTGGGGCTCTGGCTGAACTTGCTCTTACCACAAAAGCAATTTTCCTCTGTTAGAGCTACTGTTCCAAATACCATACGTAAAGGTGTATGCTTTAGTTATAATGAAGGGCAGTGTAAATGGCCAAATAATTGCAAGTTCCGCCATGAATGTTCTCACTGCGCTGGCTCTCATCCTGCTCTGCGTTGTTTTAAAAGACTCGCTACAATTAATTCTCAACCTTCAAAAGATCAGCTTTTTCTCAAGAGCGGAAGTTCGGGTGAGATTGGAAAATATGCTCCCGTGGCTTCATCTTTATCCAAATAAAGATGAGGCTAATGTTTTACTTTTGGGTTTTCATTTTTGTTTTCATCTCCCCCCTTTTAATGGTGTAGGTTGCACGGTTCCGAGCAACCTTCCCTCTGTTTTGCAATTTCCTGATGTTGTTCGGCAAAAAATATCTAAAGAAATTTCATTGGGGAGAGTTGCTGGCCCTTTCCCCTCCCCTCCTTTTATAAATTTCAGGGTCTCCCCTCTAGGTGTGGTTGCAAAGAAGGAGCCGGGTGATTTCAGACTTATACATCATCTATCATACCCTAAAGGGCTCTCGTTGAATGATGAGATCGATCATTCATTGTGTTCGGTTTCTTATTCAACGTTTGAAGACGCTTTACGGAAGATCAGAGGTGTCGGTGCTTCTGCGTTGCTCGCAAAGGCAGATGTGAAGTCTGCGTTTCGTTTGCTACCCATTCACCCAATGGCATTTAATTCTTTGGGTTTTCATTTTGATGATTTTTTCTTTTTTGACAAGTGCCTCCGCTTGGGGTGTTCACTTTCGTGTAATTATTTTGAGATTTTCTGTACGTTCTTAGAGTGGGTTGTTTCATATAAAGCTAGGTCATCTAATATTCTTCATTACCTAGATGATTTTTTTGTTTGTAGGTATGGCTGATTCTCCTGAATGCCTTTATCTTTTTACCGAGTTTAAGCTGGTATGTAGAGATTTTGGCGTCCCCTTGGCCGAGGAGAAATCTGTTCTTCCTACCACCTGTTTAGATTTTTTAGGGATACAAATAGACACTATCTCCATGGAATTTAGGCTTCCTATTGACAAGATTATTAAGTAAAAATTTTTGCTTGATTTTGTCATTTCTAAACGTAAAGTGAAATTGAGGACTTTACAATCTTTATTAGGTTTGCTCAATTTTGCGTCAAGGGTAATGCCTATGGGGCGGGTTTTCTCTAAACGCCTTTATCGGGCTATTTTGGGCATTACCTCGCCTTCACATTTTGTTCGCATAAGCAATGATATTCGGGAAGATCTTTTAGTTTGGTTTAGATTTTTGGAATTTTTCAATGGTTCTTCTCTGTGGCAGGCCCCCTTTTGTAGTGCGTCAGTTCTTCGCTTGTTCACCGACGCCTCGGGAGCTTACGGTTACGGAGCTTTTTGGAACGGCCATTGGTCGGCATCTGCTTGGCCTCTGTCTTGGTCTTCTCGTGGTCTCACCAAAAATATCGTTTTGCTTGAACCGTTTCCTGTTCTCGTTGCGCTGGAATTGTGGGGATCTCAGTTTAGTGATCGCAGAATCCTCCTCCATTCGGATAATAAGGGCGTAGTTTTCGCGGTTAATTGTTTGTCATCTCAATCTTTACCAGTTATTTCTTTGATGAGACATCTCGTTTTTTTGTGCTTGCGTTTTAATATCTGGTCAAAAGCTAAGTTTGTACCAGGATCTTCTAATCTTATAGCTGATGCTCTGTCTCGATTTCAGGAGGACAAATTCAGGATTCTGGTCCCGGATGCAGACGTTGTGGGCTTTCCTTGTCCTCCACACCTTTGGCTTTTGATTTGAAGCATGTTCCATCAGCAATTTGCAGTTCTTTGGCACCTTCAATTTTGAAGAACTACTAAGCTGCCTGGGCCATTTGGTGTGCGTTTTTGTCCTGCCATGATTTGTCCCGATTTTCATTTAATGAAGGTTTGATTTTGCAGTTCTTGGATGACCTAATGGGTTCCAATCTTTCGTATTCTTATTTATTGAAGACCTTAGCGGGCATTTCTTTTTACAATCGTATGTTTGGTGGACCTTCTTGCATGAGCTATTTTTCTGTCAAATCGGCAATGAAAGGGTATCGTAAGGCTCATGTTAGACAGGACAGGCGGTTTGCTGTGTCTGTTTCTTTGCTATGGGTTATTGCTTCGGATCAGATTTGTTTTTCACAGTATGAGGCATTGCTATTTCAATGTGTTTTTTTGTTCTTGTTTTTTGGAGCCTTTCGGATCTCCGAATTTCTGGCTAGTAATACGCGCGCCAGCAATGGCTTGTTTTTTGACAGGGTCCATCTTTCTGGGGACAAACTGCGTATTTTTTTGGATAAGAGCAAGACCGATCCATTTGGATATGGTCAATGGATTGAACTTTGCCATAGCTCTGATCGGTCCCTTTGTGTGGTATCTTTGGCCGAGAGATTTATTTGTCTTCGGCCGGTTTTGTTGGGTCAATTTTTTATTCATGTTAATGGGAACCCTGTAACGATTTTCCAATTTAATGCTGTTCTCAAAAAATGTTTACATTATTTACATTTATGTCATATGCCAATTTCTTCCCATTCCTTCAGGATTGGCACTGCTACTGCAGCTGCAGGTTTGGGTTTCTCGGATGGTTTTATTAAAAATCTGGGTAGGTGGCGTTCTGACGCATACAAATTGTACGTTAGACCTGACCTGAGTGGTGTGGATCGTAGGTCATTCCTATGTTTTTTGGGCACGTAGGAGAGCTGAATGGAGGAACTACGGCCTGAATCTAGGTTTCGATCCATCATGTTTCATACTTTATTGGTGTGGCGTCAGGGGTATGACTGTGGGCTATTCTACTCGTATTTTTAATCACCTTTCCATCCGTTGGCCTGCTCCTGATGTTTTTATTTTTCATATTGGGGGAAACAATGTCAATCGTATTAAGAATTTGAATGTAATTTTAGATATCAAATCTACATTTGAATTTTTTCGATCTAAGTTTTCTAATTGTGTTTTTGTTTTCTCTGAAATTGTCCCACGTCCGATTTGGATTTCAGATACTGTTAAGTACCTGGAGAAAAATCGGAAGCGCGTGAATCGAGCTATTTCTAAATATACCCTCTATTAGCGGTTTGTCCTTTTGGCATTCCAATTTGGAGGGAGGTGTTTTAGGTTTATTACGATCTGATCTTGTTCATTTATCAGATATCGGAAATTTCATTTTTAATTTAGATCTGCAATCCTGTGTTGATTTAGCCGTGGGCTCTGTGGTGGTGCCATGCTCTTAGTTTGTGCATGGCTGGTGGGGTTAATTGGTATTTGGTAGTAGTTTGAGCTGCATGGCTAAACTACATTTTAATGTATATCTGGTTAAATATATATATATATAATTGTATATTACCCTTTGGTTTTAATAAAATGGCCACGGCCTATCATAACCACAGGTTCAATTTTGTGTCAGATCTATTTTTTATTTATTTGATACATTTTAGTCTTAGTTTAAGCTATATCAGCTGTTCTTGCTACGGTACCATTAAAGTTACACACTTTAGCCACTTCAATACTGGGCACTTTAACCCCCTTCCTGCTCAGGCCAATTTTCAGCTTTCAGAGCTGTCGCACTCTGACTCACAATTGTGTGGTCATGCAATGCCGGACCCTAACCACATTTTTTACCATTTTTTTTTGAGACAGATAGAGCTTTCTTTTGGTGGTATTCAATCACCACATAGTTTACTTTTTGCTAAACAAATGAACAAAGACCCAAATTTTGGAAAAAAAAAAGTTTTTCTTAATACCTTTTACAAAATTTTGTAAACTGATAGATGACACTGATAGACAGCTCTGATAATATTCCCTATCAGCTGCTGTATCGGCAGCGAGAGGTTAGCCCTGGCTCTTGCTACACCACCATGGCCGGCATCATGCACAGGACCAGCCTTGTGACTCATGTCTGACTGTCCATCTTTTGGAATCAAATCAGCGTAATTTGTTGCCTCCCTTCCAGCAACAGAATGAGGTACCGTAAGGTACCGCCAAGCACATAGTGCACTGTCACTTAACTCTTTTCTTCCCATATCCAGTGACCAAGGTGGACCACAGGTCCCAGCAAGTCTCCGCACATGTCCACAGTTGCATGTGTTTCTCATTGCATGAGCCCCCCCCCCCAGGATCCGGACCTCTCCCCTTTTATATAACACTGGAGGGAGGCTGGACCCCAGAGAAAACCTGCAAACACATTGGGAAAGGTGGCAAGACATTAACCTTTTCCCCCTAACCTGGACAGCCAGGCTACTAACTAAACTGTCCCCGTCTCCCACATACCTACTCCCCCCCAGCTGTGGTTCAGGGATATTTTTCCCTTACTTTCCATACCTCCTCCTACATCTCTTACATACTGG
Source organism: Pelophylax lessonae (assembly GCF_965119305.1). Taxonomy (NCBI): domain Eukaryota; kingdom Metazoa; phylum Chordata; class Amphibia; order Anura; family Ranidae; genus Pelophylax; species Pelophylax lessonae. The sequence continues at coordinate 604,832,321 of NC_138769.1, forward strand.
CTTTTTGTCAGCTGCACAGTGTTGTTGCGGCTGCCTGTTTCTAGTACAGTCTCCTGCATACTGGCTCATTCTTTATGTTTCAGTATTCCTGCTCCCTGACTATCAGTTCATCCTTATCTGCAGAGCGGTCTCTCAGCCTCTTGTATAGCTTTCTTCATACCTGCACATCTTCAGCTGCAAAAGGGTGTTTTAGCTTCCTGCTCCCCTCACTACCGGAGGAAATGTCACCAATGCCTGGCACCAGTCCTCGCTGTCTGGCTGCTATTACATTCCCACCAGTACATGGTTCCACATAGCAACTATATTTCTCCTGCCATATCCTCCACTGAGTCAACCTTTTCTGGTGGCCTTCCATTCCTTTCTGTTCACCCCAAATATGCTTTACAGGCCTCGTTCTACTTGATACACTATGTACAGTACCTCCATGCATCCCTTTGTATAACTTCAGACTAAGCATTTCACAATTGAACAGGCTTTACTAGACAACTCAGAAAATATAGTCCAACAATGAGATGCAGTTCATTCCTGTTTAACTAAACCCAGGCTACCCAGTGAATACATTCCCAGAGGTAAGAGTCCTTAAGAGGCAAAATCCTTGTTTAGGAAGTTTTCCTTAGTGCCGTCCAGGTGTTGCTGGTGCCTACATCTTCAGATTTGGAGTTCTGAGTCTTCCCATGCAGGCTCCGACAAAAAAGCTCTGAGCCACCCCCCTTTTTTTTTACAGCACAGGGAGGAGGACAGAGCACAGAAAATGCCCAGGAAAGTGTAGAGGAAGATTTAACCCTTTCCAGCCCAGGCAGCCTGGATGACTGTCAGGCAGGCTGAGCATGGGAACAAGACCTCCTGTATTGGTTAACTGAAGCAGAGAAAAATCAGGTATCAAGGATGGCTGTGCTGTCTGGCAGAGCTGTGTAAATCTCTTGAATAAATCTCAACTTATTGTTTGTTACCAAGTTTTCGCCTAGGTTTACACAGTACACAGGAATATAAATTGCACAGGAACAGGCAAAATGCACTGCTCTTTTGCAGGCATGCAGTGGTGTTATTAGTTCTTCATAGCACCCCCACGCATCGACAAATGTGGCATTGTTTTCAGGTGCGTGATCAGGGCCGCTGACAAGGCAGTACAGTCAGCCCTCCTGTACAGGGCCCGGGGCCCCGTCAGTTCAAAAGCGGGGCTCAGGCACCTGTCGAGCAAGAGGGCCAGCAGTACTGTCTTAATGCAATCCTCTTTGCCTCCCCCTGCAGCGCTGCCAGCTCCTCCTCCTCTTTCTCCCTCCGGCTTCACTGCAGGGGGAATGGTTCTAGCACATGTGCCTCTTCCATCTGCTGTCCGGGCCCGCCTGTGTGCCCCTTTCCCCCGCAGTGCTTCCCTCCTCTCCTCTCCTCTCCTCTCCTGACGAAAGATGCTGCGGGCACACAGGAAGATGTTTCAGGATGGAGAGTGGGGGAAGGGGCTGGTAAATATATGATTTATTGGCCCCTTCCTTTCCTGAATGAACACAGTGAGCGATCGGTACCAGTCACCCCTGTGTCCATTTATCACTAAAACATAGTAAACAGTGTTTACTATGCTTCAGTTTGTGAATGAGCAAGAAGCCTTAGAGCGCTTCCAATTCATTCAAATGGGACTGATAAATCTATGTTCTCGGTCACTTCCGGCCGGGGGGCCCTGTCAGGTAGGCTGTATGGGGCCCCGTGTTTTTTAGCAGCAGCCCTGTGCGTGGTACCACAGCACTACGCAGTTCCATTTGGCCACGTTTTGTGCAGGTACTTCAGCCCATTCAAATGATTGGGCTGCTGTGCCCGTGCAAACGCAGACCCTCTAAAGTAAGGTGACTACATTTTAAAATTAAATCCGTAGACATATTATTTTTTTTTTTATTGGCAAATGGTAAACTAGTTATAAACATATTTTCCTAAAATGATATTTGCAGTGTATGTGGTATGTGTTTATGGCATGATTGTATGATATATACGTTTTTCTCACATTTCGTCCATGAGATAAAAAAAAAAGATACTTCTTAGAATTTTTTGGGATATGACTACCAAATGTTAAGAAGATAAGATAGAGAAAAAACATTATAAATAACTAGAGAGGTGCAGAGAGTATGGTGGTGGGTAGCATGTACAGGAGAGGGGTGTGGAGTGTATGCTGGCCGGTAGTATATGCAGGAGAGTGGTGTGGCGTGTATGGAAGTGGGTAGTATGTGCAGGAAGAGGGGTATGGAGTACATGGCAGTGGGTAGTATGTACAGGAGAGGAAGAAAAAGTGCTGAGCTGCTAAACAACTACAAATAAAAAACCAACAAATTATCAACCTATCCAACATACTAGAAAAAGTGCCTGAATACCAAATGGATAATAAATGAACCCTCATTGTTCATTGTTTACACATTTATTTGGGATTTATTGAAATTGTGATTGTTCCTATATTTATTTATTGTTACATCAATATATTTGAGTATCATCTATGTCACTGCCTGCTGACTAGAGGGGCTGGCGAGTGTTTATATATTTTCTATTTAATTTCATTTATTTAAATATGCACTTGTGGATTTAAACTAAGGGCTCTTTCACACGGGCTTTCCGTGTGAAAGGTCCGCTGCGGGACTTTTTTTTTTTTTTTTTTCACGGAGCGGATGACATTTCTGTCATCCGCTCTGTAGGTCCGCATATCATCCCATCCGTTTGCGGATGATATGCGGACCTAATGTAAGTCTATGGGGATTGCGGATGTCAGCGGATGACACCGCTGACATCCGATTTTCCTTCCTTTCCGTTTTTTGAACGGAACAAAAATAGGATTTTTTCAGTTCCAAAAAAGGAACAGAACTGACAGGAGGAAAATCAGATGTCAGCGGATGGTATTCCGCTGACATCCGCAATGCCATAGACTTACATTATGTCCGAAAATCATCCGCAAAAAAATAGGATGATTTGCGGACATACGGAGCCCCCGTGTGAAAGGGCCCTAATTCTCATTTACCCTTATTGAGGGTTCATTTATTATCCATTTGGTATTCAGTACTTTTTCTAATGTGTTGGATAGGTTGAGGAGGGTTTGGTGTTTTTTTTATCTTTATTTTTTAGCAGTGCAGCACTTTTTCTTTTTCATTTACTTTTAGGATTTTAGGCAGCGCATAAGACTTTACTTTGTATGCAGGAAACAGGTGGGGAGTATATGGCAGTGGATGGTACGTGCAGTAGAGAAGTGCGGGGTGTACGAAGATGGGTAGTACATGCAGGAGAGGGGTGCGGAGCGTATGGTGGTGGGTGGGGAATTAATTGCTCCTGTGTATGTGTGAATAATATACAAACTCTTATTTCCTCTAAAAAAAATCATCAATTCATACAGTGTATATATATTTCCAATTCATATTATGTATCATCAATTTCATATATGTAGCCCCCTCCAAGGTATGTGCTAGGTAATGTTATAGTGGGGCCTTGCCTGCTTATCAGCAGGGCCATATGATTCAGCTAGGCTGACATGTGCTCCCAGGTGTGCCTGTTGTGCTGGGGAGTCTCCCCACTGTGTCCCAATGAGGGCTCTCATTGGGCAGTGGAGGAAACCTGGCCAATAGCACACCAGGGCATGAATCCATCCTGGAAGGGCAGATTCTGCCGCACAGCATTCTGTCTTTAGCGGGAAGCAGAGTCCCAGGAGGGAGGTGACAGCTGTCTCTCCTCCTGTCAGAAGAAACTGGTGTCCCAGGCGGCTTGCCTGAGGGGATACCGGGCTGAGCTGAGCAGCAGAGAAGGATCCAGTATGCTGAGGACCAGCTGAGCATTTGGGGAAGAGTTTTAGGAAAGCATTCTGAGTCGTGAGCAGGGCCAGTGCCAGGATTTTTGCCGCCCTAGGCAAAATAAAAATTGTCCCCCCCATATGCTCGGCCCACGATGTGACATCACAAACCCATATGATCTGCCCATATCATGACATCACATATGTCCCACCCCTTTCTCAACAGCAATTCAGCCTCACCAGTGCCCATCAATGCAGCCTCACCAGTGCCCATCAGCTCAGCCTCATAAGTGCCCATCAGATCAGCCTCACCAGTATCCATCAATGCAGCCTCACCAGTACCCATCAATGCAGCCTTATGTGAGGGTCAGCTGTGTTATGATCTCTCACCTCAGCGATGGCAGCTTCGCATGGTCCTTGTACAGTCTCCTGGGGGGGGGGGGGGTCCTGGGGTCAAGTTGTGGCAGCTGGTGTGCAGACTTAGCCAGTCAGGTGTGCCCCAACTCCCTGGAGCGCCCTACTTCTGCCTGCCTCCAAAACTCCAGGAGTTGTAGTTTCCTCTGTGCTGCCTTTCAGTCCCCCCCCCAGTCTGCCCAATCCTTCTTACCCCCAGTCTGCACAAGCACCCCTCCCCTAGTCTCCACAATCCCCCCCCTAGTATGCATAATCCCCCCTGCCCTAGTCTGTACATACCACCCCCAGTCTGTACAATTTCTCCTCCCCCTAGTCCCCCTCCCCCAGTCTGCACAATCCCCCCTCCCTCAGTCTGTACAATCTCCCCCTCCTCCAGTTTGCACAATCCCCTCTCAGTTTATACAATTCCCCCTCCCCCCAGTTTGCACAACCCCCCCCCAGTCTGCACAGCCCCCCTCAGTTTACACAATCTCCCTAGTATTCACAATCCCCCCCCCAGAATGCACAGCCCCCCTCAGTTTACACAATCCCCCTTCTCCCTAGTCCTCACAATTCCCCCCGCCCCAGAATGCACAGCCCCCCTCAGTTTACAGAATCCCCCTCCTCCCTAGTCCTCACAACCCCCCCCCCAGAATGCACAGCCCCCCTCAGTTTACAGAATCCCCCTCCTCCCTAGTCCCCACAATTCCCCCCCCCCAGAATGCACAGCCCTCCTCAGTTTACAGAATCCCCCTCCTCCCTAGTCCTCAAAATCCCCCCCAGAATGCACAGCCACCCTCAGTTTACAGAATCCCCCTCCTCCCGAGTCTTCACTGTAAGAAATGACAAGGGAAAGAAGAGTAGCAGGGGGAGAGAGGGGGGTTGTGCAGGGTGTAGATAGTTCACTCACTAATTAAATTTCCCCCCTCAGGCTGGTCTCCACAGGTAGGCTGAGCACAGATGCACAGTGATTGTAGGGGGCTGGAGTGTAGGCAGGGTTTGGCTAGAAACAAATGGGAGGAGGAGTGTCAGATTAAACATGCAGCCGAGTGTGAGGGAGGAGCTAGAAAGACAGAGGGCGGTGACGGGATGGGTGGCAGACTCCCAGGAAAGCTAGCTTTCTCTGCAATACCTAGCTGTGACAGGAAAAGAGGAAGTGATCGCTTCCGCTGTCTGAGGTACGGTTAAGCAGCCTATTTACAGTCCATCAGAGCTGCCTGGGGGGAATGCATGCCTGCTTCCTGCTGGGCCAGTCCACCCTTGGCCACCCGCACCCGCCAGTGGTCATTATTTGATTGATTCCGGGTGCAGCAGGAGGATGCTGGCGCCCCCTGCAGGATTGCGCCCTAGGTGGCTGCCTGTGTCGCCTTACTGGTAGCGCCGGCCCTGGTCGTGACTCGTGAGTACTGAAAACGACCCCTGCATACTTCCCAACTGTCCCGGATTCCGCGGGACTGTCCCGATATTTCAAGTAAGTCCCGCTCATGTGGGCTGAAGTCCCGGAGTAGCAGTGGGCTCCACTCAATGGGGGTATGCTCAGTAAATATCTTCTTTCACACTGACTGTGCCCACTGAAGATTCCAGCATGCCTGTGTCCTCTGCTCCTCTCCCCAACCCCCATCCAATTTTCTTTTTCTTTCAGTCCTTAGTTGCTAGGACTGCTGGTGTCCTGGCAACTAATGACGTGTTGTGCAGGTGCTCATACTGCAGAGAAACTACCAATGTGTAAGCGCTTCAGGAACAGCTCCGCCCCCCGCCCAGCTCCACCCCCAACTTAGGCTTCAGTGTTCTATAGAACACTGGTTCCTGCTTCCTGCAGCCCTGCATCTTTCCTCTGGTAAGGGAGCGAAGCTGCTAAGTTATTTTCAAGCTTTCATAGCCCCTTTCAGGTTTTACAAGCAGCCGGGGAGAAGAGATGCCTGCTGAGGCTGCACAGCATGTCTGAATGTGTCAAAGACTGAGCTTTCCTAGATGTGTCCTGACTCCAGCCCTGTGGGACCTCCTCAGGTAAATGTGTGATGTGTCTGTGTATACATGTGTTGTGTGTCTGTGTATACATGTGTTGTTTGTCTGTGTATACATGTGTTGTGTGTCTTTGTACACATGTGTTGTGTGTCTGTGTATACATGTGTTGTGTGTCTGTGTATACATGTGTTGTTTGTCTGTGTATACATGTGTTGTATGTCTGTGTATACATGTGTTGTGTGTCTGTGTGTGCATGTGTTGTTTGTCTGTGTATACATGTGTTGTGTGTCTGTGTATAAATGTGTTGTGTGTCTGTGTATACATGTGTTGTTTGTCTGTGTATACATGTGTTGTGTGTCTGTGTATACATGTGTTGTTTGTCTGTGTATACATGTGTTGTGTGTCTGTGTATACATGAGTTGGGTGTCTGTGTATACATGCGTTGTGTGTCTGTGTATACATGCGTTATGTCTGTGTATACATGCGTTGTGTGTCTGTGTATACATGCGTTGTGTGTCTGTGTATAAATGTGTTGTGTGTCTGTGTATACATGTGTTGTTTGTCTGTGTATACATGTGTTGTGTGTCTGTGTATATATGTGTTGTGTGTCTGTGTATATATGTGTTGTGTGTGTGTGTGTGTATATATATGTGTTGTGTGTGTGTGTGTTTATGAGGTTGCATACCTCCCAACCTTCCCAGAATCCGCAGGACTGTCCCGCAATTTGAAGGGGGTACCGGGGTCCCGCGGGGCTGGGCTGGTCATGCTGGTCATTCTGCATTAAGGGGTCACGCTGGTCATTCTGCATTAAGGGATCACGCTGGTCATTCTGCATTAAAGGGGTCACACTGGTCATTCTGCATTAAGGGGTCACGCTGGTCATTCTGCATTAAAGGTGTCACGCTGGTCATTCTGCATTAAGGGGTCACACTGGTCATTCTGCATTAAGGGGGTCACGCTGGTCATTCTGCATTAAGGGGTCACGCTGGTCATTCTGCATTAAAGGGGTCACGATGGTCATTCTGCATTAAGGGGTCACGCTGGTCATTCTGCATTAAAGGGGTCACGCTGGTCATTCTGCATTAAAGGGGTCATGCTGGTCATTCTGCATTAAGGGGTCACGAGGGTCATTTTGCATTAAAGGGGTCACACTGGTCATTCTGCATTAAAGGGATGACGCTGGTTATTCTGCATTGAAAGGGGTCATGCTGGTTATTCTGCATTAAAGGGGTCACGCTGGTCATTCTGCATTAAAGGGGTCATGCTGGCCATTCTGCATTAAAGGGATCACACTGGTTATTCTGCATTGAAAGGGGTCACGCTGGTTATTCTGCATTGAAAGGGGTCACACTGGTTATTCTGCATTGAAAGGGGTCACGCTGGTTATTCTGCATTGAAAGGGGTCACGCTGGTCATTCTGCATTAAAGGGGTCATGCTGGTTATTCTGCATTCAAAGGGGTCACGCTGGTTATTCTGCACTGAAAGGGGTCACGCTGGTTACTCTGCATTGAAAGGGGTCACGCTAGTTATTCTGCATTAAAGGGGTCACGCTGGTTATTCTGCATTGAAAGGGGTCACGTTGGTTATTCTACACTGAAAGGGGTCACGCTGGTTATTCTGCATTGAAAGGGGTCATGCTAGTTATTCTGCATTAAAGGGGTCAGGCTGGTCATTCTGCATTGAAAGGGGTCACGCCGGTCATTCTGCATTGAAAGGGGTCACGCTGGTTATTCTGCATTGAAAGGGGTCACACTGGTTATTCTGCATTGAAAGGGGTCATGCTGATTATTCTGCATTAAAAGGGTCACACAGGTTATTCTGCATTGAAAGGGCGCACGCTGGTTATTCTGCATTGAAAGAGGTCACGCTGGTCATTCTGCATTAAAAGGGGTCACGCTGGTTATTCTGCATTGAAAGGGGTCACGCTGGTTATTCTGCATTGAAAGGGGTCACGCTGGCCATTCTGCATTGAAAGGGGTCACGCTGGTTATTCTGCATTGGAAGGGGGCATGCTGGTCTCTCTGCATTGAAAGGGGGCACGCTGGTCTCTCTGCATTGAAAGGGCGCACGCTGGTTATTCTGCATTGAAAGAGGTCACGCTGGTCATTCTGCATTAAAAGGGGTCACGCTGGTTATTCTGCATTGAAAGGGGTCACGCTGGTTATTCTGCATTGAAAGGGGTCACGCTGGCCATTCTGCATTGAAAGGGGTCACGCTGGTTATTCTGCATTGGAAGGGGGCATGCTGGTCTCTCTGCATTGAAAGGGGGCACGCTGGTCTCTCTGCATTGAAAGGGGGCACAAAGATCTTTCTGCATTGAAGGGGGGCACGGCATGCTGGTCATTCTGCATTGAAAGGGGGCACGATGGTCATTCTGCATTGAAAGGGGGCACGCTGGTCATTCTGCATTGAAAGGGGGCACTCTGGTCATTCTGCATTGAAGGAGGCACGCTGGCCATTCTGCATTGAAAGGGGGCACGCTGGTCTCTCTTGATTGAATGGGGGCACGGCATGCTGGTCACTCTGCATTGAATGGGGGCACGGCACGCTGGTCACTCTGCATTGGAAGGGGGCACGCTGGTCATTCTGCATTGAAAGGGGCACACTGGTCATTCTGCATTGAAGGGGGTCACGCTGGTTATTCTGCATTAAAGGGGTCAGGCTGGTTATTCTGCATTGAAAGGGGTCACGCTGATTATTTTTGCATTGAAAGGGGTCACGCTGGTCATTCTGCATTGAAAGGGGTCACGCTGGTCATTCTGCATTGAAAGGGGTCACGCTGATTATTCTGCATTGAAAGGGGTCACGCTGGTTATTCTGCATTGAAAGGGGTCACGCTGGTTATTCTGCATTGAAAGGGGGCACGCTGGTTATTCTGCATTGAAAGGGGTCACGCTGGTCATTCTGCATTAAAAGGGGGTCACGCTGGTTATTCTGCATTGAAAGGGGTCACGCTGGTTATTCTGCATTGAAAGGGGTCATGCTGGCCATTCTGCTTTGAAAGGGGGCACGCTGGTCTCTCTGCATTGAATGGGGGCACAGCACGCTGGTCTCTCTGCATTGAAAGGGGGCACACTGGTCTCTCTGCATTGAAAGGGGGCACGCTGGTCACTCTGCATTGATGGGGGCACACTCTACCTTGATTACTGAAGGCCCCTTTCACACTTTTGTGACCTCAAAGTCACGCAATTTTTTACAGCGTTTTTTGCCGCAAAGCAATGCCTATTACATTTTTCTGTTTGCGCCCCCCAAAAGGGGGCATTTGGGTTGGATGGAGCTGGGGGCATTTGGGGTGGATGGAGCTGGGGTGGGCATATGGGGTGAATGGAGCTGGATGGGGGGGTGGATGGAGCTGGGGTGGGCATTTGGAGTGTTTGGAGGTTGGATGGGTGTTTGGGATAGATAGTGCTAGGGTGGGCATTTGGGGTTGATGGAGCTAGGGTGGGCATTTAAGGTGGATAGAGCTGCTGGGGGCATTTGGGGTGGATGGGGGGGTGGATGGGGGGGTGTATGGAGCTGGGTGGGCATTTGGGGTGTATAGAGCGGGGGGTGGATGGTGCAGAGTCCGACCCCTGCATTCTGTACATTACATACTCCTGTCTCCTGCATTTTGTACATGACATACTCCTGTCTCCTGCATTCTGTACATGACATACTCCTGTCTCCTGCATTTTGTACTATATTATATTACACTCTCCTGCACTATATACACAATACTGTACATTATATACTTCTCACCAAAGTCTTCATTGTCTCAACAGTTGCTGGTTGCTATGCAGTCTCTGACTATTTTAATGAAGTTCTTCTTTAAGGTAGGCTGAGCAATCAAAGCATATTTTATGAGTACTAGGAAGTCTGGGTTTTGTTTACCCTATCCCTTAAGCCCCTCCCACTGTTAAGCAATTGGCCACACCCACAATTTGCAGCGGTTTTGTTTTTCTTTCAGTGTCCCTCATTGCGAAGTTCAAAAGTTGGGAGGTATGCCTGGGGTCTGCCTAGGAGAGGGAACCACTCTGGAGAAGGTCAGAGGGATCCAGGAGCTAGTTAGCCAGTGTGGAAGTATAGCAAAGGGGGTGCCAGTGTATGCCCTGAAGAGTAAAGGGGGTGCCAGCGGTTGGGCCCTGAAGTGTTAAAGTATTGAGAGTTGCAGCAGTAACTACAAGTGGCTACCTCAGTCAGGGAGGACTGGAGGAAGCAGTGCAAAGGACTTTTGAGCTAACAGAAGTGTCAGACGTCAGTTACAGTTCAGTAACAGCAAGTCAGTGTTCACAAGCGCCAGTAAGCGTTGGTCGGCATTCAGCCGGCGCCAAGTCAGCGCTAGAAGGCCTTTTTTCTCAAGTGTCCCATTTTTGTAACTAGTTGAGCCAGAGGAGTATCCCACTCATTCCTTTCTCCCATCCCCATATAAAATAAACAAAAAAAACCAAAGATGCCGGACTGTTCATTGTCTCTTTTGTCACACTTGGGCAACAAGCTTAAATGTGCTTTTGGTGTTAACGGTAATCCTGGCAGACCCATCCCCAGCACCAATGCTGGAAATTCTGCTACATTTGGGGGCTCGTATAGGATTTTTCCATGGGTTACTGGGTCGGTTGCCCTTAGCAACGACCAAAGAAAATGTCGGAAACTACCATTTTTGTGCCCAGAACTGTTATTCAAATTGCAAGCCAAGTGTAAGGCCGGATCTGCGAGAGCCAGAGAGAGTGGGATGAAGATTGAAGTGGACATGGAGGGTTGCCCATGGCAACGCAGGTGTCCAATCAAATCCTGTTAAATGTTGGGAACCTTCCACATGGACCATGACATGTACTCTGCTATCAGGCATTGGAAAGCAGGGGGAAAAGGAGTGAAAGTGTACAAATGCTGCAACTGCTTAACAGGGAGAGGTCCCGGAAGATGACGGCCAGGGGCAAGAGGAGCAATGTGCCAGGGGCCGGTGATGTTGACCGTGCTTGTGACAGCGGGACATTCATTCTATACAGCCCGTGGAGGGATACTGTGAATATTGCAGTCGGCCATGCCGGGAGAGGCAGTGGGACTATCTTCGGAGACAGTATGGAGGGCCTTACTTACACATATGTTGGGGAGAGGACTATTGACCGTGCTTATGACAGCGGGATATTTCTCTTGCCTGGCAAGGAGGGACAGTTGTGTCCTGGGTGCAAGTAAGGAGAGTGGATGCACGTCTGGCAAGTGATGTGGTCTGTTTTACAGTAACTTCCCTGTGGGCTAGAGAGAGAGAGAGCCTGGCAGGGAAAGAGTTACTTTACCGCGCGGGAAAGTGCGATCCACACAGACCTGCCTAGCAGGAGGAGCCACCGCCCAACAAGGAAAGAGGGTGGAGATAGCGGAAACATCCAGCCAATTAGGAGTGACTAAGGGAGTCCTATTAATACCCCCTCCTTCGGGTGCGGCTGCGAGGGAGACACGTATAGGAGAGAGCAACATGGCGTTTGTAAAAGAGCAAAAGAGTGTGACTGCTATCACAGCATCCATCCCCGGAGACCCTGCTAGGCAGACACCGGAGCAGATCCACCAGCCCAACCCAGCTTTCGTTTGGGACACAGTCCTCTGGATGGTGCCTGAAAGAGTACTCGCGCTGTGCACGGGATGCGGCCTGGAGTACCTGGGAGCCGTATGTCCCCAATGTGCAAATATAACTTTGAGAGTGTAAGCGTGGGTCCAATGTGGGCAATGTGGCTATCTGCTGCTGCGGGCAGAGAGGAGCGAGGGCCGGCCCAAGAAGTTGTATGTGACTTGGGTGTCCGGGCTCACTCAGGAGGTGACTGGTACAGGGTCCAGGTTCCTTTGCGGAGGTGGAAGGGGCATGCTACGTGTAATGATGAAGCTGGAGGCCATGCCAGTTGACAGTGGGCCAGTGTTATCTGTGAGAGGGACTCGGTCACTAGGCTCTCTGGGGAGAGAATGCATGCCAGTACAAGGGGCCAGCAGATGGCCGGAAGATGCATCTACCGCAGCAGTAGCAGGGTCTGCTCCCATCATCATTCCACAGCACACACAGCCTGCTGCCATTAAGGCCTCACCCACAAGTTCTGGTGGTGAGTAGGATGCTGGAGTTGTGAATATAGGATCCCCATCCTTCCAGTGCAGATATGGATCCATAGAGGAAGGAATTGATGATTGGGGGTCAGCTGATGAGACAGAGTGGGACTGGGGGTCAGAAGCTGGGAGCAGTTCCCCAGGTCCTGAACTTGTTGTTACCTTTGATAAGGAGGCCAAGGAAGCCATGGAAAGAGGGGAATTGGCACAGAAGTTGGGGTTTTGTGAGGCCTATGTGAAAAGGATCCCTGTTCTATCCCCTCCTGCCAATATTGCCCGGGGGTCGGGACCAGAATGCAGCTTATGAGAATTTAATTCAGCAGGTAGAGACCCCATTTTCTTTGCCGGGGAGAGGCAACAGGAAAACCGTTCCCAGATTGTCCAGAATGCAGAGATGGATGCAACGCAAGGTGACGCTAGAGTAGGGCTGGGCGATAAATCGATTTAATCGATTTATCGATTTTTTAGTTTGAAACGATTTTTTTTTTTAAACTCAAGTTTTTTATACAATTGTTTTTTTCCTCCTTTTTCCGCCCCGCGTAACTACACACACCTGGACTCAGCCAGCTACTAGTCCGCCGCACAGGAACCGAACTCTCCCCAGTATCGGACCGCCGCGCCTGGATGTGACGTCAGCTGCGGGCGGTGCGTCTGTACAGGGGCTGCGGCGCGCTGTGATAGTTACACAGAGAACTCCCCGGCCTGTATGTGACGTCAGCTGCCGGGAGAGGATGGGGGCGGTGCGTCTGTACAGGCCAGGGGCTGTGATAGGATAGGTACCTATACTATCACAGCCCCTGGCCTGTACAGACGCACCGCCCCCTTCCTCTCCCGGCAGCTGACGTCACTAGTGAGTGAACAGATCCAGAACCGTACACACATAGCAGCCTTGGAGGGGGATGGGGGGTGACTCACAGTAGCAGAGAAGGAGGAAGAAATCCCTTCAGATAGCTCCGATGCCTGTGATGAAGCTCTGAGCAAGCTGTCACTGCTGCTTCTACTCCTTGCTCTGTCCTCCACACTGCTGAAGCCACTCTATATTCACTCACTGTACCAGGACAGCCAATCCAATCTCATGCTCTGCACAAGGGGGAGGGTGGAGGAGCAAGAGTGGAGGTGGGAAGAAGCATGTACAGTGAGTTAAAGCGCCCCCTGCAATATCACAGCGCGCCGCAGCTAGTTCTGCAGCGCTCTGCATTCTAGTTCTGGGTCAGTGACACAACATACTAAAATCACTGGAACAGCAAATAGCATTTCCAAAAAGAGGTCTGCAATGGCACCCCTTGTATGTCTCTCAAGAATTTTCACTTAAAATTAATAATCTAAAAATTACGCAACGCCCGCAGCTGACGTCACATCCAGGCGCGGCGGCCCGTTACTGGGGAGAGTTTGGTTCCTCTGTGGCGGACTAGTAGCTGGCTGAGCCCAGGTGTGTGTAGTTACGCGGGGGCAGGCGGAAAAAGGAGGAAAAAGGCAGAAAAAAGCAGAAAAAAAAAAATTGTAGAAAAAACTTGTTTGGAAAAAAAAAATCGTTTCAAACTAAAAAAGCTGGCTGAATCCAGGTGTGTGTAGTTACGCGGGGGCAGGCGGAAAAAGGCGGAAAAAAAACAATTGTAGAAAAAAATAGTTTCAAACTAAAAAAGGTGGCCGGTTACTGGGGAGTTCTCTGACTGTACCTATCACAGCGCAGCCCCTGTACAGACGCACCGCCCGCAGCTGACATCACATCCAGGCGCGGCGGTGGTCCGTCAGACACACATATACAGCCGCAGCGCTTCTCCTTCTCCTCAGTCCTCCCTCCACACAGTGAGCTCTCCTCCCTCCCCGCTCAGTGCGATATGAGCCAGCCCCCGCATCTTCTTTTACTGTCTAATGTCTAGTCTATTAAAAGAACAACAACACAGTCAAAAAATTAGCAACATGGCAGCGTGTACTTTTTGTTTTGGGATTCTATCCATTTTAACTCTTGAGGAGTTAAAATAGCAATAAAGTTGCACTTTTGACACTATATCTGATGTCTGCAGTCATTTTTTAAGTGCATTGGAAAAAAAATCGAAAAATCGAATCGAAACTCGAATTTTTCTTTAAAAATCGAAGATTTTTTTTTAGGCAAAATCGCCCAGCCCTACGCTAGAGTATGGGTATGATTATCCCTATGCCCCAAGAGAAGTCATGTTGCTAGTGGAGAAACAGAGAGACTTTTGGTGCAATGAGGTTATATGGGACTTTCTATTCATTCCTAAGCCATATGGAGACTCACCAGAAGTGGAACTAAAGGAAAGATTTAATGCTGTCAAGGCCCAATGGAACTATGGGCGTTCAATTTACAGAGACAGGGTGGAAGTTCGCCGCCCAGATTGATCAGGCCAGGCCTGGTCCATAAGAGTCAAAGATGAACAGGGTGCCTATGTTTGGGTTCCTAATCCAGATTATTATATCTGACCAAAAGTCAGTACAAGAAAAAAAAAACGGGCCAGGGTCTCAAGGAAAATGCTTTGGCTATGTCAGATCCCTAGGATCTGTGTGTGGATTACAAATACTGTGTGAGAGACTTTGCACAGTTCAAGCAAGGAAGGGAAACAAGTGACTGTCACAGCTGTTGGTGCATTCAGAAGATTTGGTGAGGGGTGCCTTGGAAGACCCCTTCCTGTTTCCCTGACTCAGCAGGACTGCAGGCCATTCAGGCTCCAGTGGTTTGCCCTGCTTCCTGACAAGAGGTGCTTTGAGAAAGAGCCAGGGGGCGCTGTGCCTCACTTCAAAAACTCTGCCTAGGTAGCCAGTGTTAGGGCACAGATTCCCCAGTGGGGGGGAGAAGTGGACCCAGCGTGTCAAGACACTGATGAGCAGAGGAGTCAGGGAAGGGAGTGAGAAGGTCGCCCTAGTTAGGAGGGTCTTCTCACTCAACTGATTCAGACAGTTAGTCCTGTAATTTCTTTATGTATGCAGTTGACTAACCTTTTTTTTTTTAATTTCCCTACAGGTGGGCTCACAGTAGAGGTAGTCAGTGGGGATGTATATATTGTTAAAATCCCCACCAAGCGAGTTTGTTTGGTGGGGGGTGCATCATCTTCATGCACCTTAAATGTTTGCATATCTGTACAGTAAAGATGCAAATATATTTTTTTCACGTAATTTATTTGTACATTTGTTCTTTCCCTTTCCCCCTTTCCAGGTTGGTGGGATACTCCTGAGTTTTTGGCTGAATTTTTGGTAGGAGGCGGCTGCCTCTGAGTCAATGGGGACATGACTCAATTTGGTGGGGGGTGGATGTAGCACTCTCCAAGGTAGGTGCTAGGTAAAGTTATAGTGGGGCCTTGCCTGCTTATCAGCAGGGCCATATGATTCAGCTAGGCTGACATGTGCTCCCAGGTGTGCCTGTTGTGCTGGGGAGTCTCCCCAATGTGTCCCAATGAAGGCTCCCATTGGGCAGTGGAGGAAACCTGGCCAATAGAACACCAGGGCTTGTATCCATCCTGGAAGGGCAGATTCTGCCGCACAGCATTCTGGGAGGAGTATAAGTCTGTGGGGCGTGCATGTCAGATTGTCTTTGGCGGGAAGCAGAGTCCCAGGAGGGAGGTGACAGCTGTCTCTCCTCCTGTCAGAAGAAACGGGTGTCCCAGGCGGCTTGCCTGAGGGAATACCAGGCCGAGCTGAGCCACAGAGAAGGATCCAGTGAGCTGAGGACCTGCTGAGCTTTTGGGGAAGAGTTTCAGGAAAGCATTCTGTGTCGTGAGTACTGCAAACTACCCCTGGGGTTTGCCTAGGAGAGGTAACCACTCCGGAGAAGGTCAGAGGGATCCAGGAGCTAGCTAGCCAGTGTGGAAGTGTAGCAAAGGGGGTGCCAGTGTATGGCCTGAAGAGTAAAGGGGGTGCCAGCAGTTGGGCCCTGAAGTGTTAAAATGTTGAGAGTTGCAGCAGTAACTACAAGTGGCTACCTCAGTCAGGGAGGACTGGAGGAAGCAGTGCAAAGGACTTTTGAGCTAACAGAAGTGTCAGACGTCAGTTACAGTTCAGTAACAGCAAGTCAGTGTTCACAAGCGCCAGTAAGCGTTGGTCGGCATTAAGCCGGCGCCAAGTCAGCGCTAGAAGGCATTTTTTCTCAAGTGTCCCATTTTTGTAACTAGTTGAGCCAGAGGAGTATCCCACTCATTCCCTTCTCCCATCCCCATATAAAATAAACAAAAAAACCCAAAGATGCCGGACTGTTCATTGTCTCATTTCTCACACTTGGGCAACAAGCTTAAATGTGCTGTTGGTGTTAGCGGTACCCCTGGCAGACCCATCCCCAGCACCAATGCTGGAAATTCTGCTACATATATATACAGTGATAAAGTGCAAACTTAACCTAAAGTGCTCAGAAAATTTGTGCAGTAAAATATAGTTTCATCCCTTCAAACAAAAGTAACATCAATCTCAATGATTTTTTGGAAACTAAAGTGCAAACAAACCTCTCACACTGTGGCAATTAAAATGTATGCATGTAGTCCCATATTTAAATATTCAGTGAAAAAAAAAAAGTTAATAAATCATATATTTTCTCTCCACTGCAAAGTGGTCCAATATGTGAACTTTTTCATCCAAGAGTGTTAGACATCCACCATATGTTCCACCCTAGTGTACAAGTGGCTGCTCACCTTCAAGTACATTTTCATATAGATCAAATAGGCTTGTTAGCACACTCCACACATAATCACAGTAGTATCTATGAATCGTGAATTTTAAAAACAGAACATACAATGGAAGTAGTCAAGGTAAAGCAAAAGTGTCATGGTCTGGACATGTTATTTAACCATCAGGCGATACAGTCTGTGCAGATTCTATCCAAGAGGACCAGACTTTGTGGAATTTTTAGGGCAACCCCTGGCTTCATAGGTCAATTTATAGAGTGGGATTGCTTGATTAACTAAGGCTATCCAAGAAGGGATGGTGGGAGAGGTCTGTGATTTCCACCTCAGTGTTATAGATTTCTTGGCGTAAAAAACACTAAGCACAAAAAAAGTTTCATGCTCCAAGGAAGACTATCATCATCTATATAACCCAAGAGACATCTTAATGGCTTACAAATATTAGACTGTTTCGTAATTGAGCTAACAACGGCTATAACCTCTTGACCAAAGGCCCTAATAGGTGGGCACTCCTAAACCATATGGAATAAGGTACAATCCGCCGTCAAGCACTTGGAGCAAGAAGCAGAGGCCAGCCTATCAAGACTGAAAAAAAGGCATGGAGTATAATATGAGTGATAAATAAATGTAACCTGTATAACCTTATGCCTAGATTATATCTGTGGGAACTTGTAAGTAGTGATGAGTCGAATGCCCCCCTTTTCCGTTTGCACCAGAACACATAAAGAACGGAGGAAAAGTTTGTTCGAATAATCAAACTCCATTGAAGTCTATGGGACTCAAACGCCAAAAATCAAAAGTCCTCATTTTAAAGGCTTAAATGCAAGTTATTGCCAAAAAAAAGTGTATGGGAGTCTGGGTACTGACCTGGGGGACATGTACCATGCAAACTATTTTTTAAAAACGATAATTTTTAATGGAGAAGTGATTTTTATGATGCTTAAAGGGAAAAAATAAAAATGAAAAATTCCTTAAATATCGTGCCGGGGGGGTCCCCTTAATGTGCCTGCAAAGTGGCGCATTTGTACGATGTATAGATCTTGTTACAGAAAGATCTATACATTTCTAAAGGAAAAAATGTAATTTAAACTTGCTCGTGGCTGTAATGTATTTTCAGCTCCCCGAAATACAGATAAAAAAAGAAAAAATCGGTGTAGGCCCCCCCCCCCCCCAATCCCTTCGGGTCTGGTGTGGATTTGAATCTGGTAGGCCAAAGTTATAAAAAAAACAAAAACTCGCAGGGCGCACGAATGAGCCCTGCTGTTAAAAATTCCATACAAATTTGAAATCGCATATACTTGTCATACAGGTGCAGAAAAATTGGGCCTTGGGTGTTGGTGGTACCCGAAACCAAAAACATTGTCGGAAGCTAGCATTATGAAGATTGAGGAATAGGATAGGCAGCATATGCAGTCTTCAAGGGATGGCAGACTTCTAGCAAATTCAATCAGTTCCATCAGCATCAGGGGCTTGATAGCTGCTGCTGATCTAGGACTGATTCATTTTAATAAAAGGCAGCTGGTCAACGGAGTCTGTGGACAGACGCACTCTTTTGTCCATCACAAAACCTCCAGCAGCACTGAATGTCCATTTGGAAAGCATGCTGGAAGCAGGACAGGTCAGTAGCTCCACTGCATATTGAGCAAGTTCTGGCCAGTGGTCCATCCTCGTGACCCAGTAACCCAGTGGATGCTCAGTTGGAAAGGTCTCCAAGTCTGCTCTTACCCCTAGATAATCCTGCACTGTATGATGGAGACGCTGCCGGTGGTTGTTTAAACCTAACAGCCCTGGGCGCTGAGGACTAAAGAATTGGTTAAAGGCTTCGGTCAGCCGGCCGCCTTCTCCACATCTCCTCCTTTGGCTGAACGATGCCTCAGAAACACGTCCAGAGAACGTTAACCTCCCAGTGTCTGGAAAGGTGTTACACAAATTTTTCTTCAAGGTGTCCCCAAGATGTTTTATCCTCTGCTCCCTCTGTGAAGGCAGGATGAGCTCTGCAACTTTACCCTTGTAACGTGGATCAAGAAGGGTTGCCAACCAGTAATAATCGCTCTCCTTGATACCACAAATCCTCTGGTCTGGTCAGGCTTTGCAGAATCAGGGAGCCAATGCAGCGTATGTTTGAGGAGGCGTGATATCCTGAGTCCTCTGGGTCACTAAGGATGGCATTGTCAGGAGAAACCTCTCCCCAGCCACGTAGAACTCCTGGGGTTTCTGGGGAATGACAAACATCCCTTGAAGACTGCTGTATGTTATCCTCTACATCCGTGCTGCCACAATCCTCCTCCTCCTCCTCTACCTCTTGCTCCTGTGTGTGTTGTGGCCAAGCAGGAATGTCATCTGCATAAAGGGGACCTTGTGAGGAAAGGAAGTCCTCCTCTTCCTCCCGCTGTTCTGCCTCAAGAAGGAGGAGGATAAGATGGTAAATGGTATTATGGACGTGGATGAATGGATGGCTAGGTGCAAAGACCGTTAGGATAAATTTTATGCTAAATGTCAAACCCCTCTGATCTTTAGCCTAATGGGTCAGGCGGGATGGGAGGGGGGCTTTACCCTAAAAGTGGAATGGGCTACTGGAGTGGCACTAGTTATATTCAGCTATGCTTACTTTTTAAACCAGACTGTTCATCCATGTATCCACATGTACGTTATTTAGAATTTCCCTTTTTTGCTCTACTTCCCCTTTTGTTACCTTCATGGTTTGTGTTTTGTTATATTTATTCTTTGTATTGCAATTTATTTAAATAAAGATTATATAAAAATATAAAAGAAGGAGGAGGAGGTGGAACAACTCCAATGAGGCAGAATGTGCTCCAGGGGCCGCCTTAAGGAAAGCCACCCCATTGCATCACACCACATAGCTCCACAGGTGCAGGGCGCTGCTAACTCCCCGCGGACTTCCAAAAGTTTATTGGTGTGGGCTTTTTTCAACACATGTGCAGTAGACCACAGCGTTGCTGTTTGCAACCTCTGTCTGAAGCGGATCAAGCCAGAACACCGGCCACTTGGGCACCACATGCTTGACAAGATACATATGACGACCTAAAGGGTAAAAGGAAAGGTGTATGGCACTGCTAAAATATACTAATCGTTCCGTGTGTCTTTCAACGATTTCATATTTCAGCACCTGAAAGAACAACATCAGAAAAAAAAGCATACTTCACCTTGCTCCTCATCTGAGATCTCTACTCCTACTAATATACCTCATGTCTTCTCAAATACCTGCATTGAGAAGGATGATGGTATAGCAATGAGTGACACAGATACTTGCACCCAATCTGCCAGCAGTATACCACCTGTTGATTTGGCCAGCAGGCAAACTTCGCTACCTCAGTTGCTGAACCGTAAAAAGAAATACTGTCAGAAGCCATCCACATGCTCAGCATCTAAATGCTAGCTTGGCCAAATTGCTAGCACTACAACTGCTGCCTTTTCATCTGGTAGGCTCTGCCCCTTTCGTGAATTTGCGGAATGTGCTGTACCACAGTGGCATGTTCCAAAAAGACATTTCTTTTCACGTAAGGCCATTCCATCTCTTTACCATAGGTAGTGTTTTGGTCTCCTTGGATAGAGCAGTCAGCAGGAAGGTACACATTACTGGTGGTCCAGCAGGCATGGGAAGGGACATTATATTTCTTTCACAGCGCACTGGGTAACTCTACTGGCAGCTGGAAAGGATGCAGGACAGGGTTCAGTGCTGGAGCTTGTTCTGCCCCTATGCCTGCAAAAAGCTGGTGCTGATTCTGCCACATCTGTCTACTCCACCCCCTCCTCCTCTTCTTCTTCCTCTATGTCCTCTTCTGCTGAATTGTGTGCTGATTCACCACTAACCAAAAAAAAAAAAAACACCCACGTCTGGAGCGGAAGGAAGAGCGTCTGAGATGCACAAGGGGGTACAGCAATTATGGCCCTAGTATTATTGTTTCTGGTTCACCACCAAAAAAAAATCCTACGTCTGGAGCAGAAGGAAGAGCGCCTGAGATGCACAAGGGGGTACAGCAATTATGGCCCTAATTGTAGCTGGTTCACCACCCACCAAAAAACACCCACGTCTGGAGCAGAAGGAAGAGCACATGAGATGCACAAGGGGGTACAGAAATTATGGCCCTAGTATTATTGTTTCTGGTTCACCACCAAAAAAAAATCCTACGTCTGGAGCAGAAGGAAGAGCGCCTGAGATGCACAAGGGGGTACAGCAATTATGGCCCTAATTGTAGCTGGTTCACCACCCACCAAAAAACACCCACGTCTGGAGCAGGAGGAAGAGCGCTTGAAATGCAGAAGGGGGTACAGCAATTATGGCCCTATTTTTAATTGTAGCTGGTTAACCACCCACCAAAAAACACCCAGGTCTGGAGCAGAAGGAAGAGTGCCTGAGATGCACAAGGGGGTACAGCAATTATGGCCCTAATATTAATGTTGCTGGTTCACCTATTCACCAAAAAAACACCCAGGTCCGGAGCAGAAGGAAGAGCGCCTGAGACGCACAAGGGGGGTATAGAAATTATAGCCCTAATATTATTGTTGCTGGTTCACCACCCACCAAAAAACACCCACGTCTGGAGCAGAAGGAAGAGCGCCTGTGAAGCACAAGGGGGTACAGCAATTATGGCCCTAACTTTAATTGTTGCTGGTTCACCACCCACAAAAAAAACACCCACGTCTGGAGCAGTAGGAAGAGTGCCTGAGATGCACAAGGGGGGTACAGCAGTTCCACGTCTGGAGCAGAAGGAAGAGCGCCTGAGATGCACAAGGGGGTACAGCAATTATGGCCCTAATTTTAATTGTTGCTGGTTCACGACCCACCAAAAAACACCCACATTTGGAGCAGAAAGAAGAGCGCCGGAGATGCACAAGGGGGTACAGCAATTATGGCCCTTAATATTACTGTTGCTGGTTCACCACCAATAAAAACACCTACATCTGGAGCAGAATGAAGAGTGCCTGAGATGCACAAGGGGGTACAACAATTATGGCCCTAATTTTATTGTTGCTGGTTCACCACCCACCAAAAAACACCCACGTCTGGAGCAGAAGGAAGAGTGCCTGAGATGCACAAGGGGGTACACCAATTATCCATGGCAAAACTCCCATGGAAAATTACGTAGTTGACACAGAGTCGGGTTTTAATCCATTAAGGGGAAAAATCACCTAACATTCCTAAATTGTTTGGAATAAGGTGCTTTAAAACATCCAGTGGGTGTATACGATCAGGTATGATGTTGTATCGATCAGGTAGTGTAAGGGTTACGCCCGCTTCACAGTGAAAGATCAAACTCTGACAGACCAAACTCCCCATTGTCATGGACATGCAATGATGTCTGGTAGTTTACCTGTTCCTCATGTCTGCATTAAGGGCCAGACTCTTCCTTCTGGCTGCTTTTATCATCTCTCTTCCCTGTTTGGCTCCACCCCAGGCCATTCCAGGAAGTCTATATTAACCAGTGCACTGCAGGTCTGCTTTGCTGTTCAACAGTGCTAGTTTTCTCTTTCCTGTGTGCTTGATCTACTGTTCTGTGTACCGACTTTGGCTTGTCTCTGACTATTCCTGGTTGCCTGTTAGCCTGACCTTTGGCCTGTCCCGTGGTTACCCTTGTCTGCCTGTTACCCCGACCTCGGCTTACCCATCATTCTGTGTGTCCTGAGTGGCTGCTTCCCTTCTCTCCCTACGGAGCGTGACCTGGGGGACCCCAGGGGCCGCGACCTGGGCCCAGCTGCAGCCAAGTCCATCCTCACCCCTAGAGGCTCTGGTGAACACCTGCTGGGTCTTAGACTCCGCGCCCTGGGGAATCTTGGGCTCACGTTCCGGTCCATGTGCAGCAGTCTGCTATTGGGTTCACTACCTTGCGCTGCGCCCCTGCCTCCAACAGGGTGCAGTTGTCACCTGGCCACAGGTGACCTGACACCCATTTAACAGTCAGTCAGTCCATTTGCACAAACTCCCCATTTGCACAAGGTTGGATACCAAGCTAGCCATGTCCCGTTCCTTGTCCTCACTGACGTCATTCAAGGTCTCTTCCTCCACCCAGCCACGTACAACACCAAGGGTCCCCGAAAGGTGACAACAAGCCCCCTGGGACGCCTGCTGTGGTTGGTCTTCCACCTCCTCAAAGCCACCTTCCTCCTCTGACTTCTCTTCTTCAGACTCCTCTCTCTGCGTTGCCACAGGTCCAGAAATCGACAAAGACAAGGCTGCTTCTGGTGGTGATGGGGACCACAACTCTTCCTCTTCATGCTCATCTACGGCCTGATCCAGCACTCTTCGCAGGGCACGCTCCAGAAAAACGCATATAGGATGAGGTCGATGATTTTGCTTTGGGTTTGACTGACCAGGTTTGTCACCTCCGCAAAAGGACGCATGAGCCTACAGCCATTGTGCATGAGCATTCAGTAACGTGGCCAAAAAATACCCAGCTCCGCAGAGGCTGTCCTCTTTTTTTTAAATTAAAAAAATCTGTTCTTATCAGTTTAATCCCTGTTACGTTACTTCCCCTATCAGGGACCGGTGTATGGAATAGATTTTAGGAACCGGGAGATGGAAAAAGATGGTTGGTCTGTCCTCTTACTTCCAATCTCGGGCACTGCGCGTGCGCCGTGCAATGTACTGTGCCATCCTATATGAGTGGTGTGTTAAGTAGTACTATTCTTATCAGTTTAATCCCTGTTACGTCCCCTATCAGGGGACATGTATCGAATAGATTGTAGACAACCGCAAAGAGTTGTCAATAGTTGAGACACTCATGACATAAATTTTATTCCTCTATGCGTCAATCTTGCTGTAGTGATGACTGTGCTCATGCGCACGTTTGGGAGATTGCAGGCGATGGCGGTTTTTCAAAGCCTATGGTCGTGCTGAGGTAGTTCAGTGACAATTAAGTGACCCAGAAAACAATGATTCTGCAGTGTGGGCCCATTGTTGGCCTAGTAGGCTTTAATGATCACCCAAGGTGATCATAAAGAAAATTAATGTTTTTTCTATGAAAAATTATCCAGCGGATCGCTTTTGGTCTGTTCACAATGAAGCAATGACCTTATCATCTGGGGTGTGCCAACATTGCCAACACACTCCTAGAGGTGATCGCTTCATTGAGATATGCAAGCCCCTTCACCACAACAAGGTAACGATCACGAAGGGGAATTGACAGATGTATGTGCCTTTTTTTTGTGTTTTGTTTTTTGCAGCCACAGTGTACCACCAGAGGCTAGAAAAATTAGGCATGTACACATGCCTGAAAAAGTAGCTATTGTTGCAGCCGCTGCTGTAGCAGCGGCCGGAAAAATTGAGGTTTTCCAGTGCACTAAAACATTGCGGCTTGAACCGTAGTTGGTGGCGGAGAAGTCACGTAAGTCATGCGGCATGCAGAGATTAAATACAGCAGCGTGTGGACCATTTTTAGCCCAAGGCATCTCATCAGGCCTTTTTTAGTCAAATGTATCCCCCACTGTCAGTCTCTTCGGGATCCATGCCTCATTCATCTTAACCACTTAAGCCCCGGAAGATTTTACCCCCATTCCGACCAGGGGGTATTTTGCGATTCGGCACTGCGTGAATTTAACGCACAATTGCGCGGTCGTGCGATGCTGTACCTAAACGAATTTGACGTCCTTTTTTTCCCACAAACAGAGCTTTCTTTTGGTGGTATTTGATCACCTGTGCGATTTTTTGATCACGCGCTATAAACAAAAAAAGAGCGTCAATTTTGCAAAAATAGCAATATTTTTCACATTTTTTTATATGAAATTCCCCCCAAAAAAAATGTAAAAATCAAAATTTTTAAAAATTTTCGGCCAATTTATTTTATGCTACCTATGTTTGGTAAAAAAAATCGCAAAAAGCGTATTTTGATTGGTTTGCGCAAAAGTTATCGCGTTTACTAACAAAGGGAAAGATTTTTGTCATTTTTGTTGTTTTTTTTTAACGCGTAATGGCGGCGATCTGCGATTTTTTTTGCGGTACTGCGACATTGCGGCGGACAGATCGGACCCTTGACTGACATTTTTGACACTTTTGGGGTTACCAGTGACATTTCTACAGTAATCAGTGCTATACATATGCACTGTTACTGTAAAAATACACTGGTAGTGAAGGGGTTAACTTTATTTGGAAGGGAGGGGCTGTGTGTGTCCCTAGGGGCGTGGTTTCTACTGTGATTGGCTGTGGCTCTAGCTGTAAGGACACTGATCAACGGATCTACATACCAGATCCGTTTTATCAGTGTCTTTGCAGCGAGGAGAATGACAGGCAGTTTGTTTACACAAGCTGCCTGACATTCTCCCTCTCCCCCGCCGATCGCCGAGTGACCGGCGGACATCGGGTCCGCTGGTCACACGCGCGGGGGGGTCCGTGACCACGCGGGAGCGGGAGCGCGCCCCGGGGGGCGCGCGCTCGCTCCCTAGACCCTCACAAGCAAGCAACGTAGCCCTACGTTAGTTTGCCTGTGAGGGGCTGACCGCCGACGTAGATAGTCGTGCGGCGGTCGGCAAGTGGTTAATAAAGGTGAGGTAATCTAGACTTTTTTGACCTAGGCGACTTCTCTTCTCAGTGACAATACCTCCTGCTGCGCTGAAGGTCCTTTCTGACAGGAGACTTGAAGCGGGGCAGGCCAGAAGTTCTATCGCAAATTGGGATAGCTCAGGCCACAGGTCAAGCCTGCACACCCAGTAGTCAAGGGGTTCATCGCTCCTCAGAGTGTCAATATCTGCAGTTAAGGCAAGGTAGTCTGCTACCTGTCGGTCGAGTCGTTCTCTGAGGGTGGACCCCGAAGGGCTGTGGCGATGCGTAGGACTTAAAAAGCTCCGCATGTCCTCGATCAACAACACGTCTGTAAAGCGTCCTGTCCTTGCCGGCGTGGTCGTGGTAGGAGGAGGATTACTTTCACCTCTTCCCCTGTTAGATTCCAGTTGTGCTGTGACATCACCCTTATACGCTGTGTAAAGCATACTTTTTAACTTGTTTTGTAACTGCTGCATCCTTTGCGACTGCCGGTAATTCGGTAACATATCAGACACTTTCTGCTTAATACCGGGGGTCTAGTAGCGTGGCCACCCAGTACAGGTCGTTCTCCTTCAGCCTTTTTATACGAGGGTCCCTCAACAGGCATGACAGCATGAAAGACCCCATTTGCACAAGGTTGGATGCCCAGCTACTCATGTCCAATTCCTCGTCCTCACTGATCTCATTGAAGGTCTGTTCTTCCCCCCAGCCATGTACAACACCACGGGTACCAGATAGGTGACAACGAGCACCCTGGGATGCCTGCTGTGGTTGGTGTTCCTCCTCCTCAAAGGCACATTCCTCCTCTGACTCCTCTTCCTCAGACTCCTCTTCCAGCATTGCCGCAGGTCCAGCAAGCGATGATAAGGCTTTTTCTGGTGGTGATGGTGACCACAACTTTTCCTCTTCCTCTTCACGCTCATGTACGGCCTGATCCAGCACTCTTCGCAGGGCACGCTCCAGGAAGAAAACATATGGGATGATGTCGCTGATGGTGCCTTCAGTGCGACTGACTAGGTTTGTGAGCCTACAGGCATTGCGCATGAGCGTCCAGTAACGTGACAAAAAAATACCCAGCTCCGCAGAGGCTGTCCTAGCACCCCAGTCATACAAATACTTGTTGACGGCTTTTTCTTGTTGGAGCAGGTGGTCGAACATTAGGAGTGTTGAATTCCAACGTGTCGGGCTGTCGCAAATCAAGCGCCTCACTGGCATGTTGTTTCGCCGCTGAATATCTGAAAAGTGCGCCATGGCCATGTAGGAACGCCTGAAATGGCCACACACCTTCCTGGCCTGCTTGAGGACGTCCTGTAAGCCTGGGTACTTATGCACAAAGCGTTATACAATCAGATTCAACACATGTGCCATGCACGGCACATGTGTCAACTTGCCCAAATTCAATGCCGCCAACAAATTGCTTCCGTTGGCACACACCACTTTGCCGATCTCCAGTTGGTGCGGGGTCAGCCACTGATCCACCTGTGCGTTCAGGGCGGACAGTAGTGCTGGTCCGGTGTGACTCTCTGCTTTCAGGCAAGTCAACCCCAAGACGGCGTGACACTGTCGTATCCGGCATGTGGAATAGCCCCTTGGGAGCTGGGGGGGTGCAGTTGGTGTGGAGCAAAACGCAACAGCAGAAGAGGACTCAGCCGAGGAGGTTAGCAAAGAGGATGGAGTAGGAGGAGTAGAGGAGGTGGCAGCAGGCCTGCCTGCAAGTCGTGGCGTTGTCACCAACAGCCGCCAGCAGGTTTACCCAATGCGAAGTGTAAGTGATATACCTGCCCTGACCGTGCTTTGCAGACCAGGTATCAGTGGTCAGATGGACTCTTGCCCCAACACTGTGTGCCAGACATGACATGACTTCCTTTTCCACAGGTTGGGGATTGCCTTTTGTGAAAAAAATTTTCGGCCGGGTACCTTCCACTGCGGTGTCCCAATAGCAAAGGCCTCAGACTCCACCAGCTTGTATGGTAAAAGCTGGCGGGCTAAGAGTTCAGACAAGCCAGCTGTCAGACGCCGGGCAAGGGGGTGACTCTGTGACATTGGCTTCTTACGCTCAAACGTTTCCTTGACAGACACCTGACTGTGGGCAGATGAGCAGGAACTGCTGAAGGTGAGAGGCGGAGTGACGGGTTGTTGATAGGGGGCAAGGAGGACAGCAGTGGTTGACGTGGCTGAAGATGCTGGACCAGGAGGAGGATGGTGGCTTTGAGTTTGTGTGCTGCTTGTACTCATGTGTTGATCCCATAGGCGTTTGTGATGTGAGATCATGTGCCTTCGCAAAGCAGTTTTACCTAGGTGGGTGTTGGACTTCCCACGACTCAGTTTCTTTTGGCACAGGTTGCAAATGGCATCACTGTTATCAGAGGCAGACACACAAAAAAAATGCCACACTGCTGAGCTGTGCAATGACGGCATTCTGGTGGTGGCAACAGCTTGCGTTGATTGGCGTGCTGTCTGGCTGACCCCGGGTCCCGATACATGCTGTCTGACTGTGCCACTAGCTCCTTGCGATCACCTCCCCCTGCTTCCCACTCGTCTCCTCCTCCTCTCTGTCTCCCCATCTGAACTTTCCCCCTCTTCTTCTTCTCTTTGAGCAGGCACCCAGGTGACATCCACGGACACATCGTCATCATCAGCCGCTTCACTTGACAACTCAGCAAAGGCAGCAGCAGCAGGTACAACATCATCATCATCATCACAATGTACGCCCATGTTTATAATGCTGCCTGACAGAGACATATCCCCGTTATCTACATCCGCTGGCACTAATGGTTGCGCTTCACTTATTTCTTCCAACTGATGTGTAAATAACTCCTCTGACAGATCAAGTGAAGCGGCTGTGGTGCTAGTGTTGGTGGTGGTGCCGGCGGGCGGGCGAGGGGTAAATTGAGAGGTGCCCGAAGCTGAGCTGGAGGAGGATGGTGCATCAAGGTTCCGAGCGGAAGCTGTAGAAGATTGGGTGTCCTGTGTAAGCCAGTCAACTATGTCCTCAGAATTTTTTGAGTTCAGGGTAAGTGGCCTCTAAACACTGGGCATTATTCTAGGGCCAAAGGAAATCACAGCACCACGACGGCCCCTGCAGGGTGGCCTGCCTCTGCCTGTCATTTTTTTTTAGATTTGTGGTACTATGTGTGCAAGGTGCTGTGCCACCCTATATGAGTGTTGGGCAGTGTGTACAGTACAGTCTGTGGACCTGACACTCACTGGCAGGCAAATATAAAAAATATATTTTTTTTTAATTTGCAAGGTGCTGTGCCACCGTATATATGAGTGGTGCGCACTGCAGTGGGCACAGTACACTCTGTGGACCTGACACTCACTGGCAGGCCAGGCAACTGCAATTATAAAAAATATATATTTTTTTAATTTGCAAGGTGCTGTGCCACCGTATATATGAATGGTGGGCACTGCAGTGGGCACAGTACACTCTGTGGACCTGACACTCACTGGCAGGCCAGGCAACTGCAATTATAAAAAATATATATTTTTTTAATTTGCAAGGTGCTGTGCCACCGTATATATATATATATATATGAGTGGTGGGCACTACAGTGGGCACAGTACACTCTGTGGACCTGACACTCACTGGCAGGCCAGGCAACTGCAATTATAAAAAATATATTTTTTTTAATTTGCAAGGTGCTGTGCCACCGTATATATATGAGTGGTGGGCACTGCAGTGGGCACAGTACACTCTGTGGACCTGACACTCACTGGCAGGCCAGGCAACTGCAATTATAAAAAATATATTTTTTTTAATTTGCAAGGTGCTGTGCCACCGTATATATATGAGTGGTGGGCACTGCAGTGGGCACAGTACACTCTGTGGACCTGACACTCCCTGGCAGGCCAGGCAACTGCAATTATAAAAAATAACTTTGTTTTTAATTTGCAAGGTGCTGTGCCACCGTATATATATGAGTGGTGGGCACTGCAGTGGGCACAGTACACTCTGTGGACCTGACACTCACTGGCAGGCCAGGCAACTGCAATTATAAAAAATATATATTTTTTTAATTTGCAAGGTGCTGTGCCACCGTATATATATGAGTGGTGGGCACTGCAGTGGGCACAGTACACTCTGTGGACCTGACACTCACTGGCAGGCCAGGCAACTGCAATTATAAAAAATAATTTTGTTTTTAATTTGAAAGGTGCTGTGCCACCGTATATATATGAGTGGTGGGCACTGCAGTGGGCACAGTACACTCTGTGGACCTGACACTCACTGGCAGGCCAGGCAACTGCAATTATAAAAAATATATATTTTTTTAATTTGCAAGGTGCTGTGCCACCGTATATATATGAGTGGTGGGCACTGCAGTGGGCACAGTACACTCTGTGGACCTGACACTCACTGGCAGGCCAGGCAACTGCAATTATAAAAAATATATATATTTTTTTAACTTGCAAGGTGCTGTGCCACCGTATATATGAGTGGTGGGCACTGCAGTGGGCACAGTACACTCTGTTGACCTGACACTCACTGGCAGGCCAGGCAACTGCAATTATAAAAAATATATTTTTTTTTATTTGCAAGGTGCTGTGCCACCGTATATATATGAGTGGTGGGCACTGCAGTGGGCACAGTACACTCTGTGGACCTGACACTCACTGGCAGGCCAGGCAACTGCAATTATAAAAATATATATATTTTTTTTAACTTGCAAGGTGCTGTGCCACCGTATATATGAGTGGTGGGCACTGCAGTGGGCACAGTACACTCTGTTGACCTGACACTCACTGGCAGGCCAGGCAACTGCAATTATAAAAAATATATTTTTTTTATTTGCAAGGTGCTGTGCCACCGTATATATTTATGAGTGGTGGGCACTGCAGTGGGCACTGCAGTGGGCACAGTACACTTTGTGGACCTGACACTCACTGGCAGGCCAGGCAACTGCAATTATAAAAAATAATTTTGTTTTTAATTTGCAAGGTGCTGTGCCACCGTATATATATGAGTGGTGGGCACTGCAGTGGGCACAGTACACTCTGTGGACCTGACACTCACTGGCAGGCCAGGCAACTGCAATTATAAAAAATATATATTTTTTTAATTTGCAAGGTGCTCTGCCACCGTATATATGAGTGGTGGGCACTGCAGTGGGCACAGTACACTCTGTGGACCTGACACTCACTGGTTGGCCAGGCAACTGCAATTATAAAAAAAATATTTTTTTTATTTGCAAGGTGCTGTGCCACCGTATATATATGAGTGGTGGGCACTGCAGTGGGCACAGTACACTCTGTGGACCTGACAATCACTGGCAGGCCAGGCAACTGCAATTATAAAAAAATATATAATTTTTATTAATTTGCAAGGTGCTGTGCCACCGTATATATCAGTGGTGGGCACTGCAGTGTGCACAGTACACTCTGTGGACCTGACACTCACTGGCAGCCGGCAGGCAACTGCAATTATGACAGAGGAAAAAAAAAAATTTTTTAAACTGCAAGGTACTGTGCCACCCGATATGAGTGTGTTGTGCACAAAGTACAGTTTGTGGTGGGTCTGTGGCCTCTCAAACACGGCGGGCAGGCAACTGCACAATAGATATATATATATATATATTTAAAAAAAAATTGACTGAAATACCAGCCCTAAAAAGGGCTTTTTTGGGTGCTGTCAGGATGCTGTCCTTACAGCAGGAGTGGACCGATAACACTATCTAACAACTGTCCCTATTAACAGCAGCAGCAGCAGCACTCTCCCTGCTCTCACTAAATTCACTGCTTCAGAATGATCTAAGATGGATGCTGCCCTTGCTTTTTTATAGGAGGTGGGAGGGTGTGGGAGGGAGGGTATGCTGATTGGCTGGAATGTGTCTGCTGACTGTGAGGTACAGGGTCAAAGTTTGCCTCAATGATGAAGTATAGGGGGCGAGCCGAACATCGCATATGTTTGCCCGCAGCGGCGGACACGAACAAGCGATGTTCGCCGGCGAATAGTTCGGGACATCTCTAGTCTGGAGCAGAAGGAAGAGCGCCTGGGATGCACAAGGGGGTAAAGCAATTATGGCCCTAATATTATTGTTGCTGGTTCACCACCCGGCAAAAAACACCCATGTCTGGAGAAGAAGGAAGAGCGCTTGAGATGCACAAGGGGGTACAGCAATTATGGCCCTAATGTTATTGTTGCTGGTTCACCACCCACCAAAAAACACCCACGTCTGGAGCAGAAGGAAGAGCGTCTGAGATGCACAAGGGGATTCAGCAATTATGGCCCTAATATTATTGTTGCTGGTTCACCACCCACAAAAAAATCACCCACGTCCGGAGCAGTAGGAAGAGCGCCTGAGATGCACAAGGGGAAACAGCAATTCCACGTCTGGAGCAGAAGGAAGAGCGCCTGAGATGCACATGGGGGTACAGCAATTATGGCCCTAATTTTATTTGTAGCTGGTTCACCACCCACCAAAAAACAACCACATCTGGAGCAGAAGGAAGAGCGCCTGAGATGCACAAGAGGGTAAAGCAATTATGGCCCTAATATTATTGTTGCTGGTTCACCACCCACCAAAATACACCCATGTCTGGAGCAGAAGGAAGAGTGCCTGAGATACACAAGGGGGTACAGTAATTATGGCCCTAATATTATTGTTGCTGCTTCACCACCCACCAAAAAACACCCATGTCTGGAGCAAAAGGAAGAGCGCTTGATATGCACAAGGGTGTACAGCAATTATGGCCCTAATATTATTGTTGCTGGTTCACCACCCACCAAAAAAACACCCACGTCTGGAGCAGAAGGAAGAGCGCCTGAGATGCACAAGGGGGTACAGCAATTATGGCCCTAATTTTTTATATAACAAGGTGGAATTCACGTCGGCTCTCCAGGCCTGAATAGAAGGGGGCTGGGGCCGCATCCACATCCTGGCATCAGCTTACGGGCACTGAATAGTGTTTCATGTAGGAACGTAGAAAGGAATTTGTCCATGGCAGAGTCGGGGAATAAACCCCGAAGACATATCTTTGGGTCCAACTGTAGTGGGGAACCCATGTGGTCGTGCAAGTACTTGACAACCTGCAGCCAAAAGGATTAGATCAGTGGGCATGACCAAATCAGGTGAAAGAAGGTGCCAGTGTGTGCAAGGCATCTGGGGCAGTGTAGATTAAAGTTGGGGCGGTAACGTGCGATGTGTGCCAGTTTTAAGTAGGCTCTATGAATTATGTAGAGCTGGGTCAATCTATCGGGTAGCTTTGGGGAAGAGAGGCGTGGGCATTCAAGGATAGAGTCCCAGTCCATCTCATCCAGTGGGCCCAGATCCCCCTCCCAGCGAGTCCTAGCCCCGTCAGTCACAGCATTGGTGGCTTTAAGGCGTAGTTCCAGATAGAGGACAGATATTAACTTGGTTAGGTTATCCCCGAGGATAATATCCAGGACGGGAGGTCTAGCCAAGGCAGGGGCAGGAGCTGGGAACTGAGCCTGTAGTGCATGCCGAAGCTGAATATATCTAAAGAACAAGGAGGGTGGGAGGTCAAAGTCAGCCGTCAGTGATTGGAACGAGCGAACCCGAGTGGGGAGAGGTACAAAACACAGCTACTAGCCAATTTCCCAGCTCCCGGCAGGGTGGAAAATTCACAGAGGCGCGAGTTCCGCCATAAAGGGGTGTGGGTGTGAATAGGCGTGTTCTAACTTGCGAAGGGCCAGGGCCCAGATACGGCGGTGGTGAAACAACATGGAGTCACGAGGGGGAGGAGAGGTCAAAGGGTCACAAACCCAAAAGAGTACCTGTGGCGGGGTGTGAGTTGCAGCGTCCGCTCCCCAGCAAACCAGGGACTGGTAATGAGGGGCCTCTGAGGCACATAAGTGGTAAAAGTGTGAGAGCTGGGCAGCCAGGAAATAGGAATGAACATCGGGTAGGGCCATCCCTCCCTGCGTGGTTGGGTTTTTAAGAATCAGCCAAGACAGCTTGTGCTTACTTGAGCCCCAGACAAACGTATTAAGAATGGCATCCAGTACCTTAAAGAATTTGAGGGGTATCAGAGTCGGAGCATGCCATAACACGTAGAGGAGTTTGGGGAGCAGTATCATTTTCACTAGGTTCACCCTACCCATTACACCCAGGGGTAAACGAGCCCATGCCTGTGTATGCTGTTTCACAAAGGGGATAAGGGGTTCGACATTGTCAAGAACGTAATCTTTAGGTGTGTTAGTAACAAAAACTCCCAGGTACTTAACCACTTGCCGACCGCTCACATTGAGCGCACTGCGGCAAAGTGGCTCGTTATCGTCTAGCGACGTAGACCTACGTCGCTGGACTTCTCCCCTTGTGGGCGGCGCGCGCGTACCTCCGGAGGCTCGCTCCCGCTGTATTCAGACACAGCGGGAGTCGGGCCAGGGAAAGAGAGGCGGTGATCACCGCCGCTCTTCCTCAATCGTCGGGGATCGAGTGAGGAGATCAGCCCGCTTGTGTAAACAAAGCGGGCGGATCTCCTATGTGACAGGCAGGGACAGATTACAGGATTCAGCATAGCTGAACCTGCGATCTCTGCCTGTGTCACTCAGTCACCTCCCCCCACACACGTTAGCAAGCACCAGGCATACATTAACCCCTTGATCACCAATAAAGTTAACCCCTTCCCTGCCAGTGTCATTATTACAGTAACAGTGCATATTTATAGCACTGATTACTGTAGTAATGTCACTGGTACCCCCAAAAGTGTCAAAAATATCAGTCAAGGGTCCGATCTGTCCGCCGCAATGTCGCAGTCCCGCAAAAAAAATCGCAGATCGCCGCCATTACTCGTTAAAAAAAAAACACCAAAAATGACAGAAATCTTTCCCTTAGTTAGTAAACGCAATAACTTTTGCGCAAACCAATCAAAATACGCTTATTGCGATTTTTTTTTTACCAAAAATATGTAGCAGAAAACAGATTGGCCTAAAATGATAAAACATTTTGATTTTTACATTTTTTTGGGGGAATTTCATATAAAAAATTTGAAAAATATTGTTATTTTTTCAAAATTGTCGCTCTTTTTTTGTTTATAGCGCAAAAAGTAAAAATCGCACAGGTGATCAAATACCACCAAAAGAAAGCTCTATTTGTGGGGGAAAAAAGGACATACATTTAATTTGGGTATAGCATTGTACGACCGCGCAATTGTCCATTAAAGTAATGCAGTGCCGAATCGCAAAATATGGCCTGGTCAGGAATGGGGTAAAACCTTCCGGTCATAAAGTGGTTAAAAATCTGCTCATTGAGAATTTTTTTGTCAAAGACATGTAGCTAAATACATTTTGGCCTAAATATATGACAAAAATTGAATATATTGGATATTTTTTAACTGTCAAAGTAGAAAAATATTGTTATTTTTTCAAAATTTTCGCATATTTTTATTAATATCGCAAAAAATAAAAAGCGCAGAGGTGATCAAATGCCACCAAAAGAAAGCTATGTTTGTGGGAAAAAAAGGACGTAAATTTTGTTTGGGTACGGCGTTGCATGACCGCGCATTTGTCAGTTAAAGTCGCATAGTGCCGAATCACAAAAAGTGGCCTGGACATAAGACAGCTAAATCCTCCGGTGGTAAAGTGGTTAAAGCAGGGTCCCCAGATTCCCTTTAGAGCAGGCCAGGGTCCCCATAGATCCCCCTTTAGAGCAGGGTCCCCATAGATTCCCCCTTTAGAGAAGTGTCCCCATAGATTATATTTTAGTTTACGTTTATTATTATATTTTAGTTTACATTTATTTATAAACGTGTGTGTGTATATATATATATATATATATATATATACACACATATACACGCACATATGTTTGAGCTTTGGTTTGAGGTGCACACCCTAATGCCATAGGCTGCGCACGCCAGTGACAATCAAGCTAAATCTATTCACTCCTCTAGCTGTGACGTTTCTTGGAGGCGTCTGCGCCCCCTATGGGCGGATTGACATACACCAGCTGTGTGTTATCACACAAATTGCAGGATCCTATTTATATGCTCATTCAGCCACACACTCTTTACCTCTACTCAGCAGAGTGTGGTCACGGGCTGATGAGCTGCTTCAAACCAGGTATGCACAGAGTTGAATGTTTTTGACATAGTACTTTCCTCATCCAACACAGAGGGTGCTCCCAGGCCATTTCTGACATACACCAGCTGTGTGTTATCACTCAGATTGCTGGATGCTATCTTTATATGCTCATTCAGCCACACACTCTTTATCTCTACTCAGCAGAGTGTGGTCACGGGCTGATGAGCTGCTCTAAACCAGGTATGCACAGACTTTGATGTTTTTTCCTATATCCACCCCAGAGGGTGTTCCCAGGCCATTTTTTTTTTTTTTTTAACCACTTTACCACCGGAGGATTTTGCTGTCTTCCGTCCAGGCCACTTTTTGCGATTCGGCGCTGTGCGAATTCAACTGACAATTGCGCGGTCGTGCGACGCCGTACCCAAACGAAATTTACGTCCTTTTTTTTCCCCACAAACAGAGCTTTCTTTTGGTGGTATTTGATCACCTGTGCGATTTTTTTTTTTTTTTTTTTTTTTTTTTTTTTTTTTTTTTTTTTTTTTTCTTTACTTTTTGCGCTATAAACAAAAAAAGAGCGTTTATTTTGAAAAAATAACAATATTTTTAACTTTTTTATATGAAATTCCCCCCAAAAAAGATGTAAAAACCAATTTTTTTAAAAAATTTTTGGCCAATTTGTTTTCTGCTACCTGTTTGGTAAAAAAAATCGCAATAAGCGTATTTTGATTGGTTTGCGCAAAAGTTATTGCGTTTACTAACAAAGGGAAAGATTTCTGTCATTTTTGGTGTTTTTTTTTTTTTAACGCGTAATGGCGGCGATCTGCGATTTCTTTTTTTTTTTTTTTTTTTTTTTTTTTTTTTTGCGGGACTGCGACATTGCGGCGGACAGATCGGACCCTTGACTGACATTTTTGACACTTTTGGGGGTACCAGTGACATTACTGCAGTAATCAGTGCTATATATATGCACTGTTACTGTAAAAATGACACTGGCAGGGAAGGGGTTAATTTTATTGGAGAGGGAGGGGTTAATGTATGCCTGGTGCTTACTGACGTGTGGGGGGGGGGGGGAGGTGACTGAGTGAGTCATGGACAGATCGGATGTCCAGCTATGCTGAACAGTCCGATCTGTCACTATGGAGATCCGCCCGCTGTGTTTACACACAGCGGGCGGATCTCCAGACTCGATCCCCGACGATCGGGTAAGAGCAGCGGCGATTGCTGCTGCTCCTCCCCTGGCCCGACTCCCGCTGTGAATGAAAACAGCGGGAGCGAGCCTTGCGCGCCGCCCAGAAGGGGGAGTGTCTGACGACGTAGTACTACGTCGTCAGACGATAACGAGCCACTCTGCCGCAGTAATATTACTGTGAGCAGTCGTAAAGTGGTTAAACTTCATATATCTCCATGGTATTTTTATCATGACATGCATTTTGTATATTTAGATAAGGACTGTAATGATCACATGCGCATATATACATACATCCTGCATACACATATATTTTTCTTGTAATGATAGTCCTTTTAGCTTCCTCTAGAGGGCCTGCTATTGACCTGTTACTAGGTCCACATATCTTCCTACATTATCTAGCATTATATGTGTTTTTTTTTTTTTTTTTTCCATACTAGGTCTTATGTGATATATATATTTCACCAGCCTCTCTTCTGGTACTGGTCTGTGGATCATCTTGCACAAAAAAACCCTCTGCATTGTGTATCAAGTACTTCACAGGTATTTTTCACGTTTTTGTAGCCCCATAATATATATCTATATCTCCATTGTTAGGGTAGATCACTGATTTTTGTCCATCTCAAATTATGCAGATACTCCAGTGAAAAGTGGAGGTCTCTTACTCATGCCCCTTGTGGACGCTGGGGGTGCCCAGGATCTTGGCCTGTTCTGGTACTGACTGATTTCAGCCGTATATGAAATACTCTGGCTTGGTTCTTTAAACATGTGGTTATTTCATTCCGAACACCAGAGCATCTGTGATTATAGGTGTGTATGAAATTATATTCATCTCCTCTATGTAGTCCATTATGTTAACTTGTTGTGATATATATTTATGATCATTTTGATACAATGACCTTGTTTCATCATTATTTTTCTAGACATCTGTACATAGCCATGCTCATGTAGACCCCTGAGGAAGAATTTGACCTCACCATTTTCAAAACGCGTTGGGTTATAGCTATTATGTTTTTCACAATATGCTCTTTTCTTTTAGGTGTTGTGTATGACATTGTGTAACCACATCTTGTTTTAACCCATCCGGAGGTTCTCTCTGGATTCATGTGATCTTTTTATATGTTTGATGCAATAAACTTCATATATTTTTTGAGATTTTTTTTTTTTTTTTTCCTTTTATTTTTTTTTCTCTTTTCCTATATTTTCTTATACTTTTTTGAAATTTTATACTTTGTCTACCCATTGCCCTTATAACTCCCACCCAGAGGGTTTTTCCTGTTGTATGTATTGATTTTGGGATGCGGGCATATTAATCTCTATTTGGCTCCAGTGTAAGGCAATTACATTATCCAGGGTAGCAAATACCCAACCCTCCAATCCTTTTTCTGGGTGCCTTTAGAGTATACTAGTCTTGGATCTACCATGAACAATTTTGTAGGGGAGGAATGGGACACACTCGTGTCTCATTTCTTCCAAGAATTCTCTAAAATGGAACGTAAAGATACTGAACTAACCTCCTTATTCTTGAGCCTTAAGAAACTATTACAGAAAAAGTCGTCATATTATTGGCATATTTGCTCTTTTGAGCAATATGAAAAAAACAACATTGCCCCCTTTGGGCTGAGGGTGCAAATTTTTCCTAGTATGGAGAACCTCAGCCCGGCTTTCAAGAAGGAATGGGAGGATAACTTATTGATGTGCTCTAGGGGCATGATGACCCTTTTAACAGAAGAATACAAGAGGAAAATCAGTGATCTAGATAAGGAGATAGATTTGATCAATGTCAAACTACAACCCTATAAAGAACATCCAATATTCTCACAGTTGGATAAAGAATTGGCAATACACCTTGAAAACTTCAATAGAGATATTTTAAGCAAAAAAGAGAAAAATTTTCACAGGGATAGAATGGCTTTTGAGGACAATAGAGCATTTAATTGGAATATGCCTATGTCCAGGAAAAAACGAAAATCATATAAAAATCAGAGACCCACATCGGATGTAGCTACCTCGGAGTGTTCATTCGATTCTTCCTTGTCCACTTCTTCCACAAGACCACCTTTTC
This sequence comes from Pelophylax lessonae, assembly GCF_965119305.1. Taxonomy (NCBI): domain Eukaryota; kingdom Metazoa; phylum Chordata; class Amphibia; order Anura; family Ranidae; genus Pelophylax; species Pelophylax lessonae. The sequence goes on from NC_138769.1 coordinate 604,870,843, forward strand.
CTAAACCGTAATGGAAAGTTAAACGGGATCCACCTGCAATTGGTTCACACCTTAACAAAAAAGTCACGGAACCTTCACTTCCCATAATCACCTCGGGTAATGCATGCACAACGACAGGGAGTCTTCCTTCCGAGTCGGGCCTTCTTTCTTCCCTTAATGCACGTGGTTTCCTTAAAACAGCATCTCCTGCTACATCACAACAATTATTCACTGATCCTGGCACCTTATGAAATAATCGAGAGGGGTTACAAATAACCCCTTCCACCACTGATACAGACTCACAGAATTTCCCATCCACACATCCTGATCAGCAGAATTCCTTAAACGTGGTTAATCTTTCATAGCACATCCTCACTCCTATGGAAAAACAGGTTCTATCGAGGGGCTTGAGCTTCTGTCCGAATGAAGATATTGATCACTTTGAGGTGATCAAAGATCTCCAACTATTTGCCAGGAAAATCATACTTCAACTGTTCTTTGATAAAAAGAAAATGGGTTCATCCCAGCCGGAGACTCCGGAGACCAAAGCTCTTGAGTCTCATCAGCCTACTGGAAGACCATGATTCCTATAATTGGATCGATCGTCCTGATCTTGATGAAATACTGTCTCAAATTGATCAGCCCTCAGAGGTAGATACACTCCAGGGATCCCAGTCCTCTAAAAACAAAAAAATCAGACAAATTCCCTGCTTTAAGTCTAAACAATGTTCTGGCTTTCATCAAATTGACTACTAGCGAGATTGCCAAGATCAATTCCAACAAACGTCTGCATGGTAATTTGTCCCCCTCTGAAAGGTGGGCTCTACAGGAACTCTCAAAAAATCCCTTGATCACAATAAAGCCCTCAAAGGGGGCAATATTGTTGTTATAACACATCTCTAGGTACTTGTCGTTGTCCATAAGATTCTTAACAATAAGGAATGGTACTGTCTGATCTCGGGAAATAATATTGAGACCTTTCAAAAAGAGTTCTACACATTAGTGGATGCCGCCTTTGCAAGGGGAACAGTCAAGAAGACAGACTGGGTCTTTATTCGGACAGCTCTCCCATGCACCCCAACCTTCTATGCTCTTCCCAAATTGCATAAAAGTCTCAAGTGCCCTACAGGTAGACCGATAGTATCGGGCAATGGTTCCCTCATGGAGAACCTCAGTAAATTTGTGGACGACTGTTCTCATTTGAGCACGCTTCATTGATGCTATTTTTGTGGTGTGGGGTAGTTCTCACGCTGACCTGCAGGCCTTATGTCCCTTCTGAACGTAAATGATTTCAACCTTAGATTTACTGTAGAAAGTAGTACCCAAACTATTAACTTCTTGGATGTAGAAATTTGGAAGAACTCAGAGGGGGCCTATCAACAGGTCTATATCGAAAGCCGTCAGGCGGCAACTCTTTTTTGCACGCGACAAGCTTCCATCCCGAGCCACTTATTAGATCAATCACCTATACACAATATCTCAGGATTAAACGGAACTGTTCTGATGAAGCGGTATTCAAGAAGGAGGCAGACAAGCTAAGAGACAAACTTCTCTCTAGAGGCTACTCGCCCACATGTCTGAAGAAAGCCTTCAGGAGGGCTGTCAACCACAACAGACTGCACCTCCTCTACAAACCCAGGAGGGAACCTGATAAAACAAGAGCTACGGATAATCACCAGATTTTCCAATCAGCATGGTAAGATAAGGAAGATCATACAAAGGTATTGGCATGTCCTCCAAATGGATCCTCTTGTAAATTCATATATACCGGACAACCCGCTATTTACCTTCAGGCGAGCCAAATCCCTCCGGGATAAATTAGTCTCAAGTGAATTTAAAGTAGGACCACACAGGGATCCGTGTAAAAGTTTTGGTACTTTTCGATGTGGGGACTGCCAATACTGTAGGTATATGAACACTTCCAGTGCCTTAACTTTGCCTAATGGTGAGAGTTACAGACCTCACCATTATGCTAACTGCAAAACTCAAGGTGTAGTCTATCTGCTATTGTGTAGCTGCACATGCTTCTATGTAGGGAAGACGCGTTTAGAATTTTGGCAGCGTGCCTACCGACATATTTGCAGCATGCAATCCAGATTTACCCCTGGGTAGACATGTTGCCATGGCCCATGGTGGGATTTTTCCACGCATCTCGTTCCTTATTTTGGATCGAGTCCACCTAGGGTTTCGAGGGGGAGACTGGAATAAAATCTTACTCCAAAAAGAGCAGAAGTGGATATTCAGGCTCGGGGCCACCACACCTCCTGGCCTAAATGAATCAATTTCTTTTAGGCCATTTTTGGATGGCTTTGTCTCAGGGGGGTCCGAATGGGATATGACCTAATTGCTATTTGTTGGTCCCATCCTCTGTCCATCTGACACTATCTCCCTTTCTTTATCTCTGTTTAATTCTGCTCCTATTCTTTATGCTGGATATGTGCAGAATCCTCTGTTTCTGTCTCCATGAATATTTTGTATATGCTTAAATCATTGTATAGGACTTTGGGTTGTTGAGTGTATATACTACTGTATACGGATTACTATATTTATTTACCATATATAGTTCTCCTTGTTCTATTGGTGTGACTTTTCTCTATGTATATAATTTTCACTTTAATCAGCCCATGCATTTTTTCATGTATACTTATTTGCCAATAAGCCAATGTTTTCTTCCTTCTTTTTCTTTCTTCCCTCCCTTCTTTTTCTGTATTGAGTTCAGGCTGTATATTTGTATATAGTGTCCATGCCGCAGTTTCATATGGGGCTGCACTCTTGTCCGTTTCCAGCAGGGGTCACCGTCCTGATTTCCCCTCCAGTGTCCACCCGGCGCACCCAGGCCGGCTTTCATCTGTTTAGCCGGTGTAACGTTAGAAAACCATACCTCATTAGAATTCCATACCCTCGTCACTTCCTGTCTGAAACAGCTGAGCAGCGTAGCAGTGCGCATGCTCAGAGCCCCAGATACGTGATGGAACAGCAGAGAAGATGACAAGTGCGCATGCTCGGAGGGTATGAAATTATCACGGCACTGTGTGTAATGTTATACTTGCGGCGGTTACATTAAAACAGTTCGGCTGCAACATGGGTCATCTCCGCTCCTATCCCTGTCACTTCCCTGATCTCAGCTCATAAATATAGAAGCGGCGGCAGGTGTATGAACTGTAAGTGACGGCGATCTCGGCTCCGTGATCCGCTTTTATATTTATTAGCCGAGATGAGGGAAGTGACCGGGATAGGAGCGGAGATGACTGATGTTGCAGAGAAGCTGTTTTAATGTAACCGCGGCAAGTGTAACATTACACACACTACTGTGATAAATCCATAACCTCCGTAGGTGCACCGGAAGTGACGAGGGTATAGTTTTTTCACAGAACACCGGCCTTTTGTCAGGAGATTGATTGGCAACTCTCTGTTGCCATGACTCCTGTTATGGTGTCGGTGGAAGAGCGACGTATCCGCCTGCTACGCTGCTGCTGAGGGTGGTGCGCACTTGTTGCGACCCTGCACACATCCACTGTGTCCTCCCTTGGACGCCGGGCTGTGTGTGTTTTTTTTTTTTTTTTTTTTTTTTTTTCCATCCCAGCATCAGTGTATCCCGGGTGGGTGTCTCCGCCTCCTGGGGGCGGGGCCTTCCTCATCTAGCTGTGCCTACCAACACAGCTTTTCATCTCTCCCTCTTAATAGAATGGAGCCATTCTCATCTACCCTTTCAGCTACTATGTCTCCAGGAGGTGTCTCCGCCTCCAGGGGCAGGGCTACATTCAGTTTATGTTCACCTACAAAGCTCTCCATCCCTCCCCATCAATACAATAAAGCTAAATCTATTCACTCCTCTAGCTCTGACGTTTCTGGGAAAGGTCTCTGCCCCCTATGGGCGGATTGACATACACCAGCTGTGTGTTATCACACAAATTGCTGGATCCTATTTAAATGCTCATTCAGCCACACACTCTTTACCTCTACTCAGCAGAGTGTGGTCACGGGCTGACGAGCTGCTCAAACCAGGTATGCACAGACTTTGATGTTTTTTGACATTATTTAGCTTGTGTTTCCTATATCCACCCCCAGGGCTGAAAATTTTTGCCCAGGGTCCAATCAAGAATAAAGACGGCCCTGTCCACCCCAGAGGGTGTTCCCAGGCCATTTTTTTTTTTTTTAAACTGTATATCTCCATGTTATTTTTATCATGACATGCACTTTGTATATTTAGATCAGGACTGTAATGATCACATGCGCATATATATATATATATATATATATATATATATATATATATATATATATATATATCATACTGCATATACATATTTTTCTTATGATAGTCCTTTTAGCTTCCTCTAGAGGACCTGCTATTGACCTGTTACTAGGTCCACATATTTTACTACATTATCTAGCATTGTATATGTTTTTTTTCATACTAGGTCTTATGTGATATATATTACACCGGCCTCTCTTCTGGTACTGGTCTGTGGATCACCTTGCATAAAAAAAAAAAAACCCTCTGCATCGTGTATCAAGTACTTCACAGGTATTTTTCACGTTTTGGTAGCCCCATAATATATCTATCTCCCTTGTTAGGGTAGATCACTGATTTTTGTCCATCTCAAACTATACAGATACTCCAGTGAAAAGTGGAGGTCTCTTACTCATGCCCCTTGTGGACGCTGGGGGTGCCCAGGATCTTGGCCCGCTCTGGTACTGACTTCAGCCTTCTATGAAATACTCTGGCTTGGTTCTTTTAAACATGCGGTTATTTCATTCCAAACACCAGAGCATTTGTGATTGTAGGTGTGTATGAAATTATATTCATCTTCATCTCCTCTATGTAGTCTATTATGATGATGTTGTTGTGATATATATTTATGATGATTTTGATATAATGGCATTTTTTTTCTAGACATCTGTACTTAGCCATGCTCATGTAGAACCCTGAGGAAGAATTTGACCTCACCATTTTTGAAACGCGTTGGGTCTTAGCTATCTATGTTTTTCACAATATGCTCTTTTTTCTTTTGTTAGGTGTTGTGTATGACATTGTGTAACCGCATCATCTTGTGTTAACCCATCCGGAGGGTTTCTCTGGATTCATGTGATCTTTTTATATGTTTCATGCAATAAACTTCATATATTTTTTGAGATTTTTTTTTTTTTTTTTTTTCTCTTTTCCTATATTTTCTTATACTTTTTTTTTTTTTTTTTTTTTTTAATTTATACTTTGTCTACCCATTGCCCTTAAAAGTCCCACCCAGAGGGTTTTTCCTGTTGTATGTATTGATTTTTGGGATGTGGGAATATTAATCTCTATTTGGCTCCAGTGTAAGGCAATTGTAATGTGAGGAGGTAGAACAGGGGTATGCAAAATAAAGAACACAGGGATGCTAGGTCCAGCCAAGAGGGGGGAATATATCACAAACCGACTTCCAAAGGTCAAGGGCAGTTCCGCATCAGATCCAGCACAGGGAGAGGAGACAGTAGTAATTAGGACATGGATGCAATCATTAAGCAGGGTTGTTCCTGGCCTCAGCACGTTGGTCCAGCCATGTGGAAGCATGGTCAGGGTCCTGCAAAATGGCCCTAATTTTAATTGTTGCTGGATCACCACCAAAAAAAAAAACACCCACGTCCTGGAGCAGAAGGAAGAGCGCCTGAGATGCACAAGGGGGGTACAGCAATTAAGGCCCTAATATTATTGTTGCTGGTTCACCAACAACCAAAAAACACCCACGTCTAGAGCAGAAGGAAAAGCACCTGAGATGCACAGCAATTATGGCCCTAATATTAATTGTTGCTGGTTCACCACCAATAAAACTGGCCACGTCTGGATCAGAAAAAAGAGCACCTGAGATGCACAAGGGGGTAAAGCAATTTTGGCCCTAATTTTATTGTTCCTGGTTCATCACCCACCACCACCAAACAGTCTCTGCATGAGGCCGTACTGCTGAGGAGAGGCCAGCAGGTGGTGCAGGAGGAACGGGCAGGGAAATCAGTGGCAGCTGAGCGGAGCGTGTGCGAGGAGTGTCAGCTGAGCGTGTGTGAGTGAGCGGCTAACTGTGTCCCCCCCCCCAAGACAGAGAGATTGGAGGCCCAGGGGCGGAGGCGGCAGCCTCGGGAGAGACTGGCATCACCCCACTGAGCTGGCCTGTCTGAAAGAGGAGCCAAGGTGGGACCAGGAAGTGACAGAGGACGTTGAGTGTACCCACATACTGGAGGGGTAGTGTATGTGAGAAGTAGAGCAGGGAGTGACAGGCTGACTGGGGAGAGAGAGGAAACTGACTAGCCCTGGAGAGACAGTACAGGGGAGACACAACTGATAGTCAACAGACTGTGACAGGTTGATAGAGGGTAGTGGGGATGTTGGGTGAGGAGTGTGTAGTAACTAAGTACTGCTGAGCACTGTGGGTATCTGTGAACTGCTGAGTACTGGGAGTGACTGAGTACTGCTGTGTATTGCGAGTGACTGAGTACTGCTGAGTATGGTGATTGACTGCTGCGGGGTAACTGAGTGCTACAGAATACCTTAGTGACTGGGTGTAACCACGTGTCTGGGAGTACTGTAGCGACTGGGTGAAACTGTGTAACTGGGAGTAATCATGTGACGGGTTTACCGTGTGACTGGGAGTACCTTGCGACTAAGAGTGACCTTATCGGCTGGGGAGTAACCTTTAGCGACTGGGAGTGACCTTAGCAACTGGGAGTACCCTAGGTGTATGACCAGGGGAGATTGAGGTAGTGTAGGTAACGAATAGCAGGTTGTTATCCTAATTATCCCCATCGAATAGAGGGTGATGATGTCGGACAGGATTGGGGATTTCACTCAGTGCACTTCTTGCTGCATGTATGTGTTCCGTGATGAACCAATCGATTGTGAATACTGCTGTGCAAGATGTGAGCGACTTCTTTCTCTGGAAGCTCTGATCCTGGATCTATAAAACAAGGTGGCAACACTGCCTAGCATCAACAACTTGTTAAGGAGCTTGTACATTACCCAGCATGGGCCAGTATAGAGGAGGGTGGCGACGAAGGCACTGAAGGTAGGCAGTTGGGTGACAGTTATAAGGAGTGGAAGAGGGAAGAGCGCTAGGGAGGCCAGTCCTGAGTTGGTACACCCCAACAAATATGCCAAATTGCATTAAGATGGGGGATATCAGCTCAGGAGTGGCAGTGCTGGAGCAGGCGCCCTCCCCCAGCTGCCAGGGGAGCGGCGGCTCCATGAAGGAGGGGGGCCGTGACTCAGGAAAGGTTATACAGGTAGTGGCAGTAGGGGACTCAACTATCAAGAGGACAGAGAGGGCAGTCTGTCAAAACAATCATGGTAGCCGAACAGTATGTTTACCGGGCGCTCGGGTTCGGTGCATAGCAGATCGAGTGGACAGATTATTGGGCGGGGCTGGGGAGGACCCAGCTTTCATGGTGCATGTAGGCACTAATGACCAAGTGAGAGGAAGGTGGATGATCCTAAAAAATGATTTCAGGGACTTGGGGAATAGATTCAGGAATAGGACCTCAAAGGTGGTTTTCTCTGAAATACTGCCTGTACCTCGAGCCACACCAGCGAGGCAGAAGGAGCATAGGAAATTGAACAAGTGGCTGAGGAACTGGTGTTGGAAGGAGGGGTTCGGGTTCTTGGAGAACTGAGCTGACTTCTCAGTCGGTTACCGACTCTTTAGTATGGACGGGCTGCACCTTAATGGGGATGGTACAGCTCTATTGGGGAGAAAGATGGCCACAAAGTTGGAGGGGCTTTTAAACTAGGTGTTGGGGGGAGGGCTCAGAGGTAGTCAGTTAGTAGGGAGCAAAGGACAGAAGGTATTATTGGGGTCAGCAGCAACAGTAGAACCATAGCGACAACCACTGGACAAACCTCAGACCAAACCGGAATAAACGTAAGTACAATTCTCTATCCACTTCTACAAAACTAAGAGGGGTATATGCAAATGCCAGGAGCCTAGCTAATACAATGGATGAGTTGGAACTGTTAAATACATGAGGAGGACATAGACCTTGTGGGAATAACCAACTTGGTTCGACCCCCCCCCCCCCCCTCACATGACTGGCTGGCCAATATCCAAGGGTACTCTGTGTATGGGAAGGAAAAAGAGGGGGAGGGGTATGTCTCTTGTTATACCTGAAGGGTTCCAGATTAGAGTCCTGTGTCTCTCACAACACGGAGAATATAACATCTCTATGTCAAAATAATGTAAAAGTGGTAGAGAGGAGTGACATTATGGAAGGGATGACTATGGAGTTAGAATCTGTATGGGTAGAACTCCATAGGGAAGAAGTAAAGGGGGAAAGTAGTAGTGGGGGTATGTTATAGGCCGCCCAACTAGAGCTGGAATCACTGTTAGGTAATGCGACAAAGCTGGGGCCAGTCATCATATTGGGGGACTTCAATTATCCCGACATTGACAGGGAAGAGGATCTCACTCACTAAAGGCCTCTTCATGAATATCTTACAGGACAACTACATGTCTAAGTTGGTGGATTCTCCCACTAGAAAGAATGCAGTGCTAGATTGATTAATTACTAATGACCCAGATCTAATCTCAGATGTAGGAGTCTGGGACAACTTGGGTTCTAGCGATCACAGGATGATCACGTTAAACATAAATCACAAGATAGCAAGGCAACAGGGGAGTATAAGAACATTAAACTTCAGAATGGCAAACTTTCCCAAACTGCGCTCAATGATAGAGAAAATAAACTGGGACCAAACCCTAGGAACACTGACCATGGAGGAAAAATGGGAATGCTTTAGGAACATATTAAACAAAAGCATCTCACAGTGCATTCCTATGGGAAATAAATAAGAAGAGCCAAGGCCAAACCAGGGTGGCTAAACTGTAATGTTAAACTTATTAGGGGGAAAAAAAAAGGCCTTTAAGAGATATAAATCGGAGGGGACTTTATCGACTTTCCACCAATACAAGGAATCGAATAAGAAATTTAAATACGAAATCAAGAAGGCTAAAATCGACTTCGAGAGACATATAGCAGAGGAAAGTAAAAGGAACCCTAAGAAATTCAATCAACAGCAAAAAATAACGAGGTCCGAGCATGTTGCACACATAATTAACGATGATGGGAGGATGGTTACAGAGGACACAGAGAAGGCAACTGTGCTAAATGCTTTCTTCTCCTCAGTCTTTACACAGGAAAAGGAGAGGTATTCTGAACTGTATGGTTATCAGTACTTCACAGGACTTGCCGCTATGGCTAACAGAGGGTGAAATCATGGAAAAGGCTTGATAACATTAACACAAATCACCAGGAACGGATGGCGTACATCCGAGAGTACTCAAAGAACTCAGTAAGGTTATATCTAGGACCACTGTTCCTGATCTTTGCAGATATTTGGACAGGAACTGTACCAGGTGACTGGAGGAAAGCTAACGTGATACCAATATTCAAAAAAGGGCAGAGGCATATCCCGGGCAATTATAGGCTGGTCAGCCTGACGTCAATAGTATGTAAATTACTGAAAGGGATAAGGAACTATATCCAAGAATTTGCTAAAGTCAACAGTATCATCAGCAGTAATCAGCACGGGTTTTCAAAAGGACGTTCTTGTCAGACCAATCTGTTAACATTCTACGTGTAGGTGAGCTTTGAGCTAGATAGGGGGAGACCTGTGGATGTGGTGTATCTGGATTTTGCTAAGGCATTCGATACAGTCCCCCACAAACGATTAATTTACAAAATAAGGTCTGCAGGCTTAGACCACAAGGTTTGTTCTTGGATAGAAAACTGGTTACATGGGCCTGCCAAACGGTGGTAATAACGCGCACTCAGACTGGTCTGGAGTGATAAGTGGGGTGCCCGAAGGCTTAGTCCTGGGACCAATTTTGTTCAGTCTATTCATAAACAGCATTGAGGATGGGATTGTTAGCTCAATCTCCGTTTTTGCAGATGACCCAAAATTAAGCAGGGCAATAACTTCACATCATGATGCAGAAATCTTACAGAATGACCTGAACAAAATAACAGAGTGGGCAATTTATATGGAAAATTAGGTTTAATGTGGAGAAGTGTAAGGTATTGCACTTGGGGACTTAAAGCATAAACGGGGGGGGTTGGGACCTCTGGGGGAATCAAGAATGGAGAAAGATCTGGGAGTCTTAGTAGAAGAGAGACTAAGCAATAGCATGCAATGTCAAGCTGCAGCTGCCAAAGCTGGCAGAATATTGACATGCATAAGGAAGGGGAAATATTCCAGAGATAAATCTATAATCCTACCACTTTCTAAAACTCTGGTCCAGCCACACTTGGAGTATTCTGTCCAGTTCTGGTCGCCAATCCTCAGAAAGGATGTGTTGTAACTGGAAAGAATCCAAAGAAGGGCAACTAAGCTAATTAGGGGGTTGGGGGACCTAAATTATGAGGAGCGTTTACAAGAGTCAATTTTTTCTCCCTAAAGAAGAGATGCCTGAGAGGGGACATGATAGCGATTTACAAATACCTCAACGGTGATCTCAGCATAGAAAAAAAACTATTCAGTCACAAGGAGTGCAAGAGAAAACAAGGCCATTCAATGTGATTAGAGGAGAAGTGGGTTTTTTACAGTAAGGGCAATAAGATTGTGGAACTCGCTTCCACAAATGGTAGTAACTGCGGGGAGTATGGCTACTTTTTTTTTTTTTTATTTCAATATGTGCATAAAAGCAAATAACCAACATCCTTTCAACGAAAGAACAAAACAAAAATGACATAACATAGTTGAAACTGTTCAGGTATCCAATAACGGTACCTGTTTACTTTTAACATTCATAATCCCTTTTACATATCCATATTTAACTTAATTGATTGCTGTTGTCCCGGTGTGCCCCAGCCCCTCGCTCCAGTTTAACCATCGATTCAATACTTCAAGACATTAATAACCCTTTACTTCTTCTTACTATTCTCGTTTATTCAACCATTGGTCAGTGTTGATTGGCACCAATTATCCCAGATCTTATATTTCTTTAAACATCCTCTATTCATATACAATACTTTTTCATATGGCAAAATCTGATTAACCGCACATATCCAATTCTTAATAACGGGGTTTTATTTGGATCCACTTTACAGTAATAGTTTTTCTTGCCAAACATGTTTCTCTAAGCATTATTCTATGATGTCTAGACCATATAATTTCATCTAGTATACCCAGCAAACAAATCTCTGGGGTCAGAGGTATGGACTTAGTCAGGACAGAGGTTAATATTCAAACTATTTCCTGCCAAAATCTCATTATCACTGGACAGAGCCACATAATCTGTATGAAATCTGCTCGCACAGCACTACATCTCAAGCATTTAGGAGATGCATTGCATAAAGTCTGCTCAGGGAAAGATATGATTGATGTAGTGTATAAAGTTGTATCAACCTATTATTTACTGCTGGTGATACATATACAGGTCCTTCTCAAAAAATTTGCATATTGTGATAAAGTTCATTATTTTCTGTAATGTACTGATAAACATTAGACTTTCATATATTTTAGATTCATTACACACAACTGAAGTAGTGCAAGCCTTTTTTTTTGTTTTAATATTGATGATTTTGGCATACAGCTCATGAAAAACCAAAATTCCCATCTCAAAAAATTAGCATATCATGAAAAGGTTCTCTAAACGAGCCATTAACCTAATCATCTGAATCAACTAATTAACTCTAAACACCTGCAAAAGATTCCTGAGGCTTTTAAAAACTCCCAGCCTGGTTCATTACTCAAAACCGCAATCATGGGTAAGACTGCTGTCCAGAAGGCCATCATTGACATCCTCAAGCAAGAGGGTAAGACACAGAAAGAAATTTCTGAACGAATAGGCTGTTCCCAGAGTGCTGTATCAAGGCACCTCAGTGGGAAGTCTATGGGAAGGAAAAAGTGTGGCAGAAAACGCTGCACAACGAGAAGAGGTGACCGGACCCTGAGGAAGATTGTGGAGAAGGACTGATTCCAGACCTTGGGGGACCTGCGGAAGCAGTGGACTGAGTCTGGAGTAGAAACATCTAGAGCCACCGTGTACAGGCGTGTGCAGGAAATGGGCTACAGGTGCTGCATTCCCCAGGTCAAGCCACTTTTGAACCAGAAACAGCGGCAGAAGCGCCTGACCTGGGCTACAGAGAAGCAGCACTGGACTGTTGCTCAGTGGTCCAAAGTACTTTTTTCGGATGAAAGCAAATTTTGCATGTCATTCGGAAATCAAGGTGCCAGAGTCTGGAGGAAGACTTGGGAGAGGGAAATGCCAAAATGCCTGAAGTCCAGTGTCAAGTACCCACAGTCAGTGATGGTCTGGGGTGCCATGTCACCTGCTGGTGTTGGTCCACTGTGTTTTATCAAGGGCAGGGTCAATGCAGCTAGCTATCAGGAGATTTTGGAGCACTTCATGCTTCCATCTGCTGAAAAGCTTTATGGAGGTGAAGATTTCATTTTTCAGCATGACCTGGCACCTGCTCACAGTGCCAAAACCACTGGTAAATGGTTTACTGACCATGGTATTACTGTGCTCAATTGGCCTGCCAACTCTCCTGACCTGAACCCCATAGAGAATCTGTGGGATGTTGTGAAGAGAAAGTTGAGAGACGCAAGACCCAACACTCTGGATGAGCTCAAGGCCGCTATCGAAGCATCCTGGGCCTCCATAACACCTCAGCAGTGCCACAGGCTGATTGCCTCCATGCCACGCCGCATTGAAGCAGTCCTTTCTGCAAAAGGATTCCTGACCAAGTATTGAGTGCATAACTGAACATAATTATTTGAAGGTTGACTTTTTTTGTATTAAAAACACTTTTTTTTTTATTGGTCGGATGAAATATGCTAATTTTTTGAGATAGGAATTTTGGTTTTTCATGAGCTGTATGCCAAAATCGTCAATATTAAAACAAAAAAAAAGGCTTGCACTACTTCAGTTGTGTGTAATGAATCTAAAATATATGAAAGTCTAATATTTATCAGTTCATTACAGAAAATAATGAACTTTATCACAATATGCTAATTTTTTGAGAAGGACCTGTAGATGGGAAGTGCTTCTTCCCAATCTTCATCAGATATATTGGGAATTATTTCCTGTCATTTAGTTCTTATTGCCAAGGGGTTCATTCCTCAATCCTGCTTAAATGTGCATTTATTTCAGAGACCAGCCCCTTAGGGCCCTGGGATTTCAAAATACCAATAATTTGGATATCTAGAGAATTTAGGTCCTACAGTCCCAAATTGTGCTTGTAGTGCATGTCGCAACTGTAAATATCATTACAATGAAGTATGTGGTATATCATCTTTCATTTTGTATGTCCAAAAAAGAGTACATATGGGTTTTATCGTATATATCTGCCAAGACTAAAATCCCCTTAGGCTCCCAAAACCGATACTCTACCAACTGTTTCAGTTGGGCAAACATTGGCTTCCGCCATAGTGGGAGATCTATATTTATTTGGGTACTCCCTTCTATACGTTTTTACCTCTCTCCATATTGTACGAGCTAAAGTTAATATTGGTATTTGCCTACATTTTAGTTTATTCAAAGGTGCCTCTAAAGCTATAAGTAAGTTGTCAATTTGTAAAACATGATCCAAGTGTGATTCTACCATCTGTGGTGTTACTGGTATTATCCATCCTGTAAGGTGTTTAAGCTGACCAGCAAGGTAGTATCTATACATATTAGGCAATGCAATACCTGCTTCTGTTTTGGATCTCTGGAGAGTGGTTAGTTTGATTCTGTTTCTACCCTTTCCCCAAATGAATGTGGTAAATAAATTTTTTGAAGAAGATTTTAGGGACTGGGACTGGCATATGTGTAAAAATATATAAGCATTTAGGTAGTAAAATCCTCTTGATTAAATGTATTCTATCTGAAACTGAGAGTGGCAGTTTAGCCCAAGTAATCAGTTTAGTTTCAATTGTTGTCATAAGTGGGTTCAAATTGGCCTGTGGAGCTGCTTGTGGTGACCTTGTAATATTTATTCACAGATATTTAAAGGAGGACACCACCTTTTAATAAATTTTGAATCTTTACTCAACGTAAGTAATTGTGGTTGCAATGGCATAAGAGGATTTTTGCCAATTAATTTTAAGGCCTGAATAAAGACCGAATAATTCTATAATGTGCATTGCTGCTTCTGATGATCCATGTGCATCATTTAAATATAAAACAAGGTCATCAGCATATAGGCCAACCACGTCTATCCTTTCCGCCAGTGTAATGCCTACTACAGAAGGAGTTTGCCGTAGGCGAAGTGCTAGGGCTTCAATAGCCACTGAGAATAAAAGCGGTGATAGAGGACACCCCTGACGGGTGCCTCTATACAATTGTATGGCCTTGGATAAAAAGACATTTACCAACAGCTGAGAAGAGGGATTTGAGTACAGTATTGCCACCCATGAACAGAATTTCTCTCCAAAGCCAAATGCCTTAAGTACAGCCTGCAGAAAAGGCCACTCAATAAAATCAAAGGCCTTTGCTGTATCAAGAGAGGCCAATACACTCAAATCTGGCAATTGGTCTCTGAGTTGAGATATGAGTTGTGTCCTTTGAAGATTTATAGATGTAGATTTCCCTGACATGAATCCAGTTTGATCTGGGTGTATGATATCGAGTATAACAGTATTTAGTCTATGGGACATTTTTGTAAGGATTTTATAATCTGTATTTAACAATGATATAGGTCTGTATGAAGCAAAGTCTGTTAATTTTTTATCTGGTTTTGGAATAAGAGCTACTGTAACTTCCGGTTCCGGTGCCGAATTCTGTAGGTGCAGATCCCCTCGGCTCCCGCGGCAGGACTGCTAAAACTGCATATAAAACCGGCCGATTGTCACCGCAGGACCAGCGGCAAGCTCCCGCACCTTCAGGTACCTAGTCTACCTACCTTGAGCCTGTTCATGGATAAATTCCTTGAAAAAAGCGGCCCGCACGCTCCGCCGGGCCAGCCGAAAATTGAGGCTGCTGTCTCGGCCCTCCAGCCTGGAGAGGCGGATGCCTCTGTCATGGATACTGCTGCTCCCTCGGCATCCACAGTGCCATCCTTTGGTGACCCGCAAACTGACTGCATAGCACATGCTGTAGTGGCGCTGCTGACCCCCACAATCACTGCAGCAGTACAGACTGCTGTTGCTGAAGGTATGCAAGACCTCAAAAAACAATTGAGTGACCATTCCCATAGGCTGCAGGAGGTGGAATCCCGGGTGGCCAGTAGGGAAGAAGAGATATACCAGTCTCAAAGCTTTGAGCAGTCCCAGGATAAGACAAACCAATTTATTTTGCAAAAACTGGAGGATCTCGAAAATAGAGCTCGCAGAAGCAGCCTCAGGTTTATTGGGGTACCAGAATCCATGCCGCCTTCTGCTATCCCTGAACTATGTGTCAAAAAAATACCTGAGGCCCTTGGCCTCCAAGGCATTTGTGTGGTTGAACGAGCCCACCGCATGGGGATCCACAATGCTGAGCGTTCCACCCCGCGACCGATTATTGCTAAATATCTGAACTACGCCGACAAATCAGCGATTCTCCAAAGATTCAGACAGTCTAAATCTTTCAGAATCGATGGAATAAAAATCTTGATCTTTGCTGACTACTCGGTTGAAGTGGCTAAAAAGAGAGGCTTTTCAGACAGTATGCTCCAAGTTGCATCAAGCTCAGATCAAGTTCACATACCCTGCTATCCTTCGGCTGCGATCACCTTCCGGCGACCAGTTGTCCTTTCAAGATCCATCGGAAGCGGAATCTTTCCTACGCTCTCTCCATGTGGATGGAAATGGCCCCTTGGCTACTAAACCATCTTCAGTCCCGCGCCCTCTAGTTCAAAGGAGCCCTCGCAAGGACTTACCTAAGTGGCAGAAATACTCTGACGTGGTCAGTGGACTTCACTCTACCCCTCATCGCTGATCTTCCTCCACCATTTGGACGATGACTCTCCTTTTATTGTGGTGCCGACATGATTCACAAGGTACCATTCCTTTCCTCCCTGGTTACTTCTGTAGCACCCTGGCTCCCCCCGCAAGGCGCCTGCCTTGGTGGGTGCTCTTACCGCACTGTTGCAGCACATGGTTCTTTTTATGTTTCTCAGTTGATTCTGTACTGCATTTTGACTTATGACCTTGTATATGTATGTGCTATGCTGACACTGTGGAGAAGTAGGGCATCCTTATCAGGGGCCTACTAGCTATCTCAACTGACATCTGTTGGGGTGACTTCGGTTACTTGCTGCCGAGGCCTGCTGAGTCTTTGCCAAGGGCTGTGTCGTCTCTCCCAGTTACAGCATGTGGAAAAAAAGTGAAGTCATTAATGTTTCTGTGTTCTTCTTGCTGGTTTAATTTTCCTCTGTTAAAGGTTACTACTCCTTCCTCCCTCCCTCCCTCCCTCCCTTTAGCCCCATGGTTGGAATACAATTCAATATGGTTCCACAGCACTGCCAATCCAAAACACACGGCTGACACGTCTTCCCATTTTAAATCTAATCTCCCTGCCTTGTTCGGATATGTAATACTTTTTATTCCGGCTTCGCAACTCACCCCCCTTGACCCTCCATGAAGATTATTTCATGCAATGTCAAGGGCCTTAGGTCCCCTATTAAGAGGATGAAAGTTCTTTGTCACCTTAAGAGACTGAAAATTGACATCGCTCTGCTTCAGGAGTCCCACTTACCCTTGGAAGATTTTTCCCGGATGAAAAAGCTGTGGGTGCGTACGGTTCTTGGTTCAGCAGCGGTAGGGCGCAAAGTGTAACGCTCCTGCGTTTTTTAGTATAGGCTGGATTTGCAGCTGCAAAATCTCCACTCAGTAGTCATGTAGAGATGTGTTGTATACCAGATCCAACTCTCCAGGACTCATCACCGTGGGCCTGTCAGCTTCAACATACAGATATATACACACTCAATGAGATGTTCCTGGAGTGATAGTATGTATATGATAGTATGAAGGTGATGTGCTGAAGGGACAGGTGTGAACAGTGACAAGGATGGTTTTCACTTGATAGGGTTTGTATAGGAGAGTTCAAGATGGTATTAGGAATGCAGATAGGTTAGTATCGAGTATGCTAACAGGTGGTGAGGACAGCAGATGACAAATACAGTATAGACTAACCCAGTGCAAGGATAGATAGTAGTAGACAGGAGAGCCAGCAATCTATGCAGCAGTGCAGATGATAGATGGTAGTAGGCTGAAGAGCTAGCAATCTATGTAAGAGTGCAGATGATAGGATAGTATAGATAGGTAGTAACAGTCCTTAATGTGCATAGGTAGATAGTGCAATAAGGTTATGGAGGGTTCCCCTGCGGGGTACTTATCACTTGTAATGTTAGTAGTTTAGAGAGGTCCAGTAGATGAGGAATGATCCGGTAGCGAGATACAGGGATCAGTAGCGAGGTTCCGGTCTGCTCCAGGTAAAGGGAATGGCTGGAGGTTCCGATCGAGAGGCAGGCTTGAAAGCATGTGGGTAACAAGGCAGGTTGAACGAACAATGTGAGTGAGACCGCCGGCGGTTGAAATAGCCGCTCTGCGGTGCTCAGCAGTGACATCATCGTTCTTAAAGGTATATGCGTACCACCTGAAGAGAAAGGTGGGTCTCATTACAGAGGAAAGTGTAAGATTAAGGGTACCGGAGGTACCAGAATCTTACAGTACCCCCCCCTTAAGGCCGGCTCCGGAAGGCCTATAGGACAGGTTTCTCTGGGTGTTTCGAGTGAAAGTTCCGTATAAGTCTAGGAGCATGAATATCAGAGGTATCTAGCCAGGTGTCGTCTTGGGGTCCATAATTCTTCCATCTTATGAGATACTGGAGTCTTCCTCTATGGATGCGAGAATCCAAAATTTCCTTGATCTCATACTCTTCTCCGCCTTCAACTTGTATTGGAGGTGGAGGCAAGATGGTAGGCCTTATTCCTTGGTTAGGAACATGGGGCTTCAGTAGCGACACATGGAAGATGGGATGGATCTTGAGATCTGCTGGTAGGGTGAGCTGTACTGCAGCTTTTCCGATAAGTTTTTTAATTGGGAAGGGTCCCAAAAATAAAGGTCCAAGCTTCTTGCTAGGGATTTTTAATCTTAAGTTCTTTGTCGATAGCCAAACAAGGTCCCCAATAGCATACTGAGGAGAAGGTCTTCTACGAAGGTTGTAGTACTTTTTTTGTTGACTGTGAGCGTGTGATATAGTGGTATTGAGTAAGCCCAAAGAGTATTTTATTTGGGTAAGGTAATCTGAGGCTACTGGGTTACTCGATGGCAGGATGCGTGGTGGAAGAAGAGTGGGATGAAACCCATAGTTCAAGTAGAACGGACTTTGCTTCGTGGTACTGTGGGTTGCGTTGTTGTAAGCAAATTCTGCTAGAGGAAGGAGATCCACCCAATCATCCTGCAAGTATGATGTGTAGCAACGTAGATATTGCTCAATGCACTGGTTGACTCTTTCAGTCTGTCCGTTGGTCTGAGGATGGTAGGGAGAAGTGAGCTTTCGCTCAATGCGTAAAATTTGACAAAGTGCTTGCCAAAATTTAGAGATAAATTGTGAACCACGGTCGGACAAAAGAGTTTTTGGAATTCCATGCAACTTAAACACATGTTTCATCAGTAGTTCTGATGTTTGTTTAGATGAAGGTAGTCTACGGATAGCAATGAAATGTGCCATCTTTGTCAAGTGGTCCACTGACACTAGGATGGTATTAAATCCTTTAGAGGGTGGTAGTTCTACTATGAAATCTAAGGATACAACTTCCCATGGAACCTGGGGTATTGGTAGACTACAAAGTAGTCCAGATGGTTTTGTAGTGTCAATTTTGGACCTTGCACAGATGTCACATGAAGAAACAAATTTTTGTACAGACGTCTTCATATCAGGCCACCAAAACTGCCTGGTGAGCAAATTAAAGGTTTTCGTTATACCCATATGTCCTGCCATGGGCACATCATGCGATAACTCCAAAATCTTGGTGCGCATAGTAGGGGGTATGTAGAGTTTGTCATTGTAATAGAGGAAGCCTTCTGCATCAGTACTTAGTTGTGGTGGAGGTGAATCCATTCTTATACTGTGCAAAATCTCTTCCTTCAAGGAACGGACAACACCAATAATGCGTTCATAGGGTATTATGGGAATGGAAGGGATTTCGGCGCAGTTATCTTCGGTTAATCGTGATAGCGCATCCGCTTTTTTATTTTTGTCTGCAGGCGTGTAGGTCACTAGGAAATTAAATCTTAAAAAGAATAATGACCATCGTACCTGCCGGTGGGAGAGAGTCTTGTTAGTCTGGAGGTATTGAAGGTTTTTATGATCTGTATATATGAGTATTGATAACTGGGTACCCTCGAGCAGATGTCGCCAATTCTCCAGTGCCAGTTTTATGGCAAGCAACTCCTTTTCACCCACTGGGTAATTCACCTCTGGGCTGCTTAGTGATTTTGAAAAGCAAGCAACTGGGTGAAGTGATGAAGTGTTTGTTGGCCGTTGGGAGAGAACTGCTCCTACTGCCATATTTGACGCATCTACCTCTAGAATATATTGGAGGGATGGGTCTGGATGGCGTAGTATGGGAGCAGAGGTAAAGCTTGATTTTAACAAGCAGAAAGCTTGATTTGCTTCTTCTGACCATTTGAATGTTTTTTTTTTATACTTGTCAGTTGTGTGAGAGGTCTAACAATAGCGGAAAAGTTCTTGATGAACTTCCTATAGAAGTTCGAGAATCCAAGGAATCGCTGTAGGGCCTTACGAGTTGTTGGTATAGGCCAGTCTTGAATACAGGATATCTTACTCATATCCATCTTAATTCCAGTTTTGGATATGAAGTATCCTAGAAATAATATTTCTTCTTTATGAAATAGACATTTTTTTAATTTCACATATAGTCTGTGTGAGAGCAGTCTGGACAACACAAGTCTTACATGTTTTATGTGTTCAGGCATAGATTGAGAATAAATAAGTATATCGTCTAGGTATACTACAACACAGACATCAAGTAAGTCTCTAAAGATGTCGTTTATGAATCTTTGGAAAGCTGCGGGAGCATTACATAGCCCGAATGGCATCACAAGGTATTCGAATAGTCCGTATCTGGTTCTGAATGCTGTTTTCCACTCATCCCCATCACGGATTCGGATTAGGTTGTATGCCCCTTTCAGGTCTAATTTGGTGAAATAAGTAGCCCCACGCACCTGTTCAATAAGTTCAGGGATAAGCGGCAAAGGATAGCGATCCTTTATCGTAATCGTGTTTAATTGCCTATAATTGATAATAGGCCTGAGACTGGAATCCTTATTGCGGACAAAGAAAAGTCCTGCAGCAGTGGAAGAAGTAGAGGGTCTAATGAACCCTTTTGTCAAATTCTCATCCAAGTATTCCTTGAGATGAGAAAGTTCATCCTGTGAAAGGGGATAAACATGACCGAAAGGCAATTTGCTGTTAGGGAGAAGATCGATAGTGCAATCGTAATCCCTATGGGGAGGCAACACTTGAGCATTTTTCTCAAGGAACACTTCGGACAGATCCTGATAGCATAGTGGTGCAATTTCATCAGACACCACAGACCGAATCTTCCCATAAGATGGGAGGTTACACGTATTCTCACAATAGTGAGAAGGGAAAACCAAAGTCCGTTTTTTCCAATCTATGATTGGTTGGTGTGTGTGTAACCAGGGAAGTCCCAAAATAATAGGAAAATGGGGTGAGGATAGTATGTCAAAGGTGATGGTCTCCACATGTGATTCGTTGGTAGTGGCAAGGAGTGCCTGAGTCTGGTTGGTGATTGGACCAGAAGACAGTGGAATACCATTAATGAAACTAACAGAAACAGGCTTAGATTTTGAAATAATAGGTATTTTATTTAACCGGTTGCCGACCGCCGCACGACTATATACTGCGGCGGTCAGCCCCGGCCAGGCAGAGTGACGTATCGGTACGTCACTCGCCTGTCACTGACTTGCGAGCCTATCGCGGGCGGGCGCGCGCCCGCCGAGGCGCGCGCCCGCCGCGGCTCGTTCACAGGCAAGTCAGTGCGTGTGACCGGCGGACTCGATGTCCGCCAGTCACACTGCGATCGCTCCTGTGAAGGGAGAAAGACAGAGCAGCTTGTGTAAACAAGCTGCCTGTCAGTTCTCCCTGTGTAAAAGTAAAGATCTGACCGTTCTACTATGTAGAACGGTTGATCTTTGCTTTTACACCAATAGGAATGTCCCTACACAGTAGAAAGCACGCCCCTAGGACACACTTAACCCCTCCCTTCCCAATAAAGTTAACCCCTTCCCTGCCAGTGTCATTTTTGCAGTAACAGTGCATATGTATAGCACTGATTACTGCAGTAATGTCACTGGTAACCCCAAAAGTGTCAAAAATGTCAGTCAAGGGTCCGATCTGTCCGCCGCAATGTCGCAGTACCGAAAAAAAAATCGCAGATCGCCGCCATTACGCGTTAAAAAAAAAAACACCAAAAATGACAAAAATCTTTCTCTTTGTTAGTAAACGCGATAACTTTTGCGCAAACCAATCAAAATACGCTTTTTGCGATTTTTTTTTTTACCAAACATAGGTAGCATAAAACAAATTGGCCGAAAAATGTTAAAAAATTTTGATTTTTACTTTTTTTTTTGGGGAATTTCATATAAAAAAATGTGAAAAATATTGTTATTTTTGCAAAATTTACGCTCTTTTTTTTGTTTATAGCGCGTGATCAAAAAATCGCACAGGTGATCAAATACCACCAAAAGAAAGCTCTGTTTGTGGGAAAAAAAGGACGTCAAATTCGTTTAGGTACAGCGTCGCACGACCGCGCAATTGTCCGTTAAAGTCACGCAGTAAAAAATCGCAAAAAAACCCCTGGTCCTTTAGCAGCCAAATCCTCCGGGGCTTAAGTGGTTAAGGTAACAAAGCGTGTATCAATATAGTTTCCACAAGATCCAGTGTCGATCCTGGTGGTGATCCTAGTTTGGTCCCACTGTAATATTAAATGAACAAAAAGATAGGGGTTAGAGAAGGAAGTCGTTAATCCTCCCAGCAAGACATGTGAACAATCACCCTCTTTTTTGCGGACAAGGGGACAGGTGTTTATCAAATGATCCGAGGATGCGCAGTACATGCAGAGATTTCTGGATGTTCTTCTAGCTCGTTCAGTAGTCGTTAAAGGTGGGCGTATGGTTCCTACATCCATGGGAGTAGGGTCAACGGCCGGAATCTGAGAAGGACTAGACAATGGCATTCCCATCTTTTCAGCCCTTCTTTCTCGCAGTCGTCTGTCGATGTTGATACTAAGTTGTATCAAGGCCTCCAAGGTGCCAGGTAAATCCGCTCGGGCAAGCTCGTCTTTAACAGCTTCCGATAACCCAAGTCTGAATTGAGTTCGCAAAGATGTCATTCCACCCTGAATCAAGGGTCCATCTTTTGAACTCAGATACAAAGTCTTCTACAGGTCTCCTTCCTTGTTTTAAGGCCCTCAACTGAATATCAGCAGTACTCTGCCTATTGGGGTCATCGTATAAACTAGCGAGTTCCGCTAGGAATAAGGAATAGGTGTTGAGAATCTGATCATTACTCTCAAAGAGAGAGTCTGCCCAGGCCCGTGGATCACCTGTCAGGTATGAAATAACGGTACAGACTTTTATTTGATCAGTGGGGTATGTACGAGGTTTTAACAAAAAAAGTAATTGACATGCGTTTTTGAATTCACAAAATTTTTTCCGATCACCTGTAAACACTAGAGGAGGGTTTATTTTAGGTTCAGGAGGCTGAATAGCAGTAAGCCGTGAGAGCTGGGTTACCTGCTGTGTCAGAGTCTGATTCTTTTCTTGTACGTCAGTCAGAGCAAGTATTAACGCTTTTACTTGTTGTGTTAATTGTGTCACTTGAGTGGGTAATTCTGCTGAATCCATTTTTAGGTTCCTTCAATCTGTAACGCTCCTGCGTTTTTAGTATAGGCTGGATTTGCAGCTGCAAAATCTCCACTCAGTAGTCATGTAGAGATGTGTTGAATACCAGATCCAACTCTCCAGGACTCATCACCGTGGGCCTGTCAGCTTCAACATACAGATATATACACACTCAATGAGATGTTCCTGGAGTGATAGTATGTATATGATAGTATGAAGGTGATGTGCTGAAGGGACAGGTGTGAACAGTGACAAGGATGGTATTCACTTGATAGGGTTTGTATAGGAGAGTTCAAGATGGTATTAGGAATGCAGATAGGTTAGTATTGAGTATGCTAGCAGGTGGTGAGGACAGCAGATGACAAATACAGGATAGACTAACCCAGTGCAAGGATAGATAGTAGTAGACAGGAGAGCCAGCAATCTATGCAGCAGTGCAGATGATAGATGGTAGTAGGCTGAAGAGCTAACAATCTATGTAAGAGTGCAGATGATAGGATAGTATAGATAGGTAGTAACAGTCCTTAATGTGCATAGGTAGTGCAATAAGGTTATGGAGGGTTCCCCTGCGGGGTACTTATCACTTGTAATGTTAGTAGTTTAGAGAGGTCCAGTAGATGAGGAATGATCCGGTAGCGAGATACAGGGATCAGTAGCGAGGTTCCGGTCTGCTCCAGGTAAAGGGAATGGCTGGAGGTTCCGATCGAGACAGGCTTGAAAGCATGTGGGTAACAAGGCAGGTTGAACGAACAATGTGAGTGAGACCGCCGGCGGTTGAAATAGCCGCTCTGCGGCGCTCAGCGGTGACATCATCGTTCTTAAAGGTATATGCGTACCACCTGAAGAGAAAGGTGGGACGCATTACAGAGGAAAGTGTAAGATTAAGGGTACCGGAGGTACCAGAATCTTACACAAAGCTGGCTTTTTTAATCTTAATTCATAAACGCTTATCATGCAAAATTGTGTCCCTCTCATCTGACAAGAGTGGCCGTTGTATCTCAGCTCATCTAAAATTGAATAATAGAGATTTGATATTGACCAATGTTTATGCCCCCAATACCCCTGATCAATCCTTTTACCGGGAACTCTCGTCGCATCTCCTTCAATTCCCAGACACTCTACATCTAATTGGCGGTGATTTCAACTCCCCCATGGATCCCCTGCTAGATAAATCCTTACATAAGCCAAAGGGTACTCTTCCCAATGCCTCTGCCATGACCCCTCTTACCAACCTTGTTGACTCCCTGCAACTCACGGATGTTTGGCGTCTCCATCATCCCACCGACAGGGAATATACTTTTTATTCCCACCCTCATAATGTATTCACGAGGATAGATTTCTTCTTTTGCTCTGATACTGCCATTCATAGAATTGAGGACATGGAAATTCATGACATTGTTATTTCTGACCATGCACCCATCTCCTTAACTTTTGATACCCCTGATAGGCAAGTGGAGTCCCATCTGTGGAGATTCCCCGGATATTTGCATAACAATGCTGATTTCCGCACCTATGTAGCCCGGGCTTGGTCTGAGTATGCCGCGGACAACGTGTCTCACGCATCCGATCCAAATTTATTTTGGGAGGCTGGTAAGGCTTATTTACGTGGTAGAATAATCTCTTATGCCTCAGCCTATAAAAAGTCGACTTCCAAAAGTTATTTACAGGCCAGTGCTCGTTTATGGTTAACCCAACATGCTCTGCTGGCGTTGGACTCTCCTGTCACTTGACAGGAGTGGGCGCTGGCCAAACAAGCTTTCGATACCTGGGCGGATAAACTGGAATCTATCAAACGTGCTCATTTCACGGCTACGCTGCATGGGTTTGGGAATAAGGCAGGTAAATTGCTGGCGAGGCTATGCAAGGCCCCTTATAAACTCACACATATTGTGTCCCTTAGAGATCCATCAGGCAAGGTAGAATCCAATCCGCAAGGGGTGAAGTCTATTATGCGTAACTTCTACGCCTCCCTGTACACCAAAGATCCTTTCAACGCTACCCAAGCCTGTTTTTTCCTGGACAGTGTATCTCTCCCCAAGATTTCTGCTGCACATTTGGAATTGCTAAATGCCCCGGTAACTCTCCCAGAGATTCAGTCTACTATAAAACAGCTAGCTTCCAACAAGGCCTCAGGCCCGGATGGGCTTACTGGGGAATTTTACAAGTCCACCCTGGAAGTCATAGGTCCCACCCTGCTGGAGGTCTATTCGGCCATCTGGTCTGGAGGTTCCTATCCCCCCACTGGTAACCAGGCCCCAATTAAACTCCTTGCCAAGAAAGGAAAGGACCCCCTAGAACCCGGTTCTTATAGGCCAATATCCGGCACCTGGATGTAAAGATCCTCTCTAAAATTGTAGCATCCCGGCTGGCCCAGATTATGCCGTTTTTGATACATCCGGCGCAATCCGGATTTACCAAGGGGAGGTCGGCCGCCTCCAATATTCGAAAGGTTCTTCTGGCCCTAGACCAAGCTAGGATACGCTCTGAGGCAGACCTGGCTATCATCACCCTGGACGCGGAGAAGGCCTTTGACAATGTCAGTTTTGACTGGCTTTCCATGGTTCTCGAGGCCTTCGGTTTTTGTGGGCCCTTTACTCACATTGTCGGGGCCATGTATGCCTCTCCTGTGGCCAGGCTGTGGGTGGCGGGATCTCTCACTGATGAATTTCGCTTGTTTAAGGGCATGAGGCAAGGTTGTCCCCGCTGCTCTTCAACCTGGCACTAGAATCCCTTTCCAGGTACCTCCTGGAGGTTGCCCCTCTGCATGGTATTTTGGTTGGGCCTCGGGAGCTCCGCATCTCCCTTTTTTGCTGATGACGTCCTGATCTTCACCCGTAACCCTGCACTGGACATGCATACTATTATTTCTACATTTGATAGATTCAAACTGTGTTCGGGCCTTAGAATCAATTATTCAAATAGCGAAATTCTCCCTTTGGGTACAGCATCTAGACCTATCTGGGCTTCCTCCTCTACATTTACATTGGCTTCATCTCACATCACGTATTTGGGGATTAAGTTAGACAAACTTCCCTTCTCCATATATACCTTGAATTACCCTCCACTCTTCCAGAAGCTTTACCAGGATCTAGATAGTTGGATGGATCTGCCTCTTGGGACGATGTCATCTAGTTAAGATGGTCAGCTTTGCCCGGTTATTATATCCACTAAAAACTATCCCGATACTGATTAAACATAAAGATGCAAAGCTAAGTAATAGTGCCATTTCCAAGTTTATATGGAAGGGCAGGTGACCACGCACCTCCCATGGCAAGTTGTCTTCCCAGGAGCGAAGGGGGTGCTAATCTTCCTGATATTAGGATGTATAACCTGTCTTGCCTCCTTAGGATAGCATTAGACTGGATCTCCAATTCCTCCCAATACTCAAATAATGACTTGGAGACACAAATGTCCACTCCTTACTCCTTACACACCAAATGGAAAAATATGCCCCCCAAGGCTGCAACATAATATAATATTGAGGGACATGGTGATTGCATGGAGAGAGACCAGGAAGCGCTTAGGACTCCCCTCTCTATCTCTAAATACCTGCCTATTAAAGGAAATCCTGCCTTTCTCCCGGGATTACAATCTCAGTTCTTTGACCTTTGGCAGCAAAAGGGACTATCATACTTCTTGGATCTCTGTGACTCTATTTATGGTCCACCACAACCCATAGGGAAGTCCTGGACGGCTACAATCTTCCAGGCTCCCATGTTTTCTATATAATGCAATGCCACAGCTTTCTCCGGGATTCACGACACCACACAATTCAGAGATTCCTCGACCCTTTACTGGATCCTCTACTGGCTGCCAGGAACTACAGCATATCAGCAATTTACAAACCATTTCAACGGCTCGTCTCTTTCCGTCAGGCAGGTAACACTGCAGCTCACTGGGCTAGAGACTTCCCGACAAAGGGCATTGTGACCAATTTTTCTGGGATACAATAGCATTCTCCATCCGACTCCCAATGAGACTTGGAGAGAAACGCAATTGAAGATTCTCCACAGGGCCTATATTCCGTTTCTTTTCAATAAAGACAACTCTGACGCCAGCAAATGTCCTCTCTGCAAAGCACAATGGCCCACCTTGCACCACAGATTTTGGTCATGTACCTTTTTATATCCAACTTCTGGGACCAAGTGCTCTCACTAATTGCACGAGTTACTCTTCTTCATCTACCAAAGGATCCTCTCCTACTTATCTTTGGGTATTGGGACAAACCGCTTCACGTCTGGACTAGTCGCCCGGCACCACATCCGTGCACATGGATACTCACCTGTTAACTGATAGAACGCAGAGTCATACTGGCCAATTGGATTTCCCCACCGGGTCCGTCTATCTCCCAGGTGCACCGTGAGCTTCAAAATCTTGTGACCAAGGACCACTTCAACACAGACTTTAATCTCAAATCCTCTTCTGACCGTTTTTCCGATAAATGGCAGGGCTTCCTGAATTCGCTTCCCCGGGGTGCGAAACCAACCTTGGATGATGGTTCATTCTCTTATTCGCTCCCGGGCTAGGGCCTTTTTCTTGCTGTGGACCCCCCCCCCCCCATCACATTTCTGTTCTATGTTTATTCCTCTACTTTACTATCTATGTATTGGTTAATAGCACAGGTACCTAGCTTTGATCCTTCCAACCAGGGTTCTAGTATTTTTGCCTTGATTTACTGTTTGGTATCTTGCACATATCGTGCCAATTCACAGATCTGCATGTTAATCAGCTGTTACCTATCAAAAGTGAAAAAGTGTTGTTCATTGTTATTTCTTGCATTCTTCCTGTATCGCTCATTGGTTTGAATAAAGTTTCTTTAAAAAAAAAAGAGCTACTGTAGCTAAATGTGGCTACCTCCCCCATCCAGGGAGGATGTGTGTTGTTGGATCGGACGTTTTGTAGGGGATATTCCTTTGGCCTTACCAGGCATTTTTGAATACAGATACCTGCTATGTATATGAGTATCTCACTCTTTACAAATATACTCCTATTGATTTGGGTATATCAATTGAGATGTGTTATACACACACCTGTTGATCTCTAGCGCCGGGTTGCATGTTACCTATACAACCATCTGCAGTGATCAGTCTGGTCCTTCATGTATCCTCCCTGTCAGGTATTGGTTATACCTTTTTACTACATTATTCTACATAATATTGACACATTAGCTCCAAGAGGAAGCATAAGGCGAAACATGTCGAGCAATATGGTTCAACGAAACTGTATCATCTACTGCTAACACACATCGTTCGATCTTCCCAGGACGACAGTACCATCTCCTGTCACCTGTGGTCAAGATCGCCCTGATGTGAAGTATTAACACTATTGGAATATTATTGTGATTGTATTACCACCAATGTAACTATTTTTTAGTAATTTTGTAGTTTATATTTCCCTTATATGGGATATGACTATTGTATGTTTTGTCTCTCTTTTTTTTTTTTATTTTTTTTATGATGTTTTAGATGTATTATACAATAAAATATGTGATTTTTACAATACCCAGTGTCTGCAAAGTCCATGTTTCTCTTCTTGCAATTTTTGACCCATCAGGGCATTGTATATTGGTTTTAACTAAGCTCGTATTTTGTTGCTTAGCCATATGTGCTAACAGGCGACTTGAAGTCTTCCCCTGTTCAAAGTATTTCTGTTGGTATTCAAATTGTTTGTTTATATTTAGCTATTGCTGCCATATGTGTAGTATAATTTCTTACTGTAGTTTCCCACTTATCCCTATTAATTTCAGATGTTGTTGTCAAAAACTCTGATTCTGCATGTCTACATTGCTCATCTAAGTCCTCTGTCTCCTGTGTAGTTGCTCTTTTAACCACTTAAGCCCCGGAAGATTTTACCCCCTTCCGGACCATGGCCTTTTTTGCGATTCGGCACTGCGTGATTTTAACGGACAATTGCACGGTCGTACGATGCTGTAACTAAACGAATTTGACGTCCTTTTTTTCCCACAAACAGAGCTTTCTTTTGGTGGTATTTGATCACCTGTGTGAGTTTTACTTTTTGCGCTATAAACAAAAAAACAGCGTAAATTTTGCAAAAATAACTATTTTTCACTTTTTTTTTTTCCTATATGAAATTCCCCCCCAAAAAAAGTAAAAATCAAAATTTTTTAACATTTTGGGCCAATTTTTTTTTTTTTTTTACTATATGTTTGGTAAAAAAAAAATCGCAAAAAGCGTATTTTGATTGGTTTGCGCAAAAGTTATTGCGTTTACTAACAAAGGGAAAGATTTTTGTCTTTTTTTTTTTTTTAACGCGTAATGGCGGCGATCTGCAAATTTTTTTTTTTTTTTTTTGCGGGACTGCAACATTGCGGTAGACAGATCGGACCCTTGACTGACATTTTTGACACTTTTGGGGTTACCAGTGACATTTCTACAGTAATCAGTGCTATACATATGCACTGTTACTGTAAAATTACACTGGCAGTGAAGGGGTTATTTTTATTTTTTTTGAGAGGGAGGGGTTATGTGTGTCCCTAGGGGCGTGATTCTAACTGTGATTGGCTGTGGCTTGAGGTGTAGGAACAGTGATCAACGGTCCTACATAGTAGAACCGTATGATCACCATTCCTACACAGGGGAGAATGACAGGCGACTGGTTTACATTAGCCTCCTGCCTTTCTCCCTCTCCACCCGACGATCGCGAGTGACCAGCGGACATCAGGTCCGCCGGTCACACGTGCGTAGCCCTACGTCGCTCTGCCTGTGAGGGGCTGACCGCCGACGTAAATAGTCGTGTGGCGGTCGGCATGATATGATATTATTGATCTAAGAGCACCCCTGCATGACTTTAATGGACAATTGCGCAGTCACGCGACGCTGTACCCAAATGAAATTGACGTCCTTTTTTTCCCACAAACAGAGCTTTCTTTTGGTGGTATTTGATCACCTTTGCGGTTTTTTTTTTTTTTAAACAAAAAAAGAGCGTCAATTTTGATAACATTACAACAATATTTTTCACTTTTTTTTTTTTTTTTATATGAAATTCCCCAAAAAAGTTAAAATCAAATTTTTTTAAATATTTTAGACCAATTTGTTTTCTGCTACATATTTTTGGTAAAAAAAATTGCAATAAGCGTATTTTGATTGGTTTGCGCAAAAGTTATTGCGTTTACTAACTAAGGGAAAGATTTATGTCATTTTTATTGTAATTTTTTTTAACTAGTAATGGTTTCGTTTTTTTACATTACTTTAGTTTATTTATATCAGCCGCCTGCCTTTCTCCCTCTCCAGCGGGAGATCGCGAGTGGCCGGCGGACATCGGAGCCACCGGTCACACGTGCGGGGATGGCCATGAACGAGCGGGGGCGGGAGCGCACCTCCGGCGGCGCGTGCCCGCCCCCTGCAGGCTCCTGGGCGAGGAGGGGCTGACTACCGCAGTAAATATACTGTGGGCGGTTGGCAAGTGGTTAAGGGGGGGGGCATGCCTGTCCATTAGTGGATCCCATAAAAGATTAAAATCTCCAAGGCCTAACACTAACGCTTCTGGGTATGAACTTGCAAATATCATGGCTTCTTTATAGTGCGGCAGGTGGTGGATTGTATATACCTAAGATAACAAATGGTATATCATACACTTGAGTTCGTACAAATACTTATCGCCCTTCTGGATCGGCTCTTTTTTCTAAGACATTTCAATGGTATTGACCTATGGACAAGCAAAGAAACTCCCCTTGCGTATGTTGAATAGCTCAAGTGTACTGACCATTGAATCCAGGGTTTTTACAATCGATTTGTTGTATCAGAAGTTAGATGTGTCTCCTGCAAACAAATGACTTGTGCTTTTATTTGCATTATACTTGTAATTACCTAGGATCTTTTCTGGGGGGTGCCGAAGCCCCTAACATTCCATGATACAAATTTACATTGTGTAGTTATTTTAAACACCTTAAGCTTTTAGAATATATATATATATATATATATATATATATATATATATATATATATATATATTCCCTTCTAAAAAGGATCTAATACACCTGGTCGTCCACCCATTACATTTATCATGGCAATATACTCTTTTTATACTTTACATCACTACAAGAATTAAGGTCAATTAGGCACACTAGGACACAGCGAAAAGGATAGAAAGAAAAAAGAAAAAAAGGGAAAAAGAAAAAAAAAACCATCATGCACATATTGCAAAGATTTAAACAGTAAGCCATAGAAAAAAATCAATGGGACATTGCCCGAGCATACAACCATGTGCATTCAAGGGCAATATAGCTGCGGCCTCCACTCAAGCTCCCACATATACAGTACATCCAGACTAATTGAAGAAAAAATATAAAAAATTCATTAAGCCAGAAAAAAGCTTAGCAATACCGGAGGTGTGAGGAGGGAAGGAAGGGGGGAAGAATTCCCCCCCCCCCCAAAAAAAATGGGGGGGGGAAGGAAAACACTTTTCCTCTAGAGGTGCCCTTGCTCCCAGTCCCTTCCCCCCCCCCCTCTTTTTCGTTCCTTCATCCGCTTCAATTTCTACCCGAATATTCTTCAAAAAAAGATTTCATTGTTGAGAAAAAGGATAGTAGTGAGCCTTTTCTTCCTTTTTTACTTTATAGTCCCCTTAGAGCAGAGCCATTCTTGTACACTCTCCGGAGTATTAAAGTATATTTTTCCATCCTCCTCCACCCTCAGGTTCGCAGGGTATGCCATAGAATAGATAATATGGCGATCTCTTAACTTCTTTTTAACTTCAAAGAAAGTAGCTCTCAATTTTTGTAGATCTATTGAAAAGCCAGGAAAAAAAAATACTTGTGTGTTTTCATACTGGATAATACCCCTTTGTCTAGCTTTCCGTAATATAAGATCACGATCTTTACAGTTCAAAAAGCGTGCAAGTAAGGGTCTTGGTGGGGCTCCAGGGCCTGGTAATTTTGCAGGTATTCTATGAGCTCTTTCTACTGCAAATGCTGTGGAAAAGGTGGTATCAGGGAAAAGGGTTTTAATCTATGTCTCCAGGGTTACCCTCTGCCCTCTCTGGTAAGCCCACAAATCTGATGTTGTTGCGTCTCAATCTATTTTCTAGATCCTCAGTCATATATTACTTGCTTTTCAGCTGCCGATATCCGATTTGGTAATGGAGTAAAATCATCCTCTATTGAGGAGATCCTTTTTTCAGGCTCTGTAATCCGCTCTCTCACAGCCTGCAGATCATGGCGTAATAAACCTATATCCACTCTAATTTCCTCCATTTTACCAGTCAACATGGTAATACTTGCAGTTATAGCGGCCATAAGCTGAGAGCGTACCTGTTCCAGTGAGAGTTTTGCTGGTTTCTCCGCCGGCATGTTAGTCAGTGTATTACTGCTGCTTCTTAATATCATGTATTGCCCCCTTTAACATCAATGACAGCTTGAAGTCTTTTGTGGTATTTGTGGATGAGGCTCTTTATCTTCTCAGATGGTATAGCTGCCCATTCTTCCTGTCAAAAAGCCTCCAGTTCCTGTAAATTCTTGGGCTGTCTTGCTTGAACTGCACGTTTTGAGATCTCCCTAGAGTGGCTCAATGTTATTGCGGTCAGGAGACTGAGATGGCCACTCCAGAACCTTCACTTTATTCTGCAGTAGCCAATGACAGGTCAACTTGGCCTTGTGTTTAGAATCATTGTCATGTTGGAATGTCCAAGTAAGTCCCATGCGCAGCTTCCGCGATGATGAATGCAAATTTTCCTCCAATATTTTTTGATAACATACTGCATTCATCTTGCCATCAATTCTGACCAAATTCCCTGTGCCTTTTGAAGCTCACACATCCCCAAAACATTAGCGATCCACCTCAGTGTTTCATAGTAGGAATGGTGTACCTTTCATCATAGGCCTTGTTGACTCCTCTCCAAATGTAGCGTTTATGGTTGTGGCCAAAAAGCTTGAGTTTGGTCTCATCGCTCCAAATGACTTTGTGCCAGAAGGTTTGAGGCTTGTCCTTGTGCTGTTTGGCGTATTGTAAGCGGGATACTTTATGGCATTTGCGTAGTAATGGCTTTCTTCTGGCGACTCGACCATGCAGCCCATCTTTCTTCAAGTGCCTCCTTATTGTGCATCTTGAAATAGCCACACCACATGTTTTCAGAGAGTCCTGTATTTCACCTGAAGTTATATTTTTTCTTTGCATACCGAACAATTTTCCTGGCAGTTGTGGCTGAAATATTAGTTGGTCTACCTGACCGTGGTTTGGTTTCAACAGAACCCCTCATTTTCCACTTCTTGATTAGAGTTTGAACACTGCTGATTGGCATTCTCAGTTCCTCGATACCTTTTTTTTTTTTTTTTTATCCCTTTCCTGTTTTATACAGTTCAACTACCTTTTCCCACAGATCTTTTGGCAATTCTTTTGCTTTCCCCATGACTCAGAATCCAGAAACGTCAGGGCAGCACTGGATGAAAGATGTAAGAGTCTGTCAGGAGTCCAGAAACTCATTGACCTTTTATGCACTCACTAATTACAAGCAAACAGATCACAGGTAAGGATGGTTACCTTTAATAGCCATTCAAACTCTTTTGTCTCAACTTGTGTGCATGTTATCAGGCCAAAATCAGCAGGGTATGTAAACTTTTGATCAGGGTCATTTGGGTAGTTTCTGTTGTCATTATGATTTAAAAAGAGTAAACACAGGTGATTGATAATAAATGGCTTCAGCCAAACACTAACCATGAGAGAAAGAAAAGTTTTTGAGTTCTCATTCATATTCTTGGAAAAACGGCCAAGAAATCATAAATTCTGCCAGGGTATGTAAACTTGTGAGCACAATTGTATGAAGACGTCATTTTGGAGTGAAGTAAGGAGAAATAATAAGTGGAAATAAGCTTAGAATATGTTGGGTCAGGTAACAGTTTTTGCAAAGCAGAGGGTTGTAAGGATACATTGGTCAAGCCAAATTGAGCCACTGCTGTGTGCCGTAATTGCAAATATCTCAAATAGGCCCTAGAGGGAAGCTTATATTCCTTTTAAACTCTGAAAAGGGGTGAAAAGCACCTGAGTATAGATGGGAAATTAATTTCACCCCATGTCTAGCCCAGAACAGTCCTCCAGTCCTTTGCTAGAATTTCCGTAGGCGTGGATTGTGCCAGAGAGGAGCAGTAGAGGAGAATGCAGGAACCGCTTCAGAGGCCTGTAGCTTAGAAAGGCCAAAAATGTGCAATATCATAGCTACTATGCCTGTACTGGTCCTACCCATGGTTGACTGTCTGTGAATTCAATTTTGTAGGGATTCCTAAGAAGTGAGAATGGCTGCCTCCAGGGCTGTAGCAGCGTTATCAGTTTCAGGGTAAAATCACCAATGGGCGTGAGCCAGCTGTGAAATAATATAAGTTTGAAGGTTAGGGACAGTGAGGCCCCCTTTCAAAATAGGCATTTGCAGAGTATCCTTAGCTATTCTAGCCATCCTGCCTCCCCAGATAAAGGATGTAAGAATGGAATCAATCTCTTTGAATCTACGCTTAGAGATGTACAGTATCTAACAAAAGTGAGTACACCCCTCACGTTTTTTGTAAATATTTTATTATATCTTTTCATATGACAACACTGAAGAAATGACACTTTACTACAATGTAAAGTAGTGAGTAGTGTTGAGCGAACACGGACTGTATTATTCGTGTTCGTACCGAATAATTGGATTTTTTGTACCCGAACACGGACACGGACACTTTACTGTATGTTCGGGTAAAAATCCGTGTTCGGTCGTTTTATTTCCGGGTTTTGCATGCTTTGGCGCTCTTTTCATGGCGGGCTTTCAACAGCCAATCAACAATCGTTTAACTGGTGTGCCTTAAGCCATCCCAGCCATGCCTGCAAATGTCTCAGTAGCTGTGATTGGCCGTCTGAAGCATGTGACCAAGTCTTTATAAGTTCGAGGCAGCCGCAGCGGCGTCATTATGCTGCTTAGATTCAGGGACAGAGCACACATCAACGTGCTGGCTGCTGATTAGGGAAAGATAGGCAGGAAAAAAACATTTGTGTCCGGATAGAATTGAGGGACAGGTCGGAGTGTTTAGGCAGGGCGAGTTGTAGGCATTTTAGGGATAGAGTCTGCTGAATTATAGGGTCAGTGTCTTCTACAAACTACAATCGATATTGCTGTGTGGGGGGTGGGGTGAATCTGCACTCAATCCTGATCTACGATCTCTTCTCAATCCTGTTAGGGACAGAGTCTGCTGAATTTTAGGGAAACTGTGTTCTACAAACTACAATCGATATTGCTGTGTGGTGTGGGATTGGAGATAGGCAGGTGTCAGTGATCCACATCCATTTTTCTGTGTGTGAGCTGCAGTGAACACAATCTTTTTGGGCTGCAGTGAACACAATCTTTTTGGGCTGCAGTGAACACAATCTTTTTGGGCTGCAGTGAACACAATCTTTTTGGGCTGCAGTGAACACAATCTTTTTGGGGTGCAGTGAACAAAATCTTTTTGGGGTGCAGTGAACACAATCCTTTTTGGTGTGCAGTGAACACAATCTTTGTGGGGTGCAGTGAACAAAATCCTTTGTGGGGTGCAGTGAACACAATCTTTTTGGGGTGCAGTGAACAAAATCCTTTTTGGGGTGCAGTGAACAACATCCTTTTTGGGGTGCAGTGAACACAATCTTTTTGGGGTGCAGTGAACAAAATCCTTTGTGGGGTGCAGTGAACACAATCTTTTTGGGGTGCAGTGAACACAATCTTTTTGGGGTGGAGTGAACAACATCCTTTTTGGGGTGCAGTGAACAAAATCCTTTTTGGGGTGCAGTGAACACAATCTTTTTGGGGTGCAGTGAACACAATCTTTGTGGGGTGCAGTGAACAACATCCTTTTTGGGGTGGAGTGAACAACATCCTTTTTGGGGTGCAGTGAACAACATCCTTTTTGGGGTGCAGTGAACACAATCTTTTTGGGGTGCAGTGAACACAATCTTTGTGGGGTACAGTGAACAGAATCTTTGTGGGGTGCAGTGAACACAATCTTTGGGGGGTACAGTGAACACAATCTTTGTGAGGTGCAGTGAACACAATCTTTGTGGGGTGCAGTGAACACAATCATTGTGGGGTGCAGTGAACTCAATCTTTGTGGGGTACAGTGAACACAATCTCATACTTCTGAAGGTTTGAGGGTGCTGCCTGTTCCATACTCCCCCTACTCCTCATCTAGCCTTTTAGGGGTACAAACAATAGTAATTGGGGCCTAGTGTGGTTGTGTACGTGTGATATACATACACTTTTTTGGGATCATATTTTCTATTCCGCTATTTAATCAAAAACCTTTGGGGATCAGTTAAATTGGGGGATAGTCTGTGTTGGTACGTGTGAGAGAGATCCACCTTTCCAAGTTGTTGGGGTTCATCTCATACTTCTGAAGGTTTGAGGGTGCTGCCTGTTCCATACTCCCCCTACTCCTAGCCTTTTAGGGGTACAAACAATAGTAATTGGGGCCTAGTGTGGTTGTGTACGTGTGATATACATACACTTTTTTGGGATCATATTTTCTATTCCGCTATTTAATCAAAAACCTTTGGGGATCAGTTAAATTGGGGGATAGTCTGTGTTGGTACGTGTGAGAGAGATCCACCTTTCCAAGTTGTTGGGGTTCATCTCATACTTCTGAAGGTTTGAGGGTGCTGCCTGTTCCATACTCCCCCTACTCCTAGCCTTTTAGGGGTACAAACAATAGTAATTGGGGCCTAGTGTGGTTGTGTACGTGTGATATACATACACTTTTTTGGGATCATATTTTCTATTCCGCTATTTAATCAAAAACCTTTGGGGATCAGTTAAATTGGGGGATAGTCTGTGTTGGTACGTGTGAGAGAGATCCACCTTTCCAAGTTGTTGGGGTTCATCTCATACTTCTGAAGGTTTGAGGGTGCTGCCTGTTCCATACTCCCCCTACTCCTAGCCTTTTAGGGGTACAAACAATAGTAATTGGGGCCTAGTGTGGTTGTGTACGTGTGATATACATACACTTTTTTGGGATCATATTTTCTATTCCGCTATTTAATCAAAAACCTTTGGGGATCAGTTAAATTGGGGGATAGTCTGTGTTGGTACGTGTGAGAGAGATCCACCTTTCCAAGTTGTTGGGGTTCATCTCATACTTCTGAAGGTTTGAGGGTGCTGCCTGTTCCATACTCCCCCTACTCCTAGCCTTTTAGGGGTACAAACAATAGTAATTGGGGCCTAGTGTGGTTGTGTACGTGTGATATACATACACTTTTTTTGGATCATATTTTCTATTCCGCTATTTAATCAAAAACCTTTGGGGATCAGTTAAATTGGGGGATAGTCTGTGTTGGTACGTGTGAGAGAGATCCACCTTTCCAAGTTGTTGGGGTTCATCTCATACTTCTGAAGGTTTGAGGGTGCTGCCTGTTCCATACTCCCCCTACTCCTAGCCTTTTAGGGGTACAAACAATAGTAATTGGGGCCTAGTGTGGTTGTGTACGTGTGATATACATACACTTTTTTGGGATCATATTTTCTATTCCGCTATTTAATCAAAAACCTTTGGGGATCAGTTAAATTGGGGGATAGTCTGTGTTGGTACGTGTGAGAGAGATCCACCTTTCCAAGTTGTTGGGGTTCATCTCATACTTCTGAAGGTTTGAGGGTGCTGCCTGTTCCATACTCCCCCTACTCCTAGCCTTTTAGGGGTACAAACAATAGTAATTGGGGCCTAGTGTGGTTGTGTACGTGTGATATACATACACTTTTTTTGGATCATATTTTCTATTCCGCTATTTAATCAAAAACCTTTGGGGATCAGTTAAATTGGGGGATAGTCTGTGTTGGTACGTGTGAGAGAGATCCACCTTTCCAAGTTGTTGGGGTTCATCTCATACTTCTGAAGGTTTGAGGGTGCTGCCTGTTCCATACTCCCCCTACTCCTCATCTAGCCTTTTAGGGGTACAAACAATAGTAATTGGGGCCCAGTGTGGTTGTGTACGTGTGATATACATACACTTTTTTGGGATCATATTTTCTATTCCGCTATTTAATCAAAAACCTTTGGGGATCAGTTAAATTGGGGGATAGTCTGTGTCGGTACGTGTGAGAGAGATCCACCTTTCCAAGTTGTTGGGGTTCATCTCATACTTCTGAAGGTTTGAGGGTGCTGCCTGTTCCATACTCCCCCTACTCCTAGCCTTTTAGGGGTACAAACAATAGTAATTGGGGCCTAGTGTGGTTGTGTACGTGTGATATACATACACTTTTTTGGGATCATATTTTCTATTCCGCTATTTAATCAAAAACCTTTGGGGATCAGTTAAATTGGGGGATAGTCTGTGTTGGTACGTGTGAGAGAGATCCACCTTTCCAAGTTGTTGGGGTTCATCTCATACTTCTGAAGGTTTGAGGGTGCTGCCTGTTCCATACTCCCCCTACTCCTAGCCTTTTAGGGGTACAAACAATAGTAATTGGGGCCTAGTGTGGTTGTGTACGTGTGATATACATACACTTTTTTTGGATCATATTTTCTATTCCGCTATTTAATCAAAAACCTTTGGGGATCAGTTAAATTGGGGGATAGTCTGTGTTGGTACGTGTGAGAGAGATCCACCTTTCCAAGTTGTTGGGGTTCATCTCATACTTCTGAAGGTTTGAGGGTGCTGCCTGTTCCATACTCCCCCTACTCCTAGCCTTTTAGGGGTACAAACAATAGTAATTGGGGCCTAGTGTGGTTGTGTACGTGTGATATACATACACTTTTTTGGGATCATATTTTCTATTCCGCTATTTAATCAAAAACCTTTGGGGATCAGTTAAATTGGGGGATAGTCTGTGTTGGTACGTGTGAGAGAGATCCACCTTTCCAAGTTGTTGGGGTTCATCTCATACTTCTGAAGGTTTGAGGGTGCTGCCTGTTCCATACTCCCCCTACTCCTAGCCTTTTAGGGGTACAAACAATAGTAATTGGGGCCTAGTGTGGTTGTGTACGTGTGATATACATACACTTTTTTTGGATCATATTTTCTATTCCGCTATTTAATCAAAAACCTTTGGGGATCAGTTAAATTGGGGGATAGTCTGTGTTGGTACGTGTGAGAGAGATCCACCTTTCCAAGTTGTTGGGGTTCATCTCATACTTCTGAAGGTTTGAGGGTGCTGCCTGTTCCATACTCCCCCTACTCCTCATCTAGCCTTTTAGGGGTACAAACAATAGTAATTGGGGCCCAGTGTGGTTGTGTACGTGTGATATACATACACTTTTTTGGGATCATATTTTCTATTCCGCTATTTAATCAAAAACCTTTGGGGATCAGTTAAATTGGGGGATAGTCTGTGTCGGTACGTGTGAGAGAGATCCACCTTTCCAAGTTGTTGGGGTTCATCTCATACTTCTGAAGGTTTGAGGGTGCTGCCTGTTCCATACCCCCCCTACTCCTCATCTAGCCTTTTAGGGGTACAAACAATAGTAATTGGGGCCTAGTGTGGTTGTGTACGTGCGAGATACATACACTTTTTTTGATCATATTTCCTATTCCGCTATTCAATAAAAACCTTTGAGGATCAATTGAATTGCGGGATAGTCTGTGTCGGTACGTGTGAGAGAGATCCACCTTTCCAAGTTGTTGGGGTTCATCTCATACTTCTGAAGGTTTGAGGGTGCTGCCTGTTCCATACTCCCCCTACTCCTCATCTAGCCTTTTAGGGGTACAAACAATAGTAATTGGGGCCTAGTGTGGTTGTGTACGTGTGATATACATACACTTTTTTTGGATCATATTTTCTATTCCGCTATTTAATTTAACTGGGCCTCCATGCGAGACCTGTGTGCCTTGTTGCGCTGTTTTGAGTACTCCACCAACATGGCCAGTGGCAATGACGCCGTTCTCAGCTTAACTATCCCACTTCTATGCCTCCTTGAAAAAACAATTCGGGCGATGATGGAAGAGGATGTGGCACAGGATGAGGAGGAGGAGGAGGATGAAGAGGTAACATTTCCAAGGCTTTCAGGGCAGTCATTCGCAAGGGGCTCCGAGGGTGGGTTCCTGCACACGCAAACGCCAGGGACGCAATTGTCCAGCAGGGGCACAGTTCTGGAGGATGAGGAGGATGAGGAGGAGGAGGAGCTGGAGGAGGAGATGGAACCATGTTCACAGCAGGGTGGCACCCAGGCCAGCTCATGGCCATCACTGGTGCGTGGCTGGGGGGATACAGAGGACACGGACGATACACCTCCCACAGAGGACAGCCTTTCGTTGCCTCTGGGCAGCCTGGCACACATGAGCGATTACATGCTGCAGTGTCTCCACAACGACCGCCGAGTTGCCCACATTCTAACTTGTGCTGATTACTGGGTGGCCACGCTGCTGGATCCCCGTTACAAGGACAACGTACCGTCCTTAATTCACTCACTGGAGCGCGATCGCAAGATGCGCGAGTACAAGCGCACGCTGGTAGACGCCATGCTGCTGGCATTCCCATCTGACAGCGGGGCCACAGTGGAAGCACAAGGCAGAGGAGGAGGAGGAGGAGGTCGCCAACGCAACCAGGGCACCGCCAGCACCTCAGAAGGCAGGGTTAGCATGGCCGAAATGTGGAAAAGCTTTGTCAGCACGCCACAACAAACAGCAGCACCAGCAGCTCAGATGGAACGTCTTAGCAGGAGGCAGCATTTTACCAACATGGTGGAGCAGTATGTGTGCACACGCCTACATGTAGTGAATGACGGGTCTGCCCCCTTCAACTTCTGGGTCTCCAAATTGGGCACATGGCTTGAGCTTGCCCTTTACGCCTTGGAGGTGCTGGCGTGCCCTGCAGCCAGTGTATTATCTGAACGGGTATTTAGCACGGCTGGGGGCGTTATAACAGACAAGCGCAGCCGCCTGTCCAGAGACAATGTGGACAAGCTCACGTTCATTAAAATGAACCAGGCATGGATCCCACGGGACTTTTCCGTACCTTATGCAGAATAGCAATGGATACCGACCTTACCCACCCATTGTTCCATTTTTGCTCTTTCTCACTCTTTTGGGGTGTACCCTCATTTAAAATTTTTGAAAAGAAGCAGTGTTGGCTACCTCGTCCTCCTCCTCAGGGCCAGATTAATGTAGGGGCTATTGGAGCTGCAGCTCCAGGCCCCTACCTTTTATATAGGCCCCGGGTTGGCCATATTCACTGTTACCGCTCTTCTGTCACTTGTAAACACAGAAGTCTGGCTTCTATGCTCGCTTCCCCAGGCAGCACCCTCAGAACCTCCCCACACAGCGTGAAGGCCGGACAAGGAGGGACAGTTGGCGATGCATGGATGTGTTTATGGGCTTCAGAGACAGCATCCCATGTTGAATTAGGCATGCATGGCTGCACCCTTCCTCCTCTGGGTGCATGGCAAGGCACGGCCCTTAAGGCCCTTCAAAATCCTCAGCACCAAGCCCATGATGCTGTTAATCCGGCCCTGGTCCTCCTCCACCGCCGCTTCCACCTACACCGCCCATAGGTGTGCGCAGCCTATTGCATTAAGGTGTGCACCCCAAAGTTGAAATACACATGCATGTGTTTGCCAGCAGGGAGAGTAATGTATCGGGGCCATGTACCTGTAGGCAAGGAGAAATAGAGCAGAGCAGGTCCCAGGGAGATCTTTCCCATCTCCTCACTGGCAATGCTATGTGCCCTAGGTGATTAGGGTGTGCCCAGGCACACCCAGCACACCCTGTGCGCACGCCTATGTCACCGCCACATCCACCACCACCTCAACCTCCCTCCTACTCCATATGGGCCTCGTCCTTCAGAGATGAAGAAGAACATTGTTTTATTTTTCTGTTTTTTTTTTGTTGTTTTAAGTTATTTCCCTATCCACATTTGTTTGCAGAGCACTTGCCATGCTCTTAATTACGTTTTGCTGCCATTTGCAGCACTCTAGCCCTTTCCTTTGGTGTTTTAGAGCCATTTTAGTGCCTTAAAGTTCGGGTCCCCATTGACTTCAATGGGGTTCGGTGTCCGGGAAAAGTTCGGTAAAAGTCCGGGACACGGACCCGGACTTTTTTTTAAAGTTCGGCCGAACCCGTCGAACACGGACATCTAGGTGTTCGCTCAACCCTAGTAGTGAGTGTACAGCTTGTATAACAGTGTCAATTTGCTGCTCCCTCAAAATAACACATCACACAGCCATTAATGTCTATACTGCTGGAACTAAAAGTGAGTACACCCCTAAGTGACACTGTCTAAATTGGGTCCAATTAGCCATTTTCCCTCCCCGGTGTCATGTGACTTGTTTGTGTTACAAGGTCTCAGGTGTGAATGGGATGAAGGGGGGTAAATTTGGTGTTATTGCTCTCACTCTCGCATACTGGTCACTTCAAGTTTAATGTAGCACCTCATGGCAAAGAACTCTCTGAGGATCTGAAAAAATAATTTTTGCTCTACATAAAGATGGCCTAGGCTATAAGAAGATTGCCAAGACCCTGAAACTGAGCTGCAGCACGGTGGCCAAGACCATACAGTGGTTTAACAGGACAGGTTCCACTCAGAACAGGCTTTGCCATGGTCAACCAAAGAAGTTGAGTGCAAGTGCTCAGTGTTCTATCCAGAGGTTTTTTTTGGCAAATAGATGTATGAGTGCTTCGAACATTGCTGCAGAGGTTGAAGGGGTGGGGGTCAGCCTGTCAGTGCTCAGACCATACGCCACACACTGCATCAAATTGGTCTGCATGGCTGTCATCCCAGAAGGAAGCCTCTTCTAAAGATAATACACAAGAAAGCCCACAAACAGTTTGCTGAAGACAAGCAGACTAAGGATTTGGCTTACCGGAACCATGTCCTGTGGTCTGATGAGATCAAGTTAAACCTATTTGGTTCAGATGGTGTCAAGCGTGTGGTACAAAGACAAGTGTGTCTTGCCTACAGTCAAGCATGGTGGAGGGAGTGTCATGGTCTGGTGCTGCATGAGTGCTGCTGGCACTGGGGAGCTACAGTTCATTGAGGGAACCATGAATACCATGTACTGTGACCTACTGAAGCAGAGCATGATCTCCTACCTTAGGAGACTGGGCCACAGGGCTGAATTCCAACATAATAACGACCCCAAACACACCTCAAAGATTACCACTACCTTGCTAAAGAAGCTGAGGGAAAAGGTGATGGACTGGCCGAGCATGTCTCTAGCTCTAAACTATATTGAGCATCTGTGGGGCATCCTCAAATGGAAGGTGGAGGAGCGCAAGGTCTCTAACATCCACCAGCTCCGTCATGTTGTCATGGAGGAGTGGAAGAGGACTCCAGTTGCAACCTGTGAAGCTCTGGTGTACTTCATGCCCAAGAAGGTTAGGGCAGTGCTGGAAAATAATGGTGGCCACACAAAATATTGACACTTTGGGCCCAATTTGGACATTGTCATTTAAGGGTGTACTCACTTTGGTTGCCAGAGGTTTAGACATTATTGGCTGTGTGTTGTTATTTTGAGGGGACAGTAAATTTACGCTGTTATTTAAGCTGTACAATCACTACTTTACATTGTAGTAAAGTGTTATTTCTTTAGTGTTTTCACATGAAAAGATATAAAAAAATATTGACAAAAATGTGAGGGGTGTACTCACTTATGTGACATACTGTATACTAGAGAATTATTTAAGCCATAGAGAAAACCTGGCAGGAAAATATTCTTTTAAATATTTACCATACCTAAGAGGGTTAAGGGGAAGAGTTTTCCAAACTTTAAGAGTATTCTTTAGTTTACTCAAAAGAGGGACTAGGTTATTCTGGAGATATTGGGAAAAAGGTTGTTATATTGTGATTCTGCCTTCTTTTTTTTTTTTTTTTTCCAATAAAAAGCTTTATTGCAAGAAATACAAATACAAACCAAGGCTTCAAACCATAGTACAGATTAAAGCGTAATGAGGCATTTGAATAATCTAAATCATGAGAAACATTACATAAAGCAATCAAGTGCCGAGGGCAGAGCCCTCAGCAACGGCTAAGCGCCGTGTAAGAGAAAAGAGAAAAGAGTTAATAAAGAAAGAAAGGAAAGGAGGGGGTGGGATAAGGATTAGGATGATGAATGGGGAAGGAAAATGAGACCGGGATGAGCAAATACGAGCTCATTAATCAAGTTATCAAGTTATGTGGGTTTCAAAGTGTTTGGACTGCCAACATAAAGTAGAATCCGAATCTACGGGGCAGATAGTCTCGTGAAGACGTCAGAGAGTGTAAATTCAAGCCAGGGTCGCCAAGTTTTGTGAAAAGCTGAATCATTTTCTTTTTTAATAGCAAGGATCTCCTCCATCTCATAGAAAATTTTAACTCTATCCACTCTTTTGTGGAAGGTCTGGACTGAGCATTCCAGTGTAGGGGGATGACCGCCTTCGCTGCATTGAGCAAGTGTCTAGTGAGAGATTGTTTGTATCTTCTAAAGGAAAGATTGTGTAAGTGTAAGAGACAGCAGGCGGCGTCTAGTGATAAAGTGGTGTTTGTGATGTATTTTATGAAGTGGATGATCTCACTCCAGAATTTTTGAATGACAGGACAAGACCACCACATGTGCAGGAACGTCCCCTTCTCTTTCAAGCATCTCCAACATCTGTCAGAGACCTGCGGCGACCACACCCTGAGTTGCACTGGGGTAATGTACCATTGTGTCAGGATTTTGAAAGAGGTTTCCTGCACTCTCGTGCTTAAGGAGCACTTATGTGTGAAAACACACG
This sequence comes from Pelophylax lessonae, assembly GCF_965119305.1. Taxonomy (NCBI): domain Eukaryota; kingdom Metazoa; phylum Chordata; class Amphibia; order Anura; family Ranidae; genus Pelophylax; species Pelophylax lessonae. The sequence goes on from NC_138769.1 coordinate 604,915,267, forward strand.
CTTTTTCCCAAAGCTTGTCAGGGATAGAGCGATTTAATTCTTTTTCCCAGACTGATTTATATTTGTCAGGCAGACCTCTTGCAGGTTGGGATAGCCATTTATAGGCCTGCGAGGTGGTTTTTACACAGGGTGTTTGTCTAAGGCAGATCTCTTCAAGAGCCGTCAGGGGAGTGCTAAAATGAACTTTGGATTTTGAATTTCGGAAAAAATTATGAAGTTGCAAAAAATTCCAGAAGGAGAGATAAAATCCCTTGGGCTGCAGTTTGTTAAATTCGTCAAGAGAGAGTAACCTGGTTCCGTTTAGGCAGTCAATGACTCGTAACTGCAGTTGGGTTTGATTCCTATCAGTGTGCTTTGTCCTGAAATCCAGACCTGGAGTGAAATCGGGATTGTTTGAAATGGGGGTCATTGTCCCGCATTTGGTTATCAGTTGATGTTCATTTGCAATGCGATTGATAATGTTTAGAGTGGTGGATATCAAAGGATGTTGTTTGATTTCTGACGGATAATTCCCAGGATTCGTCCAGAGTAAATTGTGTGCTGGAAAGTTTGAGCAGTTTTTTTCTATGTCTACCCAGTCCTTCTGTAACGCGTGGCAATGCCAATCTACCACTCTTGTGATGTGGGTGGCTTGGTAATATTTAGAAAAATTAGGTAGGCCTATGCCTCCATTGGATTTAGAACGCTGTAAAATTTGGAGTTTAATTCTAGGTCTTTTCATCGCCCATAAAAATGTCTCTGGATAGTGTTTAATTTACGAAAAAAGCTAAGTGGGATTTTAACCAGAAGAGCGTGGAACAAGTATAGTAGGCGGGGGAGAATTACCATCTTCAGAATAGCCGCTCTCCCGAACCATGAAAAATTCCTGGAGTTCCAGCTCTTGAGGTCTTTACCTATGTTAGATAACAAAGGGGTGAAATTAGCCTCGAAAATCGCCTCAGTTTTAGGGGTTAATTGGATTCCCAAATATTTCAATGACTTGGGCACCCATTTGTAAGGGCAGTTGGCACGTGTGAGTGACTTAATGTTTTCTGATAATGAAACGTCCATAGCTTCTGATTTCGAGTGATTTACTTTAAAGTTTGAAAGGAATCTAAATTTTTGGAATTGGAGGTTTAGATTAGGAATAGAAATGTGGGGCTGAGTGATATAGAACAAAAGGTCATCGGCATAAGCCGAGACCTTAAACTCCCTGTCTTTGACCCGAAATCCGTGGATTGCTGAGTCCGCATTAATGTGTCTGATCAGCGGCTCCAAAGCTAGGATAAATAGGATCGGTGAAAGGGGGCAGCCTTGTCTTGTCCCATTTTTTAAGTGTAAGGGTGTGGAAAAAACATTATTAACCTTAACTTTCGCGATTGGATTTGTGTAATAGTGACCCAATCCAGCCCATCATGTTTTCACCCATACCTAAGTGTCGACAGGTGGCAAGGAGGTAGTCCCACGCCACTCTGTCGAAAGCTTTCTCAGCATCAGTGGACAACATTAGACCTTGTAACTTATTGATCTTTACGGCATGGAGTAAGTTTAGCGATTTGATAATGTTGTCCCGGGCTTCACGACCTGGCATAAAGCCTACCTGTTCTGGGCCAATGATATTAAGTAAAAGAGGCCTGAGTCTGTTTGCTAGGATTTTGGCCATGAGTTTGACATCTAAATTGAGTAGCGAAATGGGCCTGTAGCTAGCACAGAGTGTCGGGTCCTTGTCTTTTTTTGGGATAACCGTTATGTGGGCAGTCAAAAATTCAGGCGAGGGGCGGGTCTCTTTGGAAAGGTCATTAAGAGCCAGTGTTAAGGGTCTGACTAATAGCGGGTGAAATAATTTATAGTATTGTGAAGTTAGACCATCCGGTCCAGGGCTCTTGCCACATTTTAAGGAGTTGATTGCCTGTTGGACCTCCTCAGGAGAAATGTCTTTCTCCAATTGGGCAATATCCAGTTGTGAAAGGCACGGGAGTCCACTGTCTTTTATGTATTGAGAGATTAGTTGTTCTCTGGGACCTGACAGATTAGCAGGACGGGTTTGTGGGGGAAGATTATATAGGCTTTCATAAAACGAACGAAATGATTCCGTGATAAATCTAGGGTCGTGAATCTTGATGTTGTGTCTGTTTCTCATGTATGGGATGTGTGATGCTGCTTGAATGTCCTTGAGGGCCCTCGCTAGAAATTTGCTGCTCTTATCCCCGTGTTCGTAGTATATTGCTTTGTTGAAGTAAATCGATCTTTTAGTTTTGTTGTTTAATATGTCCCTTAGGGCCTTTCTGGCCTCAGTTAATTCCCCCAGGAGAGATTGGGCCGCAGAGATCTTGTGTTGAGTTTCTAATTTAGCAATCCTGGAGACCAAATCGTTCAGCAACCTCTCCTTCTCTTTTTTTTTCCTAGCTCCGAATTTAATAAATTCTCCTCTTATGACGCTTTTGTGTGCTTCCCAAATTGTCAAATATGACAACTCAGGTGAGGAGTTCTCTTTAAAATAATTAGAGATCGACCCTTCAATTTCTTTTTTGATTTCCGGGTCAAGAAGTAGCGAAGGGTTCAGTCTCCAGTTGAAGTCCGATTTTGCATTTAGCATCATTGTTTAGGGTGATTGAAATGGGAGCATGATCCGATAAGACTATATGACCTATGTTGGCCTCCACTAGATCAGGCAAATCCCTCTGTGAGATCAAAATGATGTCGATTCTTGTATATTTATTATGCGGTGCAGAGTAGTGGGTATAGTCTTTATCTAACGGATGTAGTGCACGCCAAGTATCCACTAAGTTCAGGGATCTCAACAGTTCCTTGATTTTCTTTAGTTTACCGTATGCAATGCTAGTTTTGCCCGAGGAGGTATCCCTCAGTGGTTCCAGGGGTACGTTAAAGTCCCCTCCGAGTATGATACAGCCAGATGCAAAACTTTTAAGTTCATCTATTTTGTACAGAAGGTAACTTGAGCCCTGTTAGGGAAGTAAACGTTAGCCAACGTCAGGGGGCGACCATTCATGGACCCCGCCAGGAAGATAAATCTCCCCTCGGGATCCACCTGTACCTTGTCAACGGTGAATGATGAATTTTTGCTGAGCAGAATGGCCACTCCCTTGGTTTTCGCCAATGGATTGGAGGCGGAATAAATTTTGGTGAAATATCTGTCTGTAAATTTGGGGATGTGGTCTGCTTTGAAATGTGTCTCTTGAATGAATGCGATTTGGGCTTTGCTCTTTCTCAGTTCACCCAATAGTTTCCTCCTTTTCTCTGGTAAATTGAGACCGTTAGCGTTGAAGGAAACGATCAAAGGCTTTTTGCCGAGGTGGGCAAAGGCCATCTTGGAGTCTCACAATTGGTGGGGAGGGGGTGGGGGTTGCAAGGGGAAAGGAAGGAGAGAAAGTATAAAGAGAGGAAGAAAGAGAGTAGAGAAAGACAAATTATGACCAGTCGACTAGAGAAAGTCCCTCCTGTCAACCAAAAATTAGGCTATACAGCTGAGATAAACGTAATAAGTGAAACTAACCTATCACAACTGTGATACAACAGTATTAAGCCTAGTAGGAGCGTTGGAAGTAGCACAACGCAGCGGCGAAAACGCCTAAAGTTCCTGTGAGTCAAGGTAATACCCCGACCCACATGAAGCGGCTTGTGTGACATAAAAAAAAAAAGAAGTTGAAAAAGCGTAAAACAGCTCTACAGCATACAAACAAATTAACCAGCAGGATTTAAAATATACCTAGCAAACAATTGCACACTAGATCTAGAAATGGGATGTAAATTCCAGAAAGGTGAAGAGGTGAGGGTAAGTGTCCACTTCTCATAGGAGTACCTCCGCCTAATGGCATAGTCAATTTAGGATTCAGGGTAGGGCTGAGACAGGTTTAAAGCAAATAAGATTTTGTCGACCAGGCACTTTCAAAGACCTGGCAGGTTTCCAAAACCTAAGTGTCTGTGTTTGCTCTCTCAAACCAAGCTGTCACAGTACCTTTGAGGATCTGACAGTGTGTAATCCAACGTTGAGTGTCTGGGTCCCGTTCTGACAGATGATCTTGCAAGGGAATTTTCTGGGCGAACAGGTCAGAACTGATCGCTTCGGTCCGAACCTAAAAGTGAAGGAAAGTCTACGAAACACAAAAGGTATAATGAATCAGCTTAGCTAGTGAAATCGTTTATGCTAAACCTGAGACACCTTTCCCTGGGCGAGTATTCAGACTTAGTTTCATTGGCTTGAGAGAGATGAATGAGAAAAGGCCATCTACTAGGAAACCATAATTTTTTCCTTAAACAGAGGCGACCTCTAGTGGCGTAAAAAAGGTAGTACCGCAAAGAGCATAATAAACTGACTCACGCCAGAAAACTGTGATGATAGCAGACAACTATGACTAGTTAACTTGGCATGTCGGCTCCGGAACTTCGGATTGTAGCAGCACCTCCTGTAGTGACAGCAAAATCCCCTGAAAAGTTTTAAAGACCGAAAATCAAACAGTGTCATATGCCAAAAGGGAAGTCATCCAGAAAGGGAAACAAAAAGGTGTGGTAAAAACCCAATGAGGTAGTGGAGACTTGAACATAAAGGCAGAGCACATCACTTCGGGTCTCTCAATCTCGGAGTTTTAGGTGGGGAAGCAAAGGGCAGCTGCTGATTTTTAAACTTTGCCTTACTTCCCCCTTTGTGATAAGGGTATTTGTGGGCAGACGTTGAGGGTGAGCTGTCATAGATGTGATGATTAACTGGGGAAGAAGGCAGCAAAAACTCTGCATACCATTCTGGCAGGCTAATTTGATCTAAATGTAGATTTGAGCAGAAGGAAGACAAATCATCCGGTGTCCGCAAAAGATAATTTTTCCCTCTAAATGTAGCTTGTAGGGCGAAGGGGTATTTCCACTTATAGGGAATGTTCCTTTCCTTCAGAGCTTCCAACAATGGTCTCACCGCTCGCCTGTTTTTCAGGGTGATCAGTGACAAGTCTTGGAAGAGCAGGATTGGGATCTCGTTGAAAAGAATCTGATCATTTTGCCTTGATTTAGCTAGAATCTCCTCTTTGAGGGTATGGCTGGTGAGGCAGCAAATAACATCCCTTGGGGGCATAGAGTCAGGAGCTTTTTGTCTAAGTGCCCTATGAGCTCTGTCCATTTCGATAGGAGATTCAGCAGGTCTTTCCAACAAGTTATTGAATATAGATGTAAGTGCTGACCTGATATCTCCCCCCTCCACAGATTCAGGTAGACCACGGACCCTTATATTATTTCTTCTGCCACGATTATCTAGATCCTCAAGATGACGATTCATAGAGATCAGATGCCCAGCATGAGTACTTGTCACCTCCTCAAGTCTCTTAATCGCCTTGTCCCTGTGCCTGCCTGCCTTTTCCACCCCTGCCATCTGGTCAGTCAGTCTCACCACGTCTGCTTTCAGGTCAGTAATGGCGACTCCAAGAGAACCTTTAATGTCGGCTGCTATAGCCATCATATCGTTAAATGTCAGTTGCCTGTCTCTGGGAGATGCAGCACTTACATTATCCTCAGATGCGGCTATGGAGTCGTTGTCAATCTCTTCTTCATCTTCAGAGGACGGTCTCCGCGCCATTTTGTGTCCAGTAGTGTGCCTCCTGGAGAGCGCCGCCTGGGCCTTGAAAATGTCTGCAATGATCTTTCCTTGTGTGGCTTTGACAGACTTCACGGATTTGGCCGGAGGGTTTGCCTTTCCAATCCTGCCCATAATGCGGGGAAATTCAGCTTAAAGGCTGCTGTAGAGCTGGTGCAATGCCGCTTCGGGTCCGGAGCTCCGGGTTCAGGCAGCCATCTACGCTGCGCGCCAAGCCACGCCCCCCGATTCTGCCTTCTATGAATGATAGGGCACCATCCATTGCAGGCCTGACTCCCAAACTATAAGTCAACATTTCTGCAAGTGGTAAGAACAGAAGGTAAACGTTATGAATACAATGCAAAACCCTAGGTTGTTTGTGATCATAAAGCTGGGTCCCTCAATGGGCAATAGAGAAAATAGGATTTTTTAAATTGTACATTAAAGGATACAGGAGTGCTATTGGAGGAATGCTGGAGGATAAAAGCAGAGGGGGGATTGAGGAGGAGGGAAAAATTACATCCCATGGTCCCGGAGTTGTCTGCTAGTGTCCCAGGAGAATAGACATCTTCTCCCCTCTAAAAGAAGCAAAACCTTTCCTTTACTTTTTTTATCAAAGTTTTTTTTTTCTATCAAGTTTCTTCAGCTCCTGCAGAGCAAGGGGCTTACTGTTCAGCTTTCCAGATCCGACAGACCCGGCTGAAAGGAAGAAGAAGTTGAACTGCCAGATAATGTGTCCCTAAGCACTGAGCACTGCTGAAGATGCTCACATAGAGACTTGTGTGTTAAATGTGACAGCCACAGAATGCCTTACAGGTCCAGCGCCACAATGCATCTCTCTGGTGGAATCCTATTTCTGAAGGCTCCTTAGGTTTTGTGTCCACCAGAAGAGCTAAAACTAGTAGAGGCAGCATGTTCCCTGAATCCTGGGGGGGGGGTTTCAGGGTCTCTCAGGATGTCAGCTGCAGTGCATTTAGGTTGTGGCCCTTGTGTACAGGAAGCCTGATGTTGCTTACATTGCTCCTTTTCTTTAGCTAGGGGATCAGCTTGCTGGGCTTTGGCTTCAACATTGGTAGTGTTAGGGGCAGCAGGAAGGGGAGTTGTGCCATATTTAAATATGGCTCTCCAGGTGCCCTCTATTGCAGCTGTGCAGGTTCATTGGCCCTTCTCCTCATGCGTGAGCCTTCTCCCAGGGGTTGGACAAAAATATGGAAACACTACATGATTCGCAGGTGTAAAGTGACTACATGTTTCGAGTTGAAAGCGGAAGCGATTTAATCTTTTTTTTCCACTGTGTGATGAGTGTAACGCTCTAGCGTTTGTTTAGAGAGTTGGATTTGCAGCTGCAGAATCTCCACTCAGTAGTCGTGTAGAGATTTGTTGAATCACCATGTCCAACTCTCCAGACTCATCATTGTGGCCAGCCTGCTTCAGCATACAATATACAAACACTCAATAAGATGTTCCTGGAGTGATAGGTTGTATATGATAGTATAGAGGTGATGTGCTGAAAGGACAGGCGTGAGTTGTGATAGCAATGATGAGTACTCAATAGTAATGTTCAGGAGAGTAGTAGATGATGGTAGATAGGTTAGCAATCATGTGCAATAACAGGTGGTAGGGGACAGCAGATGGAGTGTACAAGAGAGGCTAACTTAGTGCAAGGATATAGATGGTAGTAGACTCAAGAGCTAGCAATCTATGTAACAGTGCAGATGATAGAAATAGTAATGCATTGATAGTAACAGTCCTTAGTATGCAGAAGTAGATAGTGTAAGTTTGATAGGAAGGAATCCCCTGTGGGGTACTTATCACTAGTTAGATTAGTAAGCTGAAGGGTCCGGTAATGAGTGAATGATCGGGTAGCGAGATACGGGATCAATAGCGAGGTTCCGGTCTATCCAGGTATGGCAATAGCTGGAGGCTCCGGCAGCGTAAGACAAGGCTGTATACCATGCGGTTTGAACGAACAATTTGTGAGAGAGAAGCCGGCGATTGATATAGCCGCTCAGAGCGGCGCTTAGTGATGACGTCATGTGGCTTAAAGGTATATGCATTCCACCTAGCTGAAAAGGTGGGACGCAATATGAAGAAGGAAATGACCTATAAGGGTACCGAAGGTACCAGAATCTTACAATGAGACACCTAGCTAACAGGTGGGAAGCCTCACTTTTGTCCCTCAAAGAGGGCAAATCTGTGAATTAAGCTGCCAATTTATTTTTGGTGTTAGGAGGTATATTATCAAAGGTTATGACCGCATATACAATTTGGTGAAAATGGTGTCTTGATAAGCATAAGCGAGATGCTAAAACTGACCAAAAGAGACAAATGGACATTGTGCAGGATTGTGGCCTGGATTTTTGCATGAAGTGTGGTATCAGATTCCATTACCCACCATCCAAGACTTCTATTTGTCCACTCCCAGGAGAATGGAGGCTGTCTTGGATGCCAAAGGCGGTCCAACAACATATTAGGTAACTATTTTGCTCTTTTACCATACTTGTTTCCATAATCTTGTACAACCCCTGTATGCTTATGCCATTTTCCAGTGCACATGTGGGAAACATTGCCTTTCCACCATATCCTTTGCCTATGCACCATATCCAAAATGGTGGACATTCGCTTGGGCTCCTGGCTACCTTCCTCTGACCTAGTCACAGTCGGCATTAACCTATCCTGCTTAAGCATCAGTTTGCGAGTACCCCTTGTGGGTGATCCCTCACTTGTATACCTAGAATGGCGGATCATAAGTTGAAAGACAGCTGTCCTGTGGGCCTTGCCATTTTATATTCCTTCAGCGGTGCCAGGGAGTCTTGCAGGGTATTCCAAATGAAACCTATAACCAATAGCCTGGGCTATGGTCACATAGCCCTCCCCATCCCATCATGCCATTATTTTTACACTTATTTTGCTGTTTTTCTAGATCTGTCTGGGCATACTCTGTGTGGCTTGGCCCCTTGAGGCTCAGGAGGAGATTATCATAGCCATTGATTGATATCATATGTTTAATCTACTCTATCTTTAACCACTTTGAAGCACCTTTAAGCATATCACCCCCTTATGGAGGGGATTTTAAGTACTAAAAGCAGCTCCAAACATATTTTTTGTCATACTTAAGAGGGTCAGTACCTTATATATAGTACTTTACAATCAGTATTTTGTTTTGATATTCTTGTTAATTATGTTTTTTTTTTTTATTGTAAAATTGTTACACTCTGCATGTCTGTATCCCTCAGGAAGAATGCAAAAAAAAACGAATATTCAAAACGTGTTGGGTACCGAAAAGGGAAAATAGGGACATTAAATACCCACATGCAGAACTTTTTTAACCTAAACTTGCAGATGCAGATTGACCTTATAAAAGATAGAGAACATATATGCAGAAAACCAGGTCACAGCCTTACAGATCCGAGACACAAAGGGTTAATGACAAAAAAATAGGAAGCATTAGTGGAGTGCCCCTTTAAGTGGAAGCCAGAGTTGCAGGATCATGTGACTGCACCGAAGCAGATTAAAATTGGTAAGTACACAAATCTTTTTATACATGTTAGGTAGGATAAGTAGGGAACCTTTGTAAGAATAGTTCTAGTTAGGTTTTGCTTGCACTTTATTGGAGAAATGGGGCACCAAATGAAAGTGAACAGATGTGAGGGGCTTTAGCCTCAAGGGTGCTAGCCGTCAGTTTACACTATGTTTATTAGCCATTTCTCTTTTGGGCAGCAGTATTACCCTAGGTTGAGAATAACCCATTGATCTTGGTAGAATTTCAATGACCTAGACCTGGCAGTATCGTCTGTTGAAAAGAAGTAGGAAAAAAGCCTTAAAAAAAAAAAAAAAAAAACAGCAACTAAGCCATTACATCTCTGGAATGAAAAGCTGCAATAATACATTTTTGGTTTTGGGCTGGTTTGAGATATGCTATAAATAGCGTATCTCAAGGAACCCTGCATCAAGATCTCTGCCATAAATTAGCCTTCCTGCACTTGTAGGCAGGTTTCCTACAGAAATGTTAGTTAGACAGTGGCTGGTCAAGGCTGGGGAAAGCGGTAATGTGTGTGCTGCTGGTTCTGGGCTTTTTGGATCCAGCCTACCCGCCTGTGATATAAACAGGTGGGAAGGCTGGGTTCGGGGAGTTGGGGGGCCCGCTCAAGAAGAAGATGTCATAATCGTTTGGAGGAGGACTGCTGCGCCTTGTAGTCCACCAGAGGGGCTGGGAGTATGGAGATCTTCCAGTCTTGAAGGGCACCAAAAATAGACTACTACCCAGTCAAGGTATTGCCTGGGCAGCCTAGAGAGAGAGATAGTTAAGAAACATTTTTATGAGTTTGTTCATGCTGAACTGTATTGCGAAACATTTTAGTAAAAGTTGCATCAAGTGTCCCAAACGTGGTCTGAAGTTCTTTAAAGGGGTGTATGATGGTTCTGGGCATATAAAAGAACCTGGTGCCAGTAAATTTCCCGGTAGGCCGGCAGGTCCCCCTGCCCTGGGGCTGCTTGAAGGGCAGTGGCACCCGTGAAAAAATGGCTGCGGCCGGCCCGACATGTCAACTGCACATGCGCCGCCTCCGCTCGGGAAAGCCCATACAGGCTCTGCCATTCTCGGGCAGATGGCACATGCACAGTGACGTGATGGTGCTGGGCGGCACCATTTTTAAATGTAAGGTGCCTCACAGATCCGCCAGTAAGACCCCTCTGCAGCCCCTGCATCTCCTGTACCATGCACGCAGCCTTTGCATCTCCTGTACCATGCCCGCAGCCTCTGCATCTCCTGTACCATGCCCCCAGCCCCTGCATTTCCTGTACCATGCCCACAGTCTCTGACATCTCCTGTATCATGTCTGCAGCCCCTGCATCTCCTGTACCATGCCCGCAGACTCTGCATCTCCTGTACCATGCCCGCAGCCTCTGCATCTCCTGTACCATGCCCACAGCCCCTGCATCTCCTGTACCATGCCCACAGTCTCTGACATCTCCTGTACCATTTCTGCAGCCCCCGCATCTCCTGTACCATGTCTGCATCCTCTGACATGTATTCCTGTACTATGTCCATACAGCCTATGACCACCTCATGTACCATGTCCGCATTTTTAACTGGAATTTGCTGTTATATATATAAAGCCCTATGTGCTTTCATATCTATCTTATCTATATATAATACACTCTACAAATGTGCTTTAAAATGCATAGTTTTCCCTTTTATGAACAAGAAAATGACGTTATGCTGATGGGCTGGTATAACAATGCTTTGGGGCTGGTGTGAAATTATTTCCAGGGCTGACTTTGTTTTGCCAGTCCAGCCCTGGTGATACGGCTCATCTCTAAATCAGGGAACTGCCTAAATGTTTGATTTTCACATGACTGCGGTGCCCGCCTGGTCCCAGGCATTGATGAGCGCATTCACGGCAGGGTGAGAGAGGCCATGATCACAGGCTGACACAGACACAAACAGGTCCGTTGTCAGTATGAAGTTGCAAAAAGTGGTCACCTCCTCCACCTATAACTGGTCTTAACAGTAAGAAGCACTAGAAGGGCAAACACAGATCAAAAAAGCAAGGAGATTTCCAGTCACTACTGCAGATATCAGGGTGCCTTGCCGTGGCCTGCAGCTTACGCATGTATTTGCAAATGTGTGCAACTAAACCCCTGCTTTTAACGCATACTGTTAGACAGGTTAATTTGGTTTGTCGCTGGTTGGTTGGCAAGTAGTGACTGGAAATCTCCTTGCTTTTTTGATCACCGTTATCAGTATGACCCTTCCTAGGCTTCTTTTGTGGCTCTTTTCTTACTTATATGACCAATTACATTTCAGACCCGAATAGCCAAGGAAAACACTTCTGCCTCTGTAATCAAACATCATCATAACAGCGAAGTGGCAACTACATCCCTGAAAATTTTTGTAAAAAAAGGATGATAATACGCCATTTTCATTCTTCATCTCGTGGTCTTTTACACTGCAGTTTTCCAATTACCACTCAGTCTTCTCTGATGGGATCATTTCTCTAATGGCAATCTTTCTAAAAGCAGCACTTTCTTCAATAATGTGGCATTCTCTTTATGGATGTGGGTTTCTTATTTGGTAAAATGGCATCTCTCACACGTGCGCAACTCTCCAATAACATATCTCACAAAAGTGAGTACACCCCTCACATTTTTGTAAATATTTTATTCTATATTTTCATGTGACAAAACTGAAGAAATGACACTTTGCTACAATGTAAAATAGTGAGTGTACAGCTTGTATAGCAGTGTAAATTTGCTGTCCCCTCAAAATAACTCAACACACAGCCATTAATGTCTAAACCGCTGCCAACAAAAATGAGTACACCCCTTAGTCAAAAATGTCCAAAATGGGCCCAAAGTGTCAATATTTTGTGTGGCCACCATAATTTTCCCAGACCATGACACTCCCACCACCATGCTTGACTGTAGGGAAGACACAATTGTCTTTGTACTCCTCACCTGGTTGCTGACACACACACTTGACACCATCTGAACCAAATAAGTTTATCTTGGTCTCATCAGACCACAGGACATGGTTCCAGTAATCCATGTCCTTAGTCTGCTAATCTTCAGCAAACTGTTTGCGGGCTTTCTATTGCATCATCTTTAGAAGAAGCTTCCTTCTGAGACGACAGCCATGCAGGCCAGTTTGATGCAGTTTGCGGCGTATAGTCTGGGCACTGACAGGCTGACCCCCACCCCTTCAACCTCTGCAGCAATGCTGGCAGCACTCATACATCTATTTCCCAGAAACAACCTCTGGATATTACGCTGAGCACATGCACTCCACCTCTTTGGTTCGACCATGGCGAGGCCTGTTCTGAGTGGAACCTTTCCTGTTAAACCGCTGTAAGGTCTTGGCCACTGTGCTGCAGCTCAGTTTCAGGGTCTTGGCATTCTTTTTATAGCCTAGGCCATCTTTATGTAGATTAACAATTCTTTTTGTTAGATCTTCAGAGAGTTCTTTGCCATGAGGTGCCATGTTGAACTTCCAGTGACCAGTATGAGAGAATGAGAGCGATAACACCAAATTTAACACACCTGCTCCCTATTCACACCTGAGACCTTGTAACAATAACGAATCACATGACACTGAGGAGGGAAAATGGCTAATTGGGCCCAAGTTGGGCACTTTGACTTAGGGGTGTACTCACTTTTGTTGCCAGCGGTTTAGACATTAACCACTTTACCACCGGAGGATTTTCCTGCTTTACGTCCAGGCCACTTTTTGCAACTTGGCACTGCGTGACTTTAGCTGACAATTGCGCGGTCATGCAACCCTATAACCAAACTAAATTTACGTTCTTTATTTCCCACAAACAGAGCTTCCTTTTGGTGGTATTTGATCACCTCTGCGCTTTTCATTTTTTGCGATATTAATAAAAAAAAGAGCAAATATTTTGCAAAAAAATTGACATTTTCTACTTTGACAGTTAAAAAATATCCAATATATTCAATTTTTGTCATATATTTAAGCCAAAATGTATTTAGCTACATGTCTTTGACAAAAAAATCCTTAATGAGCGTATTTTTAACCGCTTTAAGACCGGAAGATTTTACCCCATTCCTGACCAGGCTATATTTTGCGATTCGGCATTGCGTTACTTTAACGGACAATTGCGCGGTCATGCAAAACTGTACCCAAATTAAATTTATGTCCTTTCTTTCCCCACAAATAGAGCTTTCTTTTGGTGGTATTTGATCACCTGTGCAATTTTTAATTTTTAAAAAAAAGAGCGACACTTTTGAAAAAAAAAACAATATTTTTTACATTCTGATATATAACATTCCCCCCAAAAAATTTAAAAATCTAATTTTTTTTAACCTTTAGGCCAATTTGTTTTCTGCTACATATTTTTGGTAAAAAAAAATCACAATAAGCGCATTTTGATTGGTTTGCGCAAAAGTTATTGCGCTTACTAACTGCGGGAAAGATTTGTCATTTTTATTTATTTTTTTACTAGTAATGGCGGCGATCTGCGATTTTTTTTTTTTTTTTTTTTTTTTTTTTTTTTGCGGGGCTGTGACATTGCGGCGGACAGATCGGACCCCTAACTAACATTTGACACTTTTGGGGGTACCAGTGGCATTACTACAGTAATCAGTGCTATAAATATGCACTGTTACTGTAATAATGATACTGGCAGGGAAGGGGTTAACTTTATTGGTGAGCAAGGGGTTAAATGTATGTCTCATTCTTACTGACGTGTGTGGGGGGAGGGGATTGTGTCACACAGACACAGATCGCAGGTTCAGCTATGCTGAATCCTGTAATCTGTGACTGTCTGTCACATAGGAGATCCGCCCACTTTGTTTACACAAGTGGGCGTATTTCCACATTGATCCCAGACGATCGGGGAAGAGCGGCGGTGATCACCGCCTCTCCTCCCCTGGCCCGACTCCCGCTGTGTCTGAAAACAGCAAGAGCGCGCCGCCGAGCGGGGGCGTTGTCCAGCGACGTAGGTCTACGTCGCTGGACGATAATGAGCCACTTTGCCGCAGTACCAGCTCAGTGAGCGGTCGGCAAGTGGTTAATGGCTGTGTGTTGAGTTATTTTGAGGGGACAGCAAATTTACACTGTTATATAAGCTGTACACTCACTACTTTACATTGCAGCAAAGTGTCATTTCTTCAGTGTTGTCACATGAAAAGATATAATAAAGTATTTACAAAAATGCGAGGGGTGTACTCACTTTTGTGAGATACTGTATGTAACACAGTTATTGTGTCAGAACTGGGATCAGAACCCCCAACCTCTGTTGTGTCCTGTCTAAACCCTTGGATAATCTTCTCTTTTACCTTGTTTCTGGAGAACCTTGAACTCCTTACTCCGAACTTCCTATTTAAGCCATGCCTTTGAGGGGACAGCAAATTTACACTGTTATACGAGTTGTACACTTTGTGAGATACTGTACATGACCACCTGATGGGTAAATAGTTTAAACTGAAAGATTTTTCTGTTTTTTTTCCCACCTCAGTGAACAGCCCACATAACCTCCATTTGAAGGTGTATGGTGGTGTGCTAATTTCAAAATAAAATAGTGCATACTCACCAGAACCAATTATTGTGAGATGAGGCTATAGTTTTATGAGCTGAATTTTTATGTATGATATTGGTACATCTGCATGTTCAATAGAAGCGGTTCACATAACTAGGGCAGAGTAGAACTTGGATCTGAATGCTTCATATTTTAATACCGGACTGGCATGAATGATTATTGGTTCAACTTTGTGTCTGTAGGTATCTTGTTCATTTTATGTACAGCCTCCTCTCAGACTAAATTATAGTACTGACCATGATATACAAATAGTTTAGCACATTTTTACATACAGATATAGATATACTATATATATATATATATATATATATATATATATATATATATAATTTCTATTTTACAGTCAAAGCCAAGAACAAGACAAGCAATCAGTTTACAGTTTCAGGCCATTGGTTGTTAAAGTGTTTAATCATAAAAGTGTAGTATATTTCATAGTCTGCATCAGTTATAAGACAAATATGCACCCCCATCACATATATACAAAAAAAAAATATTTATGATACATGTTGCATTACTGTAACAAAAAGGCATTTAATTGCCAGTAAGCCCTCAATGATATCTGAGGCTTTGTACTAGGTTACTTCTTAATGCTTTAGGTAGGGCACATTGACTAAAAGAAAACACATTTACTTGCAGAAGTACAACTGATTTTTGTTATATTTATGGGATTTTTAGCGATCTGTAGAACAAGGTCCATGCGTCCGGTCACTGGCAAATGTTATGGACTCTTCTGTGCATAGGGCATAAAATTTACTTATTGAAAGTTTCTAGAAATTAATTTGGTTGTTCCATCATAAGTGGCAGGACCATGAGCGAGGTGTCACCAGTCCCCAGAATGTTTTCTGCAGAGAGAAAATCCATGGATAAATTGATTTGACAAAATTATTTGCAATAAATTGACACTAAACAATATTTGTATTCTCTAAAAAATATTCTAAAGAAAAAAATCTATACACATTCACTTGAATGGCCCTGTAACCTATTTTTCATGAAATTGTCTCTTACTGGATTTTTTTTCCTCCTTGTAATGCCCTTGAGGGACTCCCAAACTTCTTTTCCCTCCCCTCACTTCCATTTGTTTGAAACAGGTAGTGCTTGTTAATTGTAAGCATGTGCACTGCTCTATGCAGACTACAAATCTCATATTCCCAAGTCCATCTCGGGAATGAGCAAGAGAGGGTGGCTATGTTCCTATGTAAGATCATGGACAACAAACATAGCCACCTTCTAACAGAAAGTTGGATGACAGCAGCAAAAAAAAATATATATATATGATATGAAGGAGGCTAAGAGTAATAGAAGTTACTTGAATACATATTTGAGAACTTGTTAGGCATGGTACAAAATTTCTCCATTGTTTATGGAAACAAAGATGATTGCTAAAAAGGTGGATGTCAGTGTTGCCTTTAACAGTAAACCAATGGGTTGCAGAAGGTAATGCTTGTGTCCTTACAAAATGTCTTTATCTCCATACGGGCTGTCCAGCTAAATGCTATAAAATGTGGGACAGATGCCTTAATCAAGGTTTTACGTGTTTTGAATATGAAATTGTAATTTCTGGTTCCCATACAGAGGACGGAGTTACCATCTTTAAACCCCATTCACCTATATACATTACAAAAGGCACCGCTCCAAAAGTTAATTGTGTTAAATTTCCTTGACGGAGACTGTTGGGAAATTGTCAGCTGAACAAGGTCTATATCCAATCAGATGCAAACACCAGATGCAAAATTTGTCTGTCCACACTTTTAGCATGTATGGAAGAATCTTTTAAGCTGGGTATTCACTAGTAGAATTTTGTTTACAATCATTTTAATAATCTTTGTACGATTTTCTAATCGTTAATGGGGTCAAATAGCTGTCTGCTTTTGTCCACAATGATGAGAAAATTTGAAGCAGCAGGATGGAAATGTATTTTTTGCCATGTCAACTGGAGCTGCACGGATAATCTCTAACAAAACGCGATCTCGATTCAACCCCCCTCATGATCTTAATCCAGCATTTCCATGATTCATGTAAACAGTGCAGAGCAGTTCTCCTGCTCACATCTGTCAAAAAAAAAAGCAGCCGGAAATATTTATCAACATTGCTAAGTGCTGAAAGAGAGATAAAAATAAACATTGTATCCTTCTGTTTTTTTAGAGATCAAAGAGATGAACTTTGGTCTGTAAATCAGGTCAGTTTAACCACTTAAAGACTAAGCCTTTTTCTGACACTTGTTGCTTACAAGTTAAAAATAAATAATGATTTTTTGATACGGACTTATCTGAAAACTCAATTTCTTGAAGTACATCACAGGACACAGCCATAAATCATAACATATATGGGTTATATAGCCATCTACAGGTGAAGGACACTGGAAACCAATCAGAAAGGATGCCCTGTATATATAACCCCTCCCACACAGGAAGTACCTCAGTTTTGTCGCAAGCAATAAAGGCCCCAAAGAAGAAGGGAGGGACCTCTGTGTCCCGTGATGTACTTCAAGAAATGGATTTTACAGGTAAGTCTGTATTCGAAAATCAATTTTTCTTTTCGTACATCAAGGGACACAGAGCCATAAATCATAACATATGGCATGCCCCAAAGCAATACATCTGAGGGGAGGGGGACACCATAAAATACCGCCATCCGACCACCAAAAGGATTACACCGCTGCCTGCAGAACACTGCGGCCAAATGCAGATTCCTCCTGGGTCCCAACATAGATAGAAACGAGTGAACATATGCACCGATGACCAGATCGCATCCTTGCAAATCTGAGCCATAGAGGCTTGATGGAGATGTGCTCAAGAGGCACCTACTCCTCTGGTAGAATGGGCCTTTACAGGAAAAGGTGAAACCTTCCATTCTAAATCATACGCCTGGGTAATAACCTGTTGAATCCAATGAGAAATCGTAGACAGATTTTGTCAACCCCTTCCTGGGCCCTTCTGGCAGCACAAACAAGCTCTTGGTTTTACGAATCCGAGCTGATCTCTCCAAGTAAAACTTAAGTGCATGCATTACATCAAGAAAATGCAATAACTTTTCCTCCTGAGTGAGGATCTGGAAAAAAGGAAGGTAGTATAATGTCCTGATTCAAATGAAAGGCGGACACCACCTTGGGCAAAAAACCTGGGTGTGGACGTAGAATCACCCTATCTTGATGAAAAATCAAGAATGGCTCTTTACAAGAAAGAGCTGCTAGTTCCGATACCCTTTTAGCTGAAGTTATCGCAATCAAAAAGACAAGTTTTCTAGTCAGTAGAACCAGAGGTTCAAAAGGCTGCTTTTGTAAAATTGCCAGCACCAAATTTAAGTCCCAAGGACACAGTGGTGGCTTCACAGGCGGAAGCAAATGTAACATTCCCCGGTTGAAGGTCTGAACCAACGAATGGGAAGTGATCGATTCTTGGAAGAAAACTGACAAGGCCGAAATTTGCCCTTTAATAGTGCTCAGGGCTAATTCCATATCTACCCCTGCTTGAAGGAAAGCTGGAAATCTTCCGATGATATATTTGCAGGGATGCCATTTCCTGGCTTCACACCAGGCAATGTAGGACTTCCAGACTATGTAATTAATGTTTCTAGAGACTGGTTTCCTAGCATTTATCAGCGTATTAACTGCAGGGCCAGATACACCCTTCAAGATTAAGGCTTCAATGGCCAAGCCGTCAAATTTAGAGACTGTACAGCAGGGTGGAATATCAGACCTTGAGAGAGTAGGTCTGGACGCAGTGCAAGAGCTTAAGGCCTCATCACTGCCAACCTTTGGATTTGTGCATACCAAACCCTCCTTGACCATGCTGAAGCTACTAGGATTACTGGTTTCCCCTCTAGTTGGATCCTGCGTAACAGACACGGTATCAGCTACACCGGAGGAAATATAAATCAGGGAATACTCCTCTCAAGGAGTCACAAAAGCATCCACTCTGACTGAGAGTGGATCCCTGGTCCTGGACACAAATCTCTTCAACTTGGTGTTGACGCTGGATGCCAACAAATCTGCATCTGGGACCCCCAGCGTAGGCAGATTGATTGAAAATTCTCAGGATGTAAGGACCATTCCCCCGGAAACATCTGTTGACGGCTCAAAAAAACCTGCCTGCCAGTTCTCTTCCTGGAATAAAAAAACTGCTGTCAGGCATGGCACAAACCTCTTTGCCCAGGATAGGATGATATCCAACTCTTTCTGGGCTGACTGACTTTGTGCCTCCTTGATGGTTGATATAAGCCACGGCTGTGGCATAATCAGTTTGCACCCTGACAGGTTGACCCCGAAGTCTGGGCATCCAGTATTTCAAAGTCCGATTGACTGCTCGGATTAACAGAATGTTGATGGGGAGACTTCTCTCTACCCAAGACCATTTCCCCTCCAGAACAGCTCCCCAGCCGGAGAGACTGGCATCTGTAGTCACTACTTTCCAGGTCACTGGAAGAAAGGATTTCCTCTTCTCAAGATTTCTGGTCAACCACCACCAATTCAGACCCTGACGTACTCTTGGTACCAGAGACATGGACCAGTCCAGAGACTGAATGTGGACACCATCTTCCCCAGTAACATCATGCTAAGACGAATAGAAGAATATCTCAGCCTTACTATGGACCGGACCAGATCCTTCAGGTCTGTGACCTTTCTTGTAGGCAAGAATATCTTTGCCTGTAAGACGTTCAGCTGGACCCAAACAGGCGTTGGTGTGCATGCCCAGGCACATTACTGGGTAGACAGGAAGAAATGTGCGCATGCGCGTATGCGAACGTGCGTACACATTTGGCGCCAAATGGCCTATTTAAGCTGAGCAGTAACAGGAGCACATTGCTGAGTGGTCTTTCAGCTTGTTCCTGATGACCTGTGCCCTGACCTGCTTCTGGATTACCCGTACTGACCCGGCTTACACTTGACTCTCCTTTCGATTCCTGCCTGCCTACATGTGACCCCGGCCTGTGATTGACCTTGCTCCTGTCTTATGCCTTTGTACCTCGCTGCAAGATTGTGTACCAACTTCGGGTTGTATCCTGACACTGCTTCCGTCTCACGTTCCTGTACCCGCACTGCCCGGCTGTTGACGACTCCTTGGCTTGTGTTCCGGCTTCACTCCTGCCTTCTCATCCACAATCACAGAGTTCCAGTTCCAGGTGCTCATCCGGTGATCCACAGCCATCAGTCTCCTGTCAAGGCAACACCTGCTATACCGGCTCTCGAGCCACTCTGTGCCCTACACCGCCTGTCATCTCTACCAGGGGTGTGGGACAGGAGGTGCAAGAGAAGCCCCCTCTACAGCTCGATCTCCACCAGGTACATGATAGTACCACTATGCCAGAAGTCGGAGACCAAGAGAGGGGCTTCACCTCTAGAGACATTATGTCAGCAACTTGCCTCGCTTACCCAAGCAGTCAAATCCCTGCAAGAGGGCTACTTCCAGCTAGAGGGTCGCATCCAATCCATGGCCTCCACATCAGCAACCCCTGCACCTGGGCTCTCCTTGCCTGAATGGGCCCTATCCGCACCTGCAGTGGTTATGCCACAACTGGAACCTCAGGTACCTGCTCCGGAACGATTTTCGGGTGACCGGCACAAGTTCCGGGCTTTCAGGAACTCTTGTGAGATATACTTTGCCCTGCAACCACAGACTTTCTCACTTAAATCCACCAAGGTGGGGTTTGCGATCTTTCTGCTTCTCAGGGAACCACAATCCTGGGCCCATCGTCTCCTGGAACAAAATAATGCATCCCTGAACACAATCACATTCTTCGAAGCAATGGTGCAGCTTTATGATGATCCCCAGCAATCTGTTACAGCTGAAGCAACCCTACATGCCCTACAGCAAGGCCGCCGCCCTGACGAAGACTATGTCGCAGAATTCCGTAGGTGGGCCTCCAATACAGACTGGAATGATGCAGCCTTATGGCATCAATTCCGTCTCGGCCAATCGGAGGGCTTTAAAGACGAACTTGCCAGAGTGGGTACGCCTGGTTCCCTTGATGACCTCATTGGTCTCGCTATCCAGCTTTGTTGCAGGCTCAGGGAGAGGAGAGCGGAAAGAGCCGGTAGTGCCAGACCTACCTGGATGTTTCCACAAGTCCCGTTGCCTCCGGCATTTTCTCCATCTACCACTTTCCCAGCAACCTCCAGCGTGGAACCCATGCAACTGGGGCTCTTACGCTCCCCACTGACCACTGAGGAGAGATTACGAAGACGCCGGAATAACTTATGCCTCTATTGTGGGGAAGCAGGACATTACCTTCAGAACTGCCCTGTGAGGCCTAGTAAGTCTCAGTCTGCTCTCTCTTCTTACCTTCGCTAACTGTTCTAGGAGAGACCGATCCACTCACATTACTCTACCTCTCTCACTACAGATTCTCGGGAAAAACATCCAAGTCCCAGTCATCATTGACTCCGGCTCTTCCAGCTGCTTCATGGACAGTGACTTTGCTCAGCGTCATCAAATTCCCCTGCAAGCAAAGACCCACCAGCTATCTATCTATCTAGCTGATGGATCCCATCTTAAGTCTGGGCCTATAACCCAAGAAACCTGTCCACTACTGGCTATATCTAATAATGGCCACCGAGAATACTTATGTCTGGACATTATCCCATCTCCTCTGTTCCCTGTTATTCTGGGCATCCCGTGGTTACAAGCACACAACCCCCAGATAAACTGGAGATCAGGAGAAGTGGTATTCCCATCTACCTATTGCCAACAATACTGCTTCCAGTCCAGTCCTGTGAAACCTGTACCCCTTCTGGGTCTACAACCTGATCTCTCTGTATCACAGCTTGTGCCTTCTGTATATCATGAGTTCTTGGAAGACTTCGATAAAAATAAAGCAGACATCTTGCCAGCCCACCGTCCTTATAACTGCCCAATCAAACTTTTTACCAGGTGCTGAGATACCTTTTGGGCATATCTTCCCTCTTTCCGAACTGGAACTTGAAGCACTATACCTCTACATTGATGAAAATTTGGAAAAAGGCTTTATCCGGCCCTCTACGTCCCCTGCAGGGGCTGGTATCTTCTTTGTTGAGAAGAAAGATCATTTTCTACGCCCCTGTGTCGATTATCGGGATTTAAACAAAATTCCTGTCAAAAACAGATATCCTTTGCCTTTATTTCCCAAATTTTTTCAATGTTTCATGGCAGCCACAGTATTCACAAAACTTGAATTACGAGGAGCATACAATCTAGTACGGATCCGCGAAGGCGACGGATGGAACACCGCCTTTCGCACAAGATTCAGTCACTTTGAGTACCTTGTCATGCCCTTTGGATTGTGCAATACTCCAGCCACCTTTCAGCATTTTGTAAATAATATTTTCAGAGACTTTCTTGATCAGTTCATGATTGTTTACCTTGACGACGTTCTTATCTTTTCAGGATCCATCTAATTGCACCGTGGACATGTCAAAAAGGTCCTCGGCCGCCTAAAAGACCATGGATTGTACGCAAAGGCCGAGAAATGTTAATTTGAATGAGAAACAATCCAATTCTTGGGACTTGTCATTTCTACCTCTGGGGTCTCCATGGATCCCCAGAAGGTTAAATCTATCCTTGAATGGCCCACTCCCACAGACAGGAAGAGAACGCAAAGATTCATTGGATTTGCCAACTTTTATCGCAAGTTTATTAAGAATTTCTCTGCCATTATCCTTCCAGTCACCCAGATAGCAAAGCAAAGTACTCGTTTTCGATGGACACCGGCAGCACAAACTGTGTTTGACCAGTTAAAAACCCTATTCACCACAGCACCTATTCTATAACATCCAAATCCTGCATTACCATATGATCTTGAAGTGGATGCCTCAGAAAATGCCATAGGTGCCGTCCTGTCACAGCGTCAAGGCACAAAGTCCCTTCTTCATCCTGTTGCCTTTTCCAGGAAACTCGACAGAAAAGAACTATGACGTGGGGGACCGGGAACTGCTGGCTATAAAGACGGCCCTAGAGGAATGGCGCTACCTGTTAGAAGGGGCAACTCATCCTATCCTGATCTTTACCGATCATAAAAATTTGGAGTACCTCAGGACTGCCAAACGACTAAAACCATGTCAAGCCAGGTGGGCACTGTTCTTTTCCCGCTTCACCTTTCACATTACCTACAGACCAGGTTCCAAGAATGGCAAGCCTGATGCGCTATCCTGCATGTACCCAGAGGATGGAGAATGTCGCCAAGTAGACACAATCCTGCCGGCCCAAAGCTTCCTACTTCTGCAAGCAGATCTGATTAATCCATAAGGGATGTTCTACCACCAGGTACGCGTCTTCAAGAACAAGAGGGACTGTTTCTATTTAACCAAAAGGTGTTTGTACCCCTGAGTCTACGTTCCAAAATCCTTGGCCTGTGTCATGATCATCCCTTGGCAGGGCACTTTGAGATATCCAAGACGATCGATCTTGTACAACGCTCCTTTTGGTGGCCTGGTCTGAGGTCCGACTGCCGGGATTATGTCAGAACCTGTGGAATCTGCATCCGGAACAAGAACGACAAGACCAAATCTTGGGGTCTACTAAGGCCCTTGCCCATTCCCAAGAGGCCTTGGGAAATGATCAGCATGGATTTTATTGTCGAGCTCCCTCCTTCCGAAGGATTCACTGCCATCTTTGTGGTTGTCGATAGATTAACCAAGATGGCCCATTTCATCCCTATGTCGGGAACCCCCTCAGCAATGGAAACTGCCCGTACCTTCATCAAAGAAGTGGTTCGGCTTTACGGGGTACCCAGCAGCATCACCTCAGATCAGGGGGTACAATTTACCTCCAGGTTCTGGAGGGACCTCTGCAGAATATTGAAAATTGAAACCTGCTTTTCCTCAGCCTATCATCCACAAACTAATGGCCAAACGGAGCGAACAAACCAAACCCTGGAACAATATCTCTGGTGTTTTTCATCTTTTTCGCAGGATGACTGGGCATCGCTTCTACCCTTGGCGGAATTTGCATATAATGACGCAGTTCATTCAGCCTCAGGACAAGCCTCGTTTTTTGGGTACTTTCCAGCCTTTTTATCTGACGTGATGCCCGATTCCCTGGTCCCTGCAGTCCAGGAAAGAGCAAAATTCCTTTAAACAAACAACAGAGTGTTGCAAGATGCCATTTCCAAAGCGCAGCAAGACAATAAATAGTTTTTTGACAGAAAGAGAAGAGGAGACCTAAACCTCAAACAAGGAAACAAGGTTTGGCTATCCACCACTAATCTAAAGCTGTCATGCCCATCCAAGAAACTAGGGCCTAGGTATATCGGTCCATTCTCTATAAAGAGACAAATCAACCCAGTGGCTTCATGAACTTTTACTTCCAGAAACACACAAGATTCACCTTGTCTTTCATGTATCCTTGCTAAAGCCTACAAGATTAAACCCATTCCCTGATCGTTAGTCGGATCCACCACCACCTGCAATAATCGATGGCAATGAGGAATACGAAGTTGAGACAATTGTGGCAGAGGCGTAACTAGATTTCTCAGGGCCCCGGTGCAAGAAATCATGAAGGGCCCCCCCACCCCCCGAAAAAGCATATTTTTGACACTTTTTTTTCCCAATGTATAACAAAGTAAAACATTTCTGTTTCTGGTTTCAACGGCGGCAATGGTGGTGGTGGGGGGGGGGGGGATTGGGATCAGTGGCAGCAATGGTGGTGAGGGGGGGTGGGATCAGTGGCAGTAATGGTGGTGAGGGGGGATGGGATCAGTGGCGGCAATGGTGGTGAGGGGAGGTGGGATCAGTGGCGGCAATGGTGGTGAGGGGGGGTGGGATCAGTGGCGGCGGCGGTGGTGGGGAGGGGAGAATGGGAACAGTAATAGTGCTGGTGGACTAAAGAAACACCTCCAAATTCACCCATGAAAGGAAAACAATTGCAGAGTGACCCTATGCGCTCAGGAGTATAGGACACATATAACACAATGCTGCTACTTATATAGAAGTAATTATAGGTAATGAAATCATGTATAAATGTTGTAATATGAATTAGATCACACAATACAAAATAGAAAAATTTCAGTAGCGCAGGAATGGTGGTACCTCCTAGCCACCTGAAGGGCCCTTTCACACGGGCGTTCCGTATGTCCGCAAATCATCCTATTTTTTTGCGGGTGATTTACGGACATAATGTATGTCAATGGCATTGCGGATGTCAGCGGATGACCATCCGCTGACATCCGATTTTCTTCCTTTCAGTTCTGTTCCATTTTTTGGAATGGAACAGAACCCTATTTTTGTTCCGTTGAAAAAACTGAAAGAAAGCAAAATCGGATGTCAGCGGTGCCTATAGACTTACATTATGTCCGTATATCATCCGCAAACGGATGGGATGATATGCGGACATACGGAGCGGATGACACAAGTGTCATCCACTCCGTGGAAAAAAAAAAAAAAAAGCACCGGAGCGGATCGCAATGCGGTCCGCTCCGTGTGAAAGAGCCCTAACGTGTTTAAAGTAAATTGAGATAACCGACTATAATATAATAACTGAATTACTGCACACTTCAGCTTAAAATCATTTCATTTAAAAGTCCATAAACTCAAATGGGCAATAACTTGAAGCACACACACGTACATATATCCACACACATATAAACACACACACATGCACGCACATACATACATAC
The DNA here is from genome assembly GCF_965119305.1 of Pelophylax lessonae. Taxonomy (NCBI): domain Eukaryota; kingdom Metazoa; phylum Chordata; class Amphibia; order Anura; family Ranidae; genus Pelophylax; species Pelophylax lessonae. The sequence continues at coordinate 604,940,464 of NC_138769.1, forward strand.
ACATACATGCACATACATACATGCACACACATACATATATAGATGCACACACGTACAGTACATACACACACACATACAATACACACACATACAGTACACATACACATACACATACAGTACACACACACATACATACACACACACACACACACACACATACAGTACATACACATACACATACATACACACACATACAGTACACACACATACAGTACACATACACACACATACAGTACACATACAGTACACACACATACATACACACACATAGTGTACACACATACATACATACATACAGAAAGCCTTTTTAAAAAACGGCAGAGAGGACTGTACCTTCCTGTAACTCCCTGCCGGCCGGGTATTGCACTGTAGGGGGAGACAGAGAGCACAGCACACTCTCTGCTTTCACTTTCCTATATGAGACCAGCTCCTTCAGTGCCGATTTATCGGGGAGCTCCGGTCTCAGCTGCGCTTGCCACTCCTCATCTCTATACATACAGGGGGCCCTCTCAGGCCCCTTGCAGCATGGGGCCCGGTTGCCATGGTGACCCCTGCGACCCCCTGTACGTCCGCTCCTGAATTGTGGATTGTAGGACAGTACTGTCCAGTACTTAAATAAATGGAGGGGCTATGGCCCAGAGGAAAATTCATGGGAACCAGAAACGAATCTTCATGCTAAAAGACTAATACAAGCTTTTTTCCAGTCTCATCCTGAGAAGATGTTGCAGATGGGCATCCGGAGGTTGCCCATTGGGGGGGCAATGTTAGAGACGTTCAGCTGGACTCAAACAGGCGTTGGTGCACATGCCCAGACACATTACTGGGTATACAGGAAGAAATATGCGTATGCGCACGGGCACACATTTGGCGCCAAACTGCCTATTTAAGCTGAGCAGAGACAGGAGCACGTTGCTGAGTGGTCTTTCAGCTTGTTCCTGTTTACCTGTGCCCTGACCTGCTTCTGAATTACCCGTACTGACCCGGCTTACCCTTGACTCTCCTTTCAATTCCTGCCTGCCTACCTGTGACCCCGGCCTGTGATTGACCTTGCTCCTGTCTTATGCTTTTGTACCTCGCTGCCAGATTGTGTACCAACTTCGGCTTGTATCCTGACACTGCTTCCGACTCATGTTCCTGTATCTGCGCTGCCTTGGCTGTTGACGACTCCTTGGCTTGTGTTCTGGCTTCGCTCCTGCCTTCTCATCCAGCATCACAGAGTTCCAGTTCCAGGTGCTCATCCGGTGATCCACAGCCATCAGTCTCCTGTCAAGGCACCACCTGCTAAACCGGCCCTCGCGCCACTCTGTGCCCTACACCGCCTGTCATCTCTACCAGGGGTGTTGGACAGGAGGTGCAAGAGAAGCCCCCTCTACAGCTCGATCTCCACCAGGTACGTGATATTGCCCGTACTGTGTCCACAAGAAGACCCAAGTATTCCAGATGCTGGACCGGCTGTAAAGCTGACTTTGCCAAGTTCAGTATCCAACCCAGACTTTCTAGTAACTGTACTGTCTGGAGGACATTTCGGCTTAGAGCTGAAGGCGATCGATCTATTAGTAATAGATGGTCCAGATATTCTATTACAGATATCCCTCAGGACTTTAGAACAGCCAATACTGGAGCTAGGATCTTTGTGAACTGTTAGCTGTGGCTAACCCAAAGGGCAGGGCCACAAACTGAAAATGATGGTTTTCTATTGCAAAGGGAGACTTTTGATGAGCCTGGAATATAGGCACGTGAAGATATGCATCCTTGATGTCTATGGATGCTAGAAATTCCTCTCCCTTCAGGGAGGCTATGACGGAACGAATTGACTCCATACGGAAAGTACGAATGCTCAGAAACTGGTTTAGAGCTTTGAGATCTAGAATAGGTCTCACATCCCCGCTTGGTTTGGGGATTATGAACAGGTTTGAGTAAAAACCCCTGAACCTTTAGTTCTCCGGAACCTCTTTGGGCCCTCAGCTGGTCCAACACCAGAAAGAGAGACCTTCTTTTTAGGGGATCTGTCGGTATACTTGACTTTATAAACCGAGGATACGGAAACACCCGAAGTTCCAGTTTGTATCCCTGCAAAATGGTGGAGATGCCCCAGTTGTCTTAGATCGCTTCCACCCAAACCTTTGAGAACCGCAGCAGCCTTCCCCCCACCCGAGTGGGGGTGCCCCTTCACAAAGTAGGCTTAGAGGAAGGCTCTGCTGATCTCTGGGCCCAGGCTTTTTCCTGACCCTGCCACGAAGGCTTGGTACCGGACCCAGATGGTTGAAGCCGTCTGAAATTAGACGCCCTGGTAGTATGAGTGCTGAGGATCTTAAAATAAGGTAGCAATGTACTTCTTCCCCCTGGGAGATCTTTTGGATATACTTATCCAGATCATCATCAAAAAAGGCACTTTTCCCTGAAAAGGGAAGCCAGCTAGTAACTTTTTACATGGTAATTTCGCAGACCACCTCTTTAACCAAAGGATTCTGTGCATATGCACTGTCATTAGAGCAACTCGTGACATTTGCCTTATGGAGTCCGTAAGAGCATCTAATGCTTAACAGATCTGACAAATCTTCCAGATCTGTCTTGGACACTCACTTCATACGATCTTTTAAGACTGACAAACTCCTATGGCTGCTACTGCTGGATGTATCGCAGATCTTGCAACCACAAAGGAGTCTTTCAATAAAGATTCCAACTTATCTGCTGGATCTTTAAAAACCTGGGCATTATCCACAGGGCAGGGTAAACTCTTGTTAAATCGAAGAAATGGCAGCATCCCCAGTGGGTATATTCCATTTCTTAGTAAACTTTTTCCTCCATAGGATACAACAGTGAAAACCTTTTAGGAGGAACAAAAATCCTATCAGGATAGTCCCAATCTGTATCCATTTTTTGCTCCAAGGGCAGATGTATGGGAAACGTCTGAGGACTATTAGGAGGGCGCAATGAGCCTAGAGAGGAAAAGGAGACTTCAGCCATCTCTAAGGGAGAAAATATATGTTCAGACTGGACCATTTTAGTAAGAGACTGAACTAACAATCTCTGGGTTTGAGAGGCTGACAGACAGTGGCGTAGCGTGGGTTGTCAGCACCCGGGGCAAGGCAAGTAATTTGCGCCCCCTAACCCGCGGAATTTTAGCACTCGAGTCTCTTCCACTAGATTAGTTAAAGAAACTCTTACCCCCTAAGCACATGTATTGTTTGTTATGAAAATACTGATGTAATTAAAGTAAAATGCATCTAAATACAAGTTTGAATGACCAGCGTGCCCCCTTTCAATGCAGAATGACCAGCGTGCCCCCTTTCAATGCAGAATGACCAGCGTGCCCCCCTTCAATTCAGAGAGACTTACCGGCAGCGGCGGCTTCTCCTCAGTTCCCCGCATCTCCTCGAGTCCTCCCTCCTCCTCCTCAGCCAATGGCATGCGTTTGCCTTTCGGCCAATCAGGAAGCGGGCCTCGGACCCTCTTCCTGATTGGCCAAGAGGAGGATCCGTGTGACAATAGCGAATTTTCATTCGCTATTGTCACACAAATGGGTGGGCTAGGGTGCACTGCTCTGCGCCCCGGGTCCACCCTTTTTTGAAGCCTATTAGAGCCTCTGGCTCTAATCAGGTGATTAAAAAAAAAAAAAACCCACTCTGTGACAGCGCCAGGCTGCTGACTCACTCGCTGCTAAACTGACTGAGGAGACATGGCATAGGCGGTGCTTGGCTTGCAACGCCACCCACCCTACACCAATGGACAGGTGAGGCAAAGTCCAGCCCCGCCCCGAGCGGACCCGCCCTTTTTCAGCCATAGGGCGCCCGCGCTGGACATCTCACAGCCTAAAGATGGAGGCAGCCGAAGAGAGTGTGTGAACTGTGTATGTCAGAGTCAGACAGACAGAGTGACACTGTGGATGCGCCCCCCAGATGTTGCGCCCGGTGCGGCCGGCCCCCCCTGCACCCCCCCACGCTACGCCACTGCTGACAGAGACTCCTCTGACCCTGAATCCCCAGAAGTGGAAACCTCAGCTTGACCTTCTATAGGGTCATCATCAGCTACTTCTTCCACACCCTCTGCCCAATCCTGAACTGAATTAAGGGGGTGGCTCAGTTGAGGGGGATCTATCACGTTTCTTCCCTCTTTGTGATGCTGCAATCATGTCCGCGATCTTACTCTCAAGGCTGGTTAATCCTGATGCCAAATTGTCCTTAGTGACGTAAGTTGCAGCAGAAGCACCTGGGGTAGCTACTATGCCTGACAACTGTAATGGCTCAGATTGGCTGGTCGCAGCTGGCTCTTCAGGGGGAGTAGACACAGAGAAAGCACAGCTAGGACCTTCAAGGCCTGACGGTGACATCAGTGCCCCTTCCAACTGTGCCCCCCCCCAGCCCTTTTTGGGGCAGACATTGCTTTATAGCAAGACAAACTTGAGGTACTACCTTCAGTGTACCCAAAGGCTTGTGTCAAGCTTATACATCTTAACACACACAGCACTGATTATCCCAAGATACAGGACCTGTTTGTGCCAGTAACATACACCCACAGTGACTCACGCAACCCAGCTGTTGCTGCTCTGTGTCCCCTTCAGCCTCAGCCTCAGCCGAGGCTAGCGCATTGGAAACAGTTCCTTCTAAATTGCGCCCATTTATGCTGTACTGCGCATGCATGGTGTGCTATGTGGCGTCCACGTACAAGCCAATCGCAATCAAATATGCCCTACATGCCGCATATGTCTGTATTTAAAGGTGAAGATTCTCGCGCGTGCGCAAATAGGCCTTCGCCACAGACACGCTATCAAGGGGAGAGATGAACATGTGGGTGCTTATGCGCAAAGGCGAAAACCGCAACAACATGGAGTGAGAGCAGTCTAGGCCGAATTTTGTTTGTCACAGCTGATACCTTTCAGGTGATCAGCCCAGGGCAAAAAAAACAGTGTGATAACAATAGTGTAACGGAGCAGCTGGCTGAGCCTGACGTGCAGAGGTAGCCTCGCAGGATCTGGTGGAACAGGAACACAGACAGGTCACTCTGGTAGACAAGGGCTAGCCTGAGGTGTGGAGTCTAAGTGCCAACAGGTCTTCACCAGAGCCTCTGATGGGGAGGATGGATTTTGCTGCGTGCTGAACACCAAGTCGTGGTCCTCAGGATCGCCACATCAGGAGGTGAACAAGTCCAGAACTGGTAGCAGATAAGCAGACAAGGATAAGGCAGAAGAGTAGTCACAGGAACAAACCGAGGTCAGGGCGGGCAACAAACAGACGAAGTGAGGGGCAAGCCGGGAGGTCAAGTCAGTAATGCCCCGTACACACGCAACGATTGTCGGCCGACCGTTCGGCCGTCTTTTGTCCGGTGCTGTTTTGTTGGTTGAAAAGTGCTCAAGACTGCACACGAATTTTGTCGGCCAACAACAACCAACTGCAGAAGTGATGTCATGTTCTGGTCTACTTTTCGTGTGTTTTTTCTTCACTGAGCATGCCCAGTCTTGATCATCACATTTTTGTCGTCCGAAATCTGTACTGACTGACGAACAATCGGCCGTTCTTTGTTGGCCAACAAAAATTTTAAAGCCTGCACACCAGATTTTGTTCGGCCGAGAAGTCGCAGTCGGTTGTCGGAAGCATCATACTAACAAGCCGACAATCGGCTGATCGGACGTTGGCCGAACATTTACGGCCGACAATCGGTGCGTGTGTACGGGCCTTTAGTCTACAGGATACAGCAGATTCAGGATCAGAATACAGGTAAAGCTGCAGACAAGACAGCAAGGAAGTGTGTTAGTTACCCTTATATAGGCCACGTTTGGCACTAAAACGTGACTCTATTGCATGCGCACTGGCGAACGCAAGTTCGCAGTTAAATGGGAACGAGTGACTTCGCGCATGCGCAATCTCGTACGCCCTCGGGATGTCACAGTGCATTCCTCACATTGCCCCCTGCTTATGGGCAACCTCCGGGTGCCTTAAAAGGTCCTTCTTCTGTGAATGGTTGCGAAAAAAACGTGTGGATCAGTTCTTTAGCATGGATATTCTATTCCGGGTCCCAGGAATTCTCTTCTGGACCGTAACCTTTGCATTTGATGAGAAATTGCACTTGATTCCTTCTTTTCCTGCAATCCAAAATAGCCTCTACCTCATATTCTTCATCCCCATCAATAATCACAGGTTCGGGTGGTTCCGAGCTTCTGCCAGGGAAGGAGTTGGGGACTTCAGGTTTTAACAAGGAGACATGGAACACCGGATGGATTCTGGGTGAATCAGGCAGGGATAATTCATAAGAGACTTCGTTGAGTTTTCTCTTGACCGGAAAAGGTCCAATAAACCTGGGTGCTAATTTCTTTGAGGGACAGGCTAGGTGGAGGTTAGATGTAGATAGCCATATTTGGTCACCTGGTTGAAGGATCAGTTCCCCTCTCCTCTTCCTGTCAAAGATCTTTTTAGAGGCTGCTTGTGCCTTAATTATTGCTTCTTGTACTAGCTTACTATTGCGGTTGAGGAAATTAATGGTATCCTGTACTGCTGGAACTGCGGGTTCAGCAGAAACCTCAGGTAAGAAAGATGGGTGAAAACCTTAGTTTGCGAAGAACGGGGATTGCCCCATAGCAGAATGTTTGGCATTGTTGTAGGCAAACTCTGCCAATGGTAGAAGGGCCACCCAATCATCTTGGACAAACGTGGTGAAACAATGGATATATTTTTCCAACGTCTGGTTGGTCCTTTCGGTTTGTCCATTAGTCTGAGGATGGTAGGCAGACAACAAAAACAGCTCAATCTTCAAAGGACCACACAAAGCTTTCCAGAAGCGGAAGGTAAACTGGACCCCTCTATCCAAAACAATATTTGCAGGTACCCCATGAAGCCTAACAATTTCCTTAATAAAAACTTCTGCGGTCTCCTTGGCGGTGGGTGTATTTCTGAGTGGCAGGAAATGGGCCATCTTTGATAGACAGTCAATGACCACAAAAATGGCAGAACAGCCCTCCGATGGGGGAAGCTCCACTATGAAGTCCATGGTGACCATTCTCCAAGGCCTATCAGGAACTGGTAGTGGCCTGAGCAGGCCCCACGCCTTGCTTCTTGCAGACATGCTCCAGGTACAGATGGTACATGAACTCACGTATTCCCTGCAACTCTTTTCCAGGTCTGGCCATCAAAACATACGTTGTAATAGATCCAAAGTCTTATCAACACCAAAATGGCCCGCCAGAAGTTGGTCATGGAATAACCCCAAAACTGTCACTCGAACCTCTTCAGGGACAAAGATCTTGTCTCCTAGCCATAACAACCCATCTCTGGGTACCAGGGACACCTCAGGGAGACAGGGAATATTTGCAAAAGCTTGCTTCATGTGGACCATCAGGTTAGTCTGTAACAATAAGAAATTACCTTCGGACAGGATGGTGTCGGGTACTGGAATTTCCTTAGGATCATCAAACATACGGGAGAGCGCATCTGGCTTGACATTTTTGGATCCTGGCTGGTAGGTAATATGGAAGTAAAATCTCAAGAAGAATAGCGCCCATCGTCCCTGACGTGGCCTCAGCCGTTTAGCATATCTTAGTGTAGCCCTGCCCCCTGGGGAGTGGCTAAGTAAACAGACATCCTCATCACTTCCTTTGCCCTGAATGTTATCCAACCCACTTGACACTATAGGTTCTGTCATTGTAAATGATAAGACACTACTAGAGTTTGCAGTAAAGAATCAGCTTAACTTATCTTTAGCTTGTGTTTAGTAGAATGCACACACAGTTTCAAGAAAATGGTAAACTCAGGAACATTAATAACAACATAGATCCTGAATCCTCAACCTGGAACTGGATAAGGTTCAGCACTCAGGATCAAAAGAGCAATCCTGACATATACTGTATATTGATATAAATGGAGGATTAATATTTTGGGGATCTGTAAATACACTATTCCTCCAGTGTAATGCGAGAGTGACCACAAATCAATGCTTAACAGTAATAAAAGGTAATCCAGTTATTAATAACCTCTCAGCTGCTCTAATATACTGACACTAAGCTATCTATCAGAGTGCACTCTGTATCCTATAGGGGGCCCCCTTTACATTAGATTGCAAGTGTCTCCTGGATGACCAAGGCCTTGCTAGTCTTCACCGGCAAAGGTGTCCTCAACCATTCCAGAGAAAGCATTTGTAATCCACAGTAAAAGGTGAATAATTTACTATAATCCACCACAGGAATAACCATTAATTGTAATCAAAACAAAAAGGGAGAAGATAGGTCTCTGTACTCCACAACTGGTAGTCAATCTAGAACTGAAAAGGAGAGCGAGGCCTTCTGATTCACCACGCACTATCCAAGGCTACAGTGTCCTATGACGACCGTTAGAACTAATGTGGCCTTCCGCTAGAACTGCTCTGCAGACCCTCCTCGACTCAGTCTAGTAGTACAGTAGATACTTTAAATCGGATTTCTCTCACCCAAGGTGATGAACTCTGTATTCCACAGTCCACTCCAGCGGTGTCCCGCTCTCTTCAGCGACACTCACGGCCTCTCAGGGCGTCCCTCCGCTCGGTCAACCACCGAGATCCTTCCGCACACCGCTCACTCTGTCTCCGGTGTCTGTCCGCTAGGCCTCTGGCCTATCCTTTACTGCGCTCTGCAGCAGCTCTTTCCCTCCTCGCAGCACGCTGTCCTTGAGGCAAGAGAGCAAACCTTGGCCCCGCTCCCTTTATAAAGACACTCTGCCAGTCTCACTGCTCCCTGGGAGAACAGTTCATTCACACAGGCAATCCATGGTCCTTACTCCTCCCAGAACTACAGCTCCCATAATTCAAGTCAGTACTTTGTGAGACTTTAATGACAGAACGAACAGTCTGAACAACACCAGCCTTGCGACCAGGCTACATTAAATACTCGAGATTCTTGTGATCTGTGAAGGTGAGGATAGGGTGTGTTACTCCTTCCAACAAGTACCTCCACTCTTCAAGAGCAGCCTTGATGGCCAGAAGTTCTCAACCACCAATGTCATAGTTCTTTTCTGCCGGGGAAAGCTTATGAGAGAAGAAGGCTATAAGATGTATTAGATCTTTAATACCCTGCCTTTGTGAAATAACTGCCCCCCACAGCTACTTCTGACGCATCCACTTCAAGGAGATAAAGTAGGGCAGGATTTGGGTGACTCAGGATGGGAGCAGTTGTTAAAAGTCTTTTCAAAGTTGAAAAGGCGGCCTGTGCTTCAGGAGACCAACAGAACCGAGTATTCTGTTTCCTGAGCTATGTAATGGGGGAAATGACATCATAGAATCCCTTGATAAATCTCCTATAGAAATTTGCCAAACCTGCGAAGCGCTGGACCCTTTTTTGTCTGAACGGGCTGGCCAGTCCAAGATGGCTGAGACTTTTTGAGGATCCATCTTAATTCCTTCAGTGGAAATTACTAAGCCTAGAAACTGGATACTTTGCCGCTCAAATTCGCACTTCTCAGGCTTGGTGTATAGTCCATGTTGGCCTAGACGGCCGAGAACGTCTTTGACGTATCCCCGATGTTGGTCCAGAGATGCAGAGAAAATCAAGAGGTCGTCCAGGTAGGCAATAATAAATATATCTAACCAGTCTCAGAATGTATCGTTTACAAAGTTGGAATGGCATCACCAGATATTCAAAATGCCCAAACCTGGTGCGGAACGCTGTTTTCCACTCATCCCCCTCACCAATATGGACCAAATTATAGGCCCCTCGTAAGTGTTACTTGGTGAAAATGGAGGCTGACCTAAATCTTTGGTAAAGTTCTGGTACAAGAAGAAGAGGATAATGTTTTTTGACCGTAACCTTATTCAGTTCCCGGTAGTCCACACAGGGGCAGAGAGAGTGGTCCTTCTTTTCCACAAAGAAAATTTGTCCCTGCTGTGGATGTAGATGGATGGATGAACCCTTTCTTTAGGCTTTCATCCACGTATTCCTTCAGTGCCTCCAATTCACGTTCTGATAAAGGGAAGATCCGACCAAACGGAATCTCGGCTCCTGGAAGTAGTTCAATTGGCCAGTCGTATGTACGATGAGGGGAAAGAGTCTCGGCCACTCGTTTACTAAAAAGGTCCAGATCCACAGTCTCATGCACAGATTGCTTTGTCACAGCTGATGCCTATTAGGTTATCAGCACAGGGTGAAAACGGTGTGTTAGAAAAACAAGCACAGAAGTAAAGCTTAACAGGATGTATTTTGCCTAGGCTTAACATCCATAGTCTCATGCAGAGACTCACATGGCACCAGGGGCGTACCGTGGGGTTGGCCAGAACAGCGCCCGCCAGGGGCGTAGGCCGAGGGGGGGGCGCAAAAACATTGGCAGTGTAGCAGTGAAATGCCGTTCCTCCGTTCTGGCCGGAGCCCCCCCCTTTTATTCACCTCGCCTTCCGCCCATATTTCCAGCTATAGATGTGATCCGGCCCCGCCCCCTGCTCTGTGTTTGTACTCTAAGGTGGCTGTACCCGGCCACCCGGCTGTTCGTGGACAAGTGCTGCCCTCGGCTGCTGAGATGAGCGGAGCGCGTTTCCGCGAGATGCTGCAGCTGTGCTGATCGGAGGTGAGGGGGAGCGCACCCAGTCACAGGTTCACGGGGGGGGGGTGAGAGTAGGTGTATGCGGGGAGCCGGGCTAGGATGCGGTGAAGTATGATGGAGAGTGTGCGGACCGGTATGTGTGACAGGGTGCGGTGTATCAGGCCCTGTCACCCCCTCTCACTCCCTGTCACCCCCTTCTCACTCCCTGTCACCCCCCTCTCACTCCCCGTCACCCCCTCTCACTCCCCATCACCCCCTTCTCACCCCGTCGCCCCCCTCTTGCTCCCTGTCACCTGCCCTCTCTCTCTCTCCCTGTCACCTGCCCTCTCTCTCTCCCTGTCACCTGCCGTCTCTCCCTGTCACCTGCCCTCTCTCTCTCTCTCTCTTCCTGTCACCTGCCCTGTCTCTCTCTCCCTGTCACCTGCCCTCTCTCTCCCTGTCACCCCCTCTCTCTCCCTGTGACCTGCCCTCTCTCTCTCTCTCTCTCTCTCTCTCTCTCTCTCTCCCTGTCACCTGCCATATCTCTCTCTCTCTCCCTGTCACCTGCCATATCTCTCTCTCTCTCCCTGTCACCTGCCATATCTCTCTCTCTCTCCCTGTCACCTGCCATATCTCTCTCTCTCTCCCTGTCACCTGCCATATCTCTCTCTCTCCCTGTCACCTGCCCTCTCTCACTCCCTGTCACCCCCCTCTTTCACTCCCTGTCACCCCCTCTCTCACTCCCTGTCACCTGCCCTCTCTCTCTCCCCGTCACCTGCCCTCTCTCTTTCTCCCTCCCTGTCACCCCCTCTCTCTCCCTGTCACCCCCTCTTTCTCTCCCCCTGTCACCCCCAGTGACGGCCGGCCAAAAGGGGGCGCAGGGGTGCCTCCCCCCAAAAAAAAGAAGAAAAAAAAGATTAGATAAAAAAATGTCTATTTTTCGCCCACTAGGGGCGTCGGACCTAGTGCTGGGTATGGGGGGGGTGGAGTTTTTGACCCCACCTTCGACTTGCAGAGGCGCCGATTGGCGCTCTTCTGGGGGTCATCGGGGCGCAGAGCAATGCGCCCCGACACTCCCCACTTTGGCGCTGTCCTGGCTGTGATTGGTCCAGACTCCAGCCTGGACCAATCATAGAGGACATCCCGGGTGATGTCGGGTGGGGGGTGGTGCGTTAGTCATGCACCGTCCCGACGTCACCTTCCTGCCCGCGGTCAGACTGAGGAGGGAAGTGATGGAGGGCAGCGGTGCGCATGCAGCAGGACGACAAGGAGGAAGAAGGAAGAAAAGACGTCCAGATGACAGGAGAGACCAGCAGTCACCAGAGTCCGATCGAGTCTCCCGACTCCTAGGTCCCAGGCAGGAGCAGAGAGAGCAGCCAGCCAGCACCATGCCAGGCACTGACACAGTCGGTCATCCAGTCGGCGTGACTCGTGAGAGGAGAGACCAGCAGCAGTCACCAGAGTGCCAGAATCCGACCGATTCTCCCGACTCCGAGTCCTGGGCAGGAGCAGAGAGAGCAGCCAGCCAGCAGCACGCCAGCCTCCAGGCAGTGTCGGTTGTCCAGTCGGCGTGACTCGTGAGAGAGACAGCCAGGCCAGCCCAAGAGCAGGACAGGAGGTAAGTGATTCTGCAGTGCAGTTATCACCAGGAAAGAGATAAGATATCAACATGCATTTAATACCTGTCTGACCGCAGATGTTAATTATCCTCACTTCCTTCTGTTTGTTTGTTAACAACATAGATCTGCTGAAGAATTTACTCTACTGACTAGTGTGTATCTGTAACCACATATACTGTATGTATGGTATTTGGTCTGGGATTAAAATGGGATTTGGTTTGCTTGGTTTTCTGCATTAAAGCAGAAACTGTGGCCAGGTATATACTTATTACAAGCCTGCCTGTTCCTGCATTTGAGCTAATCTCTTCTGTCTTTGGTATTCTGGACTGACCTGTTTTGGCTTTGGCTTCTGATCATATCTGCCTGTATGCTATGTACAGTCACGCTGTGTGTTTGTCTGTGTGCAGTGTCCAGCTAGACCAGGGGTCTCCAAACAAAGGGCCATTTTACTGTCCTTCAGACTTTAGGGGGGGCAGACTGTGGCTATTGAGAGTCCCGATAGAAGTGGGAAAAATAATGCCCCATATTTGGTGTCAGTGAAATTAAATTTTGCCTCATTGTTGGTTCCATTGGGAGTAATTGTGCCCCATCATTTCGTGTTATTAGGAGGAATTGTGTCCCTTTATTGGTGTGAGTGGGTGGAATTATGCCCCATTGTTGGTATCAGTAGATGAAATAGTGCCCCAAGGGCTGGATAAAAGCAAGCAAAGGGCCACATCTGGTCCCAGTCCGCAGTTTGGAGACCTCTAAACTAGACAATTCCATGGGTCATATATTGGCGTTGTCATGTAAAAAAAAATCCATCTGTACCTTTAAAAACGCTACTGAAGGCTAGGTGCACCCAGTTCTGGTATCCCAGCGAGAGTCATTTCTCATCAATTACAATGTGGCGAACGCAATTTTTTACTGTGTTTTTTGCCGCAAATCAATACCTATTACATTTTTCTTTTTGCGCCCACCCAAAAATTTTGAGCACCAGCCGCCACTGGTCACCCCCCTCTTTCTCTCCCTGTCAGCCCCCTCTCTCTCTCCCTGTCACCCCCCCCTCTCTCTCTCCCATCTCTCTCTCTCTCTCCCTGTCACCCCCCTCTCTCTCTCCCTGTCACCCACTCTCTCCCCTGTCACGCCCTCTTTCTCCCTGTCACCCCCCCCTCTCTCCATCACCCTCTTTCAATTCAATTCAATTCAAATAAGCTTTATTGGCAGGACCAAATACATTTTAGCATTGCCAAAGCAGTTGAGTTGGCGGGGGGGGGGGGTAATATAAAGGGGGAATGGGGGGTGGGTCCATGTAAAGGATTTTTAAGTCCTCAGTTTTTCATGTCCCTCTCAGTCTGTGACACGCTGTCACATATTGTGATATTGTGCAGCTATTCTCACCATTGGCTCCTCTTCTCCCAGTAGGATTTGGAGTTTCCTCTTCTCTTCTATAGAATGGAAGTCCGGGATGAAAGCAGAGTCTCTGGAAGTGAGTGTCCCTCACTGATGAGTACTTAGGGCACTGTAGCAGGAAGTGGTCCTCGTCCTCCAGGACCCCCTGGTCACACTGCTGGCACAATCTGCTCTCCCTGGGCTTGTAGGTTTGTCTGTGCCGTCCTAATTCCATTTCCAGGCTGTGGGCGCTTAGTCTGTACAGGCTCAGGGTCTGTCTTTGGGCTCTTGTAGCCCCTCCAGGTATGGGGCCAGTTTGTAGTCTCTCTGCAGTGACTGGTAAACAGTTAGTTTCTTCGAGTTTGTTATTTCATTTCTCCATTCTTCAACATATTTTTCTTCCGAATAATTTGTTATGTTTTTTATTTGTGATTTTGTCAGGCCAGACTGTTGGGAGGTTGGGATAGACAAGGCGCTGATGAGTTGTTGCAGGCCGCTAGGCTTGGGCTGGTTCTTATCGGTCAGTAGGGCCTTATGATGGTACGAGTCAGGACTGCTTTTTTGTAGATGATCCCAGAATGATAGCGCCCTCTTCTGTATTGCAAGAAGTAAGGGAAATCTGCCCAGCTCAGACCGGCAGGCACTGTTAGAGGTGCTCCGGTGGACTTGGAGGAGGTGCTTGCAGAATTCCACATGGAATATTTCTGTCGGGCTTGAGTCCCATTTGAATTGGTCTGGGTAGAGGACAGGACCCCAAATCTCACTGCCGTAAAGAAGGATTGGGGTGATGACGCTATCAAAGATTCTAAGCCAGACTCTCACTGGGGGTTTTAGGTGATACAGCTGTCTCCTGATGGCATAGAAGGCTCTGCGTGCCTTGTCTTTTAGTGCCTCTATGGCTGGCTTGAAACTTCCTGATTGGTTGATTTCTAGGCCGAGGTAAGTGTAGTTGTTAGTTTCCTCGAGTGCGGCTGTTTAGTGTAAATGAAGAGCTCTTTGTGTTCTTTTTTTGGAAGACCATGATTTTTGTTTTCTTTGGGTTGATAGGTAGTGCCCATGTGGCGCTATATTTCTCCAGCAATTCCAGGCTGTCTTGTAGGCCTTTCTCTGTTGGTGACAGAAGTAGGAGGTCATCTGCATACAGCAGGAAATTCACCTTGGTGTCATGCAGAGTCAGTCCAGGTGCTGGAGAGGATTCTAGAGCTCCATCCAGTTCATTGATGTAGATGTTGAAGAGGGTTGGACTTAGACTGCAGCCCTGTCTGACTCCTCTGGCCTGCCGGAAGTGCTCTGTTCTTTTTCCATTCACCTTTACGATGCAGCTGTTCTCTGTATATGAACCCTTGATGACATCATATGTTTTCCCTCCTATTCCACTCTCCAATAGTTTGAGGAATAAGCCTGGGTGCCACACTGAATCAAAGGCCTTCTTAAAGTCCACAAAACAGGCAAATATCTTCCCATGTCTTGTATTGTGGACATGGTTCTTGATCAGACTGTGCAGGGTGTAGATGTGGTCTGTAGTGCGATGGTTTGGCATGAACCCTGCCTGACTTCTGCTGAGGACGTTGTGTAGTGTCAGGAAGTTGAGGATCCGTTTGTTGAGGATACTGTTGAATAGTTTCCCTAATGTGCTGCTGACACATATCCCTCTGTAGTTTTCTGGATCATACTGGTCTCCACTCTTATGGATGGGTGTTATGAGGCCTTGGTTCCATATTTTAGGGTAGTGACCAGCACTCAGTACCAGATTGAACACTTTACATATTGCAGCATGTACGTCTGGGGAGCCATGTTTAATCATTTCAGGCAGGATTCCATCCATCCCACTGGCTTTTTTAGTTTGCAGGTGTTGGATTTTCTCTATTACTTCTTATAGTGTAATTGGTACATCCAGGGGGTTTTGGAAGTCCTTGATTTTTTCCTCCATATCGTGTAGTCTTTTGATGATGTCTTTTTGTTCTGCAGTTAACTCCTCTTCTGGGATATCTTTGTAGAGGTTCTTAAAGTAAGTGAGCCAGATGTCGCCATTTTGGATGTGGAGGTTGTTTTTCCTGGGTGTTGAGCCGATATTCTTCCATATTTCCCAGAAAGAATTTTCCTGAAGTGCCTCTTCTAACTGTTGAAGGTTGTTGGAGATGAAGTTTTGCTTTTTCTCTTTAAGGATTAGTTTGTATTGTTTCTGAAGAATGCCGTGGGCTATCCTTAGGTCGCTGTTGTCGGGGTCTCTGTGTTTGTTATTGGAGGCTGTTCGTAAGGTGTTCCTTAATGCTTTGCATTCTTTGTCGAACCATTTATTGGATTGTTTGTTGAATGTTTTCTTGCAGTTGGCTTTTTTCAGCTGGGCTGTTTCTGCTATGGTGTATAGTATATTATGGAAGTCCTTTGCTGCCTGGTTCACGCCTCGTGGGCTTACCTCATAGTTGTTGTTTTGAAAGTTTTCAAGCTGTTTTTTAATGTCAGGTCTGTCAGTTACCTCTCTGTATTTTGTGGCAGACTGTTTTGACCATTTAAATGATGGTGGTAGGTTGCTGAGAGAAGCCTGTCCCCTGCCCTCTCTCTCTCTCTCTCCCCTGCCCTCTCTCTCTCTCTCTCTCTCTCCCCTGCCCTCTCTCTCCCTGTCACCTGCCCTCTCTCTCTCTCTCTCTCTCTCTCCCTGTCACCTGCCCTCTCTCTCTCCCTGTCACCCGCCCCTTCTCTCTCTCTCTCCCTGTCACCCGCCCCTTCTCTCTCTCTCTCTCTCTGTCACCTGCCCATTCTCTCTCTGTCACCCGCCCTCTCTCTCTCTCTCTGTAACCCGCCATCTCTCTCATCCCCCTCTCTCTCTCTCTCTCTGTCATCCCTTCTCTCGGTCACCCCCTCTCTCTGTAAAACTCTCTCTCCCTGGGGGGGGGGGGGGCGCCGATACAGTTCCTCACTAAGGGCGCTGGAGACCCTAGGTACGCCTCTGCATGGCACTCAGTCTCTGTTATCTTTTTAAAGGGAGCAGTGCATAACATATTTACAATTTGCAATTATGCCTGCAATTTTTGCCTTCAAGGTTAGCTGTACGTGTACATATTATTTTAAATTGGATTCACCAGTCCTGCCGCAGGATCCTGTTTAAAACAGGAATCCAATCTTCACCCATCACGGCGAGCTTTGTTTTGGCGACCTTCAAAGACTGGGTCCCCTTGTTTTAGAGGGGCCATGGCCTTGGACCTGTAGAGCACCCTGCACGGAGCGCCTTTGGGGTTTTGTATTCCAAGGGTCTGGATCCCAGGGTCCAGCGCCTAAAAAGGACAGCATTACAGGCACAACCTTGTATCTGCTTCCCGAGGTTCAGGCACCATCTTTTTAGTCCATCGACTGCTTTGGATGAATCTGATAGCTATCCCCTTAGATTGAGTGATCTTTGATCGGGGTATGTAGCATATTTTCTTTCTTCTTTGAAGAGAAATGGGGAGAGACTCTCCCACCATGACCATCACCTTTAGACACTGGCGAAAAAATGGAGCTACTTCCTGTGTGGGTGGGGATATATCGGGGGACATCCTTTCTAATTGGTTGCCAGTGTCCTTCACCTGTAGGTGGCTATATAACCCATATGTTATGATTTATGGTTCTGTGTCCCGTGATGTACGAAAATAAATATATTTTTTAGCAGAGATCTTAGAGAATAAAATGGCGATCGTTGCAATATTTTTTATATAACACTGCATTTGCGCAGTGGTCTTTCAAATGCAATTTGTTGGGAAAAAATACACTTCAATTAATAAAAAAAAAAAAAAAAACGAAACAATAAATTTAGCTCAATTTATTTGTATAATGTGAAATATGATGTTACGCTGAGGATCGTAATCTTTATTCTAAACAAAAAAAAAAATCATGATTCTGATTTTATTGAGAATCCTGCAGCTCTAATGTCAACTACAGTATGAAGTATGATAAGTATGATCCATCAACACAGTACCATGTTCAAATTTGAGGTGGCAGATTCAGCTGCACTTCTTTTTGAAGTCATCCATTCAAGAAACGCAAATCTACTTAAAAGAGAAGTATGGCCAAAGCTTTTTTTTTTCTCTTGTGAGTCACAGGAGTATACTTACTTTTGCTCTCCTTTGACACAGAATCAGCCAACAGTGTGCTAAAGTCCACTGTCAGCTGACATCACAGAGCTGCTGCAGACTCTGGAAGGATCTCAACCAAACCTCATTGACAGCTGGCTGTGAAACTTAGCGCTTGGCTGAGATCCGAAGCCAGATACTCCTGGCCTCCTCTCCAGCCCAGCACTCCAGTGAGCAGGAGAGACAAAGTGGAGAACAGTGACTGGCAGTCACTATTCTCCATTCTAAAGGTACCACGAACTGAACGATCAGCAGTCACACGATCACTCAGTTCTCGGACTTAGAGCCAGCATGGGACAGCTGCAGCATCAGTCTAATCCGGTTGAGGGGAGTATGTAGGTTTGGTTTTTATATACACCATACATCATCTTTAAGAGTTTGCTCTACATACAGATTATCAAAAATTATACAGAAAACGGCAGTTGATCTAATTTACAGCAGGCTTTCCGTCCTGATTTGTTTTTTTCCTCCCCAACATACATTTATATTCATCTGGTTTCATTCTTGATTTTAACAATAAAAACAGTTTGCATATGCCCTGCTTTAAAATATTACAGAGTTTTGTACCCAATACCAGATAACAATATCTGCATAAGAACACACCAGATAATACTAGATCCAAGATAAGTCTAGTATAGAGTAAATCTAGCCATCAAGGTTGAATCACTCTGAGCTATACTTTGAAATGAATACTGTGAGCGATATATGGCTGCTTTGTTTTAATATTATCTTACATAATAGATACTATTATTGATAAACATATAATATTGCTGAAATGATCAAAAGGTTAATGTACCTCTGTGAGTGGACAATGGATCTGTGCATACCATTCCTGACTGTATAGACAAATCTGGATGCCCTGACCAATGAACAGGAAGGCCCATACTATTACATTGAACACTGGACTTTTTCGCTTGTCATTGATTGCAAAATTAAACAGGACTAAAAAACACAAGAATATACAGAAAGAGATTAGTTATTCACAGTACAAATATTTCTATACATAACATACTGTATGCAAACCAGAGCAAAAAGAAAAAAATCAAGTCTACTACAACAATCGTAGTCTTTATCAAGCTTCTTCAGCATTTTTGGTCTTATGTCATTTTCTAATTTTTTGAGATACTGAATTTTGGGTTTTCACTAACTGTAAGCCATAATCATCAAAATTAAAAGAAAGAAATGCTTGAAATATATCACTGTGTGTGTGACGCATCTATATAAAATAGGAGTTTCACCTTTTGAATTGAATTCTTGAAATAAATTAACTTTTTGATGATATTCTAATTTTATATTTATTATTATTATTATTATTATTTTATTAAACGGCTTGCAGTGATGTTTTTTTATGTTAAATTAGAGACTTGCACTTCTTCCACCATGTTTGGTGGTTTCTGATAAAACCCACTTCATTTGAACCTTCAAAAACACAAGCAGAAGAGACCTGCAAGATTTTCATAAATCCAAATTGAGCCAAACTGTAACCTAAAACCCACATTCCTGCCACTTGATACCAACAATACCAATAATAAAAGGTTAAGCTTAAGAATGACCTCCATCTGTACCTCCTAAAATAGCAAAGAGGCAAAACATAACCGGGTAAAAATACCCAAGTGACACTGTGAAGGCATATTCATGCACAGAAGCAGAAATGAGAAACACGACCAGCATAACTCCTGACCGAAACTTGTTATTCAGCAGCTGAAAACAAAATTAAAAAGAAAATCAATCACGTTTTTTAAAGATGAAACTTATTTTTAAAAGTGGTCTAATTTTGTCTCCCTACCAGTTCCTTACCCACAGAAGGTCTTGGTACACATAATAAAAGAGCCAATCATGGACCAACACATTCCATGTCCGGTAATAGTTTGAGAATGAAGTGGAATTCCACCAGTCCTGAATAAACAAAACAACAATAATAACCGGTATAATTTAAGACTGGAGAAAAGAAAAATGCTTGTGTTGCCCAATAAATTATATTCTGTAATTTGCTAAAGTACATGTTAAAGTGAAACAACAGACAAAAGCCACTACATATATACACAATTAAATTTGATATAGGTTTATTGCTTTCCCCTCATAAATTTGTAATTCTGCTCAGCTGTACTTGTAAATCACAAAAACTTCTTCGGATGACATAGTTGATAAATTGACCAATTCTCAGTTCAGCTTAAAGGCCTCCCTTTGTACCAGTATACCATTAATGTACCTCTGTTTCCTAAAAGAAAAAGCTTTCTTTATGTTCTAGAGCAGGCTTTACCTCAGCCTCCAGTGTCTCCTGAAGAAAACTCCATTACTTCCTGCTGTTCAACCCTTAGGATACGAAAACCATTAGAAGGAAGGAGTTCACCAGCTGACCTCATTAACACACCCTGCACCTGCCCTCGCCCTCCAGGAGACTGCTCCTGCCCACCTCTGTAGTAAGCACTGTTCTCCCTCTATACACAGCTATTGATTGTCTTGTACATTTATCTTGCACAGATCGTTTATGTGGCAGAGTGTGCTGGAGCTGAGTGATCACATAACAGTTGATATGGAGTCTAGGTAATCCGAGGGGAGCGAGAATGCCAAAAAAACATATTCCAAATCAGTGGTTGCTGGTGCTCCATCGGTCGGGGCGGGGGGTGTCAGGCAGACCTGACCACGGAACCCCCCCCCCAATCGCTCCAGCCCACACTGCGCACCATAACCACACCCCCTCATTTGTCGGTGTGGGTATTTGTAATTTGCCAGTTCACTCACCCTGTGCTACCCCCAGACTGATATGTGGAGATGGTGGCAGTTTCCCCCCTCAGTCTCCTCCGTGTCCCCCTGCGTAAGTAACCAAACTTCTTACTGAAGAGGGATAAATATAATCTAAAAACCAAAAAAGGTGATGTGTGTATTTTATCAGTCTAAGTGGGAGGTGGACTCATGCATGTATGAAAACAAGGAACAGAGGACATAGGCTGTAAGTTGTAAAAGAGAAAATAAATAACTTGCCATAAAATGGAATTAGACATAAATAGATCAGATGTATATCGATATTTAACCTAATAGTTAAAATGGTGCCCATCTATGCGTCCCATGCTCTATGATGGGAAGTAACTATACCCACACGTTACAAGGGACATGGCTCATAAGCTGAGGAAGAGGGAATATGTGTCTAATCATAATAAAGGTTAAAAAATTTAAAAAATGAGAAATAAAACAGTTCAGGTCTATGTCGATGTTCAGTCCTTTTGGTTGCAAGGATCCTAACCTATACTGTATATCCACTTTGTTTCATTCTCAGACACTTTGATCTTCTTATTATCCCCTCTCCAAAAACTCTTAATAGCATCTATCCTATAGAATATCAGTCTATAGGATTATTGTGGACTTCCAAAAAATGCCTGGAGAGACTATGTTTAGGAAACCCCTTCCTGATGTTATTAATATGTTCCCTAATTTTAACGAACAGGGTTCTAGTAGTCCTCCCTACATGTTACAGCTGACACGGGCACTCAATCGTGTAAGTTTCGTGAGTGGTATTACATGTAATAAGTTATTTGATTTGAAATATACAGTAAAACCTTGGATTGCGAGCATAATTCGTTCCGGAAACATGCTTGTAATCCAAAGCACTCTTATATCAAAGCAAATTTCCCCATAAGAAATAATGGAAACTCAGATGATTCGTTCCACAACCATTTATTCATAAATCCTTCAATTTATAGTCCATATAAAAAGATTATTGCATTGCGATAGGTTGTGTAACCATAAAATGTCCATCCACAAATAGCCGCTTCCACAAGGGGATTGGAAGCAAAATCCAGCAGGAGCTACAGGGTATCAAAGAGAAGAGAGGTGCCTCTAAGTGTAGCAATATGGTTCCATTTAATAAAGGTACAACATTTAGCAACTCACATGGTTGATGAATAAAACAGGCACATCTAAGTATGCAGGCATCCGGGGTAAAGCTGTCCACATAGACCATCCACCGCACCGCCGGCTGCTAGTCTGTAATCCTGACCGGGAAGACCACCCTGCAGTAAAGCGATCTGAAAGCGAGGGGCAGCATGGAAAGGATGACGTAGATGGCGGTGTGGAGGATGGTCCTATGTGGACAGCTTTACCCCGGATGCCTGCATCGTTAGATGTGCCTGTTCCTATCATCAACCATGTGAGTTGCTAAATGTTGAACCTTCATTAAATTTAACCATATTGCTACACTCTTCTCTTTTATACTCAGCTGTGACTTGAGACTACTTGTATATCAAGACATCGCTTGTATATCAAGTCAAAATTTATTTGAAAATTTTGCTTGTCTTGCAAAGCGCTCTTAAACCAAGTTACTCTCAAACCAAGGTTTTACTGTATTATTATTTGCCAGAGACCTAAAACTAGTTATTTTCTTAGGTTGCTTCTTATTGACTTTACAAGGCAAGCACCGGCTGCATCTAAAAAAGCCTTTCATTCAAAAAACCAGACTCATCCAGCGACTGAGACGTGACACCCCTGCAGGGGTTTTTCGTTCTGGTGAGTGTGGTCCTGGGAGAGCGGGGAGCACGAGCACTTTCATTTCCGCCATCCACCTTCATGTTTGTTTGGGACAAATATTTTTATGGACTAGATATTTATTCATATTTTTTAAAGTGTCCTATTTACAGCACTTTTTCACGTTATTGTGTTTGGGGCATATCACCAATAACACATTTCTGTGTAATGGTCCACAGCACTTATCACTTTTTAGGCACTTAGTCACTTTCTGGAGTAGTGTTAAAGAAGGATTTTTTATGGATTGAACATATTTAGCCGTATGTACTTGTTTGCATTTTTATATTTTTTATGATTCTGGTGTATTATATTGTTGTTCACAGTGTCACTTACACACTTTAAACCTTCAACACATGTCATTTTAAACAATATCAATATCAATTATTTGTATTCACCTGAGGTTTATATATTTATTTATTTAACAACTATTACTTATATTACACATTCCCTTATTTTCATATATATATTTTTCTGGTTGTGGTGCACCAGATTGAAATACCACTCACTACTCTCCCTTTAGGCTGCGCCACCTATCCCTCTCACCCCCCTTTTTTTATTAATTCGCTATTATCACACAATTGGGTGGGCTCAGGGCGCAGTGCTCTGTGCCCCGTGCCCCGGGCCCACCCTTTTTTGAAGCCTATTAGAGACTCTGGCTCTAATCACGTGCTTAAAAAAAAAAAAAAAACCCTCTTTGGAATTCATGCATCTGGCACCCTGCATGTAGATTAGGTGGCCGGATGCATGGATGAGGGGGGGGGGGGGAGGGGCGGCGCCAGTGCGCCCCTAATGGATGCGCCGCCACTGTTCCAAATTTAGCAGAGGTGGAGGGGGAGCGTAATTTCCCCTTTTTGGTAAAGTTCCACTTCAACCACCTCAATACTGGGCATTTTCATTCCCTTCCTGCCCAGACCAATTTTCAGAGCTTTCTTTTGGTGGTATTTATTCACCACTGGGTTTTTTATTTTTTGCTACAACCAAAAATGTTGAAAAAAAAAAGTTTCTTCGTTTCTGTCAGAAAATTTTGTAAATAAGTCATTTTTCTCCTTCACTGATGTCCGCTGATGAGTCAGCACTGATGGGCATTGATGAGGTGGCACTTATGGGCACTGATGAGAGGGCACTAATATGCCACATTGATGGGCACTGATAGGCGGTACTAATAGGTGGCACTGATGTGTGGCACTGATGGACACTGAATGGTAGCACTGATGGGCACTGACTGACATCACTATTGGGCACTGTTGGGGCAGCAAAGATAATCAGGGCACTGATGATCAGTGCCCTAAGTATCTTTACAGGTCTCCCCTGCAAGGAGATGCGAGGAGAGCCGATTACCGGCACTTCCGTGTTTATATGTGATTGGCTGTGATTGGACACAGCCGATCACATAGGTAAAGAGCCGCGTCATCAGCTCCTTATTGAGATCGTGGTTACGCCGTGACCCGGGGACACAGCGCGCCCGCGATTGGCATGCTAGAGAGCGATGTGACTGGGGCGACGTCATATGAAGTTGTTCCAGAACAAGAGGGGATCCTACCCGCCGACATTTTACTATGTGCGTCAGGCGGTTAAAAATAAAATCTAAATAAATTCTCTAGATACAAGATGCATGTATATTCTAAGGTGAATCTTGGTCTTCTTTGTGTTTTTCTTCTAAATATTTGCTGTAATCCTGCATGATACAACTCCTGTACCTCTTACTTCTTGAAGACTGGTCACTGCTGCACTTTCTCCTTGTGCAGGGGATTAGTCTTCAGTCAGCACCTATCTCTACTTTTCTGCAGACAGCCTGTGGTGGGTGGACTTGCTGGGTCCCTCTAACAGCTCTGTTCTCTGCACAAGCTATGTACAGCATACTGAGGGTATCATTATTACTTTCACAAGGTAATAATTGGGTTTGCAAAAGCATTTAGTGCACAAAAAGTGAATTTATATCCTTTGTTACCATTTGAGATATACTGATCAGTCATAACAATATGACTGCTGACAGGTAAAGTGGATAACATTGATTATCTTGTGACAATGGCATCTGAAAGTGGGATATATTAAGCTGCAAGTAAACATGTTGTCCCCGAAGTTGAGGTGTTAAAAGCAGAAAAAAATGGGCAAGTGTAAGGATTTGAGTGAATTTGACAAGGGCTAAATTGTAATGGCTAGATGACTAGGTAAGAGCAACTCCAAAACCGCAGCTCTTGTGTTATGTTCTCGATCTGCAGTGGTCAGGATCTACCAAAGGTGGTCCAAGTAAGGAAAACTGGGGAACCAGCAACAGGGTCATGGAATGCATGGCCGCTCAGAGTGCCCATGCTGACAGCCAAAAGCACCTACGATGGGTATGTGATCATCAGAACTGGAGTACAGAGCAATGGAAGAAGGTAGTCTGGTCTTCTTTTACATTATGTGGATGGCCAGGTGCATGTCCATCCCTTATCTGGGGAAGAGATGGTACCAGAATGCACTGTGGGAACAAGGCAAGCCATCCAAGGTAGTGCCTTGCTTTGGACAATGTTCTGTTGGGAAACCTTGGGTCCTGCCATTCATGTGGATGTTACTTTTCCATGCCTCAAAAGGTCAGGGCTGTTTTGGCAGCAAAAGAGGAACATACTCAACATTAGGTGGGTGGTCATAATGTTATGGTGGGTGGTCATAATGTTAAGTCTAATCTGTGTATGTAAATACATTTTTTTGTACCTGGAATTGAGCTATAAAAGTCTACAGCAGCAATGTACTGCTATTGAATATGTCACGGTAAGGGGTCAGTCTCGGAGACCAGTAGCAATAGCAGTAGGCAGGCTCCCACCGAACAGCTGGATAAATATACAAGCAGGTCACCCTGGCAGATGATGCGGGCCTGAGGTGTGGGGTTGAAGCACTAACTGGTATTCACAGAGTTGCTGATAGTGGAGATGGGTTTTGCTGCGTGTTAGTACTAGGTTGCGGTCCTCAGGATCACCCTGCTAGGAGGTCAGCAAGCCAAGGTCCAGTAGGAGATATAGGAGGTAACAATCAAGTAGAAATGCAGTCAGTAAACAAACCAAGGGTCAGTAAAAACAGTGATCGCGGGTTGGGATCAAGTGGAAACGTAGTCAAGGAACAAGCCAAAGGTCAGTAATGGGTGGTAATGGAGATAAGGACAGCTTCAGGTACACAAAGAAGCAAGATATCATCTGGAGAGAGCAAAATCATTTAGCAAACAAGAAGTGCAAAGGCATGGCTTAAATATCCAAGGGTTTAGACAGGATGCTGTCCAGCATCTTAGGTGGCTCAGCAACGAGAGCTACTGTTGGACACAACAGAGGTCAGGGGTTCTGATCCCAGTCCTGACACAATAACTGTGTTACATACAGTATCTCACAAAAGTGAGTACACCCCTCACATTTTTGTAAATACTTTATTATATCTTTTCATGTGACAACGCTGAAGAAATGACACTTTGCTACAATGTAAAGTAGTGAGAGTACAGCTTGTATAACAGTGTAAATTTGCTGTCCCCCTCAAAATAATCCAACACACAGCCATTAATGTCTAAACTGCTGGCAACAAAAGTGAGTACAGAATGAGTACATGAGCAAGATCCAATACGGTTTGGTTTTGGGAGTACTAATTGTTCCACCGCGTCCTCTCCTTGCTTTACCACTTGATACAGCAAATCATTTTTTTATCCTTATATCAGGATCAAAGTGTTTCCCCTCTATCATTTTTATGTTTTCCCTGGCTCTAGTCAGTGTGGAATCTTATTTGTTCTGTACGGAAATCGTCCTTTCTGAAGTCAGGCATCTCACTTGGTCCACTTTCAGAAATAGAGCCAGGCACAACATCCTGTTCATTATTTACAACCTCTGGGTCAGGGTCCACCTCTTCTTGTACCCCAACCATCACAGAAAGAGGGAAAGGCATAACATCAGACACACCCACAATATCGTCTTCCATTTTGCAGTCAAAGGGTTCTGGACTAAGTTCCCTGGGTTCACCTGTAGGTGGAGCACTAGCCCACCTCTTTATTTTCCCAAAATCTCCAAAACTGTAAAATCTCTCCCCACTATAGCCTCATGGAGCAGAGAGGGTACTACACCCACAGAATGTGTCACAGATCCCCATGGGGTATCAATTTCAACTACAGCAGTTTGGTAGTTATGTGTGTCACCGTGTACACAAATAACCCCAATAGTGCTAGGGTGATACTTGGTGCGACTGATAAAGTTGTCTCGGAGTAACCACGCTACCAGAATCTAGCAGAGCTGTAATTGGCTTTCTATCAACTGAAATAATACACACTTGTCTTTCAACACGTTCCTGACATGATGCAGTACACACCCCTTGTGCAGAGAAGGGCATGCGTTTTCTCAACATAACATTATCACATTGCATAGGTTCACCCATTAAAGGACAATTAGCAGCAATATGTCCTAGCCCATGGCAATGAAAACATTTTATAGGTTTTCCACTCAGTCCTTTATATGGCCCCATGGTCCTTCCTGATCTATCAGGCCAATCTCTAGGTCCAGAGCCTACGGTCTCATTATTTCATGCAAATATGTTATGATAACCTCCCGAGCCCTTTCCCCCTGGAATCAGCTTACCAGGATCTCTAGGTTCTCCAGTGCCCTTGGCGAGGAGATGTATCGGCGCCCCCCCCCCCTCCCCCCCGAGAAAGAGAGAGAGGGTTTGACAGAGAAAGACAGAGGGGGAGGATTTGACAGAGAGAGAGGGGGTGACAGAGAGAAGGGGTGACAGAGAAAGAGAGGGGAGGGGGGTGACAGTAAAAGAGAGGGTGGGGGGGGTGACAGGAAGAGAGAGGGGGGTGACAGGGAGAGAGAGGGGGTGACAGGGACAGAGAGGGGGTGACAGGGTGAGAGGAGGGGGGTGAAGGGGAGAGAGGAGAGGGGTGAAGGGGAGAGAGGAGAGGGGTGACAGGGAGAGAGGGGGGTTACAGGGAGAGAGAGAGGGGTGACAGGAAAAGAGGGGGTGACAGGGAAAGAGAGAGGGGGTGACAGGGAGAGAGGGGGTGACAGGGAGAGAGAGGAGGTGACAGGGAGTGAGGGGGGTGGTCACATGGAGAGAGAGAGAGGGGTAACAGGGAGAGAGGGGGGTGATGGAAAGAGGGGGGTGACAGGGAGAGAGAGAGATGGGGTGACAGGGAGAGAGGAGGGGGGTGACAGGGAGAGAGAGATGGGGTGACAGGGAGAGAGAGAGGGGGTGACAGGGAGAGAGAGAGGGGGTGACAGGGAGAGAGAGATGGGGTGACAGGGACAGAGGGGGGGGGGATGACAGGGTGAGAGAAGGGGGGGTGAAGGGGTATCAGAATAGAGATACTCACCAAGGCCGAGATGCCGAGAGCGGTTCGCTGTTGCGACTAAGCGCACTCCGCCCCTCTGGAGGTGATACAGAGTGTGGATGGCACAAAGAGGCACAAGCTACCAGCAGGCAGGGTAGAGCTTGCGTGGAGGTCCTGTAGAACTGGAGCATAGACTGATGTGGATCCAGCAGAAGAAGTAGGTAGAAAGTCTGGAGCAGGCTGAGGGTCAAACACAAGTAAGGAGACAATCCAGGTCACAGGCTGAGGGTTAAGGCACTGGAGACAGGAAGCAAGACTGGGTCACAAGCAGAAGGTCAAGGCACAGGAGACTGAAGGTGAATCCGGGTCGCAGGCAGAGGGTCAAACACAGGTAAGCAAGAGCAAGGTCCGTAAAGCAAGCCATGGTCGGGTCCAGGAGAAGAGCAGAGTAGGTCAGGGTCAATCCGGGTCACAGCAGGTAAATGATCAAAGAGGAAATAGGAACTCAAGTACAGGAAGCTGAAAGAAAAAACAGCAATTCCTCTGAGCACTTGCTCAGCTTTTATAGGCAGCCAGGAAGTCATGTGGAAGTCATGTGGTGCGTGTCATGTGACGGCCAGTCTGCAGCTGAAGGTTTCTCTGACAACGGGAGAGGGGGGGGGTGACAGGGAGCGGGGGGGTGACAGGGAGAGAGGGGGGTGGTGACAGGGAGTGAGGGGGGGGTGACAGGGAGAGAGAGAGGGGGTGACAGGGAGAGAGAGATGGGGTGACAGGGAGAGAGAGAGGGGTGACAGGGAGAGAGAGAGGGGTGACAGGGACAGTGAGGGGGTGACAGGGACAGAGGAGGGGGGTGACAGGGAGAGAGAGAGGGGTGACATTGAGAGAGAGGAGGGGTGACAGGGAGAGAGCGAGGGGTGACAGGGAAAGAGGGGGTGACATGGAGGGAGAGAGGGGGGTGACAGGGAGAGAGGAAGGGGGTGACAGGGAGTGAGGGGGGTGGTGACAGGGAGAAAGAGGGGGTGGTGACAGGGAGAGAGAGGGGGTGGTGACAGGGAGAGGGGGGGGTGAAAGGGAGAGAAAGAGGGGTGGTTACAGGGGGAGAGAGAGGGGGATGACAGGGAGAGAGAGAGGGGGTGACAGGGAGAGAGAGAGGGTGTGGCAGGGAGAGAGGGGGGTGACAGGGAGAGAGGGGGGTGACAGGGAGAGAGGGAGGGGTGACAGGGAGAGAGAGAGAGGGGTGACAGGGAGAGAGAGAGAGAGGGGGTGACAGGGAGAGAGGGGGGTGACAGGGAGAGAGGGGGAGTGACAGGGAGAGAGGGAGGTGACAAGGAGAGAGGGTGGTAACAAGGAGAGAGGGGGGTGACAGGAAGAGAGAGGGGGATAAGAGGGAGAGAGGGGGATAAGAGGGAGAGAGGGGGATAAGAGGGAGAGAGGGGGGTGACAGGGAGAGAGAGAGGGGTGACAGGAAGAGAGGGGGTGACAGGGAGAGAGAGGGGGTTACAGGGAGAGAGAGGGGGGGTGACAGTGGCTCTCTGTACCTGAGAAGCTCCCAGGAGTCCAGGTAGGACAGGATCACCAGCAGAAGGTCAGACGGCAGATCAGCCAGTCCCAGCTCCCCGGCCCCTGCCATCCTCCCCTTCCCACCACCACACCACTCCCTGTTGCACAGGAACATGCCGGCCCCTTCCTGCTGCCGCCTGGAGTGGACACGGCTCCGGAATTGGAGCCGCACGCTGCCTGGGGGCGCCAGGGGCACAGGCTGAGCGGAGGGCGCAACAATCACCGCTAACACTGACAATTTTTTTGCGCCCCCCCCCCTCAGTCTGCGCCCCTGGCGGGCGCCGGTCTGGCCAACCCATTGGTACACCCCTGAGTGTACAGCCTGCAGTGTACAGTGTTGAGAGTTGCAGTAGCAGCAGCATTACTAAAGGCTACCTCAGTCAGGAAGAACTGGAGGGAGCATTGTCAAGGACTTTTGACCTAACCAGAGTGTCAGTAGTCATTCTTCAGTAAAGTACAAGCAAGTCAGTGATTTCAAGCGCCAGCAAGCGTTGGTCGGCATTCAGCCGGCGTCAAGTCAGCGCTGAAAGGCATTTTTCACAAAGTGTACCTAGTTGAGCATCCCACTCATTTCCTTCTCCCATCCCCATATAAAATAAACCAAACAAAACAAAGATGCCGGGCCGTTCATTGTTTCAGATCTCACACTTGGGCATTCAGCGTAAATGTGCTGTTAGTGTTACCGGTGACCATGGCAGACCCACATCAGGCCCAATACCTGGAAATCCTGCTACACAGGTTATAATCATTACTATCTGGGTCATGCGCCACATATAGGTGAATGGACACTGGCAGATCAACGGGAAGTCCTCCCCTATATAAAACCTCCTATACATGAAGTACCTCAGTTTTGCAATGATGATCCCAGAAAAGAGGGGAGGAACCTCTGTGTCCCATGATGTTCTCCAAGAAATTGATTTTACAGGTAAGTATGTACCAAACATCCAATTTTCTTCATCGTATATCACAGACACAGAACAGGTTATAATTAATACTATCTGGGACGTCCCAAAGCAATACACTTGAGGGGAGGGAGACACAATCACAGAAACTGCCACCTGAGAAGGACCTATTCTGCCGCCCGTAACATACTGCAGCCAAAAGGCAGTATCCTCCATGGCTCTGATATCCACCTGGTAAAACCCTGTGAATTTATAAACCAAAGACCATGTAGCGGCTTTGCAAACCTGAGCCACTGACGCCTAATGGTGGATAGCCCAAGATGCCCCCACACACCTTGTTGAGAGCGCTCTCCCCAGAATAGGTAGGACCTTGCCCTTTCAAACTATAGGCTTGAATGATTAACTGGCGGTTCCAATGAGAGAAATAGTTGACTTGGATGCCGCCTGCCCTTCCTGGGCTCTTCTGGCAGCACAAACCAGGATTCCTGAACAGCTCAAGTAAATGCTGACGGCCCAAACTACATCCACAGTGTGCAGTGATCTTTTCCCTGTTGACTGTGGACTAGGAAAAAAGAAAGGCAAGACACTGTCTTGATTCTAGTTAAAACCAGAAACCACTGTAGGCAAGAAAGATGGATGAGGAAGTAAAATCATATCATGATGCAAGACCAAGAATGGCTCTTTACAGGAAAGAGTCGTTAGCTTTGACACTCTGCTTGCTGAAGCATGAGTAACCAAAGGAACCACCTTCCGAGTCAAAGGAGTAACAGAGTTTCTTAAATTTGTTCAAAACGTGGCCTCTGCAAGGACAGCCAAGACAAAGATCAAGTTCCAAGAACACAAGGGTTTCCTGACAGATGGGATTGTCTGCATTACACCCTGCATGAAGTACTAATCAGAAACAACGGTCTCTGGAAAAAAAATGGATAGAGATGAAATGACCCTTAATGATACTTAAGGCCATTTTCTTTTTCCCTTCGGATTGGAGAAAGGAACAGTCTCCCACTAACATAGTTCCAGTGGTGCCACTTCCTGGCTTCACACCATGTATATTAGATTTCCAAGACCTGTAATGGAAGCTCCCTAAAAGTCGGCTTCCTGGTGCTCAACACTGTGCAGAAAACAGGACCCAAGACCATTAGGACTGGCTGGACTGGAAATGTCCAAGGAGCATCCCCAGCAAGATTCACTACATCGGTGTACCAAGCCCTTCTGGGCTAGGCCGGCTAACACTATTGTCAGTGTTACCACCTCCCCCATTCTTTATAAAAGAAGCAGCAGTAGGTAAATCAGGGGGAAGGCATAGTATAGGGAGAACTGGTCCCTAAGGTGTTACCAGTGCATATACCCCTATAACCAGTGGGACTTTCATCCCAGACACAACCTGTCCAACTTGTTGTAGAACCTCGAATCCAGTGGATGCACCTGCAGAGTTCCCCAATGCTGCCAGATTGCAGAGAGCATCTCAGGATGCAGGGACCACTGTCACAGAATTAGTTGCTGATGACTGGGAAAGCCCCCCTGCCAGTTTTCAATACCTAAAATATGTACTGGAAACAGAGACAGCATAGGCTGTTCTGCCCCAGGAAGAATGTGGTTCACCTTCCTAAGCCGCACAACTCCTGGTGCCACACTGGAGGTTCATATATGCCACTGCAGTGACATTGTCAGACTGAGCACTGACGACAAACCTGTGCAACCGGTTCATCCAATAACCCAGAGCAAGGTGTACTGCCTGAAATTCCAAGATATTGATGTGCAGTATTCTCTCCTGTGGAGACCAAGTCCCCTGAAATGTAGCCACATCCAAACCAGCCCCCCAACTAGAGGGCATCAGCGATTATATTCCATATCAATGGAAGGAAAAATGTCCCCTTCTCCAGATTTCAAACATTCAACCACCAATTTGAGCTCTGCAATACCCCGGGGACAGAGCCCTCCAGCAATCCAATCTGGAACCGACTGCTCCCTGAGCACGATTATTGAGATATACTGAGATTAATATCCTCTGCGTCTTCAGCAAGTCTAGCACCGGGGCTAGGAGCCTTGTGAACCCTCAGGGGGCTATGGGCAGCCCGAAGGACAGAGTCACAAAACTAAAATGGAGACTTTTTTTTACTGCAAATCGCAGAAATAACTGCCACATAAAGATATGCATCATTGATGACTTTGAACACCCAAAATCTACCTCTTGCAGAGAGGCCATCACTATTCAGACCGACCACATTTGAAACAGAAGGATGTTTAGAGATGTATCTAATGCCTTGAGACCTAAGATAGACCTCAAGTCCCGTTTGGTTTTGGGGCCGTTACTACAAGAGCAAATGCGAGGCAAAAGGCTGATGCTCTGTGGCGGACCCAAAATGTCCCAAAGAGGCGTATTTAACCTATCAGGTTTCTGCCGGCTAAGACAGAGTGAACCACCTCAGAGACTGCCCTAAGATCCTTTGGCCCGAGATACCCTCAAAACACAGACCCCTCAGATGCCTCCCTCACTCTGGAGGGGAAATGTTTACAGCACCTGGCATTCCCAAGCAGTCTCCCATTCAAGTATTAACCAGGCTTGATCCTGCTTAGGCTGCGAGATCAGCCATGTTCAGGATAATGTGGCCGCAGTTCATTGCAGCTGTCATTGCCACCACTAAATTCTACTACTGACATTCTAATGTGTCAGGAAACACTGCAATGCCAAACACCACAGTGGCTCAGATTGCCATCCGGAGATACAAACACCCCCAGATCACTGGACCTGAAGGCGGTGCACCTGCCTCCCCCTGCTTCCTCTCCCTTCTGGAACCATTTAGATTTCAATATTTTTATTGAAGTAATTGAAATATTAAGACAATGTCATATAAGGCACAATCTTTGAACAATAGTGCAAACAGATGTTAAAACGAACACAAATACGGGAATGTATAGCCCTCAAAATATTCATAGATATAAGACCTCCTGATATTAAGCCAGGAGATCTCAACAATAAACAATCTCGGTAGGAATACCAGTAGAGATAGCAAAACAGTATAGTGAGATACAAATTATTATCAATAGGGTCAAGGAATACATGTCAAATCCACTAGGGACCGACTGCGTGATATTCCATCGAGCCATTTTGATATGCGATACTGGTAATAACTATGTCACAGGGAAAATAGATAGAGGTGGTAGATCCAGGAAAAGGCAAGGAAAGAAAGAAAGAAAAAAAAAAAAAAAGAAAGAAAGAAAGAAAGAAAAAAAGAAAAAGAAAGAGGGCCAGCAAGAAATTCCTTAAGTTAAAGATAAGTATCGCATCCATGATCCCATGTCACATCAAACTTTTTAGTAGAATTGCGATAAGTCTATCATTAACCATGATCCAGCTAAGTTTATTCTTCACGTATTCAAGGAGAACCAACGACTGTTTCCAATATTTAGCAATAGTTATTCTAGCTGCTAAAAATATATATGTAATAAGCTTAAACCATTTTTTGAGGACCTCATCAGAAAACTTTTGAAAGGGCGGGTTCCGGGGATCTACGGATATTACCCCTGTCACTGAATGTATAAAATTAAATATTCAAATCCAAAATATGGTGACTTCAGGGCACTGCCACCAAACATGATGCATTGTACCCATCTGGCCACAACACCAAGAGCAAGTGGGGGATGCAGATGGGTGCATCCTCGCAACTCTGGTCGGGACCAAATACCCATGTAGGAATGTTTTATAGTGTGCTTCAATTAGTGTTGTGTTAATAGATACTTTGGATAAAACATAGGCAATATCTTGCCGATCAGATAATTCAAAAGTGGTATTCAGTTCCCGTTCCCATTGATTCATATAAGGGAGTTTAGTAGTCGGGTCAGTAAGGGTGGCGTATACCGTAGATATCCGTCCCCGTAGGAGGCCCTTCGTTTGACAAGATAGTTCAAAATTTGTAAGTGTTAGGGGTATCTCTAGTAGGGATGATCGAACGGTTCGGGTCGACCATCGGTTCGACCCGAACATTGGCTGTTCGAGGTTCGGCCGAATTCCGAACTATTTGCTGAAAAAGTTCGGAATTCGGCAACCAGAACCGACCCAAAATGCAATGGGACAGGAACTGGGCTTTAAAAGCCCATGATTGGACCACAACCATCAGTAAAAGCCAATTGAGGGGGCAGGAGAATGCTAGGAATGTGATTGGAGTGACTAGGGGGTCCAGAGGCCAATCATTAGTGAATATGCCCCCCAGTATATAAGATAGCCCAGCCAAATTCCTAGTATTGTAATACAGGGACATGGAAGAGAGTGGAAGCAGTTCTGTTACTTCTGCTTCAAAAGTGTCATTTATCAATTATTAGTGTGAGGAAAGGGATATCTAGTGTAGTTAGGGTGCTATTTTCCACTTTAGTTAGAATCAAAAATCTAGTTTCTGTAGGGAAAGTGTTAAGTGCCAGGGTGACCATAGTGTAGTGTAGGGTGAACTGACTCTGACTGCTATGGCAGGGTGACCAAACCCTTCCATGTCAGGGTGACCGCAATAGAGAAAAGATTGTTTCTCTTAGGTCACTTATAGAACAGGGATATGGCTTCTCGCCTGTCACCCTGCTTTTTGCTGCAGGCGTTTATAGGGCTTTTTTGAGGACATGTTTGGAGTCAGGCATGACATCTGAACTTGTGTGTAGGGGTATATATACACACACACATGTATGTATGTATATATACACATACAGTATATAGGTGTGAAAGTAGCAGAACCCTATGCTTGCGCTAATTAAATAATTAACAGGCATATGGCTCCGCTCCTATCACACCTATATATGTGTAAGTGTATAAATACATATAAGTATGTGTGTATATATACCCCTATACACAAGTTCAGATGTTTTGCCTGCCTCCAAAGACCCAGAAAAAATGCCAAAAAAAACGCCCAGGTGTGTTATTGCAGGCGTTTTTTTGGGGTCTTTGGAGGCAGGCATAACATCTGAACTTGTGTATAGGGGTATATATACACACATACTTATATGTATTTATACACTTACACATATATAGGTGTGATAGGAGCGGAGCCATATGGGTGTTCATTATTTCATTAGCGCAAGCATAGATTTCTGCTACTTTCACACCTATATATATGAAGGTGTATATATACATATAAGTATGTGTGTGTATATATATTTATATATATATATATATATATATATATATACCCCTACACAGAAGTTCAGATGTTATGCCTGCCTCCAAAGACGCCAAAAAAATGCCCAAAAAAACTCTAGCGCCAAAAAAAAAACGCCCAGGTGTGTTGTTGCAGGCATTTTTTTGGGGTCTTTGGAGGCAGGCATAGCATCTGAACTTGTGTATAGGGGTATATATACACACATACTTATATGTATTTATACACTTACACATATATAGGTGTGATAGGAGAGAAGCCATATGGGTGTTAATTTTTCCTTAGCGCAAGCATAGGTTTCTGCTCCTTTCACACCTATATATGTGTATGTATATATACATACGTGTGTGTGTGTATATATATATATACCCCTACACATAACTTCTGATGTCATGCCTGACTCCAAACATGTCCTCAAAAAAGCCCAATAAAATGCCTGCAACAAAAAGCCGGGTGTAAAAATAGCGGAGCCATATGCCTGTTCTATATTAATTCTAATACAAACAAACTTTTTTTTACTGGTTCTGGACATGCTACAGAGCTGAAACTTCACAGGTACACTTTTTAGACCCCCCAGACACTAAATCCAAAGAAATCTCATTTTTTTTCCCAATAATTTTTTCAATAATTGGCTCTCTATCAAAAATGACAATTTTTAAGAACTTTTTTTGTGTGATTAATAGTCCCTGGGGCATGACCCTGAACCCTAGGCACTTTTTAGGGGCATTTATTGGGTTTTAGGGCTTCAAAATGGTGTTTTTTGATTACCGAAGTTAGGGTCCCATTGATTTCAATGGGGTTCTGAAATCCGGGCCGAACTTTCGGGAAGTTCGGGTGTTCTGGTCGAACCGAACTTTTCAAAAGTTCGATCATTCCTAATCTCTAGCAAATTAAGTTTAGATCGTATAAAAGAGATAAGTTGATTGTACTGAAATGTTTATGTTCTGCCCATATTGGTCATAGTAAAGTGCTGTTACAGATTATACTGCAATGTTGTTGATGTTGCTGCCATCTAGTGGTCAGAGTTAGTTATTATAGTTATTTTTGCCAGAGCTTGACAGGAAGTAGTGTTTTCTTCTGAGGGAGAGGCTGTAACCTTTAACCTGGAACTGTATTTCCTCCATTTCACAACTGACCCCCTGATACAGCAGACAGCAGCAGAAGAGCTCCTATCTATTCCAGGGCTAATGATGGAATTTACTGTAAGTACCTTCACTGATGGAGTGAGGCTGCTGTATAATGTTCAATGTACTGACACATATGTTTTGTTTATGCTTATGTTGTAGTTTTACAAAGTTATTCAGAAAAAAGAATACATACAGATCTGATGCCTCCCGTTTCTTGACTTCTGAATTATTGTTAAGCTGTCTGACTAGTGTTATACAACAGTTCAATAACGCGAAGCAGAACAGTTTAACTAGAGGGCATTCGCAATGCATCCTTAAAATATTGCAAAGAGTATGGTTAATCCCCATTGAGGTAGTCAGTTAGTCACCTATCCTAAAAAGCCTCTTGTTAAGCCACCATTGGAATAGCATCAGAGTCAGTCCGGGGGAGAACTCAGGGTTCCAGCACAAGGGGGCCAGTGGGGTATGTGGAGATGACAGGGGTTTTCGATGTTTAACCACTTAAGCCACGGAAGATTTTACCCCCTTCCTGACCAGGGGGTATTTTGCGATTCGGCACTGCGTGACTTTAACGGACAATTGCGCGGTCGTGCGACGCTGTACCCAAATGAATTTGACGTCTTTTTTTTTCCCCACAAACAGAGCTTTCTTTTGGTGGTATTTAATCACCTGTGAGATTTTTTGATCATGCGCTATAAACAAAAAAAGAGCGACAATTTTGCAAAAATAACAATATTTTTCACATTTTTTATATGAAATTCCCCCCCAAAAAATGTAAAAATCAAATTACATTTTTGGCCAATTTGTTTTCTGCTACCTATGTTTGGTAAAAAAAAATCACAATAAGTGTATTCTGATTGGTTTGCGCAAAAGTTATTGCGTTTACTAACTAAGGGAAAGATTTTTGTCATTTTTGTTTTTTTTTTTTCTTAATGTAATGTTAATAGAGTAATGGCGGCGATCTGCGTTTTTTTTTTTTGCGGTACTGCGACATTGCGGCGGACAGATCGGACCCTTGACTGACATTTTTGACACTTTTGGGGGCGGGAGCAGGCTAGTGACGTACTGGTACGCTACTTTGCAAGGGAGGGGCTAACCACCACCGTATATAGTCGGGCGGCGGTCGGCAAGTGGTTAACTCCATCCCAAACCACTAGTGAATGAGACAGGGTAGGACCTAAAATAAGGGGGTGAAGACAGTTAGGAAGCCACATTAGAGAACCAATGGCAAAAGGGTGGCACGAGAGAGCTTTAATAGAGACCCAGAGGGGTGTAGATCCCTTGGCCATTGTGTAGGAAAGCTTGGGTTATTTGAGCGGCTTGATAGTAAGCCTGTAAATTAGGGATGCCAAGCACTCCACTCAGTTTTGAGACATATGTCAATTTATTAATTCTGGGTTTTTTTAATGCCCCAAATAAAGCGAAGGGCTTCTGATTGTAAAAGCTGTAGATCTCCGTTTGGGACAGCAATTGGTATAGTTCTGAAATAATAAAGTATCCTGGGTAGAAATGTCATTTTAACCACTTTAGCCCCGGAGGAATTGGCTGCTCAATGACCAGGCCCTATTTTGCGAATCGTTACTGCGTGAATTTAATGGACAATTGCACAGTCGTGCGACGCTGTACCCAAATGAAATTGACGTCCTTTTTTTCCTACAAACAAAGCTTTCTTTTGGTGGTATTTGATCACCTGTGCGATTTTAATTTTTTGCGCTATAAACAAAAAAAAGAGGGTCAATTTTGAAAAAAATAACAATATTTTTCAAATTTTTTTATATAAAATTCTCAAAAAAAAAAATGTAAAAATCAAAAATTTTTGTAGGCCAATTTGTTTTCTGCTACATATTTTTGGTAAAAAAAAATAGAAATAAGCGTATTTTGGTTTGTTTTGCGCAAAAGTTATTGCGTATACTATCTACGGGAAAGATTTATGTCATTTTTATTGTTTTTTAACTAGTAATGCCGGTGATCTGCGATTTTTTTTTTTTTTTTTTTGCGGGACTGCGACATTGCGGCAGACAGATTCCGACCCCTAACTGACATTTTTTACACTTTTTGGGGTACCAGTGACATTACTACAGTAATCAGTGCTATAAATATGCACTGTTACTGTAAAAATGACACTGGCAGGGAAGGGGTTAACTTTACTGGTGATCAAGGGGTTAAGTGAGTCCCTAGGGGCGTGATTCTAACTGTCAGGTGGCGTGGCTTGTGAGATCATCATAGAGACATGCGATCCTATATAGCAGGATCGCATAGCCTCTGTGATAATCTAAGGGAGAATGACAGACGGCTGTGTTTACATCAGTCATCTGTCTTTCGCCCTCTGCTGCGGGAGATCGCAAGTGGCCGGCGGCCATCGGAGCTGGCTCTGCAGGGAATGAGCGGGGGTGGGAGCGTGCCGGCGGCAGTGCTCACCCCCCATAGGCGCCTGAGCGAGCGACGTAGCGGTACGTCGCTTTGCCCAGCAGCGGCAGCGTGCCGCAGTATATGTACGGTGGGCGGGGCGCAAGTGGCTAATAGAGTCGATTCTGCCAAACCAAGATAAGGGATAGTCTGCCCATCGTCGAAGATCTTCCCGAAGTCGATGAAACAGTGGAGGATAAAGAGTGTCGATCAAAGATGTCAGTTGGATGCCTAAATATGAAAGGGAGCTTAAGGCCCATTGAAAACTATAGGTATTTTGTATGGTTAGCACTGTTGAAGGAGGTAAAGAAATATTAAGGGCTGTTGTTTTTGAGTATGCAAAGAAAGCCCAGAGAGCAGGGAAAATTGGTGTAACAACGTCCGCAAATTCAGTAGGGTAGTTTGAGGATTGGTGATATACATGAGGACTCCGTTGGCAAACAAGAAGCATTTGTGTTCCTGCTGCCCACAACGTATGCAATGTATATTAGTATGAGATTGAATTGCTATAGCTAAGGGTTCAATCACCAACGCAAATAGCAATGGGGAAAGTGGACAACCCTTTATTGTTCCAGGTCGTATAGGAAACGATAACGGCCTATAACTCCTTATGGAAACCTGGGCCGACGGATTACTATAAAGCATTTTTAACCTCTTGCCAACCGCTCACCGTAGTATTACTGCGGCAGGGCGGCTAGGCTGCTCAAAGTCGCGTAGTACTACGTGATTTTGCGCACAAAGTCTCGGCAGCGTGATTGCCGCCGGCCTCCCACGATCAGATAAACTGACAGAAGACCAGCCTGCTTATATAAACAAAGCAGGCGAGTCTTCTGTCAGACAGGCAGGGAGAGATCAGAAGTTTCAGCTAAGCTGAAACCCCGATCTCTCTGTGCCGTTCACAGAGCCCTTCCTCCCTACAGTCAGTAAGCATATTTATGCACACATTAACCCCTTTGATCACCCCCAGTGTTAACCCCTTCCCTGCCAGTGTCATTTATACCGTAACAGTTCATAATATTTAGCACTGATTACTGTATTAGTGTCACTGGTCCCCAAAAAGTGTCAAAAATGTCAGTTAGGGGCCGATCTGTCCGCCGCAATGTCGCAGTCCCGCTAAAAACCTGCCGATCGCAACCATTACTAATAAAAACAAAAAAATAAATAAAAATTCCAAAAATCTATCCCGTAGTTTGTAAACACTATAACTTTTGGGCAAACCAATTAAAATACGCTTTTTGGAATTTTCTTTACCAAAAATATGTAGCAGAATACAAATTGGCCTAAACTGAAAAAAAAATTTGATTTTAAAAAATTTTTTATTTGGAATGTTTTATAGCAGAAAGTAAAAAATATGGCGTTTTTTTCAAAATTGTCGCTCTTTTTTTGTTTATAGCGCAAAATCTAAAAACCGCACAGGTGATCAAATACCACCAAAATAAAGCTCTATTTGTGGGAAAATAAGGACATCAATTGTATTTGGGTACAGCGTTGCACAACCTTGCAATTTTTCATTAAAGTAACGCATTGCCGAATCGCAACAAATGGCCTGGTTATTAAGGGGGTAAAACCTTCTGGAGCTGAAGTGGTTAATAGCGAAATAAAAGTAGAGCCAAATCCAAAGGCCTCCAAAGTGGTAAATAAGTAGTCCCAATTTAAGCTATCAAAGACCTTATGAAGGTCCAGTGAAAGAAGTAATAATTCCCTAGATAGAGGAGTATCCCATTTGGAACGTACCGCAGAAATCAACGCTATCGACTGACGGATCTAATCTAACATTTGGCGTTCGTTCATAAATCCGGATTGGTCTTTATGGATATATTGTGCTAGAAATGTACCTAGACGTAAAGCTAGAAGCTTTGTTAGAATTTTGAGATCACAATTAATCAATGAGATAGGGCGGCAGATAAGGATGTCAGTGAAGTCTTTATTCAGTTTGGGTAAAACGCTAATGTAAGCCCTATTTTCATCAAGAGTGACCTCTCCACCATCTCACAAGGAATTAAAATAGAGGAGCCAGCTGTTCAGAAAACATTTTATAATAATTATTGGGGAGACCATCAGGACCAGGTGATTTATGAACGGACAACGTCTTAATAGTGTTGTGAATTGCTCCACCTGTAATGGGTTGATTCAAAAGCTCCCTCCGTGAGAGCGTGAGAGACGGTAGAGATAAAGTATTCAAGAAACTACTAATGGAAGAAGAAACATGGCCCTGAGGTGGGTTGTATAGTTTGGTATAGAATTCCTGAAATTCTTGAAGAATCTTTTGGGGTTTTTTAGAGAGGTTGCCTCCTGAGAGTCTTATTTTCGGAAGAGCTTTATGTTTTTTTTTAGGGGTAAGTTTATGTGCTAACAGCAAACTTGGTTGATCACGCCAGGTAAAGAATTGGTCCAGCGTAAAAAAAATTCTCCACCTTTGTAGTAAGGCAAATATTAAGTTCTATGCGAGCATGTACGAGTTTGTTCAACAAATCAGGGTGTGGGGGAACGCATGTGTTGGGTAGCTACTTCATACTCCTTTGCTTTGACAGTGATCACCTCATTGCGAGCTTTAATAAGTCTGGACATCAAATGAATCAGAAAACCCCAAACAGAAGCTTTGTGCGCCGCCCAATTGATGGTGGGAGTCGTGTTCTCTGCCTTATTAATATCAAAGTAGGCTTTCAAGTGGGTAATGATATCCTGATCTAAGCAGTAAGATTTGTTACTGAGTATAGATTAATTTAGTCGCCAATGTAACTTAGCCAATTTAATTGTCAAATTAGAGAACAATAAAACTACGGGGTCATGGTTGGACCAGGGCGTCGAGATTATCTAGAAAAGTGGGAGTAGTCTCGAGTGGTAGGGTTGGCCTCCCTCCAAGCGTCGTGGTGATGTAACAGTTGAGCTAATTTGCAGCTTTGTTAAGGGGGGCTGCAGTCAAGATATGCGAGACTTGTCTAATATATGATCCAAAGCCAAGTTAGAGTCACCGGCCAAGATGACACCTCCCTCAAACTTTGGCGCTGGAGATCTAAGGAAAGGAATGGAAAAAGGCCACCTGGTTCATATTAGGGGCATAATAAACCAAAAATGTTACCAAGTTCTCACCCAAGTGCCCTTTCACCAATAAGTATTGCCCTTCTTTGTCTTAGTATTTTGGTTTTCGGTAAATGAAAGCCGTCGTGACAAACAGAGCGCCACCCCTCGTTTTTCTAGCGGTATCTAGCGAAATAACAAACGGTAGAGTCTTTATGTATATAGTGGGGAGTAAAAGAAGAAGTAAAATGCGTTTCCTGATGAGCTACAATATCTGCACCTAGTGACCTATAGTAGTTAAATATTTTAATACGTTTGGAGAGTGAGACCAACTCCTAAACATTATGGGAGAGCAGTCATATGGCTCCACCAACTTACCCACCAACGCCACCACTTATGAATCTAGGGAATCCAAGAGAAATTCAAGCTGACTCTTAGAAAGGAAAAGGAAAAAAAGGTTAAAAATAGAATAATAGGAAAGGAGAAAAAAGAATAAAAGATACATG
Source organism: Pelophylax lessonae (assembly GCF_965119305.1). Classification (NCBI taxonomy): domain Eukaryota; kingdom Metazoa; phylum Chordata; class Amphibia; order Anura; family Ranidae; genus Pelophylax; species Pelophylax lessonae. Next base: position 604,982,479 of record NC_138769.1, read on the forward strand.
GGCTGAAGGATGCCCAGTATCAGAGTGTAACATGGAAGTTTTGCGGGATTGTGGGACTCTGCACCAAAGGTAATCAATGGGAAGAGTCAGACAAACTGGGAGAGTGCATAGCCTCCTCCCTCCACAAATATTACAGGAAGTAAAATAAAATGCTCTCCTAGGAGCCCTTGAACAGCATATATATAAAAAAAAAAACATTTATAATAAACCAACAATTGGCAGGTACACGATAAACAACTCCAAAAAAATAAAAAGGTAAGAGCCGGTCCACACTAGCGCGACTTGTCAGCCTGACAAGTCGCGCTCCCTCGCGGTCCATTGACCGCTACAGGACCCGTTCTAATAGGAGCGACACAAGTCGCTCCGACTTAGAAAAAGGGTCCTGTACTACTTCTGGTCGTGGTGCATGGGAAAGCACAAGTCACCCCCGAAGTAGTACAGAGTCGTGTCACCCCAGTGTGAACCGACTCTTAATCTTTAAAATCATAAAGACCAAAAATAACCTAGAAAATAAAAACACCAGGTTCAAGGCGCATAAAAAAATGTAAATAAAACATAGGCAGCGGCTAATGTCCCATAAGAGGACTGCTGAGAAGCCACCGACATAAGATAGAATCAACTCGCGTTATTCAGGAAGTTCTCAGGTAGCCCGGCGTGGAGTTGGGGACCACTGGATCTCGATTGGTGCTGAGACGAGGGGCTATGAGAGATAAATCCCAATTTCAGCAGAATTTTTTCACCATCAGCAAAAGTAGAGAAGGAATATGATCTGCTGTTATAGGTAAATCAGGAGGTTCCCTTGCATACAGCATGACCGCTTCTTTGACCCCGAAGAAATGGGGTTTCACAATCACATCCCTGGGGGGCCCGTCGGGTTTCAGTGGATACGGTCAATCTCCATATGGATTTCATCAATATCTGGTACAGCAGATTGCATCAGAGAATACATGATAGACATAATATCTTTAACCATTTCTGGAAATCCCTGTATAAGGAAATTATACCTCCTAGCACGATTTTCAATTTTAGCACTAGCTTCCTCTAGGTGATCTTGAAGCTCAGTAATCATGGTGGAGTTTTGTACCACTCTATGCACAGTGTCATCAACTTTGGATTCAATGCTGTCTAGGCGACATCCTAATGCCTGGAAATCTTGCTTCAAGTCAGAGGCTAATTTGGTGGTAGCCTTCCCTAATTCCTTCTGCAACATATCAGCAAAGCAGTCAAGGAGAGTACGGTAGTGGTGAAGGTAAAGGAGCTGGGGACCCCTTTAGGACTATCAATGTCTGCGTCCTGGCCACTGGTTTGGCTGAGAAAGATGTCTGCCATGTCCCCCATCCAGGTCAGGTTTTCAGGGTGCCAGGAAACCAGACCACACAAGGATGCAAGTAAAATAAAGTAGTTTATTGGAAAAAACAATACTCGCACAGCAAGATTGAGGAAGAGAGAGCAGAAACAATGCCGGGGTCTATTCCAGGAGCGAGTAGTCATCCAAGCCGGGTTTGGGTCCAGAAGTGGGTTGTCTTCCAATATCGGGTCGAGAGCCAAGCCAGGTTATACACGGAGGAACACAGAGAACAGAAGACTGCTAGCAGAGATGCACCTTGGAGCTAAAACACAACGGCAAGGATTGCAACCCACCAGGTTATAGATATAATCAGGTGTGCATCATCATCAATGTGCGGCACCCAGGCAGCAGGAAGTGATGATGCAATCAGAGTCTATAAGAGGCAGCAGTCTGCACAATTCCAAGATGGCTGCCAACAGGAGGGCAAGGTAAGACACTGACATAGATGAAGTATGGGAAGCATGGCCTGGAGATGGTATAGAGGCATGTGAAGGGGATCTGGCAGAGCTGGATGGAGCACAGGGAAGATCTGCTGGCTCCCCTGAAGATGGAGTGGCTTTGGGGGTGTCCACACTGTGTGCCTTTGGGCCAGGGGGGTTTCTCTTTGTACCTCTGTGGCTGTGGCTGCAGCTGCCCCTTCCCTGTATGTACGGAGCTGATGCCGGTTGCCATCTTGGTTCCCTTTCTGGGGGCTGCTGTATGTTATTGTATCCTTCAGCTTACCTGTGACTTCAAACTGTCAGAGAAAGGGTCGCAGAAGAATGGGCACATCTGCTAATAAAAATCAGCAAGTTCACAGATTACAGGCACTCAGGGGTTTTCCAGTGTAAATGTGCATGTGCGCACACATGATGTGACAGATCCTGGCACCCAGTGCCCTATTTAAAGCCAGCAGGCTGAGCCACAAGTTGCTGGATGATCTTTAGCTTCCCCATGTGTTCCTGTCCCTACTATTATTGGATTCCCTGTTATTGACCCGACTTGCCTTTGACCTGTGTCTCCATTCCTGGCTTTGACCCTCGGCTTACTACATTGACTCGGCTTCTGTCTGCTGATCCGTGTATGATCCCTGGCTTGCTTTTCTTTCTCCGCTACTGCCCGATTCCCAGTGTATGATCCTGGCTGACTCCTGACTCTGTTTGCTGCCTTACTGCTGACTGATATTCCATTCATGGCTACTGGCCTGTCTCCTGACTCTGCTTCTGACTCTCCCTTCTGCCAAGTCTCATCTGGTACATCTGAGAGACTCCTGCCCAGCAGTGCATCCTACTCGTCCAGCTGCCATTCAGCAGACATATAGCCACTTCAGCCTGTCGCAGCTAGCAACCCTTGCTTCTTTGGGCATAACACTCCCTGTCACCACTTTCAGGGTTGCTCTGCACTCAGCCACAAGGAAATCCCTTTCAGCACTTCGGCCTCCGACCAGGTGCGTGACACAAACATTAACAAAAATGGCCGGTCTTCTACTTCCTGTCTCCACTGCACAAGAGTAGGCTATACAGAACGATCCCACGCCCTTTAGTGGCTGAAAGAAAAACTGCAGCCCAATACTCCTGAGATACACTACACACTGCCACCATGTGAATGAATAGACAGTCAGATCTCTTTTTTTTTTAAAGAAATACTGCAATTGCAAACTTACCCTTCCTACTGCAGGACTCTGAATCATAACAGGAGTCCAACCCTCACCATCACGGCAGGCTCTGTCATAAAGCCCTTTAAGGACTTGGTCCCCCTTAATCTGGGGGTCACTCTTCTGGACCTATACAAACCAACTGCACAGGGTTCCAGTTATGCAGGGTCCAGCGCCATAAGGCTGCATTACAGGTAAACCTTTAGGATTCTTCTCCTTATCCAGTGAGGATTGGGTACCATCCATTATGGCTGACAGCTTTTTAAATGGATCTGAGCGAAGTCCATGATTCTCAGTAGAACCGTTCCAGACCTCAAAGTATGCTCCAATGGCACATGTAGCACATCAGTAGCCACCACCTTAACGACACTGGTGAAAAAACTGAGGTACTTGTATGTAAGGGGTTATATAGGGAAGGACTTCCTGTATGATCTGCCAGTGTCCATATAGGAGGCGCATAACCCAGATAGTAATGATTATAACCTGCTTTGTGTCCGTGATGTACGATAAAGAATATTTTCTTGCATTTTTGGATATAATAATTTTGAACTGAGCAACTGGGAGATTGTAAAATGATTCACTGAAAAATAATTGTTCTATTAGAACTATTCGATTTCTTCTAGACACCAACGTTAAGAAATTTGTACTAGGAGATCTGGGGCTTAAGAACATTACACCAGTAAAATGAAAACTATTATGGTAATCCCTTTATGTGGTGAGGTTGACCACCTAGGTGGTGTGGCACAAGCATTTAGCAAGTTAGCCATATTTCTTCAGATTTTACTCTTGTTTTGTTGCAGAATGAAACTGCATTTGAAGTTTTCTTTTTTCCCACACACTTACCCATCAACTACTTGATTAAATTAGGCAAAAATCACATATTAAACTTGATTACAGACTACAAAGAGTACAGAGGTCACCTTGTAAAACAAGCGATCTGCAAAGCGGAGCATCTCTGCGAAAGCATTGTGCCAGCAGTGCATGAAGCCGAAGAATGATAGCAGCAACACAAGGGTACCTGTAAAAACACAACGATTAACCATTAATTATAGAGAAAGTAATTTAAAATTTGAATTTAGATCTTGGAAAAAAAAAAAAAAACCTGAACAGAAGGGAATGAGGTAGTTAAAATTCTGGCAACCTCCACTTTCTAGTCAGCCAGCACCAAATAAGAAGGCACATGTATAGAAGAAAGGCAAAGCATTTCTTGCCAGCAGGCCCCATCGTGGCCATATGGGTTGTCAAGCCCCCCCACTAACTAATATTCAACTGATTCAAGGCACTAAACAGTTGGAAGGGGCAGAGATCCTCCTCACCTGGTAGTGTAGCATGGAAGATGGATAACACCAAAGTTTTTACTTTGAATGGCTGTTTGCTCATGTTGGTGAACACTGGAATACACAGGGTGTCCATGACATAGTAGATGAAAAACACGCAGCCTAGGAACTACAAACATCATAAAAAAGATTATTAGATAAATACAAATTGAACTTTATAATTGTAGATAATAACAATATAATGTGAGTTTGTAACAGTTTTTGATTTCCTGAAACGGTTTGGTTACTAAAATCTTGGTAGTAAGCATTTCTTTGATAGGTTTATTTGGCAATTTCAATTAAAAAATGTGATTTCAGTTTTGAGGTAGATGGTTTTTGTGTTTTGTGGCATTACCAAGGCCAACCATCATTTCTACATAATCACACATAACATCCAGCAAGGGTGGGAGATGCCAGTTTTTAGCTTGAACATCAGCTAGATCCTCTATAGCCCTGGTGTTTTTTTTTTTTTTTGCAGGAAAATACTTTCTTTGAAATTCCCAAGATGTTAAACTGTACCTATTTTTTTTTTTTTTTTAGGGGGGAGGGCTGCGGCCTTATGCCATAATGTGCTAGTTTGCACTGCATACTAGCACATTATGACAAACTGAACTTTTAAACAGAGGCCTTCAACGCTGAGCTGTCACTGCTCCGGACGCTTCCATCTTCACCCAGTCTTCCTTATGGATTCGCCATCTCTGGCTGTTTGAATTTCCGGGTCATAACGACGTCACTTCTGTGCATGCGCATGGGAGTCACAATCGCGGCACGACACTCTCTGCATTCACGGCACACTTCATGTGCACAGCTACTGCACATGCACCAGTGACATCATCGGCTGCAGCCGATGTGAATCAGTATAGTTTAAAAGATATTTACAGATCTAAGTTAATATTAAGAGCTAACCGCTGCTTTAAGGGTCTGTTTTTGTTTGCACAAAAAATTGCTTCTCTTACCATACAAGTCAATTGAAATTTAAAAGTAGCTTTAAGCAAGTCAAATGCAGAACAGGAGTTTAAATGCACACTGCAATGAATCATGCATCATCTCAGAATCCACAGATGTCAAAAGCAAACTGGGTTTGTAGCCCTAAAGACCATCACAGCTGGCTGTTAAAGTGCACCTGTGTCCATGTTATGGGCAATTTAGCATTTACATATTCTTAACAGACATCAAAAAAAAAAAAAGAAAAAATCAATCTCTAACCTCTCTAGCTGCTTGTACACTGAAGTAATTTATATTCTAGGATTATTATTATTATTATTATTATTATACAGGATTTATATAGCTCCAACAGTTTGCACAGCACTTTAGAATATAAAGGCAGACAATACAATTTACAATGCAATAAAATACAAAAGGGTTAAGAGGACACTGCTCATAAGAAGTTACAATTTAATGGGGGTGGGACAAGTGGTACAAATGGTAATAGCTGTAAGGGATGAGCTGATGGAAGAATTAAGTTCAGTTGTTAGGTGGAGATGGGATAGGCTTCCTTGAATAGGTGAGTTCACAGGGATCGCCTAAAGGTGGCCAGTTTAGAAGATAGCTAAATAGATTGAGGTAGAGAGATCCAGACAATGGACAAGGCTCTGGAGAAGTCCTGTAGATGAGCATGGGAGGAGGATACCAGAGAGCTATGGAGTAGGGGGTCTTGGGATAAGCGTAGAGAATGGTTTGGGTGATATTTTGAGACAAGATTGATGATGTAGCTTGTTTTTAGTATTTTGAATTTAATTCGCTGGGCAATCGGAAGCCAGTAGAGGGATTGGCAGACAGGGGTGGTGGACACTGAGCAGTTGGTAAGGTAGTGGAGTCTAGCAGCAGCATTCATGGTAGATTGAAAGGAGGTTAGCCAGCGTAGAAGTAGGCCTAGGAGCAGGGGTGACGTCAGAGGGATGCATGGGGGTGCTAAAACACTCCCAAAAATTCTGCTTGCATCCCCAAGCAGTAACAACCAAGTCAGAGTTTACACTAATATTTTTCTCAAATCCTTGTTAAATACAGTGGAAATTAAGTAAGTGAAGTGGCTGCTGGCTTCTACAAAGCCTACCCTTTTACCTTCCCTTCTAGTGTCAGTTTTTATGTACAGAGAGCCCTCCAAGGCAGTGCCCTAGGCACAGTGTTAATATTTGGGGAGAGGGTGCTGGGAGCTTCAGCTGCTTCACCAGCCTAAAGGCTGGTATACACGGGCCGAATATCGGCCGGTTTAATTGAAATTACATTTGGCCAGTGAATACAGCAGCCTGTCTGACGTCTGTCGAATGGGCATGCTGGAAAACCAGAAGCCAATTGGCAGCTAATGGTTGCAAGCACTGACTGGTGTGTTCTGGCGGGGGCGGTCACTCTGTACTAACATCATATAGTTAGTACAGCAAGCTCCTAAGTTTTCCTGCTGGGGTGAATGAAAAAAAAAACTACCAGTGTGTACCAGGCTTAAATGACAGGAGTGATGGTCATTCTCCTACTGCACAATGTCCGAATTCCTCAACTCCTCCAGCCGCTCCATCTCCGCCTTATCTCTTCTACTGAATGCAACATTTTATCCCTCCCCTTCTTCACTCCCATTAACTTAATCTACTTCCCAGATCACTGATAAGTTTCTTTCACTTAAGCCTGGTGCACAATAAAAGTTTGTTTTCGTACAACCCAGCGGGCTGAACAAAAAAAACCCCAAGAGCTTGGGAAGAGATAATGTACTAACAATCTGATGTTAGTACAGCAATCTCCCCATTGAGCTATTGTGTTCTGACAGGGGGACTCCAGTCAGCGCTCTCTCCCATTGACAATGGGGAAGGGAGGGAGAGGTTGTGCTCAACCACCAGTTTTTACCCCCTCCCCCAAGCCTTAAGACCTGTTCATACAGGCAAATGAGGAGATGTAAAAGCAGGCGGGTGAGCCACAGTTTTGCCACCCCAACCACCCACCTGAAAAAGTTGATGCAACCTCTTAGGGCTGTACACATGGCAAAAATTAAATGGTATGTCACCATGAATGGGACTGTGCCACAACCACCCTGCAACCATGTGCAATACATATATAGTGCACTGGGTCAGCATCTTCAGGGTTGAAAATGGCATATCGCCCTCATGCTGCGCCTCAACACCAGCAATGATAGCTGTATGCCTGAATGAGTCCTTTCAGCCACCTAGATCCCTTTAGATTTATGCATCCCTTAGAGCCCAGCTCCTTTTCCTTCATCCCACTGACACAGATTCCAATCAGTTCTCTTCAGAATGACACTGCCAACAAAAGGAAATTTTTCCTTCTAGTGACACCACTGAAGCAGGGACAGTTTTCCTTCCAGTGACACCACAGATGCTGGGGCATGTTTCCCTTTGCCACTGTTAGCCCCATATTTGTGCACAAAGTTTAAACCCCTCAGTTCACTGTGGTGTACCTCATTTATTGGTACTATTTCAGAGCATGTCATAAATATTACAAACATTACACCACAATTAGCCCCCATCCCCTCTTTCACCCAGGAGGGAAGGAGGGAGGTGCAGTTTGCCATCTTCGCACTGGGCACTGAATGACCTTATCCCAGCATAACAAAGAAAGTGAGAGATGCTCTTGTGATAAAGATCTGACAGCAAGGACTGGTCAGGGTTTAATATTGTGCTGGGGGTTATATGAATGCAGGAGGTAATATTTGGGCTGGGGGTTATTTCTGCCCTGACACATGCTGGAGTTTGTTCTTGTTGACACATACACATTCTGTGTTTTTTGTACCTGACACTTGCTGGGGTTGTTCTTGCTCCCCTGGCGCATTGCTGGAGGTTGTTATGGTTAGCCCTGGCACATGCTGGGGGTGGTTCTTGTTGCCTCCCCCCCCCCCCCGACACATGCCGAGGGTTGTTCTTGTTGCCCCCCGACACATGACAGGGGTTGTTCTTGCTAGCCCTGACACATACTGGGAGTTAATATGACCCTGGCACTTGTTGGGGTGGGTTAATATTGCTGCGACTGACTCCAACAATGGGGCTTATTGTACTACCACAATTTCTTCAAAGTAGAGAGTTAAAGGTAGAGAAGAGCGGATGAGGACTGGGTGAAAAGGTATTAAAAGTAGATTTGTTTGGCAGTACGGAGGCAGGAATTGTATTTTAAGAAGGCAGATTTGTATAGGGTGAAGTCTTGCAGGGATTTAGTTTTACGCCACAGTCGCTCAAGTGCACAGCTATGTTTCTTGAGGTTTCTGGGGTCATCGGTTTGCCAAGGTTTTAAGGGTCAGAGCTTGATTCTGTGTGTAGTTAGAGGAGCAAGTGCCTGAGGGTTTGAGTTAACTGTTGTAGGCAGAAGTGGCCAGGTTAGGACAGGACAGTGGTGAGATTTTGTCATAGAGGTGGTCAGTGGCAGAATAGAGATGTGAAGAGTTAAAGTGGCAAGGATTTCTATGATCCAACAGGTGGAGTGTGGTTTTGTCGTGGCCTGGCTTGTGCTCCCCAGGCTCCCGGTGGGGACCCTTTATGGTCCTGCCCTACCTCCAATGCCACAAACAACTCTAGCTGACTTGTAAGTTTGGGAATTTGGGTGGTTTGTCTCCCCCTCCCTCCCTTTCCATGTTTGCAATTTTCTATACATATATTTATTCTTTACATATATGCATCATACACTTTCTCCTGAAGAAGTGGCAAACTTGGTCCATGAAATGCTTCGAGCCTATTGATGCTAGGACTTATTATTAAGCGTCTACTATTTCATTACTCCGTGTAATTTTGATATGTTGGTGAATATTAACTTGGACTTGCACTACTCATCAGCTTTTATGTTGCTCAGTCCTGGGACCAACCTTGTTCAATTTATTCATAAACAGCATTGAGGACGGGATCAGTAGTTCTATATCAGTTATAACTGCACAGCATGAAGCAGATATCCTACAGAACGACCTGGACAAAATAGAGTGGGCAAGGAAATGGCAAATGAGGTTTAATGTGGAGAAGTGTAAGGTTTTGCACTTGGGGACTAAAAACATAAAAGCACAATACACTTTAGGGGGGGGAACCTTTGAGGGAATCAAAAATGGAGAAAGATCTGGGAATCTTGGTAGAGGATAGACTAAGCAATAGCATGCAATGTCAAGCGGCAGCTGCCAAAAGCAGGCAGAATATTAGCATGCATAAAGAAAGGGATGTATTCCAGAGATAAAACTATAATCCTTCCACTTTGTAAAACTCTGGTCCGACCACATCTGGAGTATTCTGTCCAGTTCTGGTCGCCAGTCCTCAGGAGGCATGTGTTGGAGCTGGAGAGAGTCCAGAGAAGGGCAACTAAACTAATTAGGGGATTGGAGGACCTTAATTATGAAGAGCATCTGCAATCGCTTGATTTATTCTCCCTGGAGAAGAGACGCCTGAGAGGGGACATGATAGCAATTTATAAATATCTCAATTGTGATCTCAGCATAGAAAAAAAGCTATTCAATTGAAAGGATTGCATGAGGACTCAAGGGCATACAATGCGATTAGAGGAGAAGCGTTTTAACCTCAGGCAACGTGGGGGGTTCTTTACTGTTAGGGCTACAAGATTGTGGAATTCTCTACCACAAGAGGTGGTTTCTGCGGTAAGTATGATGGCTTTCAAAAGACTCTTAGACTTACATCTCAAGGATCAGAACATTCAGGGGTATGAGAGATGATTACGGCCACACACACCTACACAGGTTGAACTGGATGGACTATTGTCATTATTCAACCTCACCAACTATGTAACTATGTTATGTTTTTACATTCTTGTATATCATTAAATGTGCAATTTTTATCCCTGCCAGCTTTGTCATGTCTCTCATTTGAAGTCCCAACCCCCCTTTCATTTTACATATTTGCTTTAATACCTCTGTAAACATAATGTAGCATTTGAATTGGGTTGCCACTAAGAATATATCATTACTAACAAATGAAAATAGCCCACATATGGCTCATTGTCACTGGTTGTGCATTTCTCCTTTAAAAATGTACACAAGTATGGGTTGCATGCACAAATGATCAGATTAATGTTTATTGAAGGAGGTTATCTTAATTGAAATTGCCAGTTTTGAGAGAGATTTGATGGGGCATGTGTTGGATGTAATTCCTCCTACCTATTATTTATTACATAACATTATACAAATAAATACCAAAAAAATGTATATTATATTCTAGTATTCTTAATACTATGCGCTCCTGAAGGAAAGTAAATCAACACTTTAATTAACTTTAATTAATCAATTTCTAAATGTGAACTCATCAGCTGCTTAATCAAAATACTTTCTGATCAACTGCAGAGTAAAGTGTTATCATTTCAGCAGTGCTTAGCCGAAAAACAGTATAAGGCCCCTTTCACACATCAGTTCATCAGTTCAGTCACGTCAAAATGTATCAGTTTTTCATCCATTTTCCATCCGTTTTTTTTACATCCACTACCAATGCAAAAAGGGATGAAAAACGGACAGTTTGTCCGTTTACATCCGTTTTTCGTCGGATGAAAAATAGGGCATTCATCCGTTCCAAAAAATGGACATTGATGGAAGCGGATGAAAACGGATGTTAACGGATGATCATCCGTTGTCATCTGTTTTTACATAGAGATGCATTGATGTCCGTTTTTCATCCGTCAATAGATGGAGGAAAAATGGACCGTATGTGCAAAAGGGGCCTAAGGCCCCTTTCACACATGTTGTCTGTTTTTCATCCATCCGTTGACGGATGAAAAACGGACATCAATGCATTCCTATGGAAGACTGGATGTAAATGTATGATCATTCATTTACATCCGTTTTCGTCCGCTTCCGTCAACATCCGTTTTTTTGAACAGATGAAAGCCCTATTTTTCATCCGTTAAAAAAAACAGATCGGTTAAAAAACAGGATGAAAAACTGATGTTGACTGAAGAAAACGAATAACAAAAAAATGTGACTGAACTAATGAAATGAACGTTCCATATGTGTGAAAGGGGCCTAACACCTCCAAGTAACAAGAGTGCATGCAAACACTTTCAATTATAATATTATTATATATATTATATATAAGGACTTTCAATTACTACTGGATTGATTATGTGGATTGTTTACATGCACTCTTATCACTTGGAGGTGGAAGCTCCTCTGTTAGGCTCCATGTACACGGGACGTTGTTAAAAGTCCCTTTGAATGCTGGAATTTTTAGGACGTTTGAAACGTCCGTTCAGTCGCGTTTGTACCCGCGTTTAGCGGGCGTTTAGGGGCGTTTGCGTTTAGAAGCGTTCCTAGAGGTCAAAAAAATTATTCCCCTTTAAAATGGAAAAACGCGAACGCTAAACGCGGGTCATCGCGTTCGGACGCGTTCAGACACGTTCGGACGCGTTTGTGCGTTTGAAACGCCGGGAAACACACGTTCGAACGCAAATAATTGCGTTCTAAAAAAAGTCCCTGAACGCAACTGCCTGCAAATGACTGTAAACGACATGGTGTACATGGACAGATAAGATAAAATGTAGATGGGTTCAGGGGCTTCTGAAAAAAACGCCCAACTGCTCCTAAACGGCCATTTCCAGCGTCCCGTGTACATGGAGCCTTACACGTTTCTTAGGCAAAGCGCTGCTGAAGTGGTTACACTTTACTCTGCAGATAAAAAAATAATAATTTGCATGTCCTACCTGTGCAAAATACTTGATTACATAGTTCCACCTGATGTATGGGGTTCTGCACAGAGAAATAAATAACAGTGAAGTTCACACATTTCTCCTACACTTTAGCCTAAACATTGCATTACTTTTATATAACTGGTTGCCAAGAGGGGTATGCATTGGAAAAATTTTTTTATGGAGCTCTGACCACTATTGCCCCAAGACATAAAACCAAAACACCCACTGACATTCCAAAAGTTCTCAAAGGACACATTTTAAAATATCACAGAATCTTTAAAGAGGAAGTAAAGCTTCCTCTAACTTGTACCTATAGGTAAGCCTATGATAAGGCTTACCTATAGGTACTGTAAATATCTCCTAAACATGCACCTTTTTAAGAGATATTTACTTTGCATGCAGCCAAGGTATCACTGGCCCATGCGCTCTGAAGGAATGGCTGCCATTCCTTCAGAGCCCTGTGCTGTGAACAGCGGGTCCCGTGCGCATGCGTGGGAATGACGTCATCGCAGCTCCGGCCAATCAGATGGCCAGAGGACGTGAACACGGAAGGAAGACGGGTGAACATGTCGGCCGTGTTAGCGGTAAGTGGGCGCCACTGCGGGGGCTTTGTTCTAAGGTAAGTAATTCATAATGAGCTAGTATGCGATGTATACTAGCTCATTATGCCTTTGTCTTTCAGTGTTTTTTTTTTTTTCATTTTTGGAGGTTTACAACCTCTTTAATACAATTTGTATTATACCAATTAATTGGGACCAGCGGATGCAAATAGCTGCAGCTTTTGAGTATTGTTCCAATCCAGGCTGGTGACTTATTTCTCAGAGTGTTTGGTGTGTCAGAGTAGTTATGAGCAGCTTAGAAGCCCCTGAGGGCTTATCGCGGGTATTTAATTTTATGTTAATAATAATTTTATCCTATAGAAGTGGTAAGGCACATTGGTAAAAATTGTAAACTACACTTAGAGTGCCATAGAGGGATTGTTTATTTTCATTTTTTTTTTTCTTTTTTTTTCAGAAAAAATGAACAGATTCCCCCATCCACACAAACTATGTGGATAGAGGGATCCAACCCACTGGGGAATTGTATGTCAGAATACACTGATCAGCAACTGCAGTCTATTGGCTGCAGCTGCTGATTGAGAAAAACTGGATTTTGTACTTACTGTAAAATCCTTTTCTCTGAAGTTCGACAGACGTAGCTCCATATCTTCTTAGATCATTGCGTTATGCTCGTCCAATTAGGAATAGGCACTAGGCAGGAAAAAGTTTGACCACGCCTATGGAGGCTGTCCCTGCAGGCATAACCTCACACACTCTGCTACATCAGTCAGATTGGTTGCAACCAGTGTTTAGAAGAAAAAAACCCATTTGCTCAGAAGCGGAGGGGCGGGTCTGTCGAACTTCAGAGAAAAGGATTTTACGGTAAGTACAAAAATCCAGTTTTCTCTATTGTTCATCAACAGACGCAGCTCCATATCTTCTAAGACCATTGGGACGTCCTAAAGCAGTATTTTCATGAGGGGTGGGAAGACAATGCAATAAGAATGTAACTCCCCAAAGGCTAAATGTAGCCAACCAGGTAATATGAACAACTGGAGCTCACCCAGAAAAAAACCCTCAAAGAGAACAAAAGAGGATTCTCTTTAAACAGTAGCCTGCAAAACCTTGCGGCCAAAAGAAGCATCCGAGGATGCCAACACACCAATTTTGTAGAATTTAGTGAATGTATGCACAGGTGACCAGATCGCCGCCTTGGACCCTTGCATCACTGACGCTTGATGGCGAAAAGCACATGAGGCACTCTGCGCTCTAGTAGAATGTGTCTTCACTGGGAAAGGAGGAACCTGACCCTTCAGAGAATAAGCCTGAACCACCATCTGCCTGATCCATCTGGAAATGGTGACAGCAGACGCAGCCAATCCTTTTTGAGGTCCCTCAGTAAGGACAAAAAGAGTATCTGGTTTTCTAAAAGACTCAGTGGCCCCCAGGTAAACCCTGATCGCCCGAACCACAGCCAAAAAGAATACAAGGCAATTTCCTTGGGATGCTTGTGCTTAGGACAGAGTGAAGGCAAAACAATGTCTTCATTCAAATGAAAATCAGAAACCACCTTAGGAAGAAAAGATTGATTTGGTCGGAGTTCCGACTTTATCTCTGTGGACCACCAATAAGGTGAGTGGCAAGACAATGCCACCAATTCAGATACTCTGCATGCAGAAGTGATAGCCACCAAAAAGGCAATGAAAGCAGAGGAATCTCCTGCATGTTCTCAAAAGGAGGCTTTTGAAGAAGAACAGATAATACCAAATTCAGATCCCACGGAGGCAGCAGGGATCTTCTCGGGGGAGCCATATGGTGGACCCCCAGAATGAAAGTGTGAATCAGGGCATGTGTAGCTAAAGAGCATTGAAAATATACAGCCAAAGCCGACACTTGGCCTTTGATAGTGCCCAAAGCCAACCGCTGTTCAACCCCTTTCTGCAGAAAGGCCAAAACCCTAGCAACCGAAAACAAGAGAGGGTGCACCTTCAGTGATTCACAGCATGAAATGTACGATTTCCACAAACGGTGATAGATCTTCCTGGCATTCGACTTCCTAGCCTTCAACAGTGTAGGAGTCACAGAGTCAGAAAGACCTCTATCCCTCAACACCTGGCTTTCAACAGTCAGGCCGTTAAAGAAAGCGACTGTAAATCAGGAAGGAAGATCAGACCTTGAGACAGCAGATCTTCCCTGAGAGGAATTCTCCAAGGAGCATCAGCAACCAACTTTACTAGGTCTGCGTACCTAGACCAGCGAGGCCAGTCTGGAGCCACTAGAATGACCAGAATTCCTTCCACCTCTACCCTGCGTAGAAACCTTGGCAGGAGTCTCAGCGGAGGGAATGCACAGATCAGTCGATACTGACCCCAAGTGGCATCGGCTAGAGGATCTTGAGACCTGGCTACGAACCTCTGCACCTTCTAGATGAGATGAGAAGCAAACAGATCAACCTCGGGAGTCCCCCACCGAACACACGGGAGATGAAACACCTCCGGATGTAGGGACAATTCCCCTTGATCCAACACCTGACGACTCAGGAAATCCGCTTGCCAGTTGTCTACACCTGGGATGTGCACAGCAGAGAGGGCTGGAACAAACTTTTCCGCCCAGGCCAAAATCTCGGCCACCTCCCTGGCTGCAAAGATACTCTTGGTGCCCCCCTGGTGATTAATGTAAGCCACAGATGTGGCGTTGTCCGATTGAATCCGAACCAGACAGATAATCTTGCAGACGAGTTGTCCAGTGGCGCAGACAAAACTTTATTGCTCTGAGCTCCAAAACATTTACTTCCCCAGTACCCCACCCCAGCCTGACAAGCTGGCGTCCGTGGTTACCACTGTCCAAAACAATGGGAGGAAGGACTTTCCCTGGCAAAGTGCCTGGGAATGAAGCGACCATAACAGAGCAGATCTTGTGTTGTGGCTCAACTGAATGAAAGTGTCCAAGGACTTTGGATCCTTGTTCCATTTGGCAAGAATCTCTCTGTGCAATGGTCTGGTATGGATCTGAGCAAACGGAACCGCCTCAAAGGTTGATACCATCAGACCCAAGGCCCGCATGCAAGTTCGCAGAGAGGAAAGATTGTTTTCCAACAATCGCCCCCTGCAACGTCTGCAGCTTGTCTGGGGGAAGAAAGACCCTCGCCAAAGCTGAATCCAGAGTCAGGCCCAGATAATCCAATCTCAAGGAAGGTATCAGGGCGGATTTCTTGAAATTGACGTGTCCATCCTAACTTCTGGAGGGAGCTGACAGTGATCGTCAGGTCGCTCATCAAGGCTGAATGAGAGTATGCTCTCAACAGGAGATCATCTAGATACCACAGTACCGCTATCCCCCGTTGGTGCAACAATGCAAACACCGGGGCCAGTACTTTGGTAAACACCCTGGGAGCGGAGGCTAAACCAAAGGGTAATGCCACAAATTGATAATGCTCTTCTGCTATGGCAAAACGAAGAAACCACTGGTGTTCAGCGTAGATAGGGATGTGTAGATATGCGTCCTTGATATCTATGGAGGCCAAGAAGTCCCCCTGGTGTAGTGACGCCACCACAGTGCGAATGGAATCCATACAAAACCTCTGAACCTGCATGAAGCAGTTCAGAGCCTTGAGATCCAGAATTGGACACACTTTGCCCTCTTTCTGAGCCACAGTAAACATGTTTGAATAAAACCCTTGAAAGCATTCCTGAGAGGGAACTGGCACAATCACCCCTTGCGACAGCAGATCTTGTGCCACCTCTCATAGATCCTTTGACCGATCTGGAGATGGGCGCAGATTGGACAGGAAGAATCTATCTGACGGTTCCGGAAAGAAGCAAAGTTTTTTTTCCCCACCCCAGAAGCGGGTGAGGGCGACCCCTTCATGCAGAGGAGGGTTTGTCTGCAGATCCGGACTGGCCAGTCTTTGATTTACCTGACCATGGCTTCTTGGAACTTCAAGAAGACCTGAAGGGCTTTCCTTTGCCTTGTGACCCAGAGGTATGAAAAAGCCACTTATGAGCAGTAAAAGAAGGCCCCCCGTCGCTGACGTGGTGCCTTGCCCTTAGAGCAGTGGTTCTCAACTCCGGTCCTAGGGACCCACTTACAGGCCAGATTTTAAGTATTACCTTGGGGCGATGCAGACTAGAATACTTCAATCACTGAGCAGCAAGCAGCAAATGAGATCACCTGTGATGTAATTTAGTTATCTTGCAAACCTGGCCTGTTAGTGGGACCTGAGGACAGGAGTTAAGAACCACTGCCTTAGAGGATTGAGGAAGAAGAGTACTCTTCCTGCCCGTAAGGCTTTTGATCAACTCATCCAAAGAGGATCCAAACAACCTCTCCCCCATAAAGGGGAGATCTGTCAAAGCTTTTTTGGAAGCCTGGTCCGCAGACCAGATTTTTAACCACATCATGTTTCTAATCGCAATCCCCACTGCCGACACTCTGGCCACTAGGGGAGACGCATCACATATAAACACAAGGCTTGAGCCATCTGGTCTATTAGTTCAAGCACCGCTGGGGGGCGCTGCTCAGCTTCCAAGTTACCTTTAGTAACTTCAGCCATTCAGTAACCATCTGTGACACCATAACATTCACAAATATTGGTTTTAAAATGGAAACCACTAGCACATGGAGATGGCGGGACAGAGAATCCACCTGTCTATTCACAGGGTCCTAGAAGGTCGGGGATTCTTCCACAGTGGCCTCATTCAGCCTTAGGTTGCACAGTCCACCTAGTGGAAACTGCATCTGCATAGGGATAACAGGGTTTAAAGCGCTTAGGCACCACTAGCATGTGCTTGATGCGCCGCCATTGTTCATTGACAATATAGTCAAAAAGTTCCGGACAAGGGAACACCTGCCCGATTTTTGGGATTTACAGGAGCCAAAAGACACCTGTGAACCCGACACTGTAGATTCATCAGCCAATTTTAAAGTTTCCTGCATTGAAACTATAAGTGCTTTCACCAGAATGCGAAGACACCGACCCCTGAGGGTGAGGTGCGTCCGAGACGGCCATATCTGCCTCAGAATCCGAGGACACCCCTGAGAGAGGTGAAGGCAGAGGGCGTTTGTGGCTAGCAACACTTTTACATACAAAAATCCACCTTTGACACCAGGCTTTTCAAGACTGCTGTAAGAGCAGACATGGGCTGCAACCCAGAAGGTTCCGCAGCCACTCCTAGGGGGTCTGTAGGTAAAATAGTACCCTGGGACTCAATTTTTCCCAAAAATGATAATAGTGCGATATCGCTTTTAAAAAAAAAAAAATCACAAAATCTTGATGTTACCACTAACTGTGCGGTATACCTAGTCTCAATCTAATACAATCTGATAACAGAGTGGGTGAGAAAACCTACAGGGGACCCCAGAAAAATGTTACCAGACCGCTCAGGAGATTGCCAGCATGCTCTGTGAAAATAAAAGTAAAAAAGTTCCTTCACAGAAAATGACAAGCACAGCTTGTCACAGCTAGATCTTTTGTGTTGCATGCCGTTCGCCTGTCCAGCATTGTGGACTACAAGAAAATGGCCGCCCCATGCATTTCTATAGGGACTATTAAAAAATGGCTGCCCATGTAATCTAATAGGGAAAATATAGGGAAAATAAAACATGAATCCACAGCAAAAACAGTGCGCCATGCGGTCTTCCAGACCCCCGGTGGGGGTCCCAGATAAGTGGCATCAGAGGATCCCTAGGAAGGGACCCCACCAGGGTCCCACCGCCGAGAAAACTCTGCTACGACCGCAATATTTCCACCCCCCGGAGGTAGGACCTGCTGAGGGTAGGTGAAAATGCAACAAGGGATTAGGCCTAACATCCCAGAGGCCAGGGGAGCCCCGAGGGTCTGACTATTCCAGGGAGGGACCCACCTCCACCCCGAGACCGCCAGAGGAATGGGGGACAGAATTACTCACCATACCACAGTACCAGGTGGGCCCCACTCCAAACAGTCCACCTCCCACCAAGAGTGGGGGTGCTGCCAGCCAGGGGGAAAGCTGAGACTCAGGGCTTTCCAGGTCGATCGCGTCCCAACGAGACTCCTCCACTCGCAGGCTCGTCCCCATCCATCAGGGCTCTGTTGTGGCGAGGCCTAGTTCTGGATTATAACTTGCTCATGCTCGCTGGCCAGGCTGGGAGACCTTAAGGATATGGAATTTCCAGTCTGAAACCACAGCCGGCTGTTGCTTGTAGTTCTCCAGGAACTCAAACTAGTGGAAAAAAAAATCACAAAATAAAAACTTTCCCTATTAATAGCTAAGACCGAAGTCCCAGCGGGAAACTAGGTCCTATTCCTAAACTAGGCAGAAAAAAACTGACTGATGTAGCAGAGTGTGTGGGGTTATGCCTGTAAGGACAGCCCCCATAGGCGTGGTAAAGCTTTTTCTTGCCTAGTGTCTATTCCTGATTGGAGGAGCATAACCCAATGGTCTATGAAGATATGGAGCTACGTCTGTCGATGAATGATAGAGAAAAATTTCCAACAAGCCTTTTCGACAGAAGTCGATCATTAGATCAACTACTGTCAAGTGGGAGCAGTTGCACATGGATCAAAATTTGGCCAATCCCTGCTGAATTTTAATCCATCTGTGGCCAGCTAAAGAAAAAAGACAGTAAATGCAAACACTGGAAGGTACAAACCAGTCTAATTTAATGTACAATCTGTTGCTGTAGGTTGTCCATGAACCAACAAAACCTGGGTGGCAAAAGTATGCAAATACTTGACAGATCGCTGTGCTACGCAAGCGATGTTAGTACAACGATATCCCCCGCTGAGCTATTGTGTTCTAACAAAGGGACTGCCTCCCCCTCCCCCCTGCCAGAACACACTAATCAGCGGTTATAGCCATTGGCTGCAAGTGCTGATCGGATGCTGGTCTTTGAGCATGCCCGTATGATAAAAGATGGTCGTTAGACCGGCTTCTGGCAGACAGGCTGCTGTACACATGGGCTGAATGCCGGCCAGCTTCTGTTGAACCGGCTAATATACAGCCCATATGTACCATCCTTTAGGCATTGAGGAATGCACTTGGAGCATTCCTCAAAATTAAATAATGCAGGTATACTTTGTTTTGGGTTCCTGGAGCACCCTACAGTCAGGGTCAATTGTTCCTTGCAGTGACTAGTTTGCATTTATTAGTGTGCTTCCGCCTTTCTTTTGCGACAGGTATGCTTTAATGCTCACCTCCGGCCAAATATATATTTTTAGTTTTTAAACATACTTGCCAACTGTCCCGAATTTGCCAGGACAGTCCTGGTATACATTCACTTGTCCCTTGAAGTCTGTGCCCCGAAATTTCTAATGCTGCCCAGTCCTGTCCTGTTACTGTGTGCAGTGTACGCACGATATATATGCAGAGTGAACAGTATTCATATGTAAATTGCGGCAGCATTGATATGTAAATTTTGTGTATACATGATAAGTATATCATGCCTTCCTGAACCCTTATCCACCATCACCTCTGCTGAATGCAGTAGACATGTGGGATTTAAACAATCAGGCTTGGAAGCCCTGTCTGCCACTGTGGTCACTGAGCCTGCCTTTAGCCTGTACTACAAAAATAAGCAAAGGGATGGGCGTGCAGAGGTAAATAGAGAAGGGATTACAGTTTGAGGAATTGCAAAGAGCGGGGGTGTGCAGGGTGGGTTGGGGTGCAAAGTTGAGCAGAGGAGGCATGTAGAGTTAAGCAGAGAGGAGGGAGGTTTGGGGTGTGGGGGGCGGTGGGGTGCAGAGGTTAAATTCTCCAATTACATTGGATGTCAATGTAAATGTCTCTATTAAATTGGTGGTCAGTCATGACACCTCGGACTCCCTGGTGATTTTCTGACCACTATGGAAGTTTCTCTGGAGTGAAAGCTAACTGGGACAAATCAATTTTGTTCCCCCTGAAAAATCCAACCCCCCCCCCCCCCCGTCTCCCGTTTAACACCTTTGCAATGGGTATCCCAATCTAAGTATCAAGGTATTGTCATACGAAACAATTTCTCCTCTTACTTGGCAGACAACCTCTACCCTGTTCTACAACAGTTGATACTCAAATACCAGGTGTGGAAAACACTTCCATTGACTCCTGTAGGATGGGTAAACCTCCTTAAGATGGCGTTTCTCCCAAAATTTCTTTGTCTACAGAAATAACCCGGTTCCTATTCCTGTTGAGTTTAACAGGATTATTACGTACTTTATTTAGGCTGCATCGGTTCCTCAAATGGCCAAATCCAAGCCGCGGTTGCCTCTTTCCTCAGGAGGAAGGAGGATTGGCAGTGCCTTGCTGCCGGAAATACTATTGGGCAGCAGTGTTGGTTACGGTTCGCTAGTGGTTTGCACAAACTCGATCAAACCCATCAATTAATCTGGAGGCTACTGTCCTGGGGTCCTATTCAGCCCTGACTAATCTGGTCTATAGTGGAACGAGGGTCACATCACAGAGGACGACCCCAAATTGCACAACAGTTTGGGTGTGGGAACAAGTGAAGGCAGCTCTTGGGGTAGTCAACACTGTTTCTCCCCATACTCTGTTATGGGGCAATACTAAATTGCCACACCTCAGATCTACTCCTAATCCTGGTGTATGGGCCAAATATGGCATTATAAAGCTACAACAGATCATGCCAGCTGGCCGGCTACTTCCTTTCCCTACTCTCAAGGAAACTTTCAAACTTCCCTCATGGATGCTTTTTAGATACTTGCTGCTGAAACACGTGGTACAGGTGCAGTTCCCGGTGGCAGTTACAGTAACACCTCAAAGTGGGGAGGTTTCTTACAACTTGCAATGAGGATAAAATCCTCTCCTTAATTTACATTTGCATCACTGGTGGTAATACAGATAGGGACTCTCCCCTATTCCACTCCTGGCGGGCTGACATTCCCACCTTCATGGAGGAGGAAAGGGATGAAGGGATACAGCAGGTTATACCCACAGTTATTTCATCCAGAGATAGATCATACAGCTTAAATTTCTCCATAGGGTTTACTACACCCTTCAGTGCCTTTCCCGGATCTATCCTACATAATCTGAAACATGTCCCAAGGGTCAACAGGCAGTGGGGACATACTTTTATATGATCTGGGAGTGTCCGCTTATTCAAAATTTCTGGAGAATAGTGGTCATGGAGATAAATATGCTTACTGATCTTTGTATTGTGCTGGATCCCAAAATACTTTTATTGGGAATGAGGGACTCAGTAGCTCAATCTACCCATGAAAAGCTATTTTTGTTCTATATGAGTTTCTATGCTAGAAAGCCTATTCAAAAAAATTGGAAGCTGCCCCTACGGTTAATCAGTGGCATCTACTAATTGATTCAGCACTACCCATGTAAAAGCTAACATACATGTGTCGTGAGTGCCCCCAAAAGTTTGGGAAAATCTAGAAGGCATGGGTATAGGCCAGATCCCTAAACATTTAATTAAGTGGCTAAAAGGGTGGAGATTTGGTCATTTTCAGGATGCTTCACCCACTCGTATGTCTTCTCTCTGGTTTCCAGAACTGGGGGACTCCTTGTGGTTATTCTGGGTTCCTACACACTTGATATGCATTCCTTGCACAACTTTTTCCATTCAGCTTCCTCCTATTATTTACTATCTCTTCTCCTCTATTTTTCTCCTTCTCCCTCTCCTCCTCCTTCCCCCACTTCCTATTCTTATTTTATCCCCCCTGAATCTTTTTTTCTCCTTTTCTTCTCCCCTCTCTTAATGGCTTTGTTGAACTGTGAAATTAGGACATAAACTGTTTAGTTTATCCTTACTTTTCATGTCTATAGGTGTTAATAACTGTTAGGCTATGTTGCCATTATACTTTACTTATGGAGTTTTTGGTACTAAATTCTGAATGTATGCTCTGTGGACTACTTTGTGGATTTTCCTGTGTCCAAATAAATCTTGCTCTTCTGTTTGTTATCTCTCAGTGTATTATACGTTTCACTGTTATGTGATTTGCTTATGGTTTGTTTTATTGACGAATAAAACTTTTCTGTTAAAAAAAAAAAAAAAATGGTGGTCAGTGTAAATCACCCCTTACATTGGTGGTCGGCGTAAATAGTCGTATTACATTGGTGACACCAATGAAAAAAAGGTAGTGAGAGGGCAAGAAACATGTAAAAAGCCCATTGGCTCAGGTTAGGCTGCTTACAACAGGCAAGGCTACCCTACTGTGGGCACTCCAGCAGGTTACCAGGAAAAGACGTGCATATATGGAAGAAGCGCCAGACCAAAAAATAAAAGTCCAAATTAATTTATTGATGTTGTGTCAAAAGACATCCAATGCATTTT